>NC_065581.1:54443355-55088980 GCF_024542745.1 Macaca thibetana thibetana | reverse complement strand
CTGAAACAACGATTAAGGAGGCATCACACAAGATAGCTTGTCTACATAGCTTAGAACTGAAAGGTGTTTCAAAGATCAGTAAGGAGAAGATAACGATTTGATTGTAGGTGAGGTTGCTTTGTGTAGGCTCAATAAAATTCAGTCATTAAAGACATGTTCAATGGGAATGAAGTTATTTACCATAATATGCAATATGAGAAGACTGAGAGTTTTAGATGGAAAAGAAAACTTTGTAGCATTTCATTTGGATTACAGTGAGACATTACGAGATGTTTTAGTCAGAATAAAATTGAGAAGACACTGGGAAAGTGGTCTCATAACCACACTGTCTTTCAGAGTACAGCCTATTTATAAAATTACTCTTGAAATGCCACCACCAAATTTTGAACTTCTTTCTTGCCGTTGCATAGATTAATATATTTTACTTTAAAAATTGATCAATCTAATTTCTACAATTCTCACATAAATATAAAATAACCTTAATTGAATTATAGGCGACCTTACTTCTCTTCCTGCTTAATCTTTGCTATTTGCAATTCTATTCAAAACCATCTCCCCAAGCCATAATACGCCTTGGATTTGCTCTCTTCCCTTGATTATGCCACATGTAGAATTATTTCAATAATATATTTTCCTTGCCCTTAGAACAGATTATTAAGGACATAGTCACAAGAAGTGAGAGACAGGAAATGATCATTTTTTCCCAGAATGCTGAGTTAGCCTTTTACTGGACTTTAAAATAATGACTAAACAGTGGCAAGGTTTAGATCGTTTTTCATTTGTATCACAATCTCTCCTACAAAGGGGATTCTAGCATTTAAAACACTGCATATTCTTATTTTCAGTTTCATTTACCAAAAGAATTAAATGAATTTTTTAAATTGCCTTACCCAGTAAGTTTGACTGCATGTGTCTGAAGCTTTCGATATTTTTCTGACTCTTTGTTTGTGCTGGTAACATGCCTGTATATCCCTGTCTTATAATGGAAGAAATCCTCACGGACTTGCATTATGGCTAAAATAAAATCCAACAGAACAAATGGCACAGTATTAAAATACCGTCTTTAAAAACCACCAGAAAATTTCACGGAACAACCAATGGGTAAATTGCAAGGAGCTGAATCTAAGAAGGGGCTGTGCAATTCAGCCTAATTTTCTTTCCTACTTAATTTAATTAGTTGCAGTATTTTTTGTCATCCTATAAAAACAACTTTTAGCTCTTTAGAATATTAAGTACACATTATGCTTTTAAAACACCATCTAGTCTTAATCAACAGATACACTACTACCAAAAAGTAAGCCCTTGCGACAAAAGTACACTATACCTGCTCAGTGATTACTATTTCTCCGTTAACCTTGTGCTTTACCACAAGCCTCTTAAAACCCCAATTAGGCTAGCAGAGCCTAGCAAACTGGGCTTAAAGCAATTGTCGTTAATCCTCATAAGTAAATACAAACATTTCTTTTGTGAGTTGGAATAAAAAAGCAAACTCCTGCCAAAATAAAACTTTGACAGATTTCATCCTCCCAGCTCTGGAGAGATAAGCAATGTTATACACTTTCAAAAGTAGAGCTCATACTTTAGAAAGCTCTCCTTCATTCCCTCACCTAGATTATTTCATCTCTCTATTGTGTGCTGCTTTGTTGAAGGGCTTTGGCAATTCGGGGTGAAGACTTTAAACTTCTCTTGTAGAAGATATGAATTTAAAAAGTTTTAATTGAGATTACATATGTATAGCTTGACAACTGTGTACAATACTTGTCTTAATTTGACAAGCATTTTAAATAAAACAGGAAGTAAGGTAACTAGTGTTTGACAGATCCTTTTAAAAAGCTTATACTCCAAAGTTAAATATAACTTTTCAATGTTCCTGTTTTTGTTTCATTTTTTAACGTTCCATGCCTTTTCTGATGCTGTACAAATAGTCGCAAAAGAGGTTAAAACTTCTTTATCTACTCTAAAACACATTCCTATAGGGTTTTAAGAATGAACGTAACTGTACTCTATGGAGATCTCTGCTTTTGTTCTCTATCCATCACCTATACTTACTTTTAATCCTACAGATTTTAGAAGAATGTACACAAAGTTATTCATTCAGGGTTCTGTTGGCTTTTATGCTCTTTCGTACTGAGACAGGGGAAATGCTGTATGCCAGACCAGGCAATAACAAGCAGGCAATCATGTAACATTTATAGCAAGAAGAGTCAACCAGCATTCTATCCCTTTATAAAAATGTGAAGATATTGCTACTAGCTTTTCTTTTCTGTAGAACCATTGACTCTTCTAGGTCTTATGATTCAACTTTCCTCTAAGCATCATGAATAAAATATACTCATTATTCCTGAAAAACACTGCCAACTAAAGAAAAAGGATGAGAAGCCATCCTAATTACCTGAAAGGTGGCTTCTTTCTGAAGTTTCTGATACCAAACAGGCTTGATAAATTCATGAATATATAACTATGTAAGTTATGATCATGCAATTTTACTTTTGGAAAACTACAGCAAACTCATGATACAGAATTATAACACGGATGAGAGGCTTGGTTGTTGCTCATCTCTTGCTCCTGGCTTAGGCTGGCGGGAAGCAGGTTCTCAAGAAACCTTTGTTAAAAGAATGTTGAATAACTTGCATTTTTGTTTTATTGCTTTGAAATGTTACGCCTTTATTTTTGATTCATTCTGTGAAAATTATGAGCATTTCAGTAATAGCCATAAAATAAACCTAAAGTATTTAAATTTTCTCAATTTTAAATAATTACAATTCAAAATTGTTTGACTGATTAAAAAAAGAGGGAGAGAGAGAGGGGAAAAAGGAAAAAAAAACACTTGAAACAATAATACACTGACTTGAAGATTCTGAAAGGTTAAGTAAATTGCCCAAAGTTATTTAAATAGCAAATGCCAAATTTGGAATATTTTAGCGTAACCTTGACTCTAAATGCCTGTGATCTTTTAAATTTGTCACACAAGCACCACTTAATGGAGCATGCATTGAAATTAGAGATTAATTCCCTCATTCTTCAAATGACCAACAAATTACACAGCTGTAAGGGGGAACAGAAAATTTCTCTTCATTTGTTTCAGGTTTTGGGTAATGTCCCATAATTTTTAAAAATTAAATTTAGGACATGTTTATGTAGGCTGTGGTTTCTCAATAAATGCTAAGTGGTAATAATGATCAATAAAAATTCATCCAACACAATTATAAAATCCATGATTCCTGCCTATATATATTTAACCAATACTAAGTAGATCAGTATTCAGAAAAATTAAAATTGGCAACGGTTCCTTAAGTATGTACCAAATGTTTTACATTTAATTTTGGCCTATTTTTTATTCCACTGCATTGATAATATATTCCAGACCCTTCAGTATTCACAACCTAAATTTTCATTTTAGGCTTCGTTGGATTGATTCTTCCATGCACTTCAAGCCAATGTTTACACAGGGAATACACTCTGTGAATTTACCCTTATTCAGGCCATTGATGCAAAATAAAAATTCAACAGGCAAGCAGAATAAATTATTACAAGAGATGAGATAAATCAAAGGCAATGTACAAGTAACTATATGATTTCATTATTTACTGTTACTCTAAATAAAACATTTACAAAATTGATCAAAATTGAAAACCTTTTGTAAAATGCAAAATTACACTGGTTTACTCGATTTATTTTGAGTTAATAGAAGGAAAATATTAATCCTCAATTTTTTCAATCCACGACCTAATCCACTTAAACTGAAGATAAGAAAACTGTATGTATGATTCTTAAATATAACTGAATAAATAAAGTAAGCTTCATTACAAATTAGTCAGTTGGCATTTCATGTTGGACTTTCTGTTGGTCCATGATCATTTTGGAAAAACTTCGGAGTCATTCATCAAATGCGTCATTAATATTTAAGAGTTCAATTTATAAATGAGTCTATCTTCTGAAAATAAAATGGCAGCTAATTAAGATATAGGTAAGCATACTTCTCATAACTGCACTCATTTTAGAACTGTTGAAGCCTTTTGGATACTCTTTAAGTAAAAGTTTTCTTTCTTTTATTAAACTCCTATTACATGAGCTCAATGTAATGTTGTTTATTAAAGGAATGAATAAGAAAAAAACGTATTTCATCCAAGCTCACCTTGAACTGGTCCGTTTTGCATGATTTCTTTCATTATTTCAGTTTCCTGGATGGAAAAACATGAATGAGCAATATCATTGTTATCAGAGCATACTAAACCTATTGACTGGTGTACAATGTTAAGTGTTTGCAATTTACTCTCAATCGTACTTTGGCAAACTCACGTATATTACACTACATTAATGAAATTGTTAAAGATGAGATGCACCCATTTGTTTTAATGACACTTATCACTCAACAGTAAATTTGGAATGGAGAGAAAATACAATAGCCTTTCATGATTATAAAGAAAAAACTAAACAAGGTAAGTTAAAACAGTATTTAATTAGTGGAGATTAATAGTACCTCTAATTTTTTTCTCACAAGAGCTATCCCAAATGATTGTTTAGTTAGATGTCTCAGTAACCTTAGTACAAATATTTCTATGATGTCTCCTAATGTATAATGCAGCCCTCTGTAGGGAGGCAGGGCACTATTTCATCCATTTTTCTGTGCCTTTGAGCACAAAGTACATGCCAGAAACTATGACAGGAACAAATATTGACCCTGAACCTATACTCAAGTTATTTACATTTTGGTTGAATGACACTACTAATTTCATTATTATATAATAAGATCCATTGTAGAGACAAGCACAAAGTGTTATTGTTGCAAACATAAAAGGGAAATTAATTGTGCATGGAAATCAAGGAAAATTTCACAGATATGAAGTTTTTACCTGACATTTGTTTGGCATTCTAGATGGAAAGACTTGATAACCATTTGCATCAGAGGAATTATCACCTAGCTAAGTGGAAAAGTATAACAGAGCATGGTGTACCTGGGAAACAGAGACTAGTTTTATATATTAGGAGCATTATGGCTGGGTAGAGTGGCGGATGCTGGCAGGACATGAGTGTATAAAAGTAGTACGTCAAAACCAACTCATGAAAGGCCAGTGTGCTATGGTTAGAACACTGAATTGTACTCTGGAGATAATTAGGAGGACTGGAGATTCACAGATTCTGAAAACGAGCAGGCTTGGGGAACACTGATATGATGAAGTAAATTTGCCTAGGCTTTTAACAGACAAACTAGAATCCAAGGGAGTCTTTTTTATATCAGACCCATGTCCTCTTAAATTATTTTGTTGAGTGAGGCAAAGGATTGATAAAATGAGCTAATAACACAAAAAAGTCAGTAAAGCAGTGTTTAACTTAGCTTTTAATTGTCAAGTTCAAATATATTTATATACAGATATTATGAAACATAATTTTAAAACCCTATTTCCTTAGACTTTTTTAAATTTCAGCCAATTCTTTACCCTGCTAATATTACAAAGATAAGACATCATACCCAAATCGAAAGTCCTTAAAAGTATTAAAAATTATACTTGAAAATATAACATTTATTTTAGAATATGATAGTTTTAAGTAGTTTTTAAATTGTTTTAGCTACAGCAGAGCTATATACGTTTGAGAAAGTCAACTATTCTTGATTCTTGACATTTATACTTACACTGGAAGAGACTCTGTATGGAGGAGAACATTGGTAGATCCTGTTAGATTTTTCTATGTTGTTGGGACATGGCTTTGTGGCATGCCGTTTTCCTCGCCCATCAGACCTGCTTGCCATGGCACATCCATTGTTGGCATTTTGGTCTTTGAAAAGTGGATAGCATGCATGGGATACCAGTCTATAAGGAATAAGCAAAGAAGCAAAGGTAATATTTAGGAGAATGTTATAATATCCTGTTTATATTTAATCTTACTGAATTAAACATTCATAAATTATTCTGGTTACTTACATGCATAATTTCCAAAATACTGACTGGCTCCAACACAGAAGCTCAGTGACATTATACTCTTCCCTACCCTCCTCTTATTTCTTCATTATAATTTTAAAAATCTTGTTTGATCAATTTTTAATAAATAATTCTATCTGTAGTATAGAATTTCCTGAAGATAAAAAGTGGTTGTCAATATTAAGTATGTGGTAATATTAATAGGGAAAGGACCCCATTCAACCTGTATATATAATTATAATTTGGAAGAGCTAAATTTAATATAAACAAGACATTGAATCTGACTACTCCCAGATGGAATATTAAAATTATGTAAGCTGTAGCTTTAAAGCTTTTATTTTGTTTTGTTTTTGTATTTTTATAATTTTATTAAGTTATAGATATGTTCACATAATACAAACTATTATATATCTGTAGCTTGTGGTACTTTGGGGGAAAATAGTATAATATTAATATAATATTAGAAGTTAATAAAGTAGAAAACTATCAGACATGTATTATCTAAAAGAGAAAATGATTTTGATTTCTATTTTGAAACTAAACATAGCAAAGCACAAATTATTTGGCACCAATTCAAACATGATAATATTGAATAAAAAGGTAAATTGTAAGGGAAATAAAATCATGGTAATGGCATTGTAGATACTCTATGCTGAAATGACCATAGAAGTATCCACTAGGATTGGTTCATGAAAATGTAATAGTTTCCAACACAGTATGAGAAACTGAGGACAGAACATGACAAAACCAAAACCATTGAAAACACTCAAACAACCTAAAAAATATTGCATTAAATGCATTACATTTGTATTAAATGATGAGTGCTGTGGACTGAATGGTGTCACATTAAAATTCATATGTTGAAGCACTTATACCCAATGTAATGATATTTGGAGGTAGGCCTTCGGGAGATAATTAACTTTAAAGGATGTTATGAGGGTAGGGCCATCATAGATGTGATTAGTGACCTTATAAGAAAAGGAAGAAACCAGAGCTCTCTTTCATCATGTGAGGACACTGTGAGAAGGTGTCCATCTGAAAGCCAGAAAGAGAGCCCTCACCAAGAACCAGATCAGCCTGGTCCTGGATTTTGCAGCCTCCAAAACATCAGTGTTTGCTGTTGAAGCCCCTCAGTCTACGGAATTTTGTTACAGCATCCCAAGCAGTCCAATACAATGAGATTTAGTTGGGTCTCAATGATAATTTACATTTTCAAGCTATTAAAGGGCTGTTATTTTTTTATCATAATACAGCACTAGTACACAAGGAAAGTATCAGCCCAAGTTGGCTATTCAAAGTACCACATTTTAGGCAAAACATATGAAAAAATTTAAAGCAATTTATTGCAACCCATCAAAATCTGACATCCACTATTTTCTATAGCATCTAACTGGTCCTATAGCAGACCCAGAGCACTGAGTGGATGATGAAGAGCAGGTGAGCAGTACATATAGACACCACTGTTTATCAGCTGCAGCTTCCTTAGCTGAATAACTCAGCTTTTTAGTAGATCAGCTCTTAGAGCGGACACAAGGATGTTATATGGGTATCAGCCTACCTGAAAGTGAGGAAATGCAGCCTCCCATTTTTCATCAAATGGAGTGGAGACAATGAACCATACTGATGAGTTGAAACAACTGTAGATTATTTCCTTATATTATTATTCTTATTTTTAGCCTAATTTTACCTGATATTATCTATTCCTCAATCTGTTAACTGAAAAGCACAGCAGAGAGATCAGCAATCGTGATTACTTTATTCTGTCTCTGGGGACTCACTTGGCTCAGAGCAACAAGAAAAAAATATTTACTTGAGTCTTCAAAACTAAAATTCATATTAATTTAGCTAGAAACGTATACATTCCTCAAGTGTTTCTAATAGCTTCTAATCTCAATACATAACAAATATAGTATATATTTAAATGTAGCGTAATATTTATATTCATGTAGCTGTAGTATATATATTTTTAAGTACTTTTTTGTAAAAATCTTGGGATTATTTTCCTTGTTCTAACACAATGAACCACTCATAAAAATCCTAGAAACACATGTTGAGCAGCTATTTACCCACGTTTTCTCAGGTACCACCAAGCCCTATCGATGCTTCCACTATTGCACCCATGACGGTTCTTGGCACAGCAAGAGATCAAATTCTGTGGGGATAGATTGGCCGTGTATCGACCCTTAGACTGAATTGCTATTCGGTCAGCAGCCACACCTGTTTCAAATAGAATATCAATTAATATTCAAATGGTACACGGTATTTCTAATAAGATACATAACCTTTTTGTTTGAACTCTAACGTAGTCTTTAAAACTGTGTGTAATTTATAATTAAAGCCAAAGAGCATTAATATATTTATGTATTCCAGCCAGTTGAACTGTGTCATACTTTCAGTCATAATTTTTGTCCTATTTTGATATTACTCAATTGTCCTATTGACTTCAAAGATTTTTCCAGTTTCTCGTTCCTTTGATGTTCTATATATTCCTGAACACTCCTCATTAGGGAATCTGTCAAGTGAAACTCTTGGAGGGCAAGAGCCATATGTTCCTTATATTTCTATTTCCTGTACCTAAAACAGTATCTTGCATATAGTCATGGAAAAATACATATTTTCTAAATGAATTTAACTAAACTGGGGCAATTGAGAAAACTAACCATAGCAATATTCGTTGGAAATTCATCCACAGTCATCTGATATATTGGAGTAAAACTGAATCCTTTGTTTTTAAACTGGTATCTAGTTTAACTACCCAGGAGGCCATACTTAAGCTAATCCAGACTAACATGAATCAATCTTATACAGTATCTAAAGGCTACATAGCACACTTTTGTGTTCATAATATAAATGAAAATTATTATCTTAATCTTGTTTTAGCAGACATGGAATTCAGCTTGATTATACATATATATAAAATGAAATGAATATATTTATTCAGTTACAATTACTAACTGTTGTAACTACCATTAACTAATACCATTAGTTACATATAATATAGTTCATTATATATAGCTATATATGTAATTATGTATATACAATCTAATAGCTATATATGTAACTGATGATATGTAATGCTATATACAACTAATAATATAGTTATGACTACCGTATTATTAACTAATATCATTAGTTATATATATATATATACACACACACAGTTTTTATTATTAAAACTTCTATTCATTTGTTATATGATTCCCTAGAATTGTAATTGTTATTGGTTCATTCCTTTCCTCAACACATTTATTAAACACCTACTAACTGACAGGCACTGTAGCACTGGAAATTACAATGATGAACAAGAAACAAGGGAGACATAGTTCTGCCCTCTTAGAATAACAGACCAGGGAAACTAATCAACCAGTAGCAAAATCCTACAGATGCCATCATTTTGATCATGGTGCCAAAATAAACTAATGTGGTGATCAGATTATGAAAAAATTGGGGTGGTACCATTTTAGTACAGACTTTTTCGTTGAAAATCTGGTACAGTCTTGTTGAATATCTGGTACAGTCTTGTTCAGTCTTGTACTAAGTGAGTTTCTTACTCACTTTTAATTAAAGGAACAAAATAATAACCTTTCTTCTATTCGTTCACTTTTCTTAGTGAAAGTTTTAGCTTTTTTTCTCATCAAAATTGTCAGTGTCCTGAAATCCCTCAAGGTGCTAATTAAAAATTTTTCTAAAATAATTCATTTAATTCATTTACATATCTATCTTTGTATACACATGGTTTTAATGTAACTACGGCATATTACAATGCTGTAGGGCAATTGCTGGCATTCTTTAGATGCTCAATATGTGTTAAATCTATAACCTCCAACTCTCTACTAAATTCCAATCTACTATTGCAAATAGTAGGATATATTTCATAGGAGCAAATGGCATTATACGACTTCTGATAGTCTCAAGAAAATAATTCCCTATTTCATTAAAGAAAGGAGAAATTCTTTGATGCTTTGACATTCAGCACAGGGGTTTAGAATGAAATTGAAATTTTTAAAAATGGTGTAACTGTGTTTTCATTCAGAAAATACTTTTATAGTGTAGAGAAAACAGTAATCCAGAAGTTAGAAGCCTGGTCTCTAGGATTATTTCTGATATTTCTCATCTTTTGGCTTCAGATAAGCCACTTTACCTATTTGGGCCTCCATTATAATACTAGAGGCTTGAAAAAGGTGACCTTTAAAATCTCTTCCAACCTCATGAATCTGTAGATTTCAAATAAAAGATAAGTGTTTTAAATCATCATGTTATTCAATATGTTGCTCTTATACCGACATTTCTGAATCTCAATGATGGTGTAGCCAAAATTCACTTGAAATATTTAGAAAAGGTCAGAAGATTTAAGAATGACTCAGTTCAACCAATTGTTTTCCACTCTCTTCTTAAAAACTCTCACTGGACGGTACCTCTGAGACACACTCTATTCTTTCCCTTGCTTATTTTATTCCGTCTTCAAATGTATGTGAAACATATCACTCCCACTGCTCCAAACACCTGTATCTCTTCGGCTTCTGAAAAATAGCTTGAATCTGATTGGATTACACAACTTTTAAAAATATATGTGCCTATTTTTAGGAGTCTTATTCATTCCATTTTATAGCTTTTAGTTTCTCTGAGAGATAATCTATTTTAGTAACTAATACTTCTCGACACAATTTCTTAGATCTTTACAATAATTTAGTTCATTTTTTTTCTTTATTTAACACAAAAAAATTGCCCTAATTTATCATACTGAATTCACAGGATACAAAACTATGTCCTTTGGAATCACAAAAGGAAACCTGTCTCTGGTGTTCCGTGTATTAGGTAGGGGAACAATCCTGACTTGGCGCAGTGCAGAGGCTATCTGTGGGACTGAGACCTGGGAACACCAAAATATATCCTCCACTCTAGCGAGTTGCTTTCAGTATTTCACCATGAATGTTTTTCCTTACACATCTTCAGAAATACTGGCATAATGTAAATTGTAAGCAAAATTCTTATAGATCACCCACTAGGTGTAACACATTAACCACATGAACACAAAATGGCAAACGGTTTATTACATTAAACCTTTCTCCACCCATTTGAAAGAACCTTAATCTTCTTTTTATTATCTGGCCTTAGCTATCAATAGACAAACAAATTTTAGCTCAGAAAGGTCTCCATGTGGGTCCCTGACACATCAAGTACAGCATAAGATAGCCAGAGAGGGAGTGTGGACAGCAATGAATTAACAAATGTAGCCACTTGGGGTGAGCTTGGCTACCATTATGATTCTAACAAAGGCATTTCTGGAGTTGTCTGATTGATATCCTGGAGCAATGATACTTAGACACAGACGTCAGCATTTCTCTGTCCCAGGCTATGCTGCCTTTCATAGCTGGCTTCTCGAAGAGCCTATGTACTTGTTCACAATCCTTCAATGGCTTTAAACTGCCTTTGAACACTGTTGAAATTACCTGCAAACCCTAGAGCATGGTTTTGTGAAGATAATTGAATGACAGCCAATCATCATCATGTTAGGTTTCATTTAATTGCTAAAATATATTCAACATTCCTTTGAGGATAATTTTGGAGACCTAATTTGAGGGTTAGCCTGTAACTAATTTATTGGATTTGTGAATTTAGATGAAAGTAACTATAAAAGAGTCATTGCTTATACTTTTTGAGTAACAGTAGACTTAATTTGGAAGCTATTCTTATTAAAAGATCACTTACATTACTTTTGAGTCAGAACCTGTGTATTTGCTTATATTTATTTAAAATGAAATAAAATCCATTTGATCCATTATTATTTAGGTTTAAAGTCTTACTTTACATCGAATTAGATTAATAACTGTTTTTGCAAATCGTATAAAGAGTAAAGAATATGAGGATTATGTGGGTGTGTCTACATGTATATTAGAATTATAAATAATATATGAATAAAGAAGAACCTTAATCCTTTCTTTATTATCTGGCCTTAACTCCAAATAGACAAACACATTTTAGCAACTTTATTTTGTCACTCTTTTGATTCACTCTCTATTTAAAATTGCACCCTAAAAATAAAAAACAACTTTTAGACTAAAAATGGGTTTTTAATATAATCTTTAGGTTATATTCTTCAGTCACAATTAGATTTTATTTGATCATATGCTAATATTTAAATATTCTAATTGTTAAAATCGTTTAATTATTCTCTCAGTCTCTAGAGCCAAAAGGAGTAGTTTATAAGAAAGGAATTAAAATGACTTTATTACTTGCAGTGGAAAATGCCCAGGATGCAGCACAATTTTTTTGATCCAATGGGTCATGAGTCCATCCAGGCCATTTATAAGAAGCAACAAAAAACTCTGGAAGGTCAGTTGTTGCAGGTAAAGGAGCCTAAAGAGGAAGAAGAGGTACACTTATGAGATTTTCTCAAATATGTCTCAATAGGAAAATGTCATGCCCTTTTATAAAGTTATAATTATTTTTTAAATTATTTTATACATTCAAGTTTCCAGATGAACTATTGCTACGTGGGATTTATATTTCACTACATGGTTAAAAATAACAATTCAATATGGGGACTCATAACCTAATACAAAGTCATGAGAAAAACACATAGAATGGTTTTTCTGGGTTACTACTCAGTGCAGTAATATCAGCCAATGTTTCTATCACCTTGAATCAGAGTTTTGCTCATCCATAGGAAGACCACATGGTGTTATTCAAATTTGTCCTCATAAAGAACATTTACTTCTCTCCTATTTTAAAGAGTGTATGTGATTCTGAGATTAAATTAATTTTGAAAAGGTGCATTTATGATAATTATTTATGATAATTATATATTGTATGTCTCCCAAGGAACACATCAATTTTACACCAGCTATTAGGAAATAAAACTGCGATGAATTGGTTGATATTTATAAAATACTTGAAGACTAAAAAGGACTTCAGGGCCAGGCACGGTGGCTCACGCCTGTAATCCCGGCACTTTGGGAGGCCAAGGCGGGTAGATCACAAGGTCAGGAGTTTGAGACTAGCCTGACCAACATAGTGAAAACCTGTCTCTACTAAAAATACAAAAAATTAGCCGGGCGTGGTGGCGGGCACCTGTAATCCCAGCTAGTCAGGAGGCTGAGGTGGGAGAATTGCTTGAACCTGGGAGGCAGAGGTTGCAGGAGGTTGCACTGAGCCGAGATAGCGCCACTGCACTCCAGCCTGGGCAACAGTGCGAGACTCCATCTCAAAAAGAAAAAATAAATAAGAAAGAACAAAAGGACTTCTGGAAGTGTGTAAAAGCAACTGTGCAAAAGTATGATGTCTTAAGAGTCCAGGTTAAAGCCCTGGCAAAGTCAGTTTTGGCTGCCATCTTTCCAAGAAGCCAATTAAATTGTATGAAACTTGTTCTGTTCATTTCATTAAAAAAAACTAGAACCCAATAACCTGTTATTTCCCAAACTTTCTAAAGAGATGACTTTCACTTCCAGAAATAATCGGGCTTAAATCAAATAACGATTTGTTTATTAATTTTTCATCAGTTGTTTATATATGTTCACACGCACACACCAATCATTTCTGAGCGTTCTTTAAAGTTTTGAAAGTGTTTTAATGTTTTAATACTTATTATTTTATTTTGTCTTCTCAATATTCCTGTGTGATATACTCATGGACAAACATTATTAACTCTTTTTTATAAATGAGAAAACTAACTTTTAACAGTTAAAAGGCATGTTGAGTCCCTTAGTTAAACAAGAAATGCTCCTAGGACTACACTCAGGCTTCAAAATTCTTAACTTGCATCATTTCTATTGTTTCCCTGCTTTATCAGAAATAAATGGCTAATTTGCAGCAGAAGTAAAATGTTAAAAATCTTTACCAATTTAAAAGTTTTATGATTGTGCCTTGAGCCAGTTATATTACTGATCTGGTTGGTATCTTGCATTAAAAAAAAAAAAAATTACTTCTGATAAGTACATAATAGCTTCCAGGACTAAAACAAGTAACGTTTAGAATTTATACATCTGCTTGAAAAGGTTTTCATCCAAAATAATTTATAAATTTGTATTTTACTAGGGGAGTTCAGTTTTGACTTCAAAAACTATTACCACCTGATAAGAAAATTATTATATCCTGAGGTCCATTACTGCTGTTTAGATGATGGAAGAAAGTGCCAAAAACACCAAGCAGATCATTGTGAAGTGCTGGCATGATAACTTCAAGTATGATATCATAGACAGCTAAGTGATTTGGGGGTTTTGATGTCATTAGATGGACTGCATTGCAGAATCTTAGGGTTGGGGCAGAATACATTTATTGCTTTGGGTAGATAATTTGAGAGATACAGACTCACTTTTGAAAGGTGCCTTCCGAGCTGGGGCAGAAATATACATATCTTAAAACTCATACCCTCCAATTTTGCATTATTTGTTTGTCAGTGTGCCTTTAAGTATTTACAATACTAAGTTGCCTCATGTTTTCAGAAAAATAGGTGGAGTGTCAATTGTTATTTTATCACTTTAAAATTTCAATTTAATGACAAAGCTAGGATATTTTCCTTCTCTTCTACTGATACAATAAACATGTAACTATTACTTTAAACACAATTCAGCAGGGTTCGGTTATTTAGAAATTGACCTCCACATTTGAAAGCCTACCAGAGTTCTTTGCATATGGGAGATACTCAATAAATTTTTAATAATAGTAATGAAATACATATCTATCAGGTAAAAGTATGTTTTCCTCCATAGGCACATTAAGTTAAATTATAATACCAGCATGCATTTGTTGCTTTTGTGATTTATTCTTTAAAAATGAAAAAATATAAATGGTGAATCCTTCTCAATAAGACAAGACAATAGTGAAACAACAAGCAAAATAACATTTTTATTAAAACCTTATTTACCAATCCACTAAGCCAGATCAATTTATGAAGATCATCTGTTGGATTTTCAAGACTTTTACCATTTATTTATTACTGCTTTTATTAAAAATGAGCTCCTAGGATTTGAAGCCCAGCAGGTACATATTTTTTTTATTTGCTTCATGATATCAGCTAATCTGATACTATAAAACCACAGAAAATTTTCTATTTCATTATTACATAATTACTGTATTTCTCTGTAAAGTAAATTGTTTAGAGTTTGTAAATAAAGGTAAGCATCACAGAATAACAGCTGTAAGGAACTGGTAATAGAAGTTTGGCTTTAATGAATGATACATTTGTTTTTAATTTATTTTGCTTAGTAAAGCAAAAGAATCAAGAAGATCACCTGATAGTGACAGAAATTCCAAAATGACACTGGCTTAAGTAGGTAGAAATTCATTTTTAAGAAAGACTTACATGATTTCATATAGATATGCTTAATTCTTTTAATTGTTGAAAAATATTTTAATCAGGATCTAACTATATTTCCAAATCAGTATTAGCCAAATTTGATGTTCAATGTGAGCAGTCTCCCTGCTTCAGTATTTCCATTTTAAAATGAGAAATTAAAGACACTGTGGGCAAATATGAGAATTAAATACAGAAATAAACACTGGAGAATTGTATAACATTTGCATTTAATTAAATTAAAATCTCTAAAAGAGTGGTGGAAATGTAATCATAGCGTAGCTTGAGATAAACTGATCAATTCTCTCAGGAACCTCAGAATAAATTCTAAACATTCTTACAATTGAGTCTATATCTACACAATATCCTCTGCGTGCATCAGCCCCTCTATTTGTAGTTGTATTTCCCCCCACCCATTTAAACTTGGATGCTCACAGTGACCTGATAACCAAATGAAGCAACAGAGAATGAAATTCTGTTATGACCTTTACAATCTAAGGTCAGTGGCTATGAATACCAAGAAATTTTGGAACTATTTGATACTGGGGATGAAAGGGCTAATTTTCTAGTTGCTAATGACTAAATGAATTTCTCATCTTCAACAATATTTGTCTTTATGCCTTACCTTTAAAAGAGATATTCTTTGATAAGTCTCTAGTTTTTTATTATATATTATATATATATATTAGAGTAATATTTTAATAATCTACTTCTTATAAAGATCAATATGTACAGTAATTGCCTATTTCCCAACCCCACCCTGCACCCCCCTCAACCCCCCTACCCAGGCTGCTATCACTAAGTTCTACCCTGTGGAATGTAAGGAGAAGCATCATTTGGCAGCTTCTGAGATCTTTCCTTAAGAGACAGCTGGCACTTGACTTTTGCTCCTTTGTCTTGATCTTTTGTATTTTTCTGCTGGCAGAAATGTAGGCATTACAGATGGACATAGAGCAGTCCTGTTGAACCATTACATGACCTTGGAAATAAAGGTGCTGGGCAATGGAACAACAAGAAGAATGAAGTGTGGGTATCCAATACCACAGAGTACAATTCCAGCACAGGGCTACCCACTTCCAGATTTACTGGTGAGAATTCAGTTTCTATCTCATTTAAGCAACTGTCATTTTGAATTTTTGTCACTCTCAGTTGAGCCTAATCATAACTAAAACAGCACACATAATTGCCATTAAAGTTGCTAGGGCAATGTCATATTTCATTGAACCCAAGGCATCATCAAATGTAAGAAAGCATCTCAATTTCAGATGTGTTAACGAGTGAAAAAAATATGCATCTGAAAATGGATGAACTGTGATATTTCCTTAAATGAGTTCGTTAAAACACTAGTTCTGAGGAATTTTAATAGGTAATTACAAAAGGAGTGAATAAAATCGTTCTGAGAAACACCGGTTTTGAAAATTAGGTTTTTGTCTTCACTGCATTATTTTTTACAAACTGCTAAATGTATATGAGCTCTAAAACATGGTAATAATGTTCATGATGTTAAATGTTCAGGATTTGGTCCAATGCAAAATATTTTATTTTATTTCATTTACTTCATATCATTTTTATTGTGAAGCAGATCAATGAACTAATCTTTTCTTTTTTTTTTTTTTTTTTTTTTTTTTTTTTGAGACAGTCTTGCTCTGTCCCCCAGGAGTGCAGTGGCAGGATCTAGGCTCACTGCAACCTCCACCTCCCGGGTTCAAATGGTTCTCCTGCCTCAGCCTCCCGAGTACCTGGGACTACAGGTGCGCACCACCATGCCCTGCTAATTTTTCTTTTAGTAGAGACGGGGTTTCACCGTGTTAATTGGGATCGTCTCAATCTCCCGACCTTGTGATCTGCTCACCTAGGCCTCCCAAAGGCGTGAGCCACTGCGCCCGGCCGAACTAGTGTTTTATGGAACATAACTTTAGGACAAGACAGAGCCAGACATGGAGAGGCCAGAGAATAGGTGCCTGTACTATGAACACACAAAATGATTTTAGGAATCTACTTTTTAACAGCCTAAAATATCTATTCATAGAGAAGAAAATAATACGTTTTTACATTTATTTTTGAAGATTTGTCCTCCAGTGATCAATTAGGTTCCACTGTGCTGTTTAAGCCATATTCAATTTTACCACAGTGTTATTCATCAGACTGTGACTAGTGCAGAAATATCAAATTGAAAACGTGAAAATTGATTTGAGCGATAAGACATTCATTCTGCTACAAGTGCGGGTGAATAAGGAGTGAGGCCAGGTGTATATTTTCTAAAGTTTACTGAAGGGTGTGAGGTTCCATTCTGAGAGGGCCAGAAATAGTAAGAAGAAAGAAACACAAGTTTGACGCTCTTTGAATTTTAAAATTCTTAATTCAGTGACAGCAAGAACAACTATCATCCTATTGTGTCCTCAGCTTTTCCCTACATGGATGAAAAAATTCTGAGATGAGCTGAAGGAAACATGTACAAACACAGACTCCACCGTAGCATCTGGTCCTGCCCCTCTTCCTCTCTTCTACTGCACCATCAGCCCTGCCTGTATTCCAGAAGCCTGATGCCATTTGCCTTACATTCATGTGTGTGGGAGCTAAACATCAATTTTATGGAGAAAATGGTCATTATTGCTCAATATTACATAAAGTATGTAACTATATAACTGTGTTTTTCCCTTTTATGCTCAACATTTTGGTTTCTACAGAGGCTTCTGTTTATATATGACATATGGTATTGCAATCAAATAGGAGATGTTTGTTCAGACAGGGTTATTCCTAGTCAAATCAAAAATTTCAAATCCCAGCCGGGCACAGTGACTCACATCTGTAATCCCAACATTTGGGAAGCTGAAGCGGGTGGATCACCTGAGGGCAGGAGTTCGAGACCAGCCTGGCCAACATGACATAAACCCTGTCTCTACTAAAAATACAAAGATTAGCCGGGCTTGGTGGCAGGTGCCTGTAATCCCAGCTACTCAGGAGGCTGAGGCAGGGAGAATTGCCTCAGAAATCGGGAGGCAGAGGTTGCAGGGAGCAGAGATAGCAGCGCTGCACTCCAGAGTGGGCAACAGAGCAAGACTCTGTCTCAAAATATATATATATATATACACACACACACACACACACACACACACGCACACATATATATATTCAAATCCCATGAACAATAAAAACTAAACTTGGAAAATTACTTTAAGATTTTTAAAGATATTTCTTTTGCCTCAGTACTTGGCCGTCATTGAAATATATTTCTGAAAGGAAAAAAGAAATCCTTATATTATTACTAATGACTAGAGAAAAAAATCCAGGCTATCAACTGCTATGTGTTATCTAGAGTATAATAAAGTATCCCAGGTGATTAAAAAAAATTTCCATTTCTCACCTCAAAAATCATTGGCTTTAAAAGACTTTTTATTATAAAATAAATAAAGTATTATTTTATTTTAACTTCCAACAAACTATAGAAACTATAACATGTTTTTCTTTGTTAGTTAATGCCAACATATTCACATATATTGGATGACTGAGAAAGGATGCTGTTCTGGTTAGCTCTGAGGCTGACTCAAACAATTTTAGAATATTTTACTTACAGCAATTTGATATTATATAATATAGTACACCAACAGGTTTTAAATGCCATACTAGCCTTCTTAGTATTTTAGTTGTTTCCAAATAGTTCCACCTTACACATAATACTCACCTGTAATATCTTCAGTAACCTAATTAGTCTCCTTGGGGAGTAAATAAAAATAATTTCAAAATTGTTAAAGAAAAAAATTTTAATGGAGCCAAGCATACAAATGAAGTCTTAATTTTCGTATTTCTATGTGAAAATAGTATTTTTTCACAACATTTTTAATATTTATAATAAGATAGAACACAGTGAAGCTTCTTGGTGCTATCTCCACCCCGCAATTCACAAGCACTTGAACATTATGTCTGGAAAAACAATCAGGTATAGAGTTGATTTGATTTGATATAAGAGCATCATAGAACTCTCAGTTCACCAGAAATATATAAACTCTATCAGAGCCAATAAATCCAGGCCTACACCTTTCTTTATAAAAGAAAATGCTCCAAATAATGAAGGTGTTACTAACTTAGTCCTTACAACATTAACTTGTCTCAGAACACTGCTATTCTCCCAAGGTCAATACAAGGGAGAAAGAACATCTTTATATATTACATAATAACATTTATTTAATACTTTACTATATCTAAGTACTGTGCGAAGCATTTCGCATCCAGTATTTCATGGGACTTACGCAGCCCTGTGAGCTAGATACTACAACCATTGTCATTTTGTGCAGAAGGAGACTGAGGTAATAAGTGAAGGAGCCAGTAGACACGTTACGAGAATAATGACTTAAGCTAAGGAATGAAGCCTGGAAACCAGCCAGGGAAGGAAGGAGCTTTCCCAGGAATTCAGGATGACTCATGGCTTATTTTTTCCCACCCAGGGAAAATAATTTCCCGAATCTAAACTCTTACCCAAGCAATATGGCCAAGGAGATGTTTATGGACGGAGGTGCATGGAAATTTTCAGTATGCTTGAAATCATATCACTGTTGGCTACTGCCCACTCTAGCTGTATGTATAGTCTATCATACATTGAAAATGATTTTTTAAAAGTTGGGGAAAAGTGTATGAGGGGGGGTGAGGGGGATGCACCAGTAATTGAGAAGAATTCCCACAAAAAGAAATTCATTGTCATGGTAATTAGAGGTAGTTTGATATCATATATTGGGTTTTTCTATGTAGTCAACAGACTAAGAACTAGTTATAAAACTAACTGGTAGCTATAGCTTTCCAAAGCTTCCAGTTCAACTCAGTTCATACTTGCTTCATGTTCTTCCTAGAAACACTTGCTATTATTTCTGATTCTATTCTACCTGGCTTCATATTAAAACATCTCTAACACTCGGAAATGTAGTCCTAACTACTATGCCCTAGAAATAAGATGCATTTCCTTGACTTACATCGTAAATGTAATAGAACTCTTACTGGTTCCGCTGAATTTTTCTTATTGCTTTCCTGGAATTACTCGACAATTCCAGGCATTGTAACTTATGCTGTAATTCAAAGCACTAGGTAACTTAAAATTTTCCCAACTCATCATTAAGAGTTTTAATTTAAATATCACCACAGTGACTTTTATGCAAACAAATCCCAGGAGGCAATAAATGATTTTGAATTAAATTTCCTTTTCTTTGCTATGGTGGGTGGAAACTTGGGAAAGAAATGTAACTCATTTTCTCTAGAACATATAATATTCCAAGCTGCAGAAATTAGTTTATAAAGGATATGTTAGAAATACTTTTCAGGAAATATATAGAGACACATAAGTGAGTGTGTGGCCCACCGTGGCCCTCAATAAAAGCAAGTGAAAGAGCAAACCTTATAAAGGTCTGTCCTCTTTTCTTAAATAATGCTGCCTATTATTTTTTCTCACTGGGTAGGAACAAAAATGAGAAATAAAACAGAAAAAAAACCTCTTTTTCAGTTCATCATACAGTTAGGTCACTCAAAATCATAAATCAGAGCCACATCTCTAAAGATTTAAGTCTTATGATTGTAGGGGAGACCCAGAATATATCAAAGCTGAATATTTCAGAAAGTTAGCTTTGGTTAAGAGATTAAAAGTCTTTTTACTACTTTGAACCTGAATTGGCCAACGCTATATTGGAACTCTACTAACTGGAGTAAGTAGAGTTAGTAGTTCCATTTAGTGTTGGCCAATTCAGGAACTCTAATAACTTTTAGGGGAACGGATTTTTTAGATGTCCTGTCTATGCACTGTAAATAATTGTGGTGGCTCTTAACCGCTCTCAATCTTGGCGTGACTTAACTTCTCGACCTCAATTTGCCTGTCTTTAAAATGTGAGTAATGATAGTATCCACTACATCATGCTGCTGGGGAAATTAAATGAGATCATGTATGAAACTGTAAGTGCTTTAACACACAACCACTGAATAAACACCTGTTATGATGTTCTCTGATACTAGTTATAATTTAGAGGGCCCTGCTACTGGAATCTGAATTGTAACGATAACTCAGGTGATTACAACACTCAAAAGCAAAGTACATTAAACATTTGAAGAGAAACCTGTGCATTTACAACTCATCCAACAGCAAACAACAATCTTGCTTGCTAAAGCTGCTGAGAGCTTCCAGGCAGCTGAGACTGGATGTCTTCATTGGAGGGTGGAGAGGCTACACTCCAGCAGCCTGGAAGCACCACTCTACCCTGGGCATTCATAACAGGCCTTAAATACAATCAGCATCTCAACTGGAAAGTGTATGTGCCTGGAGAACACCACACATTGGGTGGTAACACTGCAGATTTGTGAGTAAGAGGTTGGTAAAAACAAGAGAGGTAGCAACATTTTTGTACAAGATACCTATTAGCAGATGATAACACCTCTTAAAAATTAAAGGGAAAACCCAGTAAGATAGTTCAAGGCATAAGAATGTTAGAAAACTTGAGGTAATTTTACAAGGAAGTTTGCCGGGTCATCAGGCAAAATTAGAAGATATTCTTTTAACAGAAATATTGAGAATTTTTGAGGATCGACCTTTACTAATCATCAAAGCCTATATGTCTAAAGATACCAACATTTATTTTATTCCAATATGATAATGGATATTCCTATAGACAGGACAAAATAACTGTGTTTAGGTAAAAAAGAAAAATTGGAACAATGACCTGCTGAAGCATTGGCACACTGAATAACCAATAATCCGAAATTCGTATTTGTGTGAAGTCATTAGCAATGTAAATGAATATTCAATTCTTCTTTTTCTGGATTATCAATTTTATTTTATTATTATACTTCAAGTTCTGGGATACATGTGTAGAATGTGCAGGTTTGTTACATAGTTATACATGTGCCATGGTGGTTTGCTGCACCCATCAACCCATCATCTACATTAGATATTTCTCCTAATGCTATCCCTCCCCTAGCCCCCAATCCACTGACAGGCTCCAGTGCATGATATTCCCCTCCCTGTGCCCATATGTTCTCATTGTTCAACTCCCACTTATGAGTGAGAACATGCAGTGTTTGGTTTTCTGTTCCTGGGTTAGTTTGCTGAGAATAATGGTTCCCAGCTTCATCCATGTCCCTGTAAAGGACATGAACTCATCCTTTTTTATGGCTGCATAGTATTCAACAGTGTATATGTACCACCTTTTCTTTACCCAGTCCATTATTGATGGGCATTTGGGTTGGTTCCAAGTCTTTGCTATTGTGAATAGTGCTACAATAAATATATGTGTGCATGTGTCTTTATAGTAGAATGATTTGTAATCCTTTAGGTATATACCCAGTAACAAGATTGCTGGGTCAAATGGTATTTCTAGTTCTAGATCCTTGAGGAACTGCCCCACTGCCTCCTACAATGGTTGAGCTAATTTACACTCCCACTAACAATAAAAAAGCATTCCTATTTCTCCACATCTGCTCCAGCATCTGCTGTTTCCTGACTTTTTAATGATTGCCATTAACTGGCATGAGATGGTATCTCACTGTGATTTTGATTTGCATTTCTCTAATGACCAGTGATGATGAGATTTTCTTCATATGTTTTTTGGCCGCATAAATGTCTTCTTTTGAGAAGTGTCTGTTCATATCCTTTTCCCACTTTTTGATGGGGTTGTTTGTTTTTTCTTGAAAATTTGTTTAAGTTCCTTATAGATTCTGGATATTAGCCCTTTGTCAGATGAATAGATTGCAAAAATTTTCTCCCATTCTGTAGGTTGCCTGTTCACTCTTATGATAGTTTCTTCTGCTGTGCAGAAGCTCTTTAGTTTAATTAGATCCCATTTATCTATTTTGGCTTTTGTTGCCATTGCTTTTGGTGTTTTAGTTATGAAGTCTGCCCATGCCTATTTCCTGAATGGTATTGCCTAGGTTTTCTTCTAGGGCTTTTATGGTTTTAGGTCTTATGTTCAAGTCTTTAACTCATCTTGAGTTAATTTTTGTATAAGGTATAAGTAAGGGGTCTAGTTTCAGTTTTCTGCCCGTGGCTAGCCAGTTTTCCCAGCACCATTTATTAAATAGGGAATCCTTTCCCTATTGCTTGTTTTTGTCAGGTTTGTCAAAGATCAGATGGTTGTAAATGTGTGGTGTTATTTCTGAGGCCTCTGTTCTGTTCCATTGGTCTATATCTCTGTTTTGGTACAAGTACCATGCTATTTTAGTTACAGTAGCCTTGTAGTATAGTTTGAAGTCAGGTAGCATGATGCCTCCATCTTTGTTCTTTTTGCTTAGGATTGCCTTGGCTATATGGGCTCTCTTTTCATTCCATATAAGATTTAAAGTAGTATTTCCTAATTCTGTGAAGAAAGTCCATGGTAGCTTGATGGGAATAGCATGGAATCTATAAATTACGTTGGGCAGTATGGTCATTTTCACAATATTGATTCTTCCTACCCATGAGCAAGGAATGTTTTTGCATTTGTTTGTGTCTTCTCTTATTTCCTTGAGCAGTGGTTTGTAGTTCTCCTTGAAGACATCCTTCACATCCGTTGTAGGTTGTATTCCTAGATATCTTATTCTCTTTGTAGCAATTGTGAATGAGAGTTCACTGATGATTTGGCTCTCTGTTTGTCTGTTATTGGTGAATAGGAATGCCTGTGATTTTTTCACATTGATTTTATATCCTGAGATTTTGCTGAAGTTGCTTATCAGCTTAAAGAGATTTTGGGCTGAAATGATGTGGTTTTCTAAACATACAATCATGTCATCTGCAAACAGACAATTTGACTTCCTCTCTTCCTGTATGAATACACTTTATTTTGTTATCTTTCCTGATTGTCCTGGCCAGAACTTCCAATAGTATGTTGAATAGTAGTGGTGAGAGAGGGCATCCTTGTCTTGGGCCAGTTTTCAAAGGGAATGCTTCCAGCTTTTGCCCATTCAGTATGATATTGGCTGTGGGTTTGTCATAAATAGTTCTTATTGTTTTGAGATATGTTTCATCAATACCTAGTTTATTGAGTGTTTTTAGCATGAAGGGGTGTTGAGTTTTATCAAAAGTCTTTTCTGCATCTATTGAAATAATCATGTGGTTTTTGTCATTGGTTCTGTTTATGTGATGTTTGGATATGTTGAACCAGACTTGCATCTCAGGGATGAAGCCAACTTCTTCATGGTGGATACGCTTTTTAATGTGCTGCTGGATTCGGTTTGGCAGTATTTTATTGAGGATTTTCACATCGATGTTCATCAGGGATATTGGTCAGAAATTTTCGTTTTTTGTTGTGTCTCTGCCAGGTTTTGGTATCAGGATGACGCTGGCCTCATAAAATGAGTTAGGGAGGAGTCACTCTTTTTCTATTGTTTGGAATAGTTTCAGAAGAAATGGTACCAGCTCCTCTTTGTACCTCTGGAAGAATTTGGCTGCGAATTTGTCCGGTCCTAGACTTTTTTTGGTTGGTAAATCATTAATTACTGCCTCAATTTCAGAACTTGTTATTGGTCTTTTCAGGGATTCAACTTCTTCCTGGTTTAGTCTTGGGAGGGTGCCTGTGTCCAGGAATTCATCATTTCTTCTAGATTTTCTAGTTTATTTGCATAGAGGTATTATAGTATTCTCTGATGGTAGTTTGTATTTCTGTGGTATCATTGGTGTTATCCCTTCACCATTTTTTATTGTGTCTATTTGGTTCTTCTCTCTTTTCTTCTTTATTAGTCTGGCTAGTGGTCTATCTATTTTGTTAATGTTTTCAAAAAACCAGCTCCTGGATTCACTGATGTTTTGAAGGGTTTATCATGTCTCTATCTCCTTCAGTTCCACTCTGATCTTAGTTATTTCTTGTTTCTGCTAGCTTTTGAATTTGTTTGCTCTTGCTTCTCTAATTCTAATTGTGATGTTAGGGTGTCAGTTTTAGATCTTTCTCATTTTCTCCAGTGGGCATTAAGTGCTATAAATTTCCCTCTAGACACTGCTTTAGCTGTGTCCCAGAGATTCTGGTACGTTGTGTCTTTGTTCTCATTCATTTCAAAGAACTTATTTCTGCCTTAATTTTGTTATTCACCCAGTAGTCATTCAGGAATCGGTTGTTCAGTTTACATGTAGTTGTGCAGTTTTGAGTGAGTTTCTTATTCCTGAATTCTAATCTGATAGACAGTTTGTTATGATTTCTGTTCTTTTGCATATGCCGAGGAGTGTTTTACTTCCAATTACATGTTCAATTTTAGAATAAATGCTATGTGGTGCCAAGAAGAATGTATATTCTGCTGATTTTGGGTGAAGAATTCTGTAGATGTCTATTAAGTCCGCCTGGTCCAGAACTGAGTTCAAGTCCTGAATCTTCTCGTTAATTTTCTGTCTCATTGGTTTGTTTAATATTGGCCGTGAGGTATTAAAATCTTCAACTATTATTATGTGACAGTCTAAGTCTCTTTGTAGGTCTTTAAGAACTCGATTTATGAATCTGGGTGCTCCTGTATTGGGTGCATATATATTCGTGTTAGTTAGTTCTTCTTGTTGCCTTGATCTCCTTATCATTATGTAATGCCCTTCTTGGTCTTTTTGATCTTTCTTTATTTAAATTCTGCTTTATCAGAGATCAGGATTGCAACCTCTGCTTTTTTTTTTTATCTTTCCATTTACTTGGTAAATATTCCTCCATCCCTTTATTTTGAGCCTATGTGTGTCTTTGCATGTCAGATGGGTCTCCTGAATACAGCACACCAATGGGTCTTGACTTTATTCAATTTGCCAGTCTGTGTCTTTTAATTGGGGCATTTAACCCATTTACATTTAAAGTTAATATTGTCATGTGTGAATTTGATCCTGACATTATGATGCTAGTTGGTTATTTTGCCCATTAATTGATGCAGTTTTTTCATAGTGTCAATGGTCTTTAAATTTTGGTATGTTTTTGCAGTGGCTGGTATCAGTTTTTCCTTTCTATATTTAGTGCTTTCTTCAGGAGCTCTTGTAAGGCAAGCCTGGTGGTGACTAAATTCCTGAGCATTTGCTTGTCTGTAAAGGATTTTATTTCTCCTTTGCTTATGAAGGTTAGTTTGGCTGGATATGAAATTCTGAGCTGAAAATTCTTTTCTTTAAGAATGTTGAATATTGACCCCCACTCTCTTCTAGCTTTTAGGGTTTCTGCAGAAAGATCTGCTGTTAGTCTGATGGGCTTCCCTTTGTAGGTAACTTGATCTTTCTCTCTGTCTGTCCTTAACACTTTTTTCTTTCATTTTAACCTTGGTGAATCTAACAATTATGTGCCTTGGGGTTGCTCTTCTCGAGGAGTATCTTTGTGGTATTCTCTGTATTTCCTGAATTTGAATGTTGGCCTGTCTTGGTAGATTGGGGAAGTTTTCCTGGCTAATATCCTGAAGTGTTTTTTCCAATTTGGTTCTATTTGCCCCATCACTTTCAGGTACACCAATCAAATGTAGGTTTGGTCTTTTCACATAGTCCCATATTTCTTGGAGGCTTTGTTTGTTCCTTTTCATTTGTTTTTCTCTAATCTTGTCTTCATGCTTTATTTCATTAAGTTGATCTTCAATCTCTGATATCCTTTCTTCTGCTTGATTGAATCAGGTATTGATACTTGTGTATGCTTCATGAAGTTCTCGTGTTGTATTTTTCGGCTCCATCAGGTCATTTACGTTCTTTTCTCAACTTGTTATTCTGGTTAGTAGTTCCTGTAATCTTTTATCAAGGTTCTTAGCTTCCTTATGTTCGGTTAGAACATGCTCCCTTAGCTTGGAGGAGTTTGTTATTATCCACCTTCTGAAGCCTACTTCTAGCAATTAGTCAAACCTATTCTCCGTCCAATTTTGTTCCCTTGCTTGCAAGGAGTTGTGATCCTTTGGAGGAGAAGAGGCATACTGGTTTTTGGAATTTTCAACTTTTTTGTGCTGGTTTTTCCTCACCTTTGTGGATTTATCTACTTTTGGCCTTTGATGTTGGTGACCTTTGGATGGGGTTTTTGCATGGGCATCCTTTTGATGCTATTGCTTTCTGTTTGTTAGTTTTCTTTCTACCAGTCAGGCTACTCTTCTGCAGATCTGCTGGAGTTTGCTGGAGGTCTACTCCAGACCCTGTTTGCCTGGGTATCACCGGCAGGGGCTTCAGAACAGCAAAGATTGCTGCCTGTTCCTTCCTCTGGAAACTTCATCCCAGAGCAGCACCTACCAGATGCCAGCCAGAGCTCTCCTGTATGAGGTGTCTGTTGACCCCTGCTAGGAGGTGTCTGCCAGTCAAGAGGCACTGGGAGAAAGTCCGTCCCTTAACAGAGTCCCTCTGGAAGCTTCATCCCAGAGCAGCACCCACCAGATGCCAGTCAGAGCTCTCCTGTCTGAGGTGTCTATTGACCCCCACTGAGAGGTGTCTCCCAGTCAGGAACCCACTTGAGGAGGCAGTGTGTCCCTTAAAAGAGCTCGAGCACCATGCTAGGATATCCACTGCTCTCTTCAGATCTGGCAGGCAGGAATATTTAAGTCTGCTGAAGCTGCTCCCACAGCTGCCCCTTCCCCTAGGTTCTCCGTCTCAGGGAGATAGGAGTTTTGTCTATAAGCCACTGACTGGAGCTGCTGCCTTTCTTTCAAAGATGCCCTGCCCAGAGAGGAGGAATGTAGAGAGACAGTCTGGCTACAGTGGTTTTGCTGTGCTGTGGTGAGCTCCACCCTGTCTGAACTTCCAAGTGGCTTTGTTTACACTGTAAGGGGAAAACTGCCTACTCAAGCCTCAGTAATGGCCGACACCCCTTACCCCACCAAGCTCCAGTGTCCCAGGTCAACTTCAAACTGCTGTGCTGGCAGTGAGAATTTCAAGCTGGTGAATCTTAGCTTACTAGGCTCTATGGGGGTGGGATATGCTGAGCAAGACCACTCAGTTCCCTGGCATCAGCCCCCTTTCCAGGACAGTGAATGGTTCTGTCTCGCTGGCATTCCAGGCTCTACTGGGGTAAAAAAACAAAACAAACAAACAAAAAAAAACTCCTGCAGCTAGCTCAGTGTCTGCCCAAATGGCCACCCAGTTTTGTGCTTGAAACCCAGGGTCCTGGTAGTGTAGGCACCTGAGGGAATCTCCTGGTCTGTGGACTGCGAAGACTATGGGAAAAGCATAGTATCTGGGCCAGAATGCACCATCCCTCACAGCACAGTCCATCATGGCTTCCCTTAACTGGGGGAGGGAGTTCCCAGACTCCTTGCTCTTCCTGGGTGAGGTAACACCCTATCCTGCTTCTGCTCGCCCTCCGTGGGCTGCACCCACTGTCTAACCAATCCCAATGAGATGAACCAGATACCTCAGTTGGTAATGCAGAAATCACCCACCTTCTGCGTTGGTCTCGCTGGGAGCTGCCAACCAGCTGTTCTTATTCCGCCATCTTGCCAGGCCATTCAATCATTCCTAAAGGAGACTATGTCTAATTGGTAACAGTAAACTTGCAAAGCCCACATGAAACTTTTGAGGGGTTTAACAACCATTTGGGGAAAGGATTTTTTATTTTTGTGACAAAATTATGACTCTGAAAGCTCAAAACTCATTATTTTAGTGATTTATAATTGCTTTTAATGCACACATGAATACACTTTTACAAATACGTGCACATACATGAATCAGAAGGAACACTTACTGTCATTTCATTCATGCTCAGGAGCATGGGACTAGGTGGCAAAGTGCCAAGGCGAAATTTGAAACCATCTTCTAAAGTCATTCCCCAAAATTGGCTGTAGTTCTGTGCTGTCCATCTGCCTTACAAATGAAGAAGAAAAATATACACAGGTTATGTGACATCATTTTTACAAATACATGTTCCTTTATATTTCCAAAATTCAACAGCAACAAATCTCACAATATGAGAATTATCGCAGGCTATTGTTTATATAAATGATACATTATTGATTATTTTAATAATCAAGGGTATGAGATACTCTTCCTAAATAAGGTACATTTCAAGTATTTTAATGATTCATATGAGGAACATAAGACCATATTAATGTAGGTTAATGCTAAGAATATGAAATGTTTACATACCACAAAGAGATTAAGTGTTAATGAGGCCAATATATGTAGTTTCCTTTAAATGCCATTAAATACATCTTAGAAAGAAGCTTAAATATACAGAAATGTACTGATACATTAAATAGGTTAATACATTTTCTTTAAAATTTATATTTGAAAAGAAATGAACAAAGTAAAAATGTATGCATGAATACTGAAGGACAAAATAGTTATAATTTTTAAAAATGACATCAGTGCTAATTTTTAGATATTGAAATATTCTATTATGTATTAAATGAGTTCATTTGTGTTAAGTGCTCAATCATCTTAGTTATTAATAATAATAAAAAATCAGTTGATGTGAAATTAGGTAACAAAAGTGCATATTTTCATAGAGACATATTTTGTGCTCTTAATTAGAAAAAAAATTTTCTCTTCAAAATTCAATATTGAAATTTGAAGACAAACAAAATTTTTTTACTAGATGATAGTAGATAAAAAATTAGAAAGATGCAAGTAATTTAATCATTGCCTATTCTGAATTATCTACCACTTGAGGTCAATATATTTTCTGTACTTATGTCAAATTTAAACCCTGTCCTGCTATGTTTATCACCAAAATCATTTATAATGTGATAGGCTCCTATGAATCATTGAAAACACAATTTAATTTTTAATAATATACCTCACAAGTTAATGTTTTTCTTCGTATAAGATCTGTTAGTTCATAAAATCCTTAGAAACTTAGCTACAATTTAAAGTGCAATCTCCATTACCCAAGGAATCTCAATAAGAGAACCTCTGAATATAAGAGATGTTGTAGTATAATTCAAAAGGCTAACAGGGCAAAATTGGGCAAAATTTGGCAAAATTGTGACATCAGTAAAGTATGTTTTTGTTGCCGTATGTTAGTAGTTTTCCAACATCATGTCAGAGATGTTCATAGGTTATTTAATTGAGCACTCAATTTGGTTAGTAGGGTGATAGTTTAAGAAAATAAAATAAAAGATAGGAGAAATAATAGGAAATAGGGTTTATTACAAATACTAAGGGTAATAAACTCTGTGTGTGTGTCTGTGTGTGTGTGTGTGTGTGTGTTGATGCTTGTGCATGGGTGTGTGTACTAGATCACAAAGTAAGATGTATGTGCTGTGAGATATGCTCAAAAGTGTGAAAGGTATGACTAATCTATAACATCCTTCTTGACTTAGACTTATAGTTTTCATTTTAATCCAACTTAGAATTTATTGAACTTTCTTAATTGATCTGTCATATTCTCTAATAAACACTGAGAACATAGATATGAATAAACTTTTCTACATTTAAGAAGCTCATTCCTTAAGAAAAAACACAAAGATAGAAATGACTTCGGCGTGTGTCATCTATCAGCAGTAGATCAAAAGATGATCAAAAGATTCAAACATAACTGAAAGAGTTGGCAAATTTTTTACATAAAGCAAATTTAGTTCTCTATCTGGAAGGATAAGAATGAGTTTGGTGACCACATATGAAAGAAGAGAGCATTTGTTTAAAGTAAAGGTAACTCTTGAGCAAAGCATGCAAGTTTGAAGTTGGGTGGCATGTGTAGGGAATGACAGATAAGTTAAATGCTTAAACTAGGAGAGAGGATAGGGACACAGGGGCTGAAAATGGTACAAAAGATAACGTAGTAAAAAGCTTTTGGGCCAACATATTATTTTTGCTAAGGGCAATACATGTTTCACAAGCAATGGGGTTCCATCGAGAATTTCTGGAAACAGAGACAAGTCAGATAATTTCAAACTAGGCTTGATAAAGAAATGCATTAGAATATAGTCTAGAATGGAAGAAGTAAATATCTAAGAGAAACTTTTAGTGCGGGAGTTAGCAATACCTACTGACTGAGAATAAAAGGAAAGAAAAATCAAACTAACTTCAAATTTTCAAGTTGACCAGATAGAGCAAGATGCCAGTAATTAAGAATAGGTAGAAGTTAATCACTGCAGTTTGGGGTGAGCGGGTTTTGAGAAAACAGTGAAAAATGAAAGCCAACTTATCCACTAAATCAAATTTTGAGTTCATAAGAAAGAATCTATTTCTCTAGCCTTTGAACGTAGGCTGGCCTAGTAACTTGCCTTACCCAATAGAAAGCAGTAGAATTGAGATCGTGAAACTTTCAAGCATAAGCTTCAAGGGAGGACTGGGGCAGCTTCCACATATGCCCCATCAGAATAGTAATTATGAGAAGAAGCCAAAGCTAGCCTGCTGGAGAAACGTGGCCCAATCAACAACCAGCACCAACCACAAGATATAGTGTAAGGCCATCACAGACAATTCAACCTCAGTTGAGGCTCTATTGACACAAGAGTAATTCCAGAAGAGAGCAGCAAAACAGCCTCAGTTGAACCTATTCCAAATTGCTGATGTGAAAAGATGAAAAGTTTATGGTTTTAAAATGTTGAATCTTGGAATGGTTTGTTACACAGCAACAGGTAATTGAAACACTTATATATCTCCCTTTATTCCACTAACTTGCTGATTATTACTTGTGCCACTAATGTAGCACTTATATTCTCCCCTATTATTAGAAATCCTTTTATAAAGGTATGGCAGTGTTGGCTCCTCAACTAGATGGTAAATTCCCTTAACATAGAAATTATTTGTTTTTTTGTTTTGTTTTGTTTGAGACAGAATCTCACTCTGTTTCCCAGGCTGGAGTGCAATGGCATGGTCTCAGCTCACTGCAACCTTCACCTCCTGGGTTCAAGCAATTCTAGTGCCTCCACCTGATGAGTAGCTGGGACTACAGGCCCATGCCATCACACCCGGCTAATTTTTGTATTTATGGTAGAGATGGGGTTTCACCATGTTGGCCAGGCTGATCTCAAACTCCTGACATCAAGTGATCTGCTCACCTCGGCCTCCCAAAGTGCTGGGATTACAGGCATAAGCCACTTCGCCAGGCCGAAATTATTTATGTGTATCCTCAGCCATGCCACCAGTAGAACATATGTTTTATTAATATCAACTGATTACATTAAAAAATAATACAGAGAATAAATAAGCACTGAAGTACATTACATAGAATAAATAAAGACTTGGATCTAAAATACTGTCAAGATGTGGGAAAGAAATATTTTAAAGCCAAGATTGCATATTTGGTGTAGGCTATTTTTAAAAGCACTTAATAAATACTGAATGATATAATATGATTATATTTTTACACGTAAAAACAATTTGAGCATCATGAAAAGAGAATAGCTGAGAATTAGAACTTTCTTTTAAATTTAAAGACTTCTCCCCTTTTTTGCCCTGGTAAATAATTTTAGTTTTATTTCTTGTCTTTATAGCTTGTTCCTTTTACTTAACTTTTTTTCCTTTGGTTTTTGTATGTTTCCTTTTGCTCCAATTATACTTCATTTTCTACTCTTTGAAAGTTATGTGATGTCTAATATTTGCTACTAAAATGCAAAGCCCATGCCTCTTAAGTAGCCCTAGGGCATGCTCAAAATAAATAAATCATGGAAAGAATGTTCTTCCTTCCAAGGAAGATATTAGGTTGGTGCAAAAGTAATGGTAGTTTTGGCCAAAACCACCATACACTTTTGCACCAACCTAATAGCATTCCCAACAACCTCTGTACTCCTAAGTGTGTTTTATTACGTGTACCACATTGGTTTAGACTGTGGTTTCTCATGTACTTTTAATAGTGGAAAGCTAGGCTCCTCTATTTTGGTTTCTTGGAAGTGTATGTTAATTAGATCTAGCATTTGAACACTTTTAGGAATCTGATTCAATTTTTCAAGATGGCACATACTCTCATGTTCTTTGAATAATTTAAAAATGATTTGCCACAGAAAATTATAATTGGTTTTCCCTAGAAATACTTAAAATGTCATCAAGTTATCTTCTAAAATATTGATTTAACACAAACACACACACTCACACACACACAGAGGAACTGAGAATGGTTTAAGGATATTAATATCAACAAATGTGACTTTCTATATGTTTTGTATCTTCCAAGAAAAAACTTTGAATACATTGAAATTTAGTATCCCCATTATGCTGGGAAACAACATGTTATATGTGGAAGGAGATTATACTTCCATTTTATAAAAATACATCTCCAGATTATTTCACTTTTCTAATTGCTCAATAATAGATCTTTTTATGTGAAGTCTTTTCCAGAAATGTGGAAGATGTTATCAAGGATATATCGAGATTTGATCAATGGCAGTGGAGAAATCCTGAAGCAGATACCAGCTGGCCTGTTCCTCTTCCTTTTAATTCTATGATAAAAGTCAGTGTTGGTGCCTGTATCTTTTTCTTTTTCTTTTTCTTTTTCTTTTTCTTTTTTTTGACAGGGTTTCACCCCCAATGCCCATGCTGGAGTGCAGTGGCGCAATCTCGGCTCACTGCAATCTCCGCCTCCCAGGCTTCAGTGATTCTCATGCTTCAGCCTCCTGAGTAATGGGATTACTGGCATGCATTACCATGCCCAGCTAATTTTTTCTGTGTTTTCAGTAGAAATGGGGTTTCACTATGTTGTCCAGGCTGGTCTTGAACTCCTGGCCTCAAGTGATCTACCCACCCGCCTCGGCCTCCCAAAGTGCTGGGATTACAGGCATAAGCCACCTTGCCAGGCCAGTGCCTACATCTTAATTTCCTCTGTGTAGATGGAGAAGCCATCTAATTTTTCAATCTATACGAGAGCATCAGTTATTTCCAATGTTTCAGTGTCAATCATCCCTATCTTTAGTGTACTATTAAAGTAAAGTAGCTCAATCTGTCTTTTGATTCAACTGTAAGTGACATTGGCTAGATACCCATCATTTCAGTGAAATTATTTAGATTGGCTTGTTATTTGAATATCATCCTTGTAAGGTCAGATTCTACCCATGATAGCTAAGCATGTGATTGACTTGGTGAGGGCAGTAGCAGAGAAAGAGATGGTTAGTATGAATAAATGAATTTTGATGACTTCTGATTTTCCCTAAATACTTATCCAAAGTAGCTTTACTCCACTTCCCTTACCTACACCATGACACTGCTCTTTCCTAACTATGCTCTAGATTTCTTATTTGATCATTTTAATTACTTAATGTTTACCTTTGCATTCCAGTTTTACATGCTTTCTATCTCCCTTTCTATTTCTCTCCCACTCTTTCTTTTTAAATAATGAATGATCATTTATAGAAACCAAGCAATACATTGAAACCTGCATAGTAAATGGCAGTGTCAAGAAGCATATAAAGCAAGATTTCTCTCACCCATAGTCTCCTTTATTGACCTGTTCAATTAATTCTGGACGAACAAGGCATACATGCTGGGAACATTTCCATTGCTGTCCTGAGCATGTGCTGTAAAGATATGATGATTACAAAAGTGGCTTGGTCTTTATGAAGTATATTTCAATTAGTAAAAAGAGTTATACATTGTTAAGGCATAAAACATAATGTCTTGATTAATGTTAGCCATATGGTTATTTGATTCTTGGCAAAAATAAATTGTAAAACATACGTTAGCTACCATTCAATATGCTGTAATCCTCTACTCCAGGCAATTAACAAATGATATGATCACACATCCATTGAAGTTTGAAAACATAAGCCAAATTGGACAGTAGATTCCATGTACTTGTATTTGGAAACTTTCTGCAGGCTAGTCCTTTTAAAGCAGCCTGTTTTTATATAGTTATTGTGCTCAAAAAACACAACTTGTCTGTAGGGTATCAGAATATTATAATTAAGAGGTGCATTTAATGCAGACCTGTTGTATGATGGAGACCCATTGTCAAGAACATCAACCTCAAACATTAAAAGATATTCATGATTAAATTTTCAAAATCCCTTAAAATTAAATATGCTTATACAAAGTTACAAGTATATGATGTCTTATGACATATGATTCTGTCTATACATATATAAATATATGCTTTGTTTCACAAATATTTCTTTTATTTGAAGAAAACATACACACACAGTAGAACTCAGTTCTGTACCACTTAAATTTATTACCAGGAGTTGCAGTTTTCTTTAATTACTGATCCCTCTTCATAATGTTGACCATCTTTGAAGCAACCTGTCAAAGTAACATGTAAAGAAATGAAAATCCTAAACTAAGTAATAAAGCGCATTAACATAAAATGTAATCAAAAATCGTAGTTAGTTTTTCAAATATGCAGACATGTTTGGTGCCAAAAAAGCTGATAGAAATCCATGTCTGGTTTGTGTTAAGGTTTGCATATCGAAATCTTCTGGGCTTGTTTCAACGCTTTTATCTTTAAACTGCATATTATGTTCCAACAGGGAGGATTTGCAAAGCATGAAAACAAGATTACCAAGGGATTAATCACTATGCTTAAAAAATAATTAATGCTTTTAAGTAAGTAAGCAATATAATAGTATTTGAATTGATTTATGGCATTTCTCATTTAAAAAAACAACTAATTAAGTCTCATAAGTGCTTATAATTAATTGGATATGACTGGAGCAAGTAGCCTATAGCTTTGGACTCAAAATACCAGGTCACTTCATTGAATTTACCTTACAAAGACAAATTTTATTTTTTTTCTTTAGGATCCGAATAAGAGAAAAAATTCATGAAATCATAGCCATTTGCCTTCCAAATCCAAATGTTTCTTAACTATTAACTGAAACTGGTTATTAACTGCTTTATGAGATTATATGAACTACTCAAAAGAGATGACTGGTGAATCATTATCATATAAAAACCATTAGTAACATATTGTAAAAATAGTGCTCTGCTTAAAAATTTAAATTCCTTTTGAAAATATAATCTGCTTAAATTCAAAATTAACACTAAATTTGCAAAAGTGACTCAACATTGTTTATTGAAATTGTTTTTGATAGAAACATGTAATTGATATTTTATGCCAATGGCCTCTAGTTAAACAAAACGAATTTTAACCTTTTATTCATAAAAGCATAGGGCAAACTATAGGTTTAGAAAGCTTTCCAAGGGACCTTGTTAACTTCTAGCCACAATGTTACAAAGCTAATATTTTAATAGAAAATATTTCACAACTGCCCCTCCCCTGGATGTTTTGCAGTCCAATGTTCTACTTAATGAATCTAATTATTTATGTATTTGCATCTATGCATCCCTTTCACGTGGAATTTTGATACTTCACAATCATGGGGGTAAGAAAAGGAAACCACCTGTCTCCTGACCACAGTTTTCCTAATACAGCAAACCTGAGATGTGGGAAGATTGAACTTTACATCAAATACATGGTTTTAATTGCTACATAAGATTAGACTCCTTTCATAACTGAATCCACAGTATGTTTCTAATTTAAAGAAATCCTAAAATTGTTTATCACCCAGAAACAACAGCAAATCCATGCAACAATCAAAGTTTTCATTCAAAGCCAAGAGAAGTACTTCCCTGACCATTCTTAAAAACTGAGCATGTGGAATAAAAACAAAGCTGATTTATAATCATACCTCGTGAATCTTGAGTGTTCAACATATGAATTCCATGGATAAATGGAACAGAGGTCTCAAGCATCCTTAAGGAAAAAAGACTGTCCCTTCTCTGACTTATACTCAGCTAATAATTTTGAAGTCAGGAGAACGCCATCACCAAGCCACCCCAAATCACTAAATTTAATGTTAACAAAATTCAACACTACATTTAATGTTAACAAAAACTCCATTTCTTGGTCATCTTTCCTTAATGTCATGTAAGAGATAACTATGAGACACTGTATTCACTTTAATCTTGCATGAGAATTATTCTCTTTAACAAAAGGCATAATCGGTTACTTCGGACCCCGGTCAAGGTGCTGACGCAGTAAAGCATGAGCCTATATACAATACCCAGAAGCAGTCCACTCACTCCTTTGCTACAATCCTTCCCAACTCCAACGGATCCCTCATTTCCCACACAGCATTTACAGAGATCTTCAAAAAATATACATCATGTCATTTCCTACTTAAAATCTTCATTTCCCATCAAATTGAGAATAAGACCAAACTTCTTACTGTAACCTGTAAGGCCTTATCCAAAATGTTTCCACCCTAATCTCTGCACTTATCACTCCTGTCGAGCTGACTGGGGTGGAGGTTCCCGGAGGGATGAAGGATTAGCATAAGTGTAGTGAGGATAGCGAGAAGTAGGTGGATATAATTTGGAGGTAACTCAAAGGGAATCACTCATGGATTGAGTTTGGTGAATGAGGGAAAAGAGGAATCAAAGATATCTCATGAGGACTTTGGCTTGAGTAACAAAGAAATGGTACAGCTACCACTAAAATAAGAAACAGGCTTGTGTCAAGAAATCAAGACTGCTACTGTATATATTTTAGATTTAGATAAAACCTAGGCTAGACATCCTAACAGAGATATCAAGTAGACAGCAGTTTATAAAAGACCAGAGTTAAGCCAAGGCTGGAGTATGAATTTGGGAGACACAAACATCCATATCTACTTTTTCAAACCCAAGACTACATAAGGGTCTTTTGGAGAGAGTGTATGTAGGGAAGAAAAGGTGTCCAGGACTGAGCTCAAAACACTGCATCTGATAGACATTCAGAAAAGGAAACTGGGAAGGAGTGACCTGTGAGGGAGAATAGAATTGAGGAGAGGGTGGTGTCATGAAAAACAGGGTTAAGAAAGTGTTTCGTACGCTCTAGGTGGTCAGCTGCATACAGTACTATTGAGAGGCCAAGAACAAGAAAACAGACATCTGAATATTGCATTTAGTAATGTAGGAACTGCCAATAACCCTGCCAAGAGAAATTTCAGTGAAGTAGCAGTGAGTTGACATCCTGTAGGAATGGGTTGATGAGAGACTTGGAATAAGAAAGTAAATTTTTCTTTCAGATATTTTGTCATAAAAGGAAAGAAGGGAATGAGATGGTAGCTGGTTAAAGACATAAAATTAAGGGAGAGCTTTTTTAAAGTTGGGAAAGGCAAAAACACATTTTGGAAATTAATGGTTAATCCACATGTATTAGCCTGTTCTCACACTGCTAATAAAGACATACCTGAGACTGAGTAATTTGTAAAGGAAAGAGGTTTAATGGACTCATGGTTCCACGTGGCTGGGGAGGCCTCACAATCATTGCAACAGACGAAGGAAAAGCAAAGGGACATTTTATACAGTGGCAGGCAAGAGAAAGCTTGTACAGGGCAACTCCTATTTATAAAACCATAAGATCTCATGAGACTTATTCACTACCATGAGAACAGCATGTGAAAAATCTGCCCCCATTATTCAATTACCTCTCACTGGGTCCCTCCCAAGGCAGGTGAGAATTATGGGAGCTACAATCCAAGATGAGATTTGGGTGGTGACACAGCCAAACCATATCACCAGGAGAAAAGAAAACAAAAAAAAAATGATGCTTGAGGAGAAAGAGAGAGCAAGAAAGCGAGAGAGAATGGTAGAGATGGAGGTACTGAAAAGACAAAAGATGGGATTCAGAACTCAAACGGGAGAATCAATTCAAGGTAAGCAGTAACCCAGATTACTGTAGGTTGAAAACTATGATTGTGGTGATATGAAAGAATTCCTGTCTGGTAGCTATACTTTCTCAGTAAAATATGTCTAGAGCTCCTCAGAGTGAGTTAATTAATTGGTTACACACATAGCATCTTGACCAACAGAACAAAGTAAAACAAAGCCAAAACTAATGACTGTTGAAATTAAGGCAGTTTTTGCAACTTTAACAGCATTTAAAGCAATATTAGTCAAATCATATATTTGGAGAATGAAATAGTTTATCTTCTTGAATTGAGAAAAGATGATAATACATTGTCTATAATTTATTTTAAAATAGTTCATCATAGTGTATTATAAGTATCTGTGCTGGTCTAAACTTCACTTCTTCTTTTTTTTTTTTCTTTTGAGACAGAGTCTTGCTCTGTCGCCCAGGCTGGAGTGCAGTGGCGCAATCTCTGTTCACTGCAAGCTCCACCTCCCGGGTTCACGCCATTCTTCTGCCTCAGCCTCCTGAGTAGCTGGGACTACAGGCACCCACCACTGCGCCTGGCTAATTTTTTGTATTTTTAGTAGAGACGGGGTTTCACTGTGGTCTCAATCTCCTGACCTTGTGATCCACCTGCCTCAGCCTCCCAAAGTGCTGGGATTACAGGCGTGAGCCACCGCACCTGGCCAACTTCACTTCTTGAACTGCAAAAAGATAATAATATGTTGTCTATAATTTATTTTAAAATAGTTCATCATAGTGTATTATAAGTATCTGTGCCGGTCTAAACTTCACTTCTTGAATTGTGAAAAGATAATGATAAGTTGTCTATAATTTATTTTAAAATAGTTCACCACAGTGTATTATAAATATCTGTGCTGGTCTAAACTGTCGGAAAGGCAGTTGCTTGCTCTAATCAGGAATCCATCCCCCTTCAGTGGCTTTCATTCTGAAAGACCAGACTTTGGAGCAACTGCTACAAGTTCTTCCAATGCCCATATTTTGATCAACCCTAGAGTATTAGTATAATAAATGTCAGAAATGGGTTTTATTATTAAAATTCATGACTTGTTAATCAGCATAATTGTGATAAATAATTAATTCCCATTGGTTAAATTCTATTTTTTTTTTTTTAACTTATGAGGCTAACCTAAAATATTTCAAAGTCGCATCCCACCCTTGTATCCCATAGTTTATATGTATCTCTTAAACTCAAAAGCACCTGTACTCTTAGACTTGGTACTCTAAGACTGATATTTGTCCTGTGTACTGTGTCCAGCCAAGTAGAAAGGAAGAATTGTCATTCTCTGATAGCCACTGTACAGGTAACAGAATCCTACCTCTGTAATGTTATCACATGTGCCTCTAATAAATTTTTCATGCAGCGTAGATGTGGGAACACCTAAAAGGACCGGAACTGAAGACTTCCTGAAGCTTATAGAGGTTGTATGAATTGGTCTGTGTCGTATTTTTGTAACTGTCAGTATACGTGGCAAAGTATGGACTGTGATTTATCTTCATTGTAATATAGTTAAGGAGGTTGTGAAGAAGTAAATAAACTTCACCAAATTCAAACACGTCAGTGACTCACATACATTTTTTTACCAATGTGAACATATTGTGCATAATCAAATTAGCTTAGGTCTGTTCACAACAGATGGTCTACTAGACTTTCTCCTTAAAATCCGCTACACCAAAAGGTTATGTCTGGAAAATCCACTCGAGCTCTGTTTTCAACTCTATCATTGGTTCTCCACATCTGACATTTGAATTTTTTTGCTTTTTTTTTTTTTTTTTTACTTTGACAGGGTCTTATTCTGTCATCCAGGCTAAAGTGCATTGGTGGGATGATAGCTCACAGCAGCCTCAAACTCCTGGGCTTAAGGGATCCTCCTGCCTCAGCCTCCCATGTACCTGGGACTACAGTGCATGCCACCATGACTGGCTAATTTTTTTTTTCTTTTGTTGGTAGAGATGAGGTCTTATTGTACTGCTAGGCTGATCTTAAACTCTTGACCTCAAGAGATCCTCCCACCTTGACCTCCAAAGTGCTGGGATTACAGGTGTGAGGCGCCACACCCAGCCTGACATTTGAAATCATTTACTGGAAGTTACCATCAGGTATGGCAAAGAAAACACAGGAAGAAGATATTTACCGGTATGTTTTACTTCCAATTTGTACAAAATGGATATATTTATGTTTTTAATCCTGAAGATAAGGTACATAGTTTTAAATCCTTGATTTAAAGAGCTCTTAGAACAGGCACAATAAGAAGAACTGAACAATACCCATGTAACTAAATCTCTGAAAAATAATATCTAATAGGTCAGTGAGTGATCATAGAATCTCAGAGGAAAGTTGTTTTATACATGCAAACAATAATATAAATAATATACATTGTATTTTTATCTTAACTAATTTTGCACATTTTTTCAATATTGTGTAGTACTATTTTCTTTTCAAGTAGCTACTTTCAAAAGCAAGATAAAAGAAAAAAATTATCTGTACTGGAACACTTATAGTCTAATATGAACTTTTTGCTACAAAATAAAATGATTAATTACTTCCTTTCATAGTGAATAGAGTAAAAACTATACCCAGAACATAAGTTCTACATTAACTATGACCCTAAATTAAAATCTTAGCAAAATTCTACCTCTCAAGCAAAAATGGATATTGAAGAAGTAGCAACTACTTTTTGCATGAGCTGTGTGTCTCAAATAAGAAAAGCTCAAGTACATTTCAGCACATTAAAAGCATTACAACTCATACTTTTAAACTGAGACTTGAAAAAATTTAAATTGATATAATAACCAATCGAAAGGCAGACATCCAAATAGTCGCTGTGTTTTTAGGTGATTCTGCATTCTTAATTTTTGTCGGAGATTGTTGGTTATTCCCAATATCATTCTCTCCTTTTTTTTTTTTTTTTGTAACAGAACCCCATTCATAGTTAGACACATTACCACACAGCTAAGCAAAACCTCTCTTTGATGCTTGGCATGGCATGTGACTATATTCTGGCCAAAGAGATAAAACAGAGGTGCTCGTCTATGCTTTAGAATGTCTTCTCAAAATGTGGAAACTATAACTCTATTTTCCAATTTTTTGTTGGTACTCAAATATTACTTTTGGAGCATGAAGAGCCAAACTAGCTCATGACTACAAGGGCCATTTTCCAGCAATGATGAAGCAGAAGGCTGCATGCAGCCTCGTCACTAACGACAAAGTGAATCCAGGCAAAATATCTTATGCATTAAAAATATGTACTTTAGTTAGGGTTGCCACCAATCTGACATATTCTTATATGGTACACAGTTTTTATCAAATAAACGTTAACCATTTTAATATATTCAACTTTCCTGGGTGATATTCTTGTCTACATGTGGCATACAAGTCACACAATGCTTCCTAATTGTTTCATATACCTAAGTCTCCTTACCCATGTAGATCCTAAGTTTCTCAAGGCCTGGGACTTTATAATACTCTTTTCTTATGACCCTCGATGCTTACTGCAATCTTGGATATATAAAAAGTTTTAAATACTATCAATTACTACTGTTAATATTCCAACATCCAAAATAATATAGAAATTGCACATTTAAACCATAAACAATAATACTTTGATACTTTCTAAATCTTTTAAAACTACTTTATGTATGAAAAAGTATACTTATGAAAATATTTTATTTTAAATCATATGAGGAAATTATTTAATTCAACAAATACAAAATTTGAAATAAAATTAAAATCCTCTAAATACCAATTAATCCAAATTCAACCAATATTTACTAGGCCTCCCACTTCATGGCACCATAATTAGTATGTGATAAGTAAATCACCATGTTTACTTTCAAGAAGTTGCTGTACAATTAAAATAAAGTAATACTCTATTAAACAATGTAGAATTAAATGATGAATGAGTTAATACCTGAAAGGTGCTTAGAACAGTTGTTGGCTCCGTAGTAAGTATTCAATAAATCTTAGTGTGTAAGGAGGAGGAAGGGTATGTTCAGTAAGACAAGAAAAAACATGCTACTCAGGGTATGTTACGGAAGGGTCTGTTAATTAAATATGTAGTGTGTTCAGGTTCTATGAGGGGTGAATTTCCCTTGACTGCCCAATCTTGTCACTATTAGAAACCACATTTGAAAAACAGGAATATGATCCCTAACTAATCCTGGGCACAGGGCTCCTTATGATGCCTTATGTTTTCTCATCATGTTACTAATATATATTAACTTCACCTATTATTTTAAGGATCATACCAACATGACAAAATAGAGAAGTTAAAATTAGCATTTTAAAGGTGTATTTTCTATTAAACATGTATTTTCTATTTTTAAACATGTATTTTCTATTTTTCAATGAAAATATACCTTCCATTTTCAAATAAATTACCTTCTTTCAATCCCAAAATACCTGCAATAGTAATGGCCCAAGGGTCCATGTACAGTTGTGTAAGTTGTATATTGAGCAAAACTGAGGTAAGTTCCACTTACAGAAACTACAGACATATTGACCCCTGGCAGAAATGAGAGAAGTGGGTCAGAGAGAAAATAGCAAGGGGTAAGGTATGTGGGGAAATGGAAAATACACGTTACCAAAAGTGGCATCCACCACTCATCTCTCTAACCAATGACAACCTCGTGCGAGACCCTGGACGCAGAATTGTCAGATTTTTCAATTTTTCAAGAGTAGCTAAACATCTGGATTTTTTAATAAAAAATTCTGGTTTTTAAATATTTCTAACTCATATTAATGCTATTTTCTGTTGGTTTTATTTTTTCTATATAGATTACCACATTATCTACAAATAATAAAAGTTTTACTTTTTCTCTTCAGATTGTTTTACTTCATTTTTTCTCTTAAAGCATAACAAATATCTCCCTGTTAAATGTAGCAAAAAAGGTAGAAATCCATGTTTTATTACTAGTCATAAAGGGAATATATCTACATTTCTCTATTATGTATGATGTTTACTTGGAGTTTTGGTGTAGACATCTTTACTGCGATAAAGAAATACATTTTTGTTTCTAATAACGGAATTGAGAAAAATTGCCACATAGGATATGAGCTCTCATGAATAAATAGCATTTATTCATAACAACAGTCAACCAACTATAAAATATATTTTTAAAATATGCAATACAATGTTTGAGCTCTGGAGTTTGAAACAGCCTGAGAAACATGGAGAAACCCCATCTCTATATAAAAAAAACAAAAATATAGCCAGGCATAGTGGTAGGCACTTGTAGTCCCAGCTACTTGGAAGTCTAAAGCAGGAGAATCACTTGAGCCTGGGGAAGGTCGAGGCTGCATTGAGCCATGATGGCACCACTGTACTGCAGCCTGGGTGACAGAGCAAGACTCTGTCAAAAAAAAAAAAAAAAAAAAAAAGCAATACAAACTAAATCTTAAAATATCCAGGAATAAACAAAGAGTATTATAAGGCCACTATAGAGTAAAGTCTTAAATCTATTTGAGGGTATTTTTAAAACTCAGAGTAAGTGGAGAAATATCCTACACTCTTTGATGAGATGTCATCACATTACAGAGTTCAACTATCTTCAGATACGTCTATAAATTTTATGCAATTCTATTCAAAATTCTAGCTGAAGTGCTTTTGAGGAACTAGAAAAACTTATTCAAAAACTGTTTATGGAATATTAATGTCTATGTGACCTAAGTCACATAAGCGGGGGGTGAATAAGCTGACTTGCTGTACCGGATATTAAGTTATACTACAAGGCTGTGGATAGGAAAAAGTAAGTCACAGAAAGAAGAAAGACAAACATTAATGAGTCTATGAAGAGAAGCTCAAACCTACTAGAAATTAGAGAAATGCAAATTAAAATGACAATGAGAAATCATGTTTTACTGATTATATAAGTAAAGGTTACTTCTCTGCATAATATTAATTGTTAGAGGTGTGTCCCCATATAGTACTAGGGGACCATAAACTAATGCAGCTACTTCTGAGAGCCATCTGGCAGATTACCTGCATACCTGCAACCCAACAATTCGAGTCTTGTTGTATCATGCAAGTCGATAAAAAGGCATGCATGAGGCTGTCCATCATGGACTTCTTTACGATAGCAAAGAGCTGTCAACAACCTAGGTGTCCACCCACCATGGAGGGAACAGGGAGTTAGATGAGATGAAGGGACATCACAGAGAATTAAGCATCAGTCAGAAGCCACAGACTAGTCCCAGTAGTCCGTGGAGACATGGAGAGGGTCTTAAAACATGCTGCTGTCTGAGAAAATCAAGAAAGAGAATGAGGTCTGTAGCATAATATGGTCTATATAAATTAATAATTCAAGCACACAAAACAAGGCTACCTGCTGTAAAAGGGTACACAAACTGTTTTTAAAGGAGGTTACCTTTGGAGAAAGATGGGAATGGCTCATAAAAGTTAAAGGAAAGGAAAGGAAAAGAAAGGAAAGGGAGAGGGAGAAGGAGAGGGGTAGAAAGGAAAGAAAGAGAAAGAGAGAGAGAGAAAAAGAAAAAGAAAGAAAGAGAAAGAAAGGAAAGAAAGAAAGAAAAGAAAGAAAGAAAGAAAGAAAGAAAGAAAGAAAAAAAGAAAGAAAGAAAGAAAGAAAGAAAGAAGAAAGAAAAAAGAAAGAAAGAAAGAAAAGAAAGAAAGAAAGAAAGGAAGGAAGGAAAGGAAAGAAAGGAAAGAAAGAAAGAAAGAAAAAGAAAGAAAGAAAGAAAGAAAAAGAAAGAAAGAAAGAAAGAGAGAAAGAGAAAGAGAAAGAGAAAGAAAGAAAGAAAGAAAGAAAGAAAGAGAAAGAAAGAAAGGAAGGAGAGGAGAGGAGAGGAGAGGAGGAACTGAGAGAGGAAGGAAGAAAGGAAGGAAAGTCTGGGCGCAGTGGTTCGTTCCTGTAATCCTAGCACTTTGGGAGGTCAAGGTGGGAGGATAGCTTGAGGTCAGGAGTTTTAAGACGAGCCTAGGAAACATAGCAAGAACCCATCTTTACAAAAAATAAAAGAAATTAGCTGGGTGTGGTGGCACACATCTGTAGTCCTAGCTACTCAAGAGGCTGAGGGAGGAGGATTGTTTGAGTTCAGGAGTTCGAGGCTACAGTGAGACATGATCCTGCCACTGCACTCCAGTCTGGGTGACAGAGCAAGACTGTTTTCTCTCTCTCTCTCTCTCTCTCTCTCTCTCTCTCTCTCACACACACACACACACACACACAAGAGAAAAAAAGGAAGGATAAAAGAAAGGGAGAGAAGGATGGAAGGAGGGAAGAAGGGAACGCTGTTTATAGGTAAAATGTAAAGACTAAGGATAAATAATAATTAAGTGGAAAATTTAAAATAATACATATGTAAACACATAAAGAGACATTTCCTCAATTTTACAAGCAAGATGGCATTATTGAGAATGAAGGCTACGGCATCTGGATTTTTTTTTTTTTTAAACAGAGTCTTGCTCTGACTTTTTAAATGACATCTGGGTTTTGAAATAAGGATTCCAAGCCCCTAGTTTACCCTAAAATGTTTTCTAACTGGGATTTCTAGCCACCATCACCCATTTACGGTAGTGTGATGGAGAAGTCTGATTAACCCTGAAGTTCTGCTAAGGAGATTTCATACAATGAGAGACAGAAAAATAAAGCCTCATCTAAGTGTAGTTGTAGAATTTTGTTTTGTTTTTGTTGCAGAGCTTGATTATATCAAATGCTCAAAATTCATAGTCATTCTCCTCCAATTAAATAAATATAATGAATACCATCATCCTCCTTATGTTGTATTTATCCATTTAACCTTAGACTTTTTCAACTACTCTATATGAATTCCTCCTTTCTTTTTAATAATTTTAAAAGTCCAAGACTGGAAAAACAAATGAAGCAAAACAAAAATACACATGAAGAATATATTTGGTATGACTTAGGTAGAGCGGATAACTGACTTTATTTTATTTTGTCCTGGTTTTAATAGCATTACTAATACCACAGTTTCTAATGCTCATGCATCCATTAGCCCCTTGAAATAACAACTAAAATCTACGGATAGTAGATTTGTGACTTTCTACTTACTATCACAAGATAGTAAATCTTGTGACTTTCTTGAGACTCTCTAAGAAGTTACACACAAAAAGTCTTGAGAAACCTGATGTCAATACAAAGGAGAGAGAGAGAAGAGTTTTAAGTAATCCTTATATAAGTTGAGTGAGTGTTCAAAACTCACTGGTCAGGATTCCGATCAGCACTCAGGACTGTCAGATCAGAACTTTCCTGAAGTTGCTTGTATTACACAGGAACCCCACATCCAAACCAAAGCACTTTAACAATCCAAAGAAATGTATTTTATCAATTGCAATAATCATTTTTATTTCATTGAAAGAAGGAAAAAGAGAGAGAAAGTTTGTCAGATCTTGTTGTTATGAACGAGGATAATGTTGAAACACATTCCCAAAGCCTACCTTCTGGATACCAAGGCTGTGTGTGACGAGGCCATTCTTTCTCTTCATGGCAAAAGGACTTGTAGTCAGGACAGCAATCAGAATTTTCTCTGTCACAGAATTTATCGCAGTAGCACAATGCATTCGCCTCATAGAACTCAGTGACACAGCCATCATCTCTGTCTTCACAACAGCCAAAATTTCTACAGTATTGCCCTTGGAAAATGGCTCTTTTGAATCGAGTACCTTGCAAAACAGTGTGATTTGTAGTGAAATAAGCTTCTAGGTCCACTTCTCTTTGAGGTAAATACTGCTTCTCCATCCAGATTTCTGCAGTAAGGTAAGAGAAGATTAAGATCTTATATCCAGTCCACATTCTCTGGAAGTCAGGTATAGCTTCCACTTTCCGTTATATCCAATACCCTTAGCCTTATGGGCTTCTCCTTGGAACCTGAATTCTTGTCATCAAGACACTTCAACCTGAACCCTGAAACTGATCCTTTACTTGAAATGAGTATACTTGTAGTTAAACATTAATCAAGAATTTCAATGTTTGACCAAGATAATGTATGTTAGAAATAAACTATTGTTATTCCGCCAAAGTTAAAAAAACTTATATTTCATATAATGTAGAAATTTTGCATCATCAAAATATCTACATAAAATCTTATGCATAGCGATACATTGAATATTGCATGCCTCTCAAAAATCTAGGTTCTTAAATCAAAAGCCTCCTTAGAATATACATGACCCAGATTATGGCTAAAATAAACACTGGCAAGGTACAGGAAATTCAAAAGTCAAAATTGCAATTATTCATTTTATCTGCTTGCATTGCAATGAAAATGCAAGCTCTCATGAGGTTGCCTGCTAGGATCTGTCACATCAATAACAGTTGCTCTAAATCATGCCCAGTCACACACTGGTTTGATTTCCCATCTGCACCCCATTTACCTAGCAGAAGCATTTTGATTTCAAGGCTTAGTGGAACCTAATTCAGCAAGAAATTCCCTGAGGGTGACCTTAGTTCTCTCCACCTGAGTTCCTGCTTAGCATAAATACTGGGAACCTTCAGTATCTTGAAGGAAGTTTATACTCAAGTCAGTACTCAGTGTGAATGAGCTATGGGGGAAGGGTATTGTGAAGGAAACTGGAAGGACAAGGTGTCATTAGTGTTTTTATAGAGTTGTGTGTTTACACTGGTTTTTGGCTACACTGTATTTATTTATTAACTACAATAACTTCCTTTGGATTGAGGATAAGTAACCAGTAGAGGATGATTCAGCAAGAGTTGTTGGGTGGACTAGTGGAAAGCACCTGTCTTGGCAATCAGAAAACCCGGACTCTGGTCCCTGAGCTACTGTTTAATTGGTTCTATAACCTTGGGTTCACCATTTACTTCTCTGGTCTTCAGTTATTTGTCTATGAAATGGGGTATTCCTTTCCCAGGCTATTTCATAACTCCAACCCTACAAACTTGCTCCTTGACCTTGCTCTATATTTTATTCAACTCACAATTTTGTCTTTATTGTGTCGTTTTCTTCTGGCACCTTCCTCTCAGGCTTTAAACCAATTGAGTCTCTCTCTTTTTAAAAAAAAAAAAATTCTACATTATCTTGATGTCACTATCCGTAATGACCCTGTCTCTTCCATCCAACACCTGCTGCCTCCACTTCCTTGCCATCTACTGAGTCACTAAATTACTGCAAAGTACTGCCTCCATTCCCACCTGCTTTCACCAATGACCTCCTACCAACCACTCCCCCATGGGTCTGTGTTTATCCTTGTCACACAGGTGTCTTATGCAGCATTCAAAGAGAGTAGATGTTAAGTGTGCTCACCAAAAAAAAAAAAAGAAAGAAAGAAAAAAAAAGGATGAAAGAGAGAAGGAGGGAGGGAAAAGAGAGAGAGAAAGAAGAAAATTGAAACTATGTGAGGTGATGAATATGTCCATGAGCTTGATTGGGTTGATTATTTTACAATGTATGTGCATATCAAAACATCAAGTTGTACACTTTAAATATATACAATTTTTATTTGTCAATTATACCTCAGCAAAACTGCAGGGAAAAGAGAGGAAGGGAGCATAAAAGTTAGACTGATGGAATTCAAATGCTAGCTCTGCCACTGACTAGCAGCATGTCTTTGGGTATGTGGCTTAGTCTACACTGCAATGTGCTCATCTGCACATTTGGATAATAATATTTATTACCACATCAGATGGGTGGGAAATTTAAATGCGATAACAACACAAAGTACTTAGCACATCACACATGCTAAATAAATGTTAATTTTCATTAATAAGCATACCCACTACCTAGAAACTCTTCCTCCCTTGCTTTCTATGCTTTCATTCTCTCTTGATTCTCTTCTCATTCTTCATAATGCTACCGATTTACCTGCCCACTCTTGGATTCATTTCCTGCCCTTCTCAATGATCATTTGAAATTTACTTTCACTGACATTCTCAACACTCCTGCTTCCAGTCCTCACACCTCATATTCCCTCAAACTTCCAACACTGAATCTGTTTAAAAGCTATGGGCCACAAGATCATATCCAAGGTGGACCTCCAACTTCATCTCTCTGAACTTAATTTATATCATTTATACCTTGCACACACTGATCCCGTCCTCACACTGGGTTTCTTGCCCATTCCTCAAACATACCATGGACACTTCTGTCTCAGTGCCTTTGCACTTGCTGCTTCCTCTGTCTGAATCATGCTTTCCCAGATAACCAAATAGCTGTATCTCTTTCGACCTCTCGGGGAGGTATTTCCCACACACTCTATACAAAATGACAAACCCTCTTCTGTCTCAACATCCTCTATCCCTTTCTCTGTACTTATCACGTTATACTATAATTTTATTCATTGGCTTTATTTTCTGCACTTCCCCTCCAAAATGTAAGGTCTACAAGATCAGATAATTTTGTCTATTCTGTCATAGTTTTATCTCAAGCTCCTAAGACAGTGCCTAACACATAGTAGATGCTCAATAAATATTTATTCAATAAATAAATAAATTCTGCAATTTGCATTTTTCCCCTCTACCTTCTCTACTGAGGGCTGCTGGAGATGATCTACTAGACCATAAAATTTGTGACACCATAAATTTTGGGTTATTTACCTTAGCAGAGCTCTTAAATGCTGCTCATATTTCTTTAATTTGTCTCTTCTTTCCCTTGGTGACTACTACAAATCTCTTTGCCTTCCTAACTTATTCTCTCATTTTCTAGAGCTGACCCTTTCCCACAGGTTGCCAAGAAAACAAAAAAAGCAAATGTTAATCCCACACCTTCCTGTCATAAAAACCATAAACCTGTCTACATTTGCAGCCATCTTCCTTTCTTCCTTCCAGACTGAAGACAAGGTACCAGGGTTCCCAGATAATTCTTCCATCTATAATTTTCAGTCTGACACCATTTATCTCTTCCTTCCCTTACCTCTTAGGTCCCATACATCATCAACCTCCCTCTCAGCCAGTTCCTTCAGTCCATTAGTAGGATAGTAGCAGACACCATTGTCACTCCACTCATATTCTCACCATTCTTACCACTTTAGTACAAGCTAGTTAGAACTACAGCTATATGAAGTATTTATTGGCCAAAGCCCACTCCTCCTTCTTCCTCCCCTACTCCCAGAATAACAAGCCAGATATGTTGAGGAATTAAAACCCTCCCCCAACCCAGAATCAAACTTTATTTTATTTTTAATTGAAAATTAAAAATTGTATAATTTGTGGCATACAATTTGATGCCTTGTAGTATGTATGTATACATTGTGGAAAGACTAAATCAAGCTAATTAAAATATAAAGTAGGACACATACTTATCTTTTTCAAGTATACAGTTGTCTCTCGGTATCCATGGAGGATTGGTTCCAGGACCCCCTACAGATACCCAAATCTGCAGACACTCAAGTCTCTTATGTTAAATAGCAAAGTATCTGCATATAACCTACTGTATATCCTCTTGTATAATTTAAATCATCTCTAAATTACTTACAATACCTATTACAATGTAAATGTTACATAAGTAATTATTACACTGTATTTTTTAATGTGTATAAATTTTTTACTGTTGTATTGCTATCTTTTGTAGCTCTTAAAAATATTTTCAATTTGAGATTGGTTGAATCCATCAATGCAAAACCCACAGATACAGAGCACCAACTATATATTATTATTATCTATAGTCACCGTAATTTACAATAGAGCTCTGAAACTTACTCCTCCTAACTGAAATTTTGCATCCCTTGATTGACATTTCCCCAATTCCCTTATCACCCAACCTCTGGTAACCTCCATTCTACTCTCCTTCTACCAGTTCAACTTTTATAGATTCCACATATAAACGAGAGCATTTAGTGTTTGTCTTATGTGTCTGGTTTATTTTATTTCACATCATGTTCTTCAGGTTCATTCATGTTGTCACCAGTGACAATATTTCCTTCTTTTTAAGGCTAAATTTTGTATATATACCACATTTTCTTTATTCATTCATTCACCAGCAAACACTTAAGTCAATTCCACATTTTGGCTATACTACTGCAATGAACGTGTGAGTGCAAATATCTCTTCAATATATTGATTTCATATCATTTTAAATATAGCAAGTAGTAGAACTTCTAGATCATATGTTAGTTCTATTTTTAACTTTTTGAGGAACTTCCATACTGTTTTCCATAATGGCTGAACTACTTTACATTCCTACTAATAATGTGTAAGCATCCTCTTTTCTCCACTTTCTTGCCAAAACGTGTTATCTTTTGTTTCTTTGATAATAACCATTCTAATACATGTGAGGTGATATCTCATGGTGATTTTAATTTGCATTATCCTGATGATTAGTGATACTGAACATTTTTGCATGTATCTGTTGGCCATTTGAGTGTCTTGTTTTGAGAAATGTTGATTCAGGCCCTTTGCCTATTTTTTAATAGGACTGTTTTCTTGCTATCAAATTGTTTTGAGTTCCTGATATATTTTGGATTTGAACCCCTTATCAGATGTGTGGTTTGTAAATATGTGTGCCCAATCCATTGGTTGTCTTGTCACACTGTTGATTGTTTTCTTCGCTGTTGCAGAAGCTTTTTAGTTTATATAATCCCACTTGCCTATTTTTGCTTTGGTTGCCTGTGTTTCTGGGGTCATATCAAAAAAATTGTTGCCTTGACTAATGTCACCAAGCTTTCAGAAGCAACCTTTGAATAATACCTAAAAGATGTGGCATATAAACATGCCCATCCCCCATCCTTGGTTGAGCAATCTCTGCTATCCACATCTACATAATCCATGTCTTGAGATAAGAATAGGAGCTCTATAGTGAGAGGGATTGACAATTGTACCCTCGCCAATTTATTTATATGATTAAATACTGCAGTTCACCAGTGTCTGGTAGGTATATCTACTGATTATAGTATCTTGCTTTAACTCATTCACCTACTCTAAATTGACAAAAGCTTTTAAAAATTTCTGCAAAGAAACTTCACATTGAAAGTGACAAATCTGACACAAATTCTACAAATAGTGTATTGCTTTAAACCAGTGGTTTTCAACAAGGGGTTGAGTTTACACCTTAAGAGAAGTTTAGCATGTGTGGAGACAGTTTTATTGTTCAGACTGGAGAGATGCCACTGGAGGCAAATGAGTAGAGAATAGGAATGCTGCTAAACATTCTAGAATACACAAGACAGAACCCATAACAAAGAATCATATAGCCCAAAATGGCAGTAATATCATTGTTGATAAATGCCGATTTAGATATATCAAAAAAAATTGTTTAATTAACAAGACATCAGATAAAAGCTAAAATTATCAAACTTATTTGCTATTCTGATTTATATAAAGGTTCATAAGATGGGCCTCCAATAAGTGGTTGCTTTGAGATATTAACTAATGATGGCAATACATATATACTGGGGCTGCTCCCTCAAAAATTTTGCGTGCAGTACATACATGACTGAAAATATTAGAGTCCATCATGCCACAACCTCCTCCAATTTGATCATTCTCCTTGGGTGAGGTACATTTTAGGGGAGAAGAAAAGTGCTACAGTCTGTCTTATGATTACTTTTACTACCTCTATTGCACAAGAAAGAATGGAGGTCAGCAGCCTCCTGATTTTACGTTGGGAAGAATGAAGCTTATCAAATAACCTTCCTGACATAAGATCTTAACTAGATGCTGCAAAAATGGACTGAAAATTGGAAATTGCAGTCATGCTTATAATTGGCAGTTTTCAGGTGTATTTAAATATGTAAAAATGCAAACCTTAAAGAGGGAATATTACGTTCTGCCAAACCACTCTCTCTGATCTGTGTTTTTTGGGGGACATAGTACAGTCCCTTTTTCAATGTAGAGCAAAGTGGTGTGTGTGCATGTGTGTGTGTGTGTGTGTGTGTGTGTGTGTGAGAGAGAGAGAGAGAGAGAGAGAGAGAGAGAGAGAAAGAGACAGAGACACAGAGAGAACAGGAAGATAGGCTTTCTAAAAGCAATTCATTGGATTGGTTTAATTTCCATTACTAGAAATTTATTACTTTAAATTATGGAGTGTGCAAAAATTTTATTCAGTAGCAAGTGTTATTTGGTAAGATAGATTAAGTAATATTAACTCACTTATGAAGGTCCAGGCTTGATCTCTTCAATGTCACAAGAGATCTAGGATGGTTTCATGAAGCAGTGAGGCTTGGTGGGGGTGGCAAAAAGAGTAGAGAAAATGCTTGCTTCTGAACACCAAGTGCTCATTCCTCACACATGGGGCCATCCATTAATTATTTGAAGCTACCTTCTTATTTCTATTCAACTGAGTTAATTCAAATTTTAGAATGAATAATTTTAATAAGACAAAAAAAGAGTCTCTGACTATAGGATGCATTTATCTTTGAATTAAGCCGCTGTGGGAGACTGGAAGATTATGCACATTACAGTTACAATATACATCTATATATAGACATATAAATGCCTATATTGTACACAATACATATTATATATTAGTGTGTGTATATAATCTCATGTGATCGTTGCAACAGTCTGTGATGGCAAACAGTATGAATACTATTCCTATTTTAGGTTTTACAGATGAAGGGCTGGCTCAAGTGACTAAGCAGTGTCAAACAACCAGTAATGATGTGTTTGACAGCAAGCTCAGTGAGCATTTCCCTGCCCCCTCCTGCATTTGTTTCTGTCTACAAATTTACCCTGGCCTCTTGTCTGAAGTCTGGTCTTAGCCCATGACAAGAATAAATTTTCCAGAACCTTTTCAAATCCAGGTATTAGTCAGGTAGAGGGAGTATGGGAAGGGAAGTCGGGGGCAAAGGTAAGGTCTAGGTAAAGATTGTGGAGCTTTTCACTGATTGGTTGTGTGTTATGCACTCAAGTGAAACTCCACTCTTCTCTGGAAGTTTAGTAGTTAATGCAAATTTGATCTCTAATTATACATGGCTGAGAAAATTGAAAACAAAATGAAGAACTTAACAGACTCAAGAAATGGAAGAGAGGATCCTGCAATAGCTCCCAATTGACAACAGTTCAGGATGCTGGGCCTAGGTCCAGGCTTTTTGCAATTTTGCTCAAGGCCTTCTAACCTCTCATTATAACTAAACAGGTACTTTGGGTTCTACTTTCGTCTTGTTTTTGACTTTTTTTGCAATAGCAATTTCAACATCTTTTTCCACTTTTTATTTCCCAACACAGAACTGCACAGTATGGTGATTTATGTAGTGTGCATTTGCAAATTAAGACAGCCTGGAGAGGACATTTGGTTTAGACCATCAAGCACCAAAGAAAACTTCTAATGGGCCAAGATGATGCATCCATTTAAGCCTGGAAGGAAGAGAAAGAGAGGCCCTGACAAAAACCTCATTTCACCGCCCACCTGATCAATCTCCACTCTGGTTCATGGGCCTCCCACAGAGATTATGTTGCCAATTCTTTGCCTCAATGTAGACAGAGGAGGAGCCATTCAAACTTGCTAATGACAAAACCCCAAAGAAACCAAAAAGTAACAAATAAAAAAATGAAGGAAAATGCATGAAGGCAAAGAAACTAGCAACAGACTAAAATGGAGAAAAAGCTAACAGAAAAAAAGTTGTTATGGGGAAAACAATCTGTGCATATAAGTAAGAATATTTATTTTCACATCAAAAGTATAATTTTAGTATGCTTAAACAAGAAACATTATGGGAAATACAAAACAATTACTTCTAGAGCTAATAACAATTTTTAATTAGTGCTTTATTTCACAAGAGGCACTTGAAAATAAGAAATAGGCCTGGTGTGTCATTCTCTTAACATGCTTCTAGTAGTGTAATGTTTTCAGGAAAGAAGTTTATTTTATTTACTCATTCTTTTATTCAAAAAGCATGTGTTGAACTCCAAATGTATTTCACGCCCTATGCTATATTCTGGGAATATAATGATTAATGAAACCTGATTCTAATTCTTAAAGACCAAGCCAGTATGGCCAGAGATGCCAACTTATAAAAAAAAATCATTGCATTGAGGCTTGACAAGTGTCATTACTGGCATATGTAGAGGGCAAACAAGGGCACAAAGAAGAGTAGTCAATGCTTCCTGGTAGCATTAGGGAAGACAACACTAAAAAATGACATTTCAGTTGAATCTTAAAGAGTAAGTAGGATATTTGCCATGTAAAGTAGACAGAATTTCTAGACAAGAAACAGAATATAACATATAGCATATTTGAAAAGGTGGGAGAGGCCAGGTCATTTTGGGCCTTGAATGACAAGGATATAGTATAAAGTATATAGACTTGACTCCAAAAATGTAAAAAAAAATGTGAGTCATGTGTTTTTGCTCTCCCTTTTTCTTTGAATAACAGCACATGGCTTTCTTTGGGGATCTGTTCTTCTCCCACTTTCCCAAAGTCCTGGTGAGACCATCAGTAATCAGTCCTTACCTTTATCACTTCCCAGAAGTGTCTGCACATGACATAAGCTAAGCCAATCACTCTTTCCTGACAATTTGAATCTTCAGTGGAGTGACTAGTGTACAAAGCAGAAGGAGCTGAGTCATTCAGACACCAGCACTTCCAAAATTGATCATGAGTTATAGACCGAGATCCTTGATTATTCAACTTTTCCTTAATTTCTATGAGTACTAGTATTCTTCTAACAAGTTCTTTTTTTTTCTTTTGGTTTAAATTGACCAGAGTTTGAGTCTGCTTTTTGCAACCAAAGAATCCTTGAAATAGAAAGTTATTTCAGATTCATAACAAGACAGGGATATGGTCAGAATGGCATTTTTCAGTGGATCATTATGTTACCAGAATAAAAGACACATTGGATGATAGTGAGATCGGAGGCTAAGAGATGAGTCAGGAAACTATGCAATAGTTTAGGTGAAATATGATGATAACTTGTCCTTGAGAAATGGTTCTGGAATAGAAAGTTAAATAAGAAAAATATTAAGTGGGTCATACTTCCATAATGTCAAATTGGCTATGGGGATAAAGGAATAAGAGTTGCCTAGGGTGAGTTTCATTTTCCTTTCTTGAATGACTACATAGTAACTTTAGCTTAGGAGAAGCAGTTTAAGGCACAGATGAGCTCAGTTTGAAACCTATTAAGTTTGATATTCTAGTGGGTTACCCAGATGGATATGTCTAATGAAAAACTGACTTCCGTTATTGCTATAGTTTAGATTTGGAAGTCATCAACACACAGCTGATGGTAAAAGCCATGGAAATGAATGACATTACCCATCATCAGCCAGGACTGAAGCATGACTCTGTCAGTAAGATGGTTGAATAGTCGAAATGCCCTTGTAAGTCTTCAATAAATAGTTTTATTTTAATTTTAGAACTTTATGGGCTCTATTATAAGTTTGGTTTTAAAAAATAATTTCTCTCATAAACTATTTGAAAATTCCAACCATCCCTTGTGTATTTGTTTTATGAGAGACATTGTGGTCTCATAATGGAATGATCCTTAGCTTTGGATTCAAATCAAATCAGATTGAAATCCCTTCCTAGCCATGTGACATTGGTCAAGTTAGTTATTTTCATATAGGCTTGGTTAACTCAAATATCAAAATTGGAAGTATAATACCAAACTTAGATAGTTGCTTTGAGGATTAAATAACATAATGGATGAGAAAGTACTGGAATCATGCAGAAGCTCCTTTACTTGCAAAGGAATATTTTCCCAAAGGTTGATTTTAAATTAATGAGTTTCAAAGTCTGAAGGGACTTGGAAGGTTTTTGGCATGTGTTGGCATGTGACTTCTAGAAGCATTTACCCTAAAAGGACTTAAAACCAACCATAAGCTTCTCCTCTTTGCTGATATATGTTCAATTAGGAATAAGGAATCTTTTGCAAAACATGACTGTTTTATCTACATACAAAGGTGTGCCAGGCAAAATGGCTGACTATATGCAGCCAAGAGGAACATCTGCCACTGAGGGATGGGGACATCAAGGAGACTGGTGCACTCTGAGCAGATCTTTGGAGGGAAGACCTTGAGAATTGACGGGGGGTGGACACAGATGCCGGACTTAAAAGGGAGAGAACTGGGAACCTGCATGGGGCTACCATGCTCTGGGACTCATTCCTGGCCCCCAGTGACTCCTGGGGAAAGAATGAGTTGAAAAGGCAAGGAAGGACCCACTCTCACCATGGACTTCTGGAATCCTGGCAGCGAGAGACCCCCACACCCTCCATACACTCTTGAGCTGTCAGATAGAGCTGTTTAGAATGGTGGTAAGGGCAGGACTCCAGCCTGTGCAAAGCCCAGAAGGTTTGGTATGGGAACATCTACAGGGAGAATGTTCAAGGATGTCCTTCCCCAAAGGCTCACCATGCAGACTTCAGTCTTAGTGGAACTTTTGGACCTGAACAGAGCAGGGTGATCTTGCCCATGAGATGGCAACCAGTCTAACCTGAGGCCCCACTGTCTGCTGGCCCCTCCTGGGATCCTAGCCTGGCTGAACCTACTTGCAGGGCAGCCTCAAATGCCCAATCAGGGTGTCTCCCAGAGGCCCTCCACATCATAGCTCCTGTGCTGGCAGACCATACCTGACCTTGAAGAGCTCCAGCACAATGGCCCCCATCTATGTGCACCAGCCCACTGGCAGCCTCCCCCAACTGAAGCCTCCCCTGTGCTGCTTTGCCAGCACACATTCGCCCACAGTCACCTCCCACAGCAATTTGTCAGCACACATGGGTGTGGGAGGATCTCACCTCCCCTTCCGTACCAGGACACATGGGCATGTTCACCTTTCAATGCCATTATTGCCACCATGAGCACACCTTGCTCTCTCCCAGCCTCGCTGTCATTACCAGCATCAATGCATGCACACACGCAGAGACCAGTGGCCCAACCCTGCCCTGCACCACCATTGCCACCAGTGCAGACATGCACATGGACAGCAACAGCCCAGCCCCTCAACTCTGTACCACCACCACCACCACTGGGGTGAACGCAGGCATGGAGGCTAATGATCCACGCTTTGCACCGACACTGCTGCTGGTGCAAATGCACACATGGATGCCAGCAGTCATGTCTCCCTATGCTGCCACTGATACCTCCGTGAACACCAGCACGGAGGATGGTGCCTTCTGAACCAGCTAGGCCCTGCCCTAGCAGGTGAGCGAGCTGCCCACCACATCATTGCTGCTGCTGGTGGTATGTGTGAAAGAGCATGGATCCTGTTGCTACCACCCAATGAAGCACTTCAGCTGGCACTACCCATCAGAGGATTGTGGTCAATGGTCGAGGAACACTTTGGCCCCCCTAGCACAGCAGGTTCCTAAACTCAAGGGACTTTGAGAACAAAGCCACAGGCCCAATACAAGTCCCCCAGAGTTAGGGTATGCAGTCCAAGAGTGCTGATCTGAACCTTTTCCCCCTCACATCTTCTAGAAATGAAGCCACTTGACTGAACCCACTTAATACTGCAAGCAAACCCCCAAGGAAATCAAATAAGATAAAAACATTGATAAACCCACCCAAAGAATAGCAACTTCAAAGGCTGAAAGAACATCAGCCCACAAAGATGAGAAAAAAAATCACATGAACTCTGGAAACTTAAAAAGCCAGAGTGTCTTCTCATCTCAAAACAAGTTCCCCAGAACTAATTCCCTAGCAATGGTTGTTAACCAGGCCAAAATCATTGAAATGACAGAAATAGAATTCAGAATGTGGGTTAAGAAGGAAGATCAAGTTTCAGGAGAAAGTCAAAACACAATCCAAGGATTCTAAGCAATATAATAAAATGATATAGAGTTGAAAGATAACGTGGCCATTTTTGAAAAGAACCATACTGACCTGATAGAGCTGAAAACTCACTTCAAGAATTTCAGAATATAATTGTGAGTATTAACAGTAGAATCAACCATGCTGAAGAAGGAATCTCAGAGCTTGAAGGTCAATTCTCTAAAATAGCTGTCAGATAAAAATAATGAAAAAACAATAAAGAAGAATAAAACCTCCCAGAAATATGGGACTATGTAAAGAGACTAAATCTATGACTCACTGGCATACCTGAAAGACAGGGAGATAAACTAGACAGCTTGGAAAACATATTTCAGGATTTCATTCATGAAAATTTTCCCAACATTGCTAGAGAGGCCAACATTCAAATTCAGGAAATGCAGAGAACCCCTGTGAAATACTACATAAGAAGACCATCTTCAAGACACATAGTCATCAGATTCTTCAAACCTGAAATGAGAGAAAAAACTTTAAAGGCATCTAGGGAGAAGGGGCAGGTCACCTACAAAGGGAACCCTATCAGGCTAACAGTGGACCTTTCAGTCATAATCTAAAAGCCAGAAGAGACTGTGGGCCTATATTCAGCATTCTTAAAGGAAAGAAGTCCTAACCAATAATGTCATATCCGGGCAAACTAAGCTTCATAAACTAAGCAGAAATATTTCAGACAAGCAAATGCTAAGGAAATTTGTTACCTCCATACCTACCTTACAAGAAGTCTTGAAGGGAGTGCTAAATATAGAAAGGAAATACTATTACCAGCCACTACAAAAACACACTGAAGTGCAGAGACCAGTGACACTATAAAACAACCTCCCAAACAAATCTGCATAATAACCAGCTAACAACATGACAATGGATCAAATCCAAACATATAAATACTAACCTTCAATGTAAATGGGCTAAATGCCCCAATTAAAGAGCACAGAGTGGCGAGTTGGATAGAGAAGCAAGACCCATGGATATGCTGTCTTCAACAGCCTCTCTCATATACACTGACACCCATAGGCTCAAAGTGAAGGGATGGAGAAAAATCTACCAAGAAAATGTAAAACAGATAAAAAGCAGAGATTGTTATTTTAATCTTTAAAAGCAGAGATTGTTATTTTAAACCAACAAAAATTTAAAAAAAAAAAATAAGGAAGGACATTACATAATGGTAAAGGACTCCATTCAACAAGAAGACCTAACTATCTTAAATATGTACACACCTAACACAGGAGCACTCACATTCATAACACAAGTTCTTAGAGACCTATGAAGAGACTTAGATAACTACACAATGATAGTGGGAAGACTTTAATACCCTACTGACAGTATTAGGCAGATGATTGATGCAGGAAACTAACAGATATCCGTAACTTGAACTTGACACTTGACCAAATAGACCTAATAGGTGTCCACAGAACTCTACACCCCAAAACAAAAGAATGTACATTCTTCTCATGTGCACATGGCACATACTCTAAAATTGACCACACAATTGTACATAAAATAATCCTCAGCAAATTCAAAAAAACATAGGAACAGAAAACCAAATACCACCTGTTCTCACTTATAAGTGGGAGCTAAACATTGAGTGCATAGGACACAAAGTAGGGAACAACAGACACCAGGGCCGGCTTGACGGTGGAAGAAGGGAGGAGGGTGAAGATCGAAAAACTACCCATCAGGGACTATGCTTATCACCTGGGTGATGAAATAATCTGTACACCAAACCCCAATTACATGCAATTTATATAACAAACCTGTACATGTACCCCCTGAACCTAAAATGAACTTAAAAAATAAAAAAGAAAATCAATGTAATTCACCACACTAACAGAATAAAGAAGAACAAATGTATAAATAAGATCAGACACTTTCTCAATGATCTCTACACAGGTGAAAGGGAACTCATGGACATATGATAACAGCATTTATTGCCTTGTCACTGGTTTTAATGTGAGAATTTGAAGGGGCTTTTAACCTATGGAATCATCACTAACTTGGGGGAATCATCCCACATGTGTGTCATTAGCACACTCTCGATACTTAAAAACCCTTTTATTGCCAAACTCATAATCTCACTCCAGTACTCCTAATCCAGTGTTTTTCATGCTGGCTGAAGATTAGAATCACCTGGAAGTAAAGATGGTAAAAAATAAAAATTCAACTCTTCTCTGTATCTCATCTAAAGAATCTGTGATTTCATTTGTATAGAACAAGATGAAATAGGTTCAAAAGCAACTATTGCAGTTTCTCAAAAATTTCATTATTCCAGTCACTTTTTCCTCATCTCTTCCCTATTAATTTCAATAGTACAGACACAGGGCCTTCATGTATTATTTCATGATTTGTGATATGTCATTTGGATTTATTCTTACTGAAAAATGAGTTATCCCGTACACTTGTACAATAGCTATTCATTTCCTCATCACTTTTAACTTATAAAAATTATCACTATTTTCCATCCCACCATGCCTTTTCTTCCTGGCACTTATTTTGTACTTATCAAGCACGGAGTCATAGGAGGTGTTTCTTGAGTCATAGGAAGCTGCTCTCCATGTGTCAGTTTGAAGGTCATTTGTGTTAAATCACCTTAACTACCCTGAAACTAACACATGGAGAACAGCTTCCTATAACTCAAGAAACACAATGACTAAAATGACCTAACATTATTAGTAACCCATTTATTGGTGGTGAGCACTTTTAATTGTCATCTAATTTTACTCAAATAGTGAGACTTCATAAATTGAAAATATATAAGTTGAAAAGCTTCCATACCAGATACACAATAGGCACTCAATATATATTAGTTTACTCTCCAAATTATTTCCTTGATTTGCCCCTCCCTATTCTATCATTCACGTTTGGATAATAAGTGCATTAAACAGATCTTGTGTAATCTTAAATTCTAATTCCCAGAGGGCTATTAATATTCAGCAATCATATTTCTTTCTTTTGTAGAATAAAAAATCATTTGTATTCATGAGTGGGAATCCTCAGGATATTTTCATCCCATGTGCTCACAGAGATGATGATAACAACCCATTAAAAAATGTTGATGTTCAATCAGAACAGAATGAGGAAAATGAGATGGAACACACTACATGAGACGGATGCACCTGGGTTGAGGAAAGCATGATGGTCTGGACAAGGACAGGGCCCCTTGTTTCTTACCAGAAGCAGGCACCTTTGGGTATGTTATTACAGAGATGGCATGTGCTTTCCTCCCCTCCATGAGGCAGGAACCATAGCTGACTAGAAAAGCTGAGTCATTTTGAGCAGCTGCTCTAGTGAACACCAGAAGAGAGAAAGGAGAAGTGTTTCCACTCTCACAAGCAAACAAAGGGAGAATGAAGACTAATACCTTTTCTGAAATGTTTCAGAGTTCCAAGGACCAAAAAAATAGGGATGCGGTGCGAAGTGCAATCCTTACACAATGCAGAGGGATGTAAATAACATGTCTGAAATGATCTCATTTAAAACAGTGTGGTCAAGAAGAGAGAGTTTGGGATTTGGAATCTGAAAATTGAATGTGGGTTCTGGCATTATCCTTATCTTTTGAAGTACTCTTTTTAGAGGTTATTTAATCTTTCTTTGACTCAGTTTATGGGTGAAATTATAATAAGTATACTGGTTGAGTATATTTTCTCATATTTAGGTTATTCGTATGAAGGACATCCACAGTCTAGACCACATTAGTTTGAGCCAAGAACAACATACTCCCTTGTTTCTGCATCTCTTTCACCATGGTGCAAACCTCGTGCTGCTGAACTCAGAGTCTTAGTTTAGGCATCTAACAACTAACTGTTAAGCAGTAACACACACGTTTATCTGAACAAGAATAGGAAACAGCTCAAACACACTGCAAGTTGAATTCATATTATATTCTGTCATATTTTTATCCCCCCAAAACAACAGAATCTGTAGAATATGAAGTCTGATTCAACCATATAAAATTTCCATTACCAAATACCTTTTACATCTTCTGTTTCCAAAGTAACAACATTCAGATTCATAGAATAATGTACTATTTATTTTACATTTATGTAACCAATAAGCCCCTTTAGATTAACTTTTGAAAACAACTCTTAATTTGAGTTTGAGAGATCACTTTAAGGGAGACAGAAGCTGGGTGCAGATTTTTAATATTTGTTTGGCTTCTCTGCTCTTCTATGAGGTTGAACTTGGCTCCTCTACTTTTCAGGCAGGGAACCCTGATGCCTCACAATCTCGGGAGGTGGGGGAAAAAAGAAAGTGGCTTTATAATGTATGGTGATATTTAGGGTCACTTGCATAGTAAATGCAATTTTTAAAGCAAAGGGCAAAGCTTCCTGGAATTCCATTGCTTTCTTTAAAACAAACAAACAAAAAAAAACATTGCCAGGAAAACAAATATTCCCAGATCATTTTACATCTGAGTGTTTAGAATCATCCCTCACATGGCTTCACTTATGGACTATGATTTTTTTTAATTTTTGGCTCTAGTCTAGATTTTGCTTAGAATTCTTCACCCATATTTTTAACTGCATACTGGACATGTCCACTTAAATATTTTTCAGTTATCTTAAATTCAGCGTTTCTAAAACTGAATTCACATTTTGTCCTTTCCAGTCCCCTTCTTCTTTGTACACACACACACATGACATGCACACAAATTTCTTCTATGTTTCAGCATTTCTTGGAATAGGCTAACCTTATTCTGCAGGAACAAATAACTCTAAAATCTCAAAAGCATAGCATATAAAGTTTATTTCTAGCTCATACAAGGTCTTCTCTTGACTGAGCAACAATTCGAAGCAGCTGTGCTCCATGAGGTTACTCAGGGTTCCCAGCCGTTTTGATTCTGTGACTCTACAATCTGAACATACGGTCTCCCTGCTTCTTGCCAAAGAAGAAGAAAAAGACTGAAGAATGGTATAGGAATTTCCATCGCTTCTTCCCAGAAGTAACATGTGTCACTTCCACTTCCACTGAGTGGTTTCTCCCAACTGCCAGGGTGTTGCCAAGTATAGTTTTCCCATGTGCCAGAAAGAAAGAATAGGAAACAAAAACTACACAGCATTGTATTTGGCCAAGTTTCCTATTTCAGATTCCTGGTTCAGAATCTGTGATTTTTATCTGTCTTTCTTATCAACCCACATCCAATAAAATACCATTGATAAGTGGATACCATTAATTCCGCTTTTACTATATCTCTTTAATTAGTTCATCTTTCTTCATTCCCACCTTCACTTAAATTCATACTCTGATCATGTCTCTCTTTGATGATTGCAACAACTTTTACCGGGTCTCCCTTCTTTCCCTAGAATCAATTATCTACACATCAGCGATAGCAATATCTTAAAAGTACAAACACGATCATACTGATTTAACCTCCTTCTTAAAACCCTTCAGGAACTCCCCTTTGCTTTCTAAAAAACAATGTCAAAACCTGTAACTGTGATTTATAAGACCTTTTATTCCCTGTTATATTCTTACTTCTCTAACTTCATCTATTGCAAATGTATACATTGTAGTGGGTGGTGTGCTGTGCCACCCAGACTCCCATCCTAGTCAGGCCTACATGTCTCCAGCCACCGGATGTTGCTAGTGGCTGATGGCTTATAGCTGAAACCCTTTTCTGAGAAGTACCATCAACAAAAAGAAACTGTCGCACCTATGATTACTTCATCTTGGACTTTTATCCAAGGTCAGTGGAGGATAAAAAGGACTTCTCACCTCAATTTGGGACAAATGTGAAAGGTCATCCCAGCTCCAGAACTCACTATAGGGTTTTCTGAGATCTCTATTGTAACTGCATCCCAGGCCAATTTCTCCCACTGTCCAATCCTGTCTTCTTTACTCCCTGATGAGTGTTGCCCTTGGAAGAACTTCCAGATAATCTTCTCCACTGAAATCTCTGTCCTAGAGTCTGTTTGCTGGGGAACCCAAGGGGTGCCTCCCTCTCTGTGCTACAACCATTTGAAATGCACCACCTAATCATGTTTGTGTGTTTGTTTCTGTCCAGACATTTGCATGCGTGGTATCTGAGGCCTGGAAGGCCAATCCCACCTTCCTAACTTCATTTAGGTCATTCCTACTTATCCTTTAGGACTGGGCTTAAACATGACATCCACAAAGAAGCCCTCTCATCAATCCCATATTAGGCACTGCATGTATATCCTCTCTCTCTCATCCCTACTCAGACTCAGAGAAATTTATTCTTCTTGTCAAACCACATTATAACTTTCTGTGTAGTGGAATCATGAATATCCTCAGATATGCGATGAAAATTCATTTAGGGTGATATGATGGACACATGATTAAAATCTATGACCCCAGTTATTTGGCTCAGGCTCAAAGCCCAGAATACTTAGCCCCTTCCTTCTGAACACAGACTTCTTCTTACTCTCCAAGCTCATTGACACCACTGATTGACCTAAGAAACTACGGGTCACCTGAATTCTGAATGTTGACCTTGGGAGTCTAGAGGGCTACCTGGCTTCCTTCTGCTGCTCCCTCATCCAGCCATAAGGGAGTCCGTTTGGGTGTGGCAGCAAACCAAAGGCTAGGATTCTTCCAGGAGTCTTCATCTCCTACATTACATCTTTCTCTCCTGTCACCAAACTCAAGAGTGCAGTGGCTGGTTTTCCATGCTCTTTCCTTATATTCTGAGAATTCCCTAGCCCTGGCACTACCTCTTCAATCCAGTCTTTTACTTAGCTCTTGGTGTTCTAAGGAAGGACAAAGTAATTTAGAAAATTATTTCCTGTCTTATGACCTATTTTAGAGTTACTGACTCCCCAAACAGGTCACAAAAGTCAGCTTTAATATTTAAGACAAATTAGTGACCTCTTTTCCGAGCAGTGTCTTTTGTCTCCTTCTTGTGGAAAAAAAAAAAAAAAAACAAAAAACCCTGGTGGCTCAGCTTAGGAGAAGGCTGCAAGAAAACACACTTAGGAAAGTCATGAAAACATGTGAGTTTAATATTTGCAAAGAATTGTCCTTCATTTTTCATTGTAGCTATTCACGTATCTGCTGCTCTAGAGTGGGTTTTCTGTCAGTAATAAGCATTTTTATTTATCTTTGCAAATTCAGTGACTAATATTGTGCATAGCACATCAAAAGAGCTCAAACATTATTTGTTGAAAGACACTCAGAACATCTTTACCTCCTACACCAGATCTATTAAGATTCTTCTCCTTTACTAAAGAGCTCCATCTGATTCATCTCTTTTAACTCATACCTCTACTCACTTTTAGTTTCAACAAAAATTTATTTCCTGAGACACCTTTCTTCTCTGTGTTCACCAGTAATCCATACATTTGTATATTTACTAGAAGAAAAATAGGCTAGATCCTCAAATATACTATTATTTTTGGTATTGATCTGATATGTGGTATATATTCTAATTGTTTTTTTGATGTTTATTGATTATTTTTCATTTTCTTAAGGATTGTTCCAGTTCTTTCATTAAACTTTAAACTACAAAAATACAAAATAAAATTATTTTCTTGCATGACTTGTCTTTGTCATATATAAAAATTTCTGTACATAATTAAAAATGTAATACTAACTAGCATGCAAAAATGTGTAAGTAAAAGAATGAGATTTTAGAATTATACATAATTTCAGGATATTGATTTCAATTAGAGATTGACTTGTTTTATATGTACTACGTCATTCAACCTTCACAACATCTTACAAGGTTTCCACTAATTTTGTTCCCTTTTAACAGGCTTACAACTGAGACACAGTGAGTTTAAATAACTTGCCCAAAGTCACACAGTTGCTAAGTGTCAGAATCATGATTTAAACTTAAGAGAGTTTCATCTAGAATTCATGTTTTCACTTATGGGCAGTACTTCCAACTTTCTAAGTAGCTGAGTAATCTTTTGGTTGTTGCTTTGAAACACTGTTTCTACTATACACACTAATTGTCTAATGTGACCAAAGAGTTATGACTGTCACACTGAGATTGTTTAAATTGATCCTAAGAGTTGAATACTTGATCCCCATCTGGAATCCTCTACTTTAAACCTAGCCAAACTTTTCTTACACTGTGCATTGACAGAAGTTCCCACAAAATGTTCCAATTACTCTAATGAATCACACTTTTCAATATGTCCAAGCAAGCTAAAAGTGAACTGGAAAGCCCATGTATACACATCATTAGAACATGGACAGGCTTGTCAGGAGTAAAAAAATGCTGCAGGAAACACAGACACAACAAAAGCTTTGCAAAGAAGTTCTTTGTCTCTAAGTGCTACAGTGGCCAATCAGATTTGCATGCTGTAAGCTTTAATATCCTATCAGTCTGTTAAGCTTCATTTAGTTATATATGCAAAATCCAACTCATATTATTTTCAGCAAAAATGAGCAAATTTATTGGAAGGGTGTGTGAAGGCAGGGAAGCAAGTGAACCTTTGGAACTAATGGAATGAGTGGCTTCAGGCCAGGAGGAATTCAGTTTAGGCCGTCTCATCTCTATTTCCCTCCATGCATTTCCCTCATTTGTCTCTCTCATTGCAAATCACACCTCTCAGTTTACCTATATCTGCTGTGGAAGATAGCTATGAAAGGTTCTGTGATTATTCAATATCCAGCCACCTATTTAGAGAGATGGAATTAATTATCTCAAATCAAATCCAAATTTCTAGGGGAAGTTTATTGGTTCAGCCTGAGTTATGTGCTCATCATGACCAATTAAATGTTGACCAGGCTAGATTTTTCAGCTGGGGTTTCATTTCCGCACAGTTTCACTGTGGCCTGTGGGCTGCGTAAGAAGTGTACCTACACCATAGCTCTCATAATGGCTATGTAGATGGTGAATCAGTGTGCAGGTGGACTAGTTGGGGGAATTTCTAGAAAAATTAGTATGTGATAAATTATCAGATGCTCACCTCAAACAGGGAAGAAAATATAGCTATAATTTTTTTTAACATACACTGAGTATGTCATAGGTCTTGAAGGCAAAAACAAAAAACAAAAAAATAAAAAAACAAAAACAAAACAAAACAACAACAAAAAAACAATCTAAATCTAAATCACAATCTCAAACACCCAGTTGAATTGAGCATTAATGGGTATATATGTGATATACTCCTTCCTTCACTTGGACCCACAGTTTGGCTGAGTATGAGTAAGGCAAAAGAAAAATAAAGGATAAAGACACATTTGGGGCTTATTCTTAGTAATATAAAGGAAGAAACAGAAAACTAATATTTATTGTGTATGATGTTACATAGGCTCTTTTCACTTACTATCTCATTTAATTCTCACTGCAACACTGTAAAGTAGGTATTATATCTCCATTTCTCAGATGTGAATACAAAGGCTCTAAAAGATAATTTTCCCCAAATAAATTCTAATAAGTCGAAAAGAGTATTTAAATCTAAGTCTGTCGTATTCCAAAGCTTGAGTTCTTTTGTTTTTACCACAGAAAAGCATTTTAGAATATGAAAAAAAAACCTCAAGCATAAAAGAAGTTTGGTGGCAAAATATAAAATGTAAGTAACATAGTAAATCATATAGATGAAGAAAATATTAATGGTATATGGACAAAGAACAAAAGGGGAAAAGCTCCAGATAATAAAGCTCATAAACCAGTAGAGGAAAAACAAGATTTATCACATAGGTAACTGTGTGCATTGATGAAATCTGGAAAATGCACTTTTTTCACAGTTGAAAAATTCCATTGCCCATTTCCTAAGAAAATAGTATCATATAAATCAGGACTTGAAGATTTTGGTTAATGAATGGTTTGTCAGTGAACTGTGAAGTCCTGACTACAATTCCTTGGGCCTACAGGTCAGGGTCAACAACCTCACTCAATCGTTTTTGCTTAGTTTAATATTGGTTGGTACTTATTAATCAGAGAATCTAAGAGTGTAAATGCCAAAAGGGTTTCTGAGAGACCATTGGTAGGGAGGTTTGGGGAATCCTCATTTTATAGATTAGAAAACTGAGGCCCAAGGAGGGGCAGTGGCTATGACAGAAGAGGATGAAGCTGTCAAGTATTGGGAGATGAGCTCCAGACAGTCAGGGCTGAGCTTAGGGCAAGGCCAGTATGGCCCCAAATAGAGGCCAGTGCTAGCAAGCAAGGGACCTCTTGGACCCATGGGCCTTCATGTGGTCAAAGGGGACTTTCCTCATATCATCGGCTGTGGGTTTAAAGTCAGTTATCAAAACATAGTTCAGAGCCTCCAGAGGTACTCAGCCCTAATAATATAGTCATGTTCAATTGCTGTTCAGGTCTGAGAATAGTTTAATATTCTTATTAAAAACACACACATACACACACAATTAGAAAGAGTTTGAGTTCACCAAGGCCAACCTCCTCGTCAACACAGACATCATTGCCACATTAGTAATCTAGTCTCTCAAACTCTTCTCCTGATGGAAAGTTGTTACTCCTATTTTCTGAAACTTTGATAGTGCAACAAAACATGATGCCTTGAACTCTCTCACACTGGCACTAATTCAGCCTTCTAGTTCTACGGTGAACAAACCTAGATGTAGTGTAATTTTAGTTCACATTGGTTTAGAGCCACCTACCCATTCTTCCTTAAATTTATTAACTCTGTTATAATCCAATTAAAACGAGAGAGAGAGATTTCTTCATTGTAAGTTCAATTCATTCTAGATTTACTTGGGATGCAAATGTTTGGATTTAGTGTTGGTCTGCTTTGGTTTGGTTGTTCTAATGTCACTCATCCTTATATAGGATCTGTGTGAATTAAGTTGAGGTTTTAACACTGGAAAAACTCAGAAATCCTTTTCCATGTTTCTGATATGTACCCTCCTCGTTAGCAATCACAAGGCCTTCTTCACAGATGCAGTTCTCTCTCTGCTAAGCCTTCCATCCTCCTCGGCCTGGAGAATTTGTCTTCAACCTTCTGTCTCAGCTTCAACCTCCATTCCTCACTAAAATCACACCCATCTCATTGCTAACCACTCCTGTGGTGTCTTCTGTCTTGCAGCAGTGTGAAAGCACATGGGGTCACTGATAGTAATGCCCCCAAGTGCCGCTGCAGCACAGTGACTGGCACAGAGTAGATGCTCAACCACAACAACCGCAAATTTGTGAAATGAATCCTTGAAAAATTAATTAATAAACCCAAAACAATCTTTCTGCGCCATCCCCGTTGAAAGCCACTTCTGCTACCTGAGTCAGCCAGAAGTTTTTCTTAGGTAAATAACATTCAACTCCAAGGTGGCTTAGTATCTGTGTGAACTTAGGTCATGTTACTTAACATCTTTGTGCCTTAATTTTCTCACCTGTGAAATAAAATAAATAAATAAATAAAATAATTTTGAAAATCCATAGTAAATAACAAGATAATATAATTAAATAGACAACTTAGCATAATGTATGGCACAAATAAAGAATTCAATTAGCATTAACTGTTATTATTACTGTGGTAGTGGTAATATTACTCTTATGAATGTGTGACATACTTAGAATTTACAATGTGTTTAACATTTCCTTTATTCCAAGCTTACAGAATTATTATAAGATGAATATCCTTATAAGCACCCAGGCCAAAAATCAGAACTTTGACAGCCACACTAGACCGCTTTGTACATGTTCCATTCTAATCACAGCCTCCTGTCTCCCTCCAGGAGTAACCTGACTTCCATAGTCATTGCTTCCTTGTGTTTCTTCATGTTTTTGTCATCCAATTTTTTATTTTTACATCCTATTATTATCTTTTTAAAAACTTTTTAATAGTCTATTTTAATCTATAGACTCCTTCTCCATCTCTTTCTCTGTCTCTTTTTATTACAATAAATATGCTGAAGAGCTCAAGTTTTTTGTCCTATACAGTTTCCCACTGCCTGCATTTTGTTAATTGCATCCTCATGGAACCAACTCCTTCCTCTATCCCGTTTGGCTTGGAAACTGGCAGCTGCTTGCAGAAGCTTGATCAGACTCAGCACCTATCCATTCAACGAGACTCTAGGGTTATGGTGTGGTTTTGAATCAGGAGGCACATTATGTCCAATTTTTCTTCCTTTTTTTCTTTTTTTACTATTGCCTAAACTTCAGACTTTATTTGGATTTTCTTCCATTTTGAAGTTTGTTGCCAATTATGCTCAATTTCTAGATCACCCCATTCATTGGGAATTGCAAAAATGATAATATTCTATTATTTTATGTATTACCTGAAATAATTTTATAAGGAGATGCTTTTCTTAATTATCCATGTTACAAATCACATAGGAAAGACAGGATAGAGCTCTTATTCTTTCATTTTATTTACCCAGTTTTCAAGATACCTAATTCAAAACTAATTCAAGATAATAAGTTAGTTTTCTGACATCTTCTGACATGATAAATGTACTTTTTAATATTTTTATAAATGCATGGGTTTCCATCCATTTCAGTTTCATCTTTATGGAAACTTAAGTTGTTCCATCTTTGGTGAGTGAAAGTCTCTTCAAGTTGGCTTCTGCGTCCTTTGACATGACTCTGGTGGTCTTTGATAGCTTTCTTGCTCGTCATGTACACTTTTGCCCCAGAATGCAAATCAGCCATTTTGTCCAGAAATCCCTGTTCTCTTTTGATGGGATATTGTATTTGAAAACTGAAATCAGGGTATGTAGATACGAATTGATATTGGGTCAGCCATCGTTTCTTGGCATCTTCAGTGGACAAATCTTGGTATTTGTACTAATATTCCAATTCAAACTCAGAATTGCAAGGCTTTTCATTTTCTGTGTTGCATTTATATATCCTGTCTCTCACACTGAGAATCTGAACCTCTAAGATCCAGGGGATAATAGAATTAAAATATTCCACACTTAATCACTTGCTTTATCCCACATTACACACAGATAAAGTTTCAGAATAACAATACCAATAATACTGTTTTCTAATGTGATTATTAAAATAGTTAAAAATACTAAAGCTTCTACAACTAATATTATTATTTAAAACAGCTAAAACAAATTTTTCACATGCACTCCCCATTCTTCTGCCATTTTTTAAATGATTTGCTACATCTGCATTCTCAAAGGATAAAGCCACTTCAAGTTTCATATGGCCTTAATCATACACCTAACTACACATGTAATACTTACCACTTCCATGTTCTTAATCCCATATCACTCTAGTCATTTCTGGCTGTCTGAAGCTCATTCACTAACACATTGTATTCAAAAGGGAACCTAGTAGCAATGTCTCCTGAGTTATTGCATGTTGACCAGTTTGTGGATGCCATTTATACTTGAAGGACAGTTTTGTTGAATATAAGTTTCTTGAGTCACATTTTCTTTCCTTGAGTATGTTTTATATGGTACTACATTTTCTTCTAGAATTCTAAATTTTCCAATATGAATGTTGAAAGCTCAGAGGATAATCTAATTTCCTTTTTCCCACAAGCTATGTGTTTTTCTTGCCCAGACATACAAAGAGATTCTTGGTGGGCATTTTCCTTTGAGTTGTTTTTATTTATTTAGTTTCTTTCATTACAACTTTACTAAGATATAATTCATATACCATAAAATTCACCCCTTTAAAGAGTATGACTCAGTGGTACTTTAGTGCATTCACAAAGTTTTACAGCCATCATTACTACCTAATTTTTGGATATCTTAATCACCCCAAAAAGAAATCTCATAAGCATTAATAATCACTCCTCTTCCTCAAGTCCCTGGCAACCACTAATTTACTTTCTATCTCTCTCTTTGGCTATTCTACACTTTCCTATAAATGGAATCACACAATATGGACCTTTTGGAATTTACTTCTTTCACTAAACATGTTTCCAAAGTTTATCTAGGCAGGTATTAGCACTTTATTCCTTTTCGTTGTCAAATAATATTGCAGTGGATTGATCAACTACATATTGTTGAGTCATATATCAGTTTATAGATATTTGGATTTTTTCCATCTTTGGCAATTATAATAGTATAATAATGCTACAATTAAAACGTACGTATGAATTTTTTTATGTATACATGATTTCTTTTCTCTTCATTATATACGTAGAACTGGAATTGCTGGATCAAACGTTAACTATATGTTTAATATTTTTTCTTCATGTTTTTAATTTTAAAATTGCTTTCTCTAAGTCGTTTACTGGCATTTCTCATTAGTTAGGGACGCAACTTTACACATGGTTTATATAAGATACTTTAGGATGCAAGTAGCAGAAACTCAACATAAAATGGCTTAAGCAAAAACAGATATGGTGGCTCTAAGGATAGTTAATTGAGAAACTTAAAAACATTATCAATAATCAAAACTGTCTCTATAGTTCCACTTTGTCATTGATTTCTCAATGCTACAAAGTGACTGCAATATCTCAGGTAATCTTGCATCAATGTAAAAAGCAAGAAAAGTGAGCTATTATTTTGTTGTATCTCTATTTTTTATTGTGGTTTTAAAAGTCACACATATCATGAGACCTACCTTCAACAAATTTTTTTAAATTTTTTTATTGTACTTTAAGTTCTATGGTACATGTGCACATGCAGGTTTGTTACATATGTATACATGTGCCTTGTTGGTGTGCTGCCCCCATTAACTCGTGATTTATGTTAGATATTTCTCCTAATCCTATCCCTCCCCCTCCCCCCTCCCCCCACCCCACAACAGGCCCTGGTGTGTGATGTTCCCCACCTTGTGTCCAAGTGTTCTCATTATTCAGTTCCCACCTATGAGTGAGAACATGTGGTGTTTGGTTTTCTGTCCTTGCAATAGTTTGCTAAGAATGATGGTTTCCAGCTTCATCCATGTCCCTACAAAGGACATGAACTCATCCTTTTTTATGGCTGCATAGTATTCCATGGTGTATATGTGCCACATTTTCTTAATCCAGTGTATCATTGATGGACTTTTGGGTTGGTTCCAAGTCTTTGCTATTGTGAATAGTGCCACAATAAACATGCATGTGCATGTGTCTTTATAGTAGCATGATTTATAATTCTTTGGGTATATGCCCAGCAATGGGATGGCTGGGTCAAATGGTATTTCTAGTTATAGATCCTTGAAGAATCACCACACTGTCTTCTACAATGGTTGAACTAGTTTACGGTCCCACCAACTATGTAAAAGTGTTCCTATTTCTCCACATCCTCTCCAGCACTTGGTGTTTCCTGACTTTTTAATGATCACCATTCTTACTGGTGTGAGATGGTATCTCATTGTGGTTTTGGTTTGCATTTCTCTGATGGCCAGTGACGATGAGCATTTTTTTCATGTGTCTGCTGGCTGCATAAATATCTGCTTTTGAGAAGTGTCTGTTTATATACTTTGCCCACTTTTTGATGGGGTTGTTTTATTTTTTTCTTGTGAATTTGTCTAAGTTCTTTGTAGATTCTGGATACTAGCCTTTTTTCAGATGGGTAGATTGCAAAAATTTTCTCCCATTCTGTAGGTTGTCTTCCTCAAGATTGTTTTGGCTATTCAGGGTCCTTTGTGACTCCACATGAATTTTAAGATTTTTTTCTGTTTTGTAGAATGTGTTATTGGAATTCTGTTAGGGATTGAATTGAATCTGTAGATTTATTTGAGTAGTATGGACATTTTAGTGTTATTGTCTTCCAGTTTATGGACATAGATGCCTTCCCATTTATTTTTATTTTTTAAAATTTATTTTCCAATGTTTTATAGTTTTCTGTGTCCAAATCAACATTGAATAGAAGTGGCAAGAGTGGGCATTCTTACCCTAATCTAAGAGGAAAACCCTTGTTTTTAATTGAAGAGGAAAAATTTTTATTTTTGTATCATTTAGTATGATAGTAGCTGTGGGGTTTACATATGTGACCTTTTGTTGTGTTGAGGCAAATTCCTTCTATTTGTTGAGTGTTTTTAATCATGAAAAGGGGTTGAATTTTATCAAATAATTTCTCTGAACCTATTGAGATGATTATCTAATTTTTAATCCTTCCTTCTGTTAATGCGATGTATCATTATGCGATGAATGAATTTTGTGTGTTGAAACATCCTTGCAATCCAGGGTTAAATTTCACTTGGTCGTAGTATATAACCTTCCTTCTTTCTTTCCTTTCTTTCTTTTTTTTTTTTTTTTTTTTTTGAGATGGCACCTTGCCCTGTCCTCGCCCAGGCTGGAGTGCAGTGAGGCTATCTCTGCTGACTGCAACGTCCTCATCCTCCTGGATTCAAACGATTCTCCTGCCTCAGCCTCCCAAGTAGCTGGGACTACAGGCGCTCGCCACCAGCCTGGCTAATTTTTTGTATTTTTAGTAGAGACAGGGTTTCACCATGTTAGCCAGGATGGTTTCTATCTCCTGACCTCGTGATTCTCCCACCTTGGCCTCCCAAAGTGCTGGGATTACAGGCGTGAGCCACTGCGGGTAATCTTTTTAACGTGCCATTTAATTCAGTTTGCTAGCATTTTGTTGATGATTTTTGCATCTGTATTTATCAGGTAGATTGGACTGTAATTTTACCTTCTTGTAATGTCTTTGCGTAGATTTGACATCAGGATAAGGTTGGCCTTGTAAGTTTGGAAGTGTTTTGTCTTTAATTTACAGAAAAATTTGAGAATGATCGGCACTAATTCTTTAGATGTTTGTGAAATTCATCATTGAAGCCACTTGGTTCTAGGTTTCTCTTTCTTGGGAGGTTTTTGATTACTGATTAATCTTCTTAGGAGTTACAGGTCTATTCGGACTTTATATTTCTTCTGGATTCAGTCTTGATAGTTTGTATATTTTATGAATTTATTCAATTTTTTCTAGATTGTCTAATTTGTTGGCATGTTATGATCATTTGTATTTTTGTAGTATCGGCTGTAAGGTCTCCTTTTTCATTTCTGGTTTTATTTATTTGAGGTTTTTTTTTCTCTCTCTCTGTCTTTTTTTTTTTTCCTTCTTTATTTAGCCTGGCTAAAGTTTTAATGATGTTGTTCATCTTTTCAAAACATTAACTTAGTTTCATCTTTTTTTCTTTGTTTTTTCTGTTCTGCACTTTATTTATTCCTGCTCTAATCATTATTTTCTTCTTTCTGCTTAGTTCAGACTTAGTTTGTTCTTCTTTTCGTAGTTCCTTGAGGTGTAAAGTTATTATCGGAGATATATCTTTTTTAATATAGATATTTATCACTATAACTTCCCTTTTAGTACTGTTTTTGATGCATCTCATAAGTTTCATTATTTTCTGTTTTCCTTTTCATTTGTCTCAAAATATTCTTCAATTTTCCTTTTGATTTTTTTATTTGATCCATTGATGGTTCAAGAGGTGATTTTTTTTCACTTCCACGTATTTGTGAGTTTTTTCAATATTCCTTCTGCTATTGACTTCTAGTTTCATTCCTTTTGTTGGAAAAAAATATTTGGAATGATTTAAATCTCCTTAAATTAGTTAACACTTGTTTTGGGATGTAACATATGATCTATCCTGGAAAATGTTTCATGTGCACTTGAGAAGAATGGGTATTCTGCTATTTGAGGGTAGAATGTTCTGTATATGTCTGCTAGTTCCATTTGGATTATAGTGTTATCCAGATGTTCCATTTCCTTATTGATCTGTCTGTATGTTCTATCCATTATTAAAAATGGGAAATTGAAGTCTCCTACTATTATTGTGTCTCTGCCCATTTCTTCAGTTCTGTCAGTGTTCACTTCATCTATTTAGGTATTCTGATATTGGGTACCTGTATAACTATAATTGTTATGGCTTCCTGGTGAATTGATGCTTAAATCATTATATGATGATCTTCTCTGTTTCTTGTGAACATTTTTTTGACTTAAACTCTATTTTGTCTGATGTAAGTACCACCACCCCTTCTTTCTTTTGATTACCACTTGAAATTAATATATTCTTTCATATTTTTGTCTTAAGCCTATATGTGTTCTTTAATCTAAAGTAAGTCTGTTATAGATAGTATATAGCTGACACTTATGTTTGTTTGTTGCTTGTTTACTTTTATCAAGTAAGCCCCTCTATGCCATTTGATTAGGATGTTTAATCCCTTTATATTTAAGGTAATTATTGATAAGGAAGGAGTTAGTATTTCAATTTTGTTGTTTTCTATGTGTCTTTTAGCTCTTTGCCCCTCTTTTCCTCTGTTGCTCACTTCCTTTGCATTTTGTTGATTTTTATTGTTGTGACATACTTTGATTTCTTTTGTATTTTTCTTTGTGTGTTTTCTATAGTTATTTTTTGTAGTTACCACAGGGTTTACAGAAAACATAATTTTTTCACGCTTTTTATTATTTATTTATTTGATGATCTGACAAGATAATTTCAAATGATCTGACTTTGAGTTCATCATTCTTTCTTCTGCTTCATCAAGTCTCTTGTTGATCACCTCTAATTCATTTTTCAATTCAGTTATTGCTTCAACTCCAAAATTTCTCTTTTGTCTTTTTTTATACTTTCTTTTTGTTATTTAATTGTTATCTTTCTATCAAATTGTGTTCATGCATCCTTCTCCTGAACTTATTTAGCATCTTTATGAGGGCTATTTTGAATTACTTGTCTGGTAACTTATATACCTCCATTTTCTTAGGGTCAGTTTTTACAGATTTACTTTATTCTTTTTACTGGGCCACTTTTTTTCTATTTCTTCATGTTTCTTGTAACTTTGAATTGATGCCCATACATTTGGGGGAAAAAAATCCACCTCTCTTAAGTCTTTACAAACTGGCCTCATACAGGAAAATACTTTTACCACTCACATTGGCTAGAGATTTTGAGGCCTTTCAGACTTTTTCTGTAAATATGTCTTCTCTTGACTTGTCTGTGTATATTCCTAATTAGAGGAATGTGTCTGCTTCTTTTTATTTTCAGGATCTTATCATCTCTTGTTCCTGTTGGTGTCCGTCTGCTGTACACAGGCCCTCTGAAGAAGTAGCATGCTGCCCAATTCTTTTTGTTACTGTTGTTCCAAGTGTCCCCAAGGCATTCCAGGTCCCATCCATACTCTTACACTGAAGAGACAGAAATCAGCTCCTTAGACAATTTCTTTAAAAGTTGGAATGTTGGATGTACATTCTCCTCTTCTCTATTCTGCTAAGGGAGAGATTGTCATGCTGTGTCAGGCTCTGTCTACTCTGTAATAGACCCTCAGGACCAGTAGCACCCTGCATAACTCTTTTTTTATTCCCACTGACCCCCAAATATCTGGATTACGCTAGGCCCCATCAGTGCTCCAAGACAGAAAAGAAGGTGTCAGCCCCTTAAACAGTCCCACAAAAAGTCAGAACATAGTACATAAAGCAATAAGGCAGAGTCTTCTCTCTTTCTCCACCCAGAGAAGCTAATAGCTTAGAGTTTTCTCCTGATTGCATAATGCTGGGCTAGGGAAAGGAACTATGACAAAAGACTGCCACAAGTTTTTCTGTTATCTTTGATGAGGCTTATTCTATGCTTGTCGGGGTGCAGGAACATATTAACTGGCTTCTTGATTTCTCATAAAAGGAACTAGTTTATGTATTGTTCTTAAATTTGTGTTTCCATGGGAGTAAAGAGAATATGGACCTTCCTATTCCACTATCTTGCCTACGTCACTGTCCTATTATGTGTCTTTTTAAGAGCTATGAAATCCTTCCTAGAAACCCCTAAGTAGGCTTTCTCTTAAATCTCATTGACCAAAATTAGGTCTCTCAGACAGCCCCCTCGTTAGGTCAATCAATGACATTGTGTCCCACTGGCACTAGGAACTAGGACAAGTAAATTTTAATTTTGCAAATATTGCAAGGATATTTATTTCTTTTGTATAATAAAATAAATGAGTTCTAAGAAATTGGCAGGAAAGAAAGATAAGTAGAACACTAATGGTGTTAACATTGCAGCAAGGCTATATTTTGTGGAATTTCTGTCTATATAAGCAAAAATTCTTAAGTTGGCAAGAATTGACATATCAGGACTATGTGGAGGCCCAACCTTGCATGAAAGAAATAACACAGTGCAGCTAGTGTGGCCTGCTCACCAGACCATTCTCCTGGTACTGGGGTCTGACTCTGGGACATCCTTCTAGGCATGGATCTCTGAGCATCTTAGAGTACCTGGTTGACCCAAGCAAAAAATAAAGAGTCAAGATACTCTGCATGGGAGAAATGGGGACAAGGGCCCATGCAGTTCCTTGTGCCAATTCAGGATGCCCTATTTGGGTAACACTGCCAATTCTGGTTCATTACAGTAATCAAGGGGGATTTTAGACACTTTACAGAACTCCAAAGCTAAGGGCCCCTTGAAGTACAGAACCCTGAGCATAAACACTACTTGCCTGAGGATAGAAGGAGTACTGAGAATCTGAGTTGGTTCAGACCTCCAGAGAGAATGATAAATGGGGAAGAAAAATAAGAGCACAAAGGAAAGTGTTGTCAAAGGGCCAAACTGCAACACTTCAGGACAGGGGTGGTAACAGGTTTCAGCTGGAACATAAGCTACTACCTTATGATTATGGCTGCCTAGAACTCTGTGTGGAGGATTCTGAAGCCAAAGCTAGACTCCATAGCTCAAGACCATGATCAGAAAAAGGTTTTAGCATGAGTATGGGATAAAGAGTAGGAAAGACTGATATTAAATGCTTGCCATTCTGACTGAGAAGAGTTGTCTTAGCCCCTAACACCTTGAGTTTCTGTAAAAGCAGGCATATCCCACCACACTGGTGTTCATTAGTCTGTGTTAAAATATTCAAAAGGTTAGATCATTCTGCAGCCATCAGAAGGAAAAGAGCATGCTTATAATTCACCTGGTAGTTATCAGGTACAGGAATGTGTCTAGTTGTGTGAAGGTATATGTATGTGAGGAAGGAAAAGTGGTTGTGCGGTGTGTGTGGTGTGTGAGTGTAAAAGTATGTGTGTGTTGAGAGGGTGTATGTATTGGGAAGTACGTTGGGAAGCTCAGAGGCTGGGGAAATGTGACTGGATTAAAATGAAAGAATGATTTGACAACCCACCTATTTTTATTTCCTTGCCCAACCTCTAGCCCTGAATCGGGGAAGTTGCTAGCAGACTGTGACACTTCCAAAGCCAGAAGCCTGAAATGACTGCCTAATCAGCTGCCATGTCCGAGAGTTGACTGGGAAGTGTTTTCCAGGAAAGCCTTCTCTGAGGTTGTGTCTAGCTGGCTCTGACAGCAAAAGGAAGCTCTCTTTGTTGCAAATATCTGAAATTATTTTCCCAGGGGAGTACAATAAAGCAGAAGCTTATCAGGTATACAAAGCATATTTTTTAAGTTAAATTCCGGCTCTAGGCATAAATGGAAATACGATGTGAACTGAAAGGACAATTCAGCCAGCTGCAGATTTCCATTTATATCTTTTATTAATTGTAGAGATAAAGCCTTCACTTAGGAAATGGCCTGACATGTAAAATTTTCGTAAGCCTAAAAATGTATCTTATGTAACCAAAATGACTTTGGGTTTTAGAGCTGATTTGCAACCTTGGCCTCATATATTCTGCTCTATTTAAATCCTCTGAAGTAAGTACAATTTTCACATAGCCGATAGAAAGTAAACATTTTTCTAGTCATTTTCCCAGAAAGTCAAGCTTACTTTTAGTTAACTGCACATTTCAATGTTTCTCTGAATATTACTGTATACTGCTAAGAGTAGTAAGTATTGATTACCTTCACCATAGCTTATTAATGAATGCATGATGACCAACTAAGGCTCCAAAGCAGTTCCAGTCTAGTGAACACCCACTCCTTTCATGTATAGGTTGGCCCTCAGACCTGAGACCTCCACCATTGTACCAGAGACTTGAACAGGATAGAAGACCATCAAGCTGAAGGATCAGTCCCTCAGGGGAGTGTCATATCAGAGCTCAGGATGTGGTCCAAACTCAAGTTGTTGATATGAAAGGGTCCTGGCAATGAGGGAGAGTCCAAGTATGTTAGTGGCCAGAAGTAGCTGAGAAGATAGAAGATCTGAGTAAGTGAAAGGGGCTAAAGAGTAGCCCATCGTGGGAACTGTTTCCAGTTGTCTCACCTTGGGCAGGGAAGGCCTGAGGAGCAACTCCAGAAGGGACCAACACAACTGTTTTTCGGGTTGGGTTTTGGGGATTCTTTTGTTGTTTGTTTTACTGCGGTGATTCCAATTAGCTGAAGTTTTGTGATATTTTCACTTTCTTTAAGGTAAGAAGGCGAAAAAAGTTGTGGTAGATTTTTAGCTGAAAATTTTGGCTACTACTTTCTGAGGACTAATAGCATTACTTATTATTATTGTACTTGATGAGGCTCTGAGGAAAGAAGCTTTCTATTTAGAAAAATCAATAAGCTATTTAGATGGCTAGAAGATTTAAGAAAGAGATATTAAAACAGTTGCATAAAAATTAAGAAGCAATTTGTGTACAGAATGAAGCTAAGGAGAGAGAAGATGAGAGAAGGACTCCAAACAACAAGGTGGATATGGAAGATGCCAATTTGTCATAAATGACTCATTCCTTTTTAAGAACTAGGAAGTCTAAAATCCAATTTAAATAGTCTGTCATTTGTTACCATGTAATAAGTCTTCATCTCTCAGTTATCACCATAGCTCACAAATCTCCAGCAAAAGTCTAGCTTATGCCTTGGTGGAAGGGACTTGTAGGTAGGGATTCTCAAGTAAAGGGAATGTGATCCACACTTTGGGCATGCTAAGAGTGTTTCAGCATGATACGAAGTAGGACATAAATGTTCCATAGAAGCTAGAAATTTGCTCTGGAGAATGTTAAGAAAAATATAATCTTTGGGAATTCACAGAAATCTTGGAGAGGACGTTGAATTTTTCTTAGCAAGCAGGGATGTGTTAAGCCAGTCTTAACTAGAGGCAGTATTCTACATGTTACTATTGAGAATGATTTAGCAAGTGTATTCTGAAGTGGTGAACAAATCACACTAGGTTTTCTCGATTCTTCAGGGAATAGGGTGATATAACAGAAGTTTTCAATATTAGAGTGGTAAAGCACTAGCACTTACAGAAGAAGAGGGGAAGAGCAGCTGGCATGCCACTGAAATGGATGTAATCTCTAAATCCTCTTCAGTTGTGATGGAGTGTCAAGTAAGGCAGAAGTTTGAAAAGAGAAATCAAAAATACAGAACTATGTCCATAGTTCAAGAAACAGTCTCCTTAAAGCAGATTTTGTTAATTTAGAAAGAATTGCTTGAATAGTGTGGTGCCCATCAAGATTGTCTGAGAGAAGTGGAGCCTAGTTCCCCAAAAGGAAACATAAAGGAGGCTTGGGCAAGGGGATTCAGAGGACAATATCCAAATGTAGTTATTCAGATTTCCTGCTTGTTGGGCAAGTGGAAACTTGAACCATTAATCTGAAAAATCAGACTTGAAGCTATTTGCAGCCCGAGCTGGTAAAGAGGATCCCACCTGTCATAATCTCCATTCATAGCTCTTACTGATGTACCCTTAGAGAAGGGAATGTGATTTCCAAGGGAGTGTTAAATGTTTGACTCGTGGCAGAAGAAAAAATGGAAAAACACTTGTAGAGGAAAAAGACCTTTGGAGCAAAAAAGACCAAAATTCCAATCCAATTCTGCCACATCTTAACTTTAACATTTAATCTCCCTTATTATTACTCCTGAGACAATAACGCAAGCAAAATCTGTGAGCAGTGATAGGACTGGAAACTTTGAAGAAGGTATACATTTTTGTTTGCTCCCTTTTATGGAAATATTATTAATTGTGTGCAAAAACAAATTTTGAAAAATAGAATTTTCTCTCTAAGATTACTGCCTTAGTATAGAATAACGAATGCAAGCTTCAGTCATTGTTGGTATACTTTTCTAAATTATGTTGAACCTACCTAATATTAACTGAGCACCATTTCTTAAAAGTTCAGAACCTGGCCTACTACACATTCTTCAAAATCTACTTCTTTCTCTAATCTTAAATGACTTAAGTAAAAGGTTTTACAAACTTTATCTGTTCATTGGAAAAGAGAAGTAAGCTGCTAACTTTAATTTCTCCACAACTTCTGCTATTTTTAACTAAACTAGTATTGATTTAAAAAGAAAACAAAAATACTGAACTGTGACTCAAAAGCAGAGTTGACAAAATCTCTAGAATTTCTACTCCCTTAAGTGACTTAACTCAGCTCAAAGTTGAAAAGGCTTTTAAGCCTGTGAGAAATATTATCCAGTTCTATTCACATTATCATCAGAACCTTTTGCCTCTCTCTTAGTACTTCCACAGAACATATTCTTGGCTAAACTTATTTTTTAATTGAGTTTTCCATTGTTTTAATTTAGATATTCTCTTCAGTGTTTTTAAATCACAATCTATAGCCCCCTGAAAAAATTTGTCTTTTTTATTTTCCTTCTCTTTTTTTAGCATTTATGAGTCTTCCTCTGCCTGTTGTGTGGGTTTATTTTTCGAATTTATCCCCAGAGTTTCCAATTAAGGAAAATATGGACTCAGGTGCTTAAGTGATGTTGAGCAATTGCATATACATCTGTTAGAAAACTTTTATAAGAAATGAAAGCCTTTTTATTAAACTATAAAATGAAGAGAAAAACTTATTTCTAGTCAGATAAATTGAAAATAATACATTTTAAAGTATGAAGGGAATATAACATTTAATTTTACAACCTACCACAGGAAAATATGAAATTTCCCCCAAATGTACTATATATTTTAAACAAATCCAGAAATATTTTCTAACTACTAGTTGATTATTCTAAGACCTCTGAATTTACTCTAAGCAAAACAATCTTTTCTTATAAATCAAGTTATCATCTCACACCGTTGATTCAATTTCTAATTGATTCACATGTAGAAATCTGCAGCAGTCTAGTTAAAGTAGAATTTTTGTTCCCTGTCCTAATTGCAGATTTTTCTGCTTGCCCAATAGATAAATTCTGAGAATATTCTGAGAATATTCCCTTGTTACTTAAGCTTTCAATTATCTCTTTGTTTCTGCACTTTACTTCAGAGACTAGGAAGAACAATATTCAAAAGACCTTCCATTTTCACCAAATTAAAATTTCACAAGAAAAGAATGGGTCCCACTGGGGATGTGTAATAAAAAGTTCGAAAAAAACAAAAGCTCTATAAAGAAGGAAGTCACAGCCATAGTCACGGAAAGGTTAATAGTCAGGCTTTAGAATTACTACTCCAGTTTCCTTTCCTCTAAATTGAATGAAGTCTGAGGACTGTTCAGCCTTGTGTCCTCAAATTTCTTAGCGGAAATAAACTACAGTAGTTGCCCAATGTAATAACTGGCTTCCCTAGCTTACTTCCTCACTTCCTTATCAGTGTTTCTGATGATCATCTCCCAAATAAACTACTTATACTATCCTTGCCTTAGAGTTCACTTCTGGGAGAACCCAAATAAAGATTCAGTCTCAGTACCTGGCAATTCCACATCATCTGTCCTCATCTCCTTCCTCTTCAGAAACATACATAGTGCCCCCAAATGCCTCCTTAGTTCACTGAATGCACTGCTCACCAACCTGAAAAATCACTAATTCATGTTCCATGTTCTCCACACAATCAACATAAAGACTCTGTTCTTTACTGAGAAACTGAGCAAATAAATTAGACCATGATGTTCAGATGCAGCAATTTGTAGAAATAACAGAGTAGGTAAATCAAAAGACCTTGTGCTAGGTTTGTCATTTACTAATTTGGTGACCTCAGTCAAATAACCTGTTGGGCTCAAATGTTTCAGCAACATGTAAAAGTTTCAGAATCAAAATGGAGCCACAAACAATTAAAAACAAAAATCTGACAGAGCCAGAAATGGCCATGAAGAGAGGGTTCTCCTGCTACTATGCCTGATAAAAGCTATTACAGAAAACTATACAAAATCACAATCTTGTGAAAAAGCCATGGAAACCTTATACAAAAAAAAATATTTCTACAAGGACAGCAACTGCGTATCCAACCTTGAACTAGTGTCACCGTTGTTACTGATATTTGTAGCTAAGGATAATTATTTCAAAATTATCATGTAATTCTCCTCATTTTTTCATTTCAAAATCTTTGTTGTCCTTTACCTCCCTTAATATGCATGCAAATGGTTTACTATAGCATATATATACCCATTGCAATACTCTATTCCCAAATAAATTTCTTTTTCTTTTAGGGACCTCTCTCTGTTATTTAGGTTGACAAATGAAATGAGTATAATAATACTTGACTGAAAATTGCTATGAGTTAAAGAGTATAAAAGTCTTAGAGAATTAGAAAATATAGGATGAATAGGACACCACATCAAGCAACCTTCCCATTTTAAAAGTTGCCTCCGATGACATTGGAGCCTAATGTTTCAAAGCTCAGACCTTCAAAGGTGGAGAGATACTTGGGGATATAAGAGACCTAATGCATTGCTGATGGGAATAAAAATTGGTGCAGTTATTCTAGAAAGCAATCTGAAAGGAGTTCATCAAATTAAGTACATGGGAACTTTAGAATTAAACAATTCTAGTCTTTTGTATATATTCCAGAGAAATTCTCACAAAGCTCCACAAGGGGCCACATGCAAGAATGTGCATCACAACAGTTGGTACAGGAAGGCAACCTGAGAGACCAAGCCTGGGCAGGTAGATAAGTAAAATGTGATGAGACTCCACCACGCAGTTGTGAGAACACAATATAATATATGTCTATAGAGCAATGTGTATAAAGCTTTAAAAACAGCTGAGTGGAAAAAAAAACAGAATATAAACATTACCATTTACATTTATTAAGTATGTATGCAGACAAAACAGTGTACATCTTCAAAACATATATGAGCAAAAGTTATACATTAAATAAATAAGAATGTGTGCCTGTTGTGGGAAGTCAGAGAACCCAAATGGAGGGACCAGCTGAAGCCATGGCAGAAGAATATAAATTGTGAAGATTTCATGGACATTTATTAATACCCTAAATTAATACTTTTATAATTTCTTACACCTGTCTTTACTGCAATCTCGGAACATAAATTGTGAAGATTTCATGGACATTTATCACTTCCACAGTCAATACTCTTATAATTTCCTATGCCTGTCTTTACTTTGATCTCTTAATCCTGTCATCTTTGTAAGCTGAGGATGTATGTCACCTCAGGACCCTGTGATGATTGTGTTATCTGCACAAATTGTTTGTAAAGCATGTGTGTCTGAACAATATGAAATTTGGGCACCTTGAAAAGAATAGGATAACAGCGATTTTCAGGGAACAAGGGAGATAACCATAAAGTCTGACTGCCTGCGTGGCCGGGCAGAAGAACAGAGTCATATTTCTCTCCTTGTGAAAGCGAATAGGAGAAATATCACTGAATTCTTTTTCTCAGCAAGGAATAGCCCTGGGAAAAGAATGCATTCCCGGGGGAGGCCTCTAAAATGGCCGCTCTGGGAGTGTCTGTCTTATGTAGTTGAAGATAAGTGATAAAATACGCCCTGGTCTCCTGCAGCTTGCTAGGATTAGGAAATTCCAGCCTGAATTCTAGTCAGACCAGTTCTCTGCTCTTGGACCCTGTTTCCTCTTAAGGTGTTTATCAATGACAATGCATGCACAGTGGGACATGGAACCTCATTAGTAATTCTAATTTCATCCTGGCCTTGTGATCTTGCTCTGCCCCCATTTGCCTTGTAATATTTGATTGCCTTTGAAGCATGTGATTTCTGTGACCCACACCCTATTCATACACTCCCTCCCCTTTGAAAATCGCTGATAAAAACTTGCTGGTTTTGAGGATCGGGGGCATCACAGAACCTGCTGACACATGATGTCACCTCGGGAGACCCAGCTGTAAAATTTCTTTCTTTTGTGCTCTTTCTCTTTATTTCTCAGACCAGCTGACAGTTGGGGAAAATAGAAAAGAACTTACATTGAAATATTGGGGGCTGGTTCCCTGATATGTGCCTACCACAGGGAAGGGAAGATCGAAATTATTATAAATGATGATCATTAATCAACAAGCATACATAAGGGGGGGCTTGCCCAAATTTATGATCGAAATCTGCCATGAGCTGAGGAGTGTAATCATGTCACCCTTTTACACTGGAGATCCAAAAATGATGGCATAAATGACTACACAAATGATTAAGTAAATGGCTTCATCTTAGAATCAGATTACTTGGACTTGAATTCTGCTGCTGCCACTTACTAGCTTAATTTAACCACATGGAGGAGGCTGTTCTCACAAAAATAAAATATGGATAATAATATTACCAACCTCACAGGTCCATTGTGGAGGTTAAATTAAATTCATGTAAAGCCCTTGGTGTGGTGCATTGCTCATAATAAGAGCACAGTGAATGTTAGAGATCATTATTAGTAATCTAAAGTGATGCTTCACACAATTTAGCAGGTTAATGGAGAAATGGTTTCTGCTGGGGTAAGGAGAGATGAGCAGATGGCTTTATTGAGTCTCCTTTGCTTCTCTAACACCAACAAAGGAGACACTGAGAAGTTTATATTTCCAGTTGTCAAATAATAGCTGAAAGTGGAACATTCTAAAATGGCTATTGGAGAATGAAGGAGCGTAGTTGCTCCTCTATAGGTCACTCTCCCTTCTTGGGTTTGGGTGATGGGATTGGGTGAGGAAGCTTGGTTTAGGGACACCGTAGCTCACAGCTGGCTCCACCAAGAACATGGACAATGTGCAGAGTGAATGAAGCAGGTTTTCCCAAGACTTCTTTACCATCAGGGGCTCACTGTCCAGACTGCTGTTCTTTCTTAATGTGTGTTATCTTGGGCTTCCCAGATAAGCAGAAGGAAATCACTCAGAGGGCGCTAAGACAGACTGCTGGGGATGACAACTAGGAAATAAATAGAAGATGGCCAACACGATGGACACACGGTGTGCCTCTAGGGGGCTCTCAGGACTGTCATCAAGTATGGGTTTGCTCTATGGTCTCTGCTGTTCTCAGAATTTTTTATACAAACCAACTCTAAAGTAGTCTTCACAAGAATCATGTGGTGACAGGCAGAGAGACAATGGTATCCCAGGCACTCCAGTAACATGATGTTCATCAGAACTGGGCTGCTTTTGGCACACAGTCTGTCCCAGCAGCACCGAACCCCAACAGAACAGGAAACTAATGTGTGTCATACAAAATACCAACTATCTCATGTTCAAGATCTCACCAGTGAACCTCTGAATATCAGCATCTTCTGAAAGCTAATTAGTTACTTTAAAAGTTGTGATTATTTTCATGTAAAAAAGTTAAGAAAAAGGGGAATAAAAACCTGACGCAGTTAGTAATGTATGCATTAAATAACATACGTATTGAAAAATAGTCACAGCCATTCTCCTATTTACCCATGATTCTTCTTTATTTGGCTGCTAAATATAGGGGCACGTTAGTATTGCTGTCAGCTTAATATTAAGTAGAAGGCATTAAAGGCTTGAACAGTGGTGCAAAAAGCTGTAGGTAAATCTCTCCTATGCTGGCTGTTAGCAGAGCACTGTGATGCTATATAACTGCAGCAAACTTTTTTTTTGGTTCTGCTGCACTGTAGCTCATAAAGGGAGCACTAATTCTGGGGGAAAAAAAAAAGTTAAATCTAGCAAGTGGTTAGCACCAGCATTCCAAAAAACTTCAGCAGCCTGTGTTTTCAGCCTCTGCTCCAACTTCATTACTGTAAAATAAGAGAATACAGTAGTCAGGTTAAGATGAATAAATGTTAAAAAATACACCTGAAAATTATACATTAATATTTGGTCATAGCATCTCCTACAAAAAACATAGTTTATATTACAATAGGAAAAGCTTATTTTTATTCCTTAAGTAGATCCTTCCTCGTTTCACTATTAATGGCATAATAAAGACACACAGCTGTACCTTTACATCAGACTCCAATCTCTTGACAGTTCAGGAGAGCAGTTCCGGCCTCCTACAAAGTACCATGATGGTTTTGAGGGGCTGGGGCTGCCTTAAGAAACAACACTGCTACATCTCACCCACACCCTCACCCTTCCATTACTTGACTGATGACCTAACTTCACTTTAGCATTGACTGCATCATTCCCTAAAATGCATCATCTAACTAGGAGCTTAAGTGAATAGGGATTGAATTAAGTCCCAGGTTTTGCAAAAGGGAAAATTACAAAAGACGAAGACCAAATAACCTCTTGCTTTTTTTCACATATTGATTTGCTTGATCTTACAATTTTGCTATGTGGTAGAGGAGTGATTCCAATAATTTCTTTACCCATTCAATCTCTCTGTTCCTATGTGATAGGTTTGGACCATCTGGAACAGATAACATAAACCTAATTGAGTGGAAGATGGCTACTGGCAATTGTGAAGGCAGATTATACAAAAGAAAGCATAAAAGAAAGCATTAGAGATGAAGCAAGAAGAGAAATTTAGTTCTAAGACATTACTGATAGAACAATGTGATGGAATAACACCAATGGAGGAATTGACCAGAACTTTCTATTTCCAGGTTCCAACTCATGACTAATATGGGAGCCTTTCTACAGGCAACTGTCTGTGCTTTGCCCTCAGCCAGATCATGAGGTGAAGAAGCAGTGGTGACTTAGAGCTGGCTCCTATGTGCAAGCGTATGTCTTGGCCAAACAGCTAAACAGGATTGTGAAACGTGGTTACAATCTGCATTATTAGGAGAAAGTACATTTTAGACTAGAAGAAGGAGACAGATAAAAAGCACTAACAAAGTGGGTGGCTCATGACTGCTCTGGTTTGTTCTGGCCATAGAAAATCAACAGGCAAAACAGTAAGAAGTAAACTGTAGCTTTCATCATCTAAAATTCTCTGAAGCCCTAGAATGAAGGGAGGAAATGATTCAAGTAAATCTCCTCATTAATATTTCTAACAAATAAAAATTACCATTATTTTGCTTTTTCTGAAAGCACCAACATAATTTTTCTTAAAGTACCAGCATTTAGTAGTAGTTAATTTTACAAGAGGTTTAAGGAAATTATCATCATTTGGCTAATACTTTTTAAGTGCCATGTATTTTATATGCTAAGCACTTTACATACATTTAGGCAGATCTTCACAATCATTTGATTCCATTTTACAAAGAATAAAATTGAAGCTCAGAAAGATTCAATATCACACCCAAGGTCATAGTGCTCCAAATTAAGCCCCAGTTTATTTCATGCTTTCTATTTGCTTTTGTTGTTCACATAGCCATTACTTAGTTTGTCTTAGTCAAACTAAAACATACACTGAGTCTGGCTTGTGAAATGGTGAACTCTGTTACCAGGAGAGGTTCAATAGAAGATATATGAGCATATATTACGTAGATGGGATTATAACATTCAATAAAATATTGGAATAAATGCCTTCTAAGTTCCCTCTCAAATATAAAATTTTATTATAATAGGAATCATTAAATCAGATTGAAGCACCATAGGCAGATCATCTTCTGACACCATGCCGGCAAGTTTAGCACTATGTCTCAGCTCTTCCCAAACCCACCAGCACATCAAATCAATGTTTGGCCCCACAATTTAGCAGTCAGTTGGAAAAGATGTACTATGCTATGACAGCTACAGCCATCATTTTAGACACTTTGTGAAGTTTTTAGGTGGTTTTTTTTTTTTTTTTTTTTTGGCCAATCTCAGTATAAGAGTTAAAAAAAAAAAAAAAAAAAAAAAAAAAACTTGGGAATAACAAAGGTGGACATGTAAGAAAAGTGAGAATTATCAACAAATACATCAATTCTATTTTCAAACTAGCACCCTGGCAGTTAAGGCTCAGTATTTTATTATATTGCCAATGAAACAACACACTTATTTTGGATATAAGAAAATATAAGTAAGAAAGAACTTAAGATGCTTTGGAAGTCATAATCCTGGAACACAGTCAAACTCAAAATCTTGTTTGTTTTTTTTTAAATTCGGAGTTAACTGTGGGTAATAAGTAATATATTCTTGTGAAACATTAAGCCAATGTTACAGAAAGCATTTTTTAAAGGAATGTGCTGTGTGAGTTGGTTTTTCATTCCCATTAAAAGCAAAACCAAATATGTATATTCTTTATTGCAAAATGAAAACAAAATAACCTACATATATGTTCTTGTGAATATGAAATCAGGATGCATGTATTGAGAATGAAAAGCCATTTCCAAGAAATGTGTACCATAATATGATTAAATGCTGCATGTTCATTTTTTTTCCTGAAAGATTTCAAATGTTTTGTGCATTTATGTAACTATTGACTTTGGTGAAAAAAAGACAAAATCTGGTATCAGAGTTTATTATCCATAAGCCAGAAGGTATAAAACGTTCAGTAATTAAGGTCCTATAAAGGCAACCTCATAGATAAAGGATGCAGGTACAATGGATTGTAGAGAGTACAATGTTGAATCTGGGGTCAAAACCATGTGACGTCTGGATGATGTGAGTTCCAAATAATTATTAACCCTGACCTTATTGTTTTGTTTGTTTCTCTTGGAAACTAGAAATAGTCTTCCCAAGCCACCACACAGAGGAGTCGTAGGTCCTTTTAGTTCCTGACTTCTGCTCAACTTGACAATGACTCACTACAGTATCAAACCTAACTTGAATCTATTGAGATGACTTTGAAGGAGAGACCCCAAAATTGTCAAACACCCACTTCTATAGTAGATTTAACTGAGTTTCTAGAAATGAAAAATAAATGAGAGCTGTTTCTTTTTATTGGCTACTTCTGAGCCAGACTCTCCCTGATTTTAATTCTGGTTCTTGCCAACCAAGTGTAAGAACAAATGGAAATTCAAAAAGAAAGGCTTAATTCTTGCTGCTGAGCATAACGGGAGAGATTTCCCTCTCCCTTCTTTTTCTTAAAGCATTTACTTTAGAAAACTCATCATTGTAAGTACTTTCTCCTCTCTTTGAAATGTATATAAGTTCTTTTGAAAACAGGTGGGCCCTTTGTCAGGCCCTGAAAAGTTTCTTTCAAGGACTCGAGAACCATCTCCTTTAAATGTAAACAGACAAGAAAGATAGCATCCCTATCTGCCAGTTTCCAGGGAGGGTAAGACTCTAACTTTAGCTCAAGCCCGGCTCGAAGTTATACAACGACCCCATGTCGTAAAGATATGCGAAGTTTACTTTGCCTTGTGTAAAGCCAGACACAGATTGTCATCCCAAATTTCAGGTGAATTTAGGATGAACTATGTATAATTAATGATGCTTTCATTTTTTCTTACTTGAGGACCCACTTAACTATTGTTGATCTTGAGAATATGTATGTAATGGGGTCTATCTCCTTGGTGATATGAAGTCTGAGATTTCTTCTTGTCTGCAATCTCTTAGCAGATTGCCTATGATGCACATCACATTCTGGTTCAATGTTTATTCAATAACAAAAAGGGTTTTATTTCTCTACTACCCTTGTGAAGGGAACTTCTGGGTTAGAAGAAAGGTTTTGTTTTGTTTTGTTTTTAAATTACATTTCCTCAACACAGGTTGGAGGCTTACAACACAAGAAAATCATTTTGATGGATCCATTGCTACCAAATCTGGATATAGGAATATCCTTTCCTTTATTATTTCCCTGACCACCTGATGCCTGGGAAAGGTGGTTATCTACTCAGGTACCCGTATCAGGTGTCTTTATTTTTATAAGACAAAGTTACCCTGGCCCTGTAGCCATTTGTGTATCAATGCATAGGAATCTTCTTTTAATCATTATTATACTGGTAATAATATCCAGATTCCAAATTCTTGCCTGAGATTACAACCTTCAACTCTCAGCAATCCAAGATGCATCAAAGCTTCATTTTGAGGAATAATGTTTTGGAAAATTGCCTGAAAAGAAGAGAGTGGGCCTTTTTCTCTTGATAATTTTATTTTTACCCTTAAATCAAACCAGAAAATGAGAGTGGCTTCCACGGGCAAGTAATTTATTTTCTCTTTTCTATGTTCCCACCCGGAGAATAAAGTCAGAGGAATGGCATGGCTGCTTTATACTATTAGAACCTTAGACATCAGTGGAGGTTCTGAAATTCAAAATAAAATAAACTCAGAAAGCTTATATACCACCAAAGTGGCAAATGAGTGATAGTCACCTCGCTAACAGAATTGTTATCTTGTAAACCCTTAAATGTTTATCAAAAATCTGCAAAGAGAAGGAATAAGAAAAGACAAGAATTTGCCTAGTATGTGTTTTATGAGCAGCTAGTGAATGATTAGCTCTTAAGTTGTGTTAATAACAAATGAACCTGAAAGGTCAGAACCAAATGAATCTAATCATGTTTTGGGAAATCAATTGATCTTCAATTTGAAAATAAAATGCAGGAGTCATAGGGCTGTATGTAGCAGGTAATACAAAGAGGGGCAGTCTGTTTATATCTTATTCTGCAGTATGACATTCACAAATAAGTCTGCAGAAGGAGAAGCAGGTTATGGAGTTGTTGTGGATAAAAGAGTTGCTGAGCTCACAAGATGAGAAATACAATAAAAAAAAAATTGTCACTACTAGAATTTAATTTTCTCCTAAGTAACTCAACTCAGAAATCATTTATCTTAGTCAACAAGTATGCTCTGCCTGTATGGTGTTAAATATTCACTTACTTAGAAATTACTGCACTGGTGTGAACAGTAAAAATCTCTGAAAGTATTTTTCTTTGAAAATCAGTTAGATGATACAATGGTCAAATCAATTATTTACAGATCTCATCTGCTTGTATGGAGGTTCATCAGTGACCATGTATTTTAAGTGTTATATAAAGTACAAATAAAACATTATTTGGAATGCACTAAGCCTCCAGACTCAGCTTGCACCAAATACTATGCCAGCCCCATCCTAAGCAATTTCCAAACCTTGTATGGAATATGAAGGCAAACAAAAATAAAGTATTAAATTTTGCTAATGAAATTACAGTGAATCTCAACATAGAACAGATCTCTCAAAATTAATCTACCACAAATTAAAGCACATGTTATTCCTTTAAGCCATTGGACAGCAATTTGTTGTCAGCCAAGTTTTCAGTAATTGAAATCATTCACTGGAACATATTCTTTCATGATCCTCCTACTTTTACTTTCTATTTTGTGTTTTCAGGGTTGAATGACCAATTTATTTGATTGGCCTTCCTAGACTGCCAATGAAGGAGCTATAATTTGAAGATCTCAACCTTTGGTGCATATTTGAATAATCTGAAGAGATTTCAAAACATACCAATACCTTTGTCACCTGTAAAGTTTCTTGATTTATTAATTTGTCTGGAGTGGATCCCTGTCATATGACAAGGAAGTATATTTGTCATTGGTGTGTTTCAAAAGTCAATTACAGGTGATTGTAATGTTCAGCCCCGGTTGAGAACCACTGAGCTAGATGATAAGTGGAATTGTTTTTTTGTTTGTTTGTTTTTTGAGTTCGTTCCTTTTAAATGAACTTTAGAAATGATGAGTTATAAAAATGATAGGTAAGTCAAATCAGATATATCTAACATCTGTTTGTATTTAAATGAATTACTGAGTTAATTTTAAAAAGGTAGTATCTACAAATAGGCTGAGTTGATTCAAGAAATGACAATCTGGTAGTAAGCAAGACAAACTAATGTCTTTAGGAAATGAAAGAAAAACCAAGGGGAAAATTCTGAGATACCATCAAGGGCTCTTCCATAATTCTTTATTTGCACTGAGTTTGTAACTGAAATGGTTTATTCCTTTAGGTCATATACTCATAAGAACAGAATTGCTTTATAAAACTGATGTTCTTGGTTGTGGTTGAAGGTAAATAAATAACACCAGAGAAAAGATTTGGGGAAAATATCCGGGTCAATACAAGTCTGACCACATATCATAAGAAGTTGTAAAAAGTTGCTAAATTGCTCCAAAATGTGCCAATATTACTAAGAAGTAAAATACAGCACACTGGAAGCACAAAATGGCCTTTTGCTTAATTGTTTATATTTTTTTATGACTATTTCTCACAAAGTTAAACATCCTAGCTATTTGACTTTAGGCAATAGATTAAGTTCCTGCAGCTTTAGTTTCCTCATCTCTAAAAAGAATAACAATAGTACTTAACTTAAGAATGTTTTATGAAAATTAAGTAAAACAAAGTGCATAACACTGTTTGTGATGCATAGTAACCTCTCAATAGATTGGGAATTATAATAATTCTCAATGCTGCCAAGACTGCATGGAGGCAGATATTATCAGAACACACTCCTCGTAGGGTAAATTACTACAATTTTCCAGAACAGCAATTTGGCTACATGTGTTGAGAGTCTTCTCTCACGAAGTTAAAGTTCAAACTGTAAATGACACGTTTCATATATTCCAAACCTGAATCAAAATCATTTTATGGCAATCTTATCCACTATCTTAATTTTAAGTTTTGTCTCAAGGGTTGTGATAATCGGTGTAAAAAAATGCAAATACTACATCTATACCATTCTCTTTGGCTCACAAAGTCTTTTGCATTACCTAACATTCAGTAGTTCTCAATTTGTTATCCGAACTGGCTGTTTTTGTAATTTAATAACCAATTGATTTTCTCTTTTTTTGTGTAGAAACACTCTTATTGTATAGATATAGCCTATGTGAACTTGAACCAAAATTATTGTATTTGAAAGAAATACAAAGTTTCCTATTTTTTATATTCATCTGAAACGTGCAAAATTTATTTAATCATTCTTCTATTTCTGAACATATATATTTTTCTAAATTTTCACTATTATACAATTTGTCACCATCATACTGAAAGAGCTAACACATTTGACAAAAAGTTATTAACTTTAATATATAAAAAGGGAGTTTACAACTCAACAAAATATATCACCATACCAGTAAATGCATAAGATAGTGCAAAAACAAAATAGATAAAAAATAAAGACAAAAATAACAGAAGAAATACAGAATTTTAACATGCAAGTTAATATTAAAAAGTAACTTTCCCTTTTAATTTGGCAAGTATTTTAAAAGGTGATTTTAAAAGAGAAAGAATTAGATCATATAGATAGAAATATAAATTAAAAATAGAGAAATTTGGATAAATATATTTATCTCAATTAAAAATCCTAATTTAGATTAATTTAGACACTAGACAGAAAATAATAGAGCGCCCAAGAAGCACAGACTGCAGGCTGTCAGATTTGGATTCAATTTCTGATTGTGGAGACACTTTGTAGCTATTTGACTTTAGGCAATAGATTAAGTTCCTGCAGCTTTAGTTTCCTCATCTCTAAAAAAGATAATAATAGTGCTTAACTTAAGAATGTTTTATGAAAATAAAGTAAAACAAAGTGCATAACACTGTAATGTATAGTAACCTCTCAATAGATTGGGAATTATAGTAATTCTCAATGCTGCCAAGACTGCATGGAGGCAGATATTTTTAGAACACACTCCTCATAGGGTAAATTACTACAATTTTCCAGAACAGCAATTTGGCTACATGTGTTGAGAGTCTTCCATATGTTTATATTCAGAAAACCAATAATCCTGTTTTTACAATATTATCTTAAAAAGTAACCAGAGATGCGGTCAATGATATAAATGCATACCTATTCATAACACAACTTTATATTTTAATGACTAATGTTACAGCCAAAAGCCACATCAGTCTTATATTATGACAGAGCTTTTTAAATTTGCAGAAATAGGGATGCCAATTTAGGAAAAGTAGATAATATGCCTTAAATTGTGGAAAATATGGCTTGGAAAAGAAAATTCAAATTATACATGGAATTTTATTATTCTTACTTCTCTTTTATGTTATGCTTGTTTCTTCCTAAACTTAGAGGCTGCAAAATTAAGCATACTTCTTTTGTAAGGGTATTTTAAATGAATATGTGAGCTCACCCAGTCCCTTCTCAGAGACAAGTTTTTTAAAATCACTTTTTTTCTCCCATTTTCCACTTTATCTGAGAGGATGTAGAAGAAGAAAACACCTTCAGTTATTCTTGCTCTTGATAAATACAAAAGCAAACCATGAAGAAAACATGTCTTTACAGAATTTTTGCCTTTGTTTCTATGGTATAGCTCTTTTTTTTTTTTTTTAAAGAAAGTTGTTTGAACTTACTTTTTACTTATCAGCTCAAAACATTAAAATAGATAAACATTTACATGAAATGTAGAGGCTACGATTGAGCTGATATGCCTTTGTCTAAAAGCTGCATGCCATATATAAAATTCACTTGGGGAAGGTGGGGTTGGTGGTGCTCAGTAAGCCTAGCACTCATCTTCCTATGAACTGAAACTGAGATATCATGAGATAGTGTGAGTCTGATCCTGAAAACACACCATATGGATTATAGGACATCCATTACCCTCTAGAGAAAGAAGACAACAGTGATTTCACATATGAACCCAAAAAGGGGATCACAAAGACAGGCACTCGAGGTAGGTGTTGGTTTGTTGGTCCGTCCAGGTATCACACACAGGGAACTCTAGTGCTACCTTCTACATTGAGAGTCAGCAAGAATTTACTTATTTCACTATCAAATCCTTCTGACCGACAGAGTGGAACAGTTAGTAACAATTCTTTCCTTTTTTATAAAAGCACAATTTTGTTAACATTAAAAAAATTAGATTGGTTTATTTCTACAATCACACAGAAATGGAGAACTAGATGTCCAGTCCTATCTTACATTTACCTCTTTGGAATCAAGAGCTTCATGTTCAGGAATAGCCGCCATTGGATGACTCAGCTTCACAGAAAAGATGCCCAGGATATGATCAAGAGTAGAAGTGATAAAAAAAAAAAAAAAGTTAAAATTTCATTTAAATAGATTGACAATGACATAAATATTTTATTGCAGATAACAGTGGACTCTACCAAGTATAAACATTAAGATTCAATTGTCACTAAAAGACAAAGGAAGATATTTTGGCAGAGAGTGAGTACTTTCAGTATAAGACCACATCTTATTTATTTTTGTGTCACACATCAACTCTAACAGGGCTTAGCATATAGCATAGGCCCTCATTAATTATGTATCTAATGAAGGAACTGTCAAAATGCACTAACAGATTTCACAGAGAGGAAACAAAGTTAAATTTATGTTTCACCCCTCACATATAGGCCTCTAGTTGAAAAGCTCCAAAGCAACACCAACAAATCATGTTCAGACCCACAGTAAATGTAGATGCATCTATAGACAGTACTTACTGGAAATGTAAACTATTGTGCTTTATTGTGACTATTAATAATCTCAATACACACGAACTTCATAAACATTGCAATCTCACCAGGTGATGTTATTATAATGTAATTTATATCATAGTGACACTTTTAACAGAAGTTCTTTTTTTATGTGGGAATTTTTATTACTGCATAGGTCTTCTGAGAGCTAATGTAAACTTCATAAGATAGAAGAAAGTCATCGATATGCAAGAAAGAGAGAAACAAACTAAGAGACACACACAAAGAGAAGGGGAGAGCAAACATTTGTAATGAAATCTCTTTACCCTTTTTTGGTATTAACCATTTATCCTAACTCCAGCTTTAGAATAACCACAGATCCAGTTTGACAGTAACATTTCTTATTTCTGCCATCATTCTGGGCAAACCAGGGTTGTTGAAATGATTGGACCCCTTTCACTTTCAACAGGGTCTTGCTTGGGGCAAAAAGTCTATGGACAGAGACCAGCTCTTAATCCCCTAGAGCAATTTGGAGGAGGCCAGTAATTTAGGCTGCCCTGGGGAAGACTCTAACCGTGGCTGCTAGGGAGGGCAAGGAGGTCTCCACCTGACATTTCCTCAGATTTGCCTTCGTTCCAACAGATATTCAAGAATGGAACCAGTTTTTGTTTAAAGTTATAGCTTCACCAAATCCAAGCCCTTACATTGTATTCCCAACTATAAAATCCTTTGGGTATCATAGCAACAGGACTCCTTCTAGCTGCCTGAGACCATTGCTTTAAATAGAAGCATTATCTGGCCCTAGAGCCAACTAGAAATCTAAATAGCATTCCAGACAGCAGCTGGAAGCACCTACTTTTTCCTGTTCATCAGAATCTCCTGAGATCCTAAGTATGACTCAGGATCAGACTCTAGGTACTGCTTCAAACTTCAAACCCAAGTGATTTATCCTGGAAATAGCACAGTCATTGGTATACCTAGGTTAAGTAGTACAATATCTATATGAATCATCGGAGTTTGTACAATGTCAAATGTCCAACCTCCTAATCTCCTAAAACAGAAAAGAAGAATCATCTTGAAATTTTAAAATCTTGGTAATATCCCAATAAAGCATTTAACTGAGATTAGAAAAGCAATTGAGTAATTATGTGATGCCTACTGTTATATTCCATTCTTCCTTTCCAATACAGGTATTCAGTAATTTTAATCCATTTTATTTTAATCTTGAATTTCAAAAACTATGTGTTGATTATCCTAATCAATGAAAGAGAACAGAAAATGACCGATCCTAGTTAACTGGTAATCCTCAAATCATTTATATTTAGCTTTGGAATGCTTTCTTCTGTTTATGATCTTTCATCACAAAAGGTTTGCCTTTTTAATATTCTTAAGCTGACTAAAAATGTGATATTCATGTGTTGTGAAGAGTTATGGATTTAGTCATAATAATTTATTACATACTCATATAATAAATTCTTTATATGGTTTGTTCGTTTAGTTTTCACAACAACCTGGTAAGGTGAGCTAGTAATACCCTGTTTCACAGATGAGGAAATGAAAGCACTGAGAGGTAGGATAACTTGTTCAAGGCCCAAAACTAGTAAGTGGAACACCCATGCTGGAATCTAGCCTGAGAGTGTGCAGAGACTGTGCTCTCAAAGCAAGTGTGATGTGGCAATATGCCCATGGGAAGATATGCAGGAAAAAGAAGTGGGAAGACAGAGAGACAGGGGAAGGGAATGGAGCATGACATTTAGCAAAGGGAATAAGCCAGGCACTAAAGTCAAGGGGGTCCCATTCAGAGACCAGGAGAATCTCAGGGGTGGCTGGTATAGCTATGAAAGGTCACACAAGAGACACAGTATAATGGAGCTTATATGTCAGATGAGGAGTCTGAGCTTAATTTTCTTAGGCAGTGAGAAGTCATTCAAGTACTTTAAGTTGGGGACATGTGTGGTCATGTGGTCAGATTTCTCATTTTAAAAAAAGTCACTGTGGCTGATGTGCAAAATATGAAAATACGTGGATTGGAAGATATTTAAATAATACATGAAAGATATGACAGCAGGGCAGGAAAGTGGAGAGGGGAGGGAGGGAGCGAGGGAGAGAAGGAAGGAAGGGAGGGAGGGAGGGAGGGAGAGAAGAAAAAAAAGAAGAATTTATTAAAAATATCATCTCAAAAAATACAATAGACTCAAGTTTTCTGGGTAACTCTAGCCTTCCTACTTTCTAGGATGAACAAAGAAGCAGAGGGTAGATATCCTGCTATTTTGCTGATTAAGAAAGAAAAACTGGGAACAGAGAGAAATGTTGAATGCTAAAACCTCTGCCGAATGCAGAGACTTTGTAATGCATGAGGACTAGAGATGTCAAATGGGGAGGACAATAACACATAGTATGAAAATTTTGCCAGTCAGAATGGAAACAGTGAAACTAAGCATTAAAACAAGTTCTGGTTGGGTGTGGTGGCTCACACCTGTAACCCCAACACTTTGGGAGGCCTAGGTGGGTGTATCAAAAGATCAGGAGTTTCAGACCAGCCTGGCCAACATGGTAAAACTGTGTCTCCACTAAAAATACAAAAATTAGCTGGGCATGGTGGTGTGTGTCTGTAATCCCAGCTACTCAGGAGGCTGAAGCAGGAGAATTGCTTGAACCCGGGAGACGGAGGTTGCAGCGAGCCAAGATCATGCCACTGCACCCCAACCTGGGTAACAGAGCAACACTCCACATAAAAAACAAACAAACAAACAAACAAACAAAAACTAGTTCTACGTAGGTGAATGGCTTGCCATGCAGAGAGTAGATGAATATTACAGGGCAGAGAGTCATCCAAGATGGCATACTTGATGGTAAATGCCATGGAAAACAAATGATTGTGTTGCCTCAAAGAAAAAGCTAACTAAAAAGTTACTAATGTTAGCATCAGAGCATTATTCAACATGGAAAGATGAATGAAATGGGAAGTTCAAGTGAAATGAGACAAAGCATACTTTTATCCTGGATAGAGAATCCTGTCCTAGATATTGTATAACAGATTAACTCAACCTTTGTTCACTCACCACTGTTGGAAAAACACATTTGAATAAAACGTTCAGTTGATTTTTATTACACTTTTGGTCACAGCTGCCACCAAACTAACATAAAAATAAAGCCTTGTGAAGAGTTTGTTACCAGTATGGGGCTTTCTCAAAAATATCATTGCCTCTCCCGAGGAAATATAAACCACAACCCCAAAGAGACAAAATCCCCTCAGACCAACTGAAGAAATGAGAATGTAACAACTAGAAAAAAATATGCAAAATGTGGTTAAATCAGTCAATTAAGTCTTTAATGTACACAAGAAATGGAATTCAGAGCTTTAGCTTTTGTGAAACAGTTCTCCCTTCTTGAGTGGAGATAAAGTATGTTTTCTGTAGTGCCAGAAATTATGAAGCTGAGGGAGTGTTACAGGAAGTCTTAACATTTTAAAATCACCACGGGTGCCATACATTCCATCCAGAATTCACTTCTTTGGGATTGCTTTTATGTTCAACTACATCCTCTTGTCAACCTCCTTCACACCATTTGTCTTCAGTCATCTGTACCTTCTGCTTCTGTCTCTCCACTTAGATTTGTGAACTACTAAGATCGAGCATAACCTTCTCAATACTATCCCTCAAAAGCAGACATTACAAATTATTGTAGCAATACCCACATCAAATCTGTTTCATAAGTATAATGTTGTCATTACGAGACTAGATGCCATTGGAAGTCATAGATTAAAACTAACTAAAACTAACTTATTGTTAGTTGTGCTGTACTTAGCATAGGACCCAACCAGCACAGAGTAGACACTGAATGAGTATTGAATAAACAAATTAATAAGAGAAAAGAAGAATTAGATGGCTAAAGAAAAGAAACAGTTTCCTGACTTGTAAAATTAAAGAATTCTGAATTAGTGAAGCCTTAGGAAGTATTAACTGAATGCCTAAAAGATATCCTTCTTTGTATGAGATTTTGAAAACTGAAGATCCTTCAAGTAGAGTTTTCACACAGGTGAGTTCTATTTGATCCTCATATTTCTCTTGCTTTAAAAAGAATTGAATTTAGTTATCAGTGTCTAAGTCCACAGATTATACATGCAGGCTTGTATTTCTGGTTTCTCTTGAACTGTTCAAAGATCTTCCAACACTAACCTTGCAGTTATGTGACTCTGGACAGTAGCTTATGCCTTTTAGATGAAGCTAAAGATCTCCAAGTAAATACAGTCCCTACCACTCCTATGAGGAGGCCAAAGGTCAGGGGTTACCTATTATCGTGATTATGTACATAATCACGATTATATACATATCATGATAATATGTTATAGGTTATATTTATTATCATTATATACATTATATATTTGTTTCATTCACTTTGGAGATATGCCTAGCCCAATAAAGTATTTGTGTTTTTAATCCCTGATTTACAGCATATCAGAGTGTGCTAGAGGAACCCAGGAAATCTTGTAAATTTCAGATTCCGGCAGGGTAGGTGTGGAGAGGGGCCTTAGATTCTGCATTTCTGACAGGCTGTCAGCTGGTGCTGATGCTACCACAGGTTGAATAGTAAAGCCATTGCCAGTATCTTTGTATGAATTGATGAAATGAATTTGTTTCAAATATTTATCTATTTACAACTAAAATTAGCTATACTCAAAATATCCTGATCAATTCTGATACATTGGAGTTGTATAGTTAGATCATTTAACACATATCTGATTATTAAGTACCTGCTAATAGGTCAGGCACTTGGCTAGATGTTAGGGATGTCACAATCAGTGAACAGACATTGTCACCTGCCTTGAAGACTACAGTCTAGCAGGAGAGACAGATAGTAATTATATAATCAGGAATATATAGGTACAAACACAAAATAATGTGTTAGGAAGTAAAAGTACTGAGTCTTATCAGGGTTCATAATAGATGAATCTAGCCTAAACTAAAAGGATGAAGGCATATTTTTTCCCAGAGGCTGAAATTTCAGGGATGCTACCTCATAGGAATAAGAAGCATGATGAGTGCATACGGAATTAGTTGCTGAGAGGAAATTACTCACAATTGGGATGATTGAAAAACAGGGAGAAAATTCTAGTGGATGGATAAAATGAGTGAGAGAGCGATGTCAGAAATGGAGGATAGAGAATTACTGCGAGGAATTTGTACGCATCAACTTCACTTCAGTGTCATCTGTAAGCCCTTGAAAATGCTTATTAAATGAATGAACACTGTTAAATATGAGTTTTCCTGCAAAGTACATGATCTCATTCCTTGTTATGACTGCGTAGTATTCCATGGTGTATATGTACCAAATTTTCTTCATCCAGTCTATCATTGATGGGCATTTGGGTTAATTCCACATCTTTGCTATTGTAAATAGTGCTGCAGTGGACATACACATGCATGTGTCTTTATAATAGAATGATTTATATTCCTTTGGGTATATACCCAGTAATGAGGTTGCTGGGTCTAAAGGTATTTCTGCCTCCAGGTCTTTGAGGAATCTCCACACTGTCTTCCACATGGTTGAACTAATTTGCACTCCCACCAACAATGTATAAGTGTTTCTTTTTCTCCACAGCCTTGCCAGAATCTATTATTTTTTGACTTTTTACTAATACCCATTCTGACTGGTGTGAGATGGCATCTCATTGTGGTTTTGATTTGTAGTTCTCTAAGGATGCTGGGCTTTTTATCATGTGATTGTTGGCCACATCGTCCTTAGTGAGCTAACACAGAAACAGACAACCAAATACTGCATGTTCTCACTTGTAATTGGGAGCTAAATGATAAGGGCACATGGACACATGAAGGGGAACAGACACTAAGGCCTATCAGAAGGTGGAGGGTGGGAGGATGGAGACAGGCAAGAGAAACAACTAAAGAATACTAGGCTTAATACCTGGCTGAGGAAATAATCTGTATGACAAATCTCCTTAAAATACGTTTACCTATGCAACAAACCTGCACATGGACCCCCAAACTTAAAGTAAATGTAAATAAACATACATACATATATATATATATATGTTTTCCTCATTTCCCCAAAAGACCTCAAGCTGCTTGAGAATAGGTCTCATCATATCCTAGCAGTTGTTCACCAAACACTAGTTGATTGGTTTTACTGCTCACAGTTCTATACCCTGGAATAAAACATAGGCAATGCTCCGAGTTTTTTCTTTATTGAGACCAGTTCATAATACTTGCTACGTGGAGAAAGCTCCTCTCTATGATAGTTAGAAATATGCCTCTCATATCAGAAAAAGAATTGGCTATATGTCTTAAAGATTTAAGTTGTATTAGGCCAAATATAAAAAATATATTACAACATTTATTAATATTTATTTTTAGGATTTAAATATTTATTTTTAGAATTTAAAAGTAGAGCATCTATTTGTGGTGATGCCCAAAGGTTCCCAAGTTTGTCTATCTAATTAATTCCCTTTGTGATGTGGGGAAAATCACTTTGTGTCTGGGCTTTAGTTTTTTCATCTTTAAAGTCTGGGCCCTAAATAGATGAGTTTCAGTTCCTCTTTTACTTGGATAATTCATTGGTTCCATGATGCTTAAGCAAAAAATCTACTGATTAATAAATGATGCTATCTCAGAAATAAAGGTCTTCTTTATGACATCTCCTGCACTGAGCCATAGCTGAGGTAGAAGTTATGCCGATGGGGATGGTAAAATGAACTCCCCAACCTTAACCGGAATCCTTAATGTCGGTTCTTAGTTCTGCTCATTTATTCCTTGTATGAACTGTTACAAAGTATTAAGTTCACAACATTCTTTTGTGTATTCGCTTGGTTATTATATGTTCACTTGATAATAATGTTAGTTGATATATTCTATTGAAATGCATGGTAATTGTTTCATAAGCCTACCAAACACTCACTGCTGAATGTTGGTCATTAATATTGTTATATTGGAGTCTCAATTCTAAGAATACTAATAAGACAACATAGGAATTTTCTGTCCTGATCTTTGTAATAGATCTGAAATATGGCTGAAAACTCCCAAATTATACTATTTTTATTCTTGGCCTTTCCTCCTCCATCCCAAGAGATAAAGACTTAGGGCATGTTAGAATTTCTTCTTCCAAACACCACTTTCCAGACAGCAGTGTAAGGGAATTTTTGTCTGTCCATTATTGTATATCCAGCCTGTTTAAAAACAAATACCACATCCTATTGTTGACTTACATTTTTCATCTAGACTTGTTTCTTTCTCAACTAGAAAACCACTTCCCTAAGGGGATTAACTACACCATTCAGTTTTTTCAGTGCACAGCTCCCAGATTATAATGAAAACAGAGTAAAACATGTATTCCAACACCATTTTAGGTCTCAAAACAAATCCCAGAAGTTGAAATTGGAATTGACAAGGAAGCATATTTGTTGTTCTTTTTGTCTATCCTTTAAGAGAACATTTCGTTACTTAGCACCACAGGCAAAACATCATTTTCAATTGTTTTCAATATCATACCAGTCTAGTACAATCATAAATGAAATGTCTATTTTTTCACAAAATAAAATATTGGTGGAATATTTTTCTGTCTCCATTTTTTGTCTTCTATAGATTATAAGGCGTATTGTACCTTTTATTCCAGTGTGACATAAAATCAAATATAAACAGCTATGTATTAATACTCTCGACTTCATAAATATATTTGGAATCCTGTCCCTGCCTTATTCCCATACAAGGTCTTCCTAATTTGCTACCAGTTACCTCTAAGTTGCAGGAAATGTATCCCAGGTCCCAGGTGTGATATCAGCAGATGTCAATTGATGTATTGCAAGGATTTGGAAGAGTATTTAAGTAAAGAAATAGGTATGACTGTGATAGGGTCAAGCCATCCCCTCTCACTTTAGACCCCCTACCAGATCCCGTTCCACTCTCCTCTAACAGTACACCCCCAAGGGCATCACTAAGGATGTGGGGGCTGAGAGTTGGATGAGGAAGGAAAGGGTATGTAGTTGGTTGGCAGGCAGATGAGCTAAGGACTGTATGTCAATAGGTCACAGAAGGGCTTCTTTCTATATGGTGCCTGCCAGCCCCATCTTCTTGGCATTGGGCCACATTCCTCCATTCCCACACCTTCCTATGCATTGTTTCAAACCACAGTTTAAAATTATGTAAGCTTTTCCTAACCCCTTTACCATCTCTTTTATATATAATGCCTTCAAACTGTCAGTACACCCAGTGTTTTCCTTCCACCTCCACTCCTTGCCCTATGTGGTCTAACTGTATGGTCCTGCCAGGCACTCTAACTTGGTCTTAGATTGTGGCCATTCCTGAGCCACCTGATGAAGTCTAAAATCTTTCTTCTGAAGAATCTGTCTTCTTTTACTTCCAGCTATGTTCTTGCTAGAACCACAAACTAATAGATACGATGGTTTTATATTCAAACTTCAAACGATAAAATAAGTGAGGTATTTACTGATGCTAAGAAGCCCTTAAAAAAAAAAAAAAACTCTGCACCATCAGTCAGTTTCAGCCATCCCAGAGTGAGATCTTTTGAGAATTAGAAGAAAAATGCTCCTAAACTGCCAAATTTGCCTACAATATCACCTGGGATTTTATAAACTGTTAAAAGGTCATTCAAATATGGGATCATTAAAATATATTCTCAGGCATTCAAGGCCTTGGAATATTTGCTAAATAAAAACCTATCTTAAAAACTTTCTTGGGTCAAGGACTTAAAGAAAAAGAAAAAGACATGCAGGAGGATGCTACAGGAAATATGGGAAGAAACGGTAATAAAGCAATCTGATTAAGTGTGCTGTTGCCATAAAAACAAAACAAAACAAACCATGAATTGCTATGAAAAAGAGAGAAACTATAACCATAATATGCCAGAAATAAACACCTAGAATTAAACACTACCCATATGATGGGAGGCAATGGAAGGGACCAAATGGACTTGTCTTACTAAAAGAAGATACAGATATTGATACGGCATATAAATACGAATACAGACCTTAAGTTAAGGACCATCAACAACAAAACAAGGTTGAATACATTTTAAACTAGTAAATTAAAACTACACTTTTCCAATAAAAACCTGAAAAGCAGAAATAACAGATAAGTTATGAAAAATGTGAAAATATGGCAGAATTAAGGTTATGTAATGAGATAATCTCAGGTATGAAGAGAAATCTCTCAAGATAAAAAAAAAATCAAGATCAGAAAATATCTGGACAAGAGACATACACACAAATAAAAGTTATACAAATTTGAAAATCAAAGCAGGAAAAAGATTTGTCTCTCTAATATGAACCAAACTACAACTTGAATAGTAATTTTATTATCTTAAAAGTGGAATTCAAGAAGAAATGCTATAAGGGACAGAAAAAAGATATTATATACTGATAATAAAATCAATGAACCAGAAAATATGACTATCATAAACATATATTCCTAAAAATAGAGCCTCAAAGTATTAAGATTTTCCAGTGTTGGACTTCTAATGCTTTGAAAGCAAGTTGTGGTCTTACACTTCATTTGAATGCCTTAATAAAGCTAAGAAAGTGTTTGATGTCTAATGGTGGCTAAATAAATATTTTTATAAAACCTGAAGAAGGGCTCAACCTCACAGTCATATCCTTGTTCCCCAAAAGAGATTTCCATTTGATTCACAGAACTTATGGAACATATGGCTTATATGAAGGCGAATGGGTATCATTACTTGATGGCTGTAAGTTAAATGTCTGAGTTGTGTTTTCATTAGTCACACATCGACAAACTTCAACAAATTTAGCAATCTGAAAGAATTTTATGCTCATATTCTGGTGAAAGGAATAAAACAGTGGTCACATTAGGCAAGATAAAGCAATGCAGAAAAATTTTGCCCTGAAGTTTCAAAATAAGAGACTCCTTGGCTATGCAAATATTACATGGTGAAAATAGATTTTGTTGCATGGGATACGTAAAAGGATCATAAAACACATTAAGGCAATGAGACAATTAGGTTGAACTATATGAAACTGATAAAATTGATATTTGTGTAGGTAAAAAATGATTGAATAATGGCAATTTCATGTGATGCAACCTAAAGAAACTTTTTAAAAAAAAAACAAATAGCTTTTCAAGAAGGTTAGACAAGCAATTTTGTTCAAAGGTAGACAAAATATATATTTTTAAAACTCAATTTGCAAAGATAAAATGCTTCTATTCAGGTTTTCATTCTATTTCAGGGTTAATAATGCATGAGTCACAGCTGCCTTCTCCTATTGCGCATTTGCTCAGCTGAGACTATTGTCCTAACCCTGAGTTACTTGACTCTCTCCCATCCTACCGCCCACAGTCAATGTCTGACTGGTAAAGGGCATAAAAGGGTAGCTCATTTGCATAAATTGTGGATAACTTTGCAACTTATTCTCTAGAACCTTCTCCCTATGAATTAAGCCAAGACTGGCCTTGAACTGAAGCCACATTTGCTCAGCTCTTTGCCCCTCTCAATTTGAATCCACTCCTTTCTTTACAGGAAGCTTTTCTGAAGAACCTTCCCTCAACAAATCACCAATATCTGAACCCCTGTCTCAGGCTCTGCTTTTAAGGAACCTGATTTAAAATATCACACGAAGGAAAAGGGACAGGTGGCAGATGTGTGTGGTGAAATACAGAGAGCTCATTATCCCTTAGTGCCTCCATCGTAACAAGGTGCAAATGGATGGCAGTTTATTTTCTCTGTGTCCATAAAATACAAGCATAGTCAGTACATTCCAAAGGCCAGCATGTTATTTTACAAGAGCTTTAAAAATCATGTTTCTCAAAGTATACTTTTCTTCACTAAAAATGTTATCCTGCCTACGTGCAACAATACATCTCTTTCTAATGATCAAATTCCTAATTTCTTAAACGATTTTATTTAAATATGTTACAATGAAAAATTTCAGCTGGATACTACATGTCCAATGCCAGACAACACATGAGCTCGGGGCAGGTGTTCTTGCTACTAAGATTAAGCCAAAAAGAGAAATATGAATAAGAAATTGATTGTTCTCAGTTTCCTGGAAAAAAAATTAAAACTCAACTATTTTATGATTAAATTAAGTATACTTTAAGACTGGCAATTAGATAACCAGAAACATGCCCAGTTTCAAATTCCAGCCTGTCATTAAGGCATGTATTCGGTTGAAATGCTCTTTTTGCCCTCTAGTGGAGAACTTAGCTAAAAATGATTGATACTTCATTTTGCAAAACCACTTATCTTAAAATATCTGCTCATTGACATTCATTTTCTAATGTTAAAAGTCCAATTAATTTGCATTTAGTCATTTTGAACAGAATGTTCTTTGTGAATGTATTAAACACATTCATTCATTTTGAAAACAATTTAGCATCATCAAATAGTGTACATGTTTTGGTTTCCTGAAAAATTTTAAAACATTTTTAAAAACCCATTCTAAGTTTGATAAAGTCTTTTTTCCAATTCCAACAATCTCAAATATTTTATATTTGAAATCATTCTTAATAGCTATCTAATCTCCATTATCTTTAAAACTTGTCAGAAAAATTTTAGAATTGAGAGCAAAGCTCTTTATTTCTATGATGATTGAAAATAAATTACCTTGGTTTATTCACACAGACTTCTAATCATACATACAGGTAGAACATAAATAAACATTATTAATGAGGAGGTTTGAGGAATGTTTTTGCCTCCAAAATACAAGATTACTTTTTTCAATAAATGTGGCTGCCTCAGTACAATTTTGTCAGAGTATTCAATGTTTAGTGGTTCTCTTAGCCACTAACCTTTGCAAAGTGGACAGTTCTACCAAAAGAATGGTGGAGCCTAGAGATGAAATGTGAAAAGCATTATGGAATTCATCAACCCAGGCTCTGCCAGTAACTCATGCCAAGGCCTTGGGTATGTCACTTTGCATCTTTGGGCTTCAGTTTTCTTATCCGTAGACTGAAGGAAGTCAGATGGCCTCAACAGTCAGTTCTAGACCTGATTTACATATGTAGTGCTGCGTTTGACCAAACGGAAGCCTGTGCGTGATTCCGGGGTGGTGATGGTAAAGGTGGTAATGCAGCTTTATTGATAGATGTTAGGGGGGTGTCTCAAAGAAAATTAATCAAGCATCAGCTTTTAAACTATTCTGCAAAATTTTGTACAAATTATATATATTTTCTGAACCTCAGTTTCTTCATATGTAAAAGAAACAGTAAAACCTACTTTATGATTGTTTTTGAATCTAAACAAAATTCTACATGTGAAGAAAGCGGCATGTTGTCTACGTTTTCTAAATATGTCCCTTATAAAATTTCAGTGACTCCTCAACTCACTCACTGCTTTTTTTCCCCCAGTTCAGATAACTCACTATGCTTGGGAATGTGGAAGCTATCTAGTAATCTTAATTATTGCTAACTTCACATTATAGTTTCTGATTCCAGTTGCTTCTTCAATGCTCTGGCCTGCTTTCATTTTCTCAAATTTGCCCTGCTCATTTTCTTTCTGTCTATGCTTGTTGCCCCCCTCTAGCTGGAATGCCCAGCCCATCCCCAACCTTCACTTCTTTTCAGGCCTCAGATTCAACACCATTTTCTCATTAAGTCTTTCCTGATTCATCAGACTGGATCAGGACCTCTGCTACACATACTCATACCTGCTCAAATGTCTTTTGCATGGCAGTTGTAACAGTTATCACTAAGTATTGAATTTTTTTCTTCTTTAGTTTCTGTTTTCCCTATGTAGAAAATAAGGACCTAGAAAAGGCCCCCATGTCTCTGTCTGCTGGCTTTCCAGTGCATGGCCAGCACAAACACAGCGCTTTGCACCTAACAGATATTCAATACATCTTTATGAAATGAATAAATGTGTTTCGTCAACTTCCAGACTCCTGAGTTCCTAGACTTTATGTTGGAACAAAAAGGTTGCAAAGTCTATGCTTTTTGTTTTTAGTGAGAAATTAGGCTATTAGTTAGTCAAGGTTTTAGTAACCTTGAACTAAATCACTTAATGTTCATTTTTCTAATTTTGAAGCTGTGTACAATTGTAGACTGCTTATCTCAAAGAGCTCTTTCTTTAGTCTTAACGCATACTCATAAAAGATTTTTCACATCTTTAGATTTAAATATTTACAGCATATATTAGAAAAATAAATTGTTATTTCAAAACCCTCTCAGCCTTTGAAGCAGCAGGGGAAGGTTAGACTTACTTTAGATTTTCCTTTCTCCAGATAAGTTGTAATCTCTATTAACTCTTGGTGATTGATCTTTGTTTAAAACATCAGAAGAAACCTCTGGCAAAAAATATGTCAGAGGAGCTACTAAAAAACATCAACTCATGCTTGAAAATATGCCTATAATATTAATATTTTGGTTTTTATTGGATTTCTGCAGATTTACAAGGTCAATTCTCTGAGTAGCAATGCAGTGATAATACCAATTTACAGGCTCTCAAAAATGTTAACAATATAAACTTTACACATTTACTAAATTTGAAAATAAAAAAGTAGAAGAAAAAATGTACAAGGAAAGTCAACCTTCAATGTTTACAGAGTGAAATATCCAAGGAGTTTAAGGAAAGAATGCTCATGGCCTAGGAAGCAGGCTAAATTCAGCTTGTGAAGGGGCCTCTCCCACCTACCCACTCTGGATATGAAAGTTTCTTTCCTTTCTCTGTCCTCCTACCTCATTCACACAACATCAGACCACATGAAAACTCACCAGAGGTTCCAGAGTAGGTATGCCAACCCCTAATCCTCTATGATGGGAAAACAAAAGGAGTTAGCTGTCTATTGCTATTGTTTTTCATTTTGCCTATTTCCTACATGTGTATTTCTCATTCGGAATACATTTTGCTAGGTAGGTTCCCTCATTATTCTAATAGATGATTCACCCTTGCCTTATTATAAGTGGAGTGATTCTTTACATAGAGAAGACAGAAATAATGCATATAATTGAACTGAAAAGACATCCATTTGCTCACTCTCCTCCCTTTTTTTCATTTCAGACAAGTTATATTCCTTCTTTATTCTTAATCTACAATCTCAAGAGCAGTTGCTTAGAAAAAAGGCTAAGAAAAAATGATCAGTAAATATTCTGTTGACTTATCATAAAGGTAAAATGTATTATAAGCAAATACTTCATCTTTTTTAGCAAAAACATAATTCTAATATAAATAATTGCTATAATTTAAAATCTCTTTATGAAAAGGGCACTTTAATTTTTTAAAAAAGGAAATCACAAGAAAGTATATGTTGGCAGCTGTGGTATTTTTTCAAAGAGAAAGGACTTTTAATAATTGAAGTAGTATACCAGAAAAAGTTATACACCTTCTGATTCAGTAAGTCTATGAATACTGAATGTGTAAACACTCAGGCCCAATTGTAAACATTACAAGCATGTGGGGACAAGTTTGATTAACAGCTAAACCCAGTATTTCATAACTTATTCTAATAAAAAATTCCTAAGCTAATATACTAGATACATTACAGTATATACTATATATATATTATAGTATATTACATATACTCTCTATATACATATTTAATTTAACAGTTGTGTTTCCTTTTACTTACTAGGAGTTATATGAGGAAAAAAATAATTATAATCTAGTACTTATAAACATGCCAATATAGTTTTTCTTTTAAAGATTTTTTATAGGAAAGTTCATTTTCTTGCTGACTCATTCATTAGACAATTTAAAAGGCAGAAAAAGATCACTTGGACACAGGAAGGGGAACATCACATACCAGGGCCTATTGTGGGGAGGGGGGAGGAGGGAGGGATAGCATTAGGAGATATACCTAATATAAATGATGAGTTAATGGGTGAAGCACACCAACATGGCACATGTATACATATGTAACAAACCTGCACTTTGTGCACATGTACCCTAGAACTTAAAGTATAATTTAAAAAAACAAAAAAAATACAAAAAATACAAAAAATAAAATAAAAATAAAAAGGCAAAAAAAGAAACGTCCGTTATTATAGTGGAAGCATAGCGTTTTGAGATCACCCAGTTCTTGAGATTTCTAAATTTTTTAAGTTGTAAGTAGGCTTAGGAATCTGCATTTTTCTTTTTTATTTTATTTTCTTTTTTTTGAGACAGAGTCTCACTCTGTTGCCAGGCTAGAGTGCAGTGGCGCGATCTGGGCTCAGTGCAACCTCCACCTCCTCGGTTCAAGCGATTCTCCTGCCTCAGCCTCCCGAGTAGCTGAGACTACAGGTGCATGCCACCACGCCTGGCTCATTTTTTGTGTGTTTTTGGTAGAGACGGGGTTTCACCATGTTGGCCAGGATGGTCTCAAACTCCAGACCTCATGATCCGCCTGCCTCAGCCTCCCAAAGTGCTGGGATTACAGGCATGAACCACCGTGCCTGGCCAGGAATCTGCCTTTTTCTAAAGCTCTCCAGATAATTCTGAAGCAAACAGCCCAATCTGAGTCCTAAAGTTAGGGTTTTGAAACCGAACTAAATGTCCTACTATTACAGCTGAAGAGACAGAAACCAGCAGGAAGAGAGTGAAAACGTGTGGCACAGTAACATTTACGTAAATGATGTTATATGCACACAAAATAACAATGCAACTTTTGAAAAAAAATGCACAAACAGATAGATACACATGACATAGTTTAGAATTTTTCTCTGGAGGCAGAAAGGAAAGAAGAGTGAGAAATGAGAATTAAAGGAAATACGTACGTGAATAAATCAGAAAGCAATAAAAACAAAAAGCCGTAATAAAAGGAAAAAGCTATTTAAGATGAGAGTAAGGGCCTACGAGTTATATTGATGGATTGTTTCTTCACTTCAGCACCAAAATTCTACTATAATAACTAGATGCTAAAAAATGTATAAAGCTGAATACTTAAGATGGAATGTGACAGTTTTACTTTCATATATCACTTGATCCCGGTAACAATTCTATGACAGAGATTCTATTTTGTTGCTGTTGTTGTTGTTTGTCATTTCACAGTTAAGAAAGCTAAAGCAAGAGTTTGAATTACTTTTTCAAGTATAAGCACACAAGTCATTGATTCTACAAAATAAATTCAGGAATTGATGCCTCATTACAAATAGACTCTGCAGATGAATTTTAACTTGCATTTCACTATAAGTAGAGTGACTTTATGCTTACTGATCAAACAGAACACTTCTGATAAAAAGAGGGGGCACTAAAAATACTGAAATCATAAATTTTAAAAATATTTATTGACTGGAAGGGTTTATTATAGTGGTAGACATAAGTATTTCTTTTCAAACACTTTTTTTTAATTTTGTTTTTATTCTTTTAGACAGAATCTTGCGCTGTCACCCAGACTGAAGTGCAATAGTGCAATCCCACCTCACTGCAACCTCTGCCTCCTGGATTCAAGTGATTCTCCTGCCTCAGCCTCCCTTGTAGCTGTGACTACAGGCATGCACCACCATGCCCAGTATTTATTTATTATATAAAAAATAAACATATATTTTAATTTTTTTTTTTTTTTGTATTTTTAGTAGAGACGGAGTTTCACCATGTTGGATGTTGGTCAGGCTGGTCTTGAACTCCTGACCTCAAACAATTGGGCCTTGGCCTCCCAAAGTGCTGGGATTACAGGTATGAGCCACCACACCCAGCCTCAAAACTCTATTTAAAAAATAAAATTCTTCAAAAAATAGAACAAAACATTACATACATATATAATGTTTTTATTTGTGTGTGTGTGTGTGTGTGTATGTTTAAATGACCCAGACTCATCAGAACACATGATCATCTACATAGAAGTATACATTTTCCTGTCTATATGAGAGATCTTAAAGGTTGTGCCTTGACCTCCAGCAGTGACAACAGCCTGGGGTCTACAAGTGAGAGTGCTCAGGCTACGAGGGGTTCTGGGCCAGGAGAATGGAGAGGTAGGAGATGAACAGCCTGCTCTAGCTATGAAGTGAAAGCTATGGTGGTAGAGATTTTTTAAGAGACTACTCCAGATATAAATACTGAAATATGCAAATGGAAAGGCTAGAGAAATCTAGAGCTAGCCCTTGCATAAAAACATACAATAGGATTTAATAGCAGTGGAAGAAAGGGGAGAATCTACAGTACATGTGAAGAAATCTGTCATACTTATTTATCTCTTTCATGAGACAGAGCAGACTTGAAATAAAATAGTGTATGGTTACAAACAACACACAAAGATCACACATTTTTAGAAAACCAAAAGTGAAATAAAATGGCTCCACTGTCACAAACTTGGCACCAAAATAATTTTTTTTAAACGAAAAAAAAAATATCCTCAAGGATGGCTGTGAATTTTCTCCTGGGGCTCTAAAGCTGTCTCTTTGCCTATAAAGATCCTATTTTTGCTTGTAAAACCTCTCAAGCTCTCACTGTAAATAGAGCCTTCTTGCTTAGGAAATCTCAGCCTTGCTTCTGCCAACAGATCAGAAAAGTCATCCTGATTGTGAAGGCTTAGTCCTCACTCCTCTAGTTTCTATTCATAGACTGGCTATGTGTTTCTCGTTTGTTTGTGGGTGCAAACTGGCAGAGTAGAGACTCAAGGGAGAAAGCAATAAGTGATAACTTCCTATCTACATGGCTTGTAGCTATGCTAAATAAAAGGGAGAAAATGTAGTTGGAATAAGAAAAGAGAACAAAGTGCATAAAACTGAGTAATTAAGTGGGAATATTGAAAGTAGGCCAGAAAAATTGGAATTTTAGGGTGACTTATAAAGAGAGGTATACCTTTGAAATTATGAGAGTAGAAGATAGAAGAAATGAGAAGGGGTGAATGGAGGAAAGAAGAAAAGTCATGGACAGTGATAAGCTTTCTACTTAGATACTTCATGTGTGTGTTAGTTTTCTCACCTCAGGGCCAGGTAAGTAAGCTGAGACACATGTGGCCACATATTTATGGTGCGTAGGAAGAATATTATTTTTCTAAATGAGTTGAATTTTTAAAAATAGAAAATAGACTCCAGTAGGCCTTAATCTAGACATAAACAGGTATGTTGTACATGGTACTTTGCTACCTCCAAAGATAAAAAATAATTTAAATGCATTGTAAAATGGGGGGAAAATGGACAAAATGACTATAGTAGATTAGATACAATTTTAAAATAGTAACCCCCCACACAGATACATCTTTCCTCTGTATCCTTTCTTGTTTCAGCAATATACATAGTCCAAAACATAATATATCAAAAATAAAGAAAATATCCTGAAGACTTTTATTTTGTTTTTGTTTGTTTTTTGTGACAGGGTCTCACTTTGTTGCGCAGTCCAGAATGTGGCGGCACAATCATGGCTCAGTGCAGCCTCGACTTCCTGGGCTCAAACAATCCTCCCACCTTAGCCTCCTGAGTAGCTGGGACCACAGGTGCACGAAACCATGCCCAGCTTTTTTTTTTTTTTTTTTTTTTTTGTAGAGACAGAGTCTCCCTATCTTGTCCAGGCTGGTCTCTGGCTCCTGGGCTCAAGCAATCCTCCCACCTTGGCTTCTGAGTGTTGTTATTACAGGCATGAGTCACCACTCCCAGCCCCTTAAGTTTTAACAGCCAAAGTTTTGATCTGCAGGAGACTGGACTTCAAAATTAGACCATAAACATAAAATTTCGTGAATATATGTATATACATGTTTATACACATACATATAACATAAGTCATTGAGCCACATATATCCTCTCAGTCCTTAACATTTAAGCAGCAACCATCCTCTGAACTTCAAACTACCTGCTTCTACTTTTCTTTGCCTCAGGGCTCTTTCTGGGATTGATGCTGCCCCAACCCCTCTCCTCAACTAATGACTGCCAGAATTTCCCTCCTCCTCCCCTCAGAGAGCAGGGCTCTGAGCTGTGTGTCCCTACAGTAGCTCCCAGAGTTCCCCAGTGATATAAAGCTCCAGTTCCCCACAGTGGTCACCTGCTTGCTCACACAACCTTTATTAGATGCCTCTCCTCCTTGTCTCAGTCCCCACTCCCCTAACAGGTATTTCCTGGAACCCCCTCCCAAAATAACTACTCGTAAGTGACAGTCTTCTCAGAGAAAACCAAACAAAGGTGCAATCACCCTCATTATTGATTATTCACAGGAGTTATGTCCTTAAAGCCTCCATGAGCATGGAATTCGTGAATACTAAACCATTTCTCCTGGGGAAAACCTGGATTAGGTTATTGCAAGTCTCTAGTTACATTTTCATCAACCAATCAATAAATAACCTGTTTTATGGGTGTTGCTGTTTAAAGACACATATTTAATATATTATTAATTCATTAACACCAAACTCATGGCCAACAGCACTATAACTCAAGCCTAAGAGTAGCTTACCTAACATACTTATTTTCTCTTTAAGACACATCACAACCTTCTTGAGTGTAGGAACATTAGAAAGCCCTTCAACACTGTGCTTAGGGGCCATTTTAAACAGAAAAATTACCAACCAAACATACAGAGATGCAAACAAAAACATGATACCAGAGATAACGCAAAAAGGACAATTTTTTTTTTTTTTTTTTTTTTTTTTTGAGACGGAGTTTCACTCTTATTGCCCAGGCTGGAGTGTAATGGCGTGATCTCGGCTCACTGCAACCTCCGCCTCCCGGGTTCAAGCAATTCTCCTGCCTCAGCCTCCTGAGTAGCTGGGATTACAGGTGTGCGCCACCACACCCGGCTAATTTTTTGTATTTTTAGTAGAGACGTGTTCTCACCATGTTGGTCAGGCTGGTCTCCAACTCCTGGCTTCAGGTGATCCATCCGCCTTGGCCTCCCAAAGTGCTGGGATTACAGGCGTGAGACACTGCACCCGGCTTTTAAAAAGGACGATTGTTTACGGCATGACAACAAAAAAGCAGAGCATTGCCTTGTTCAACTTGAGTTGGGAGCATAGAAGATTCTAATTTCTCCCTGTTCTGTGAATTTCCACAAATGACTAGAAGAGCAAACACAATGAGTGCTGATTTGGGGTTACAAATAAATTTTAGTGAGTAGATGAACTCACAAATGTGGACTGTTTTGGAGTTCCCTATGGCAAAGAGGACACGAACAGGAGAACAGAGAAAGATATGTAGGGCATCCAAGAGAATGGTTCTAAGATAGCTTCACAAAGTTCACCTTGCTCCCAGCAAGCAGGTAATAATGTTCTCCCATGTAAGCTGTAGGGGCAGAGAAGTAGCTGACCTACAGTTGTTAAGGACATACCTTGCTAGTGAAGTAAAAAGGATGTAACCATGTATTATACGACTCGCGGTTGTATAACAGAAAGGAATGAGAACACCTCAGGAGAAGGTCGGATGCCCCCTGCCTCCACAACCCCACCCTACCTATGCTCCCAACACACTCCATCAGATCTGTGGAAACCGGATATAGCCTTCAATAAAAGAAATATCCTCAACTGAGTGACGTTATTCTAAATGAACTGGTAAATCCATAAGTTGATTCAGATTTAGTCTTTACTTGACATAGAAATAATCATAATAATTCAAGCATCTGGGGCTCCTGATGAAAAAGTTAGGTAATTGTACAAATTGTTCATCACTAATAGATATTTACTACCTTGCCTATAAGGTGGGAAATAGCATATTATGTCACACTCTAGATAGACACCAAGACAAACACAACAAATAAATACAAGATGACCTATAACATGCAGGAGATGCCTTGGCACAGGAAAAGAGTATAGAAATTGAAGGGAGAAAACAAGTCACTTTGAGTACTGATGCACGGAGAAATGTCACAGAAGAGGAGGGATAATTTAACGCGAACTTAAAGTACAAGAATGGTTTGTATAAGAAAGGAGAACGTAGAAGAGTATTTTATATGGGAAAATGCATGAACAAGTAGAACAGTAAGGAATTTCCAAGGCATGCCTAGAGGAAAATAAGAATATCAGTTAAGGAAAGTAAAATAATAATAATAAAGACTAGCGTGAAAAAAAATATAAGAATGCATTCAACCTGGTGAATGACTCAATATAAGGACAAAACAGAAAAAGCAAAAAGCATAACAGATGAATCAAGTTTTGAGTTTGGGAACTGAGAATTGTGGTTTTAATAACAGAAGTAGAAGAGCCAGTGCAAAACTAGTTTGAGACAAAATGAATGATGAGTTTGAGATGACAACATGACATCCTAGGGGAAATGATAAGCAAGCAGCTAAAGATATGAAACTGAATCTCAGTGGAGAAGCAGAACGGGAAGTGTGGATTTGAGACTTATCAGTACTAAGATAATCACTAAGACCTGTGAATGGGTAAATAGCTGAAGTGAGGCAATTAGAAAGAAGAGGTAGAGGAGCAAGAAGTGTCCACAAAGAAAGCAAAGAAGGAGCAGTCAGAAAGTTAGAATGTGCGTATTAACCCAAGAGCAGAGTAAGGAGAGAAATGCAAGAGGAAATGATCAACTGTGTCAGGAAATTCAGCTGAATTTGCTGACAACCAGTTTACCTTTGACAGCAATTTGAGTAGACTGGTAGAGGTGAAAGTCAGAATGCTTTCAAGAATGGGCTAAAGAATGAGTTTATAGAAAGGGGATGGAGATAGTGGCTATTGACCACTTTGAGAGAAAGAACATTTTGAAACTGATAGATTTGCAGCATCATCAAGGAAAAGGATGAAGTCCTCCTTTTGTATTGTTTTATTTTGTTTTTTAGGCTTCTGGATACAAAGGGGAGGAATCCAATGGAGAAGAATGGATGATTTTGGAAAGCAGTAAGAATGACAATCCCAGAAAGCTTAGTGATAATAAGACCTATTTTTTATATGTTTTTCATTATCTTCAGGCACTTTTACACATATTTGTCAATTTTATTTTCATAATACTCTAATAAGGTAGATACTATTATTATTCCTATTTTTAAAATGAGTAAACGGAGGCATTCAGAAGTTAAATGACTTGCCCAATATCACCATGTAAAAAGCGTTGGGGCAAGAAATAAACTCAGACAAAGGAACTAGAGGCATCATTTTCTTATGTGCTGGGCTATCTCACTTTCAAGGATAAAAGAATTTTTGCAATCTATCCTTCTGTCAAGGGCTGATATCCAGAATCTACGAAGAACTTAAACAAATTTACAAGAGAAAAAAACAAACAACCCCATCAAAAAGTGAACAAAGGATATGAACAGACACTTCTCGAAAGAAGACATTTATGAAGCCCACAAACATATGAAAAAAAGTTCATCATCACTGGTCATTAGAGAAATGCAAAACAAAACCACAATAAGATACCATCTCATGCTAGTTAGAATGGTGATCATTAAAAAGTCAGGAAACAACAGAGGCTGGAGAAGATGTGGAGAAAGAAGAACTCTTTTACACTGTTGGTGGGAGTGTAAATTAGTTCAACCATTGTGGAAGACAGTGAGTCTATTCCTCAAGAATCTAGAACCAGAAATACCATTTGATCCAGCAATCCCATTACTCAGTATACACCCAAATAATTATAAATCATTCTACTATAAAGACACATGCACACGTATGTTTATTGCAGCACTATTCACAATAGCAAAGGCCCAGAACCAACCCAAATGCCCATCAATGATAGACTGGATAAAGAAAATGTGGCACATATATACCATGGAATACTACACAGCCATAAAAAGGGATGAGTTCATGTCTTTTGCAGGGACATGGATGAAGACAGAAACCATCATTCTCAGCAAACTAACACAGAAACAGAAAACCAAACACTGCATGTTCTCACTCATAAGTGGGAGCTGAACAATGAGAACACATGGACACAGAAAGGGGATCATCACATACTGGGGCCTGTTGGAGGGGTGGGGGGCTCAGAGAGGGATAGCATTAGGAGGAATATGTATAGCATTAGGAGAAATAATGTAGATGATGGGTTGATGGGTGCAGCAAACCACCGTGGCACATGTATACCTATGTAACAAACCTGCATGTTCTGTACATATATCTAGAACTTAAAGTATAATTAAAAGCAAAAAAAAGAAAAGAAAAGAAAGTAAAAGGAATGACCCCCTTCATGAGGCTGCAAGGAAGTGAAGAAGGCAGTTGTACTGTTTTATTCCAGGATGAAAAGAAAGTACCTGAGCATCCTTATACGATATGATGTACCCAGTTACAAAGTTCCATCTTGAAAGTAAAAAAGTAAGGGATGGATTAGGATGAAGATTTAGGACATGAGGAGTTTGATGAAAATTTAGAAGAGAAGAGCGCACACTGCAGACTCAGCAGCAGAAGAATAAAACCTGTTGAACACCTATTGTAGCCCAGTTAAAGAGGGACTCTAAAGATTTGTAAGACAACTTCAGCATGGTTGTCCAGAGGGAAGGATGGGAAGATTTGAGTTTGGAGATAACCCAGTAGGCAAAGCTGTAAGGTCAGACTTGGGAATGATGTTAGGGTATTAGATAAAAGTTAATTAAATAAGAGATTATGTCTTACAATTAAAGGCATTGAGTTATTTCAATTAAAAAGAAAAAATCCTGATAAATTAGTATGCTATTGACCCAGTATCTAACAAACAATGTTCGTAAATGTAGACATCAAATTGGTAATTCTTTAATAAGACAATACAGATTCAAGACTAAGGAACTGAACATTCCATTAAAAATGTTGTATTGCTATCTTATTATTATTACTGTTATTATTTTGGTTCTGAATGGTTCTTTATTCAGTATCAATAAACCTCACACTCAAAAAGACAAGATCTATTATGAGGATTATGTGGACTGAAAATAGTTGTCCAATTTCACACAGCTTTTGTTCTTCTCAGCCTAACTAAACAAAGGCTGAAATATGGATAAAATAGAGTCTATCCTTGCTGAACAGTTCCAGAAAACACTCTCAAAATATCAAAAGAATGAGCTATATAATGTAATTGATATCTGTAAATTAAATCATAACCTTATCATAAATGACAATTTATAAGAAAATGGTAATATTATTATCAGAATTATTAACTCAAATAACTAAATGGATTTCATGGCTGTTGGTAAATATTAAATCAGAAAGAATTTCAAATAATATGAAATAATTTTTAAAATATTATACTTTCTCTCATATACTTATTTTCTAGTCCAAGAGTGGGACACAAACAAAGGTCAGATAAATGTCATATTGAATGTTGCCCAAAAACATTTATTGGCAAAAAATTGATATTGTAAAATTCGTTTAATCAAAATTGATCATGCAGTTGTCACAGAAGCTATTAAATATAAAAATCTATTTTTTCCTTATGTAATAGTATTATAGTGTTTGCTTTTAGATACTGTTTGCATTTAGACAGAGTTTACTGACATTTTTTTCTTTAAAAATGCCTCAGGCTCCAAGGAGTATTATCCAACTACATTCTGGAAGATGATCTTGATTGATTTCTAAGTTTAGAGATGTATTTAATTGGAGATAGATATCTTGTAGAATAAATGCTTTTAAACAGGATTTTGAATTTCACAAAAAGATTTAATTAAAGTTTAACCAGTCAATTATTTTAGGAAATTTTCAGGGTCTGAGCATCTGTACTAGCCAGGATGCCCTTAACGGAAGAGCAAAGGGCACTTATATGTAAGCCCCATATAGTTTAACTGCTTGTTCCTAGAAAATATTTATGATTGAATTCAAAAGTCAACTATAAATATTTTTTACTTGTTTTGTATCATACACACTCAGACAGACAGACACACACACACACACATATTTCAGGTATGAAACACTTCATTATTTTTTATATATCCTATTACTATACACAGTGAAGCAGATAGGTACATTTTACAGTAAAATGTGAATATTATTTTGCAGATACTCACAGTAATTCTAAGTCATTTTTTGCCCATTGACTCTAATTATAAGTGCCTCCTCAACAAGGCACTGTAATTTAAGGAAGGTTTTTAGGAACACTGAACTAAGACTAGAATATAAATTAATAATGGCATTTTGTGAGGTTTTGAAAAATGTCTTGGAATTTCCACCATGGAGTTAGAACATGGAACAATGAAAAATACAAATCAGTGAATGACTTTGGAAAAATATATAAATGGTTATTATTTCCCAAATTCAATTATTATCTGCTTATAAGGTAATATGCTTTCACACAAATATTTAATATTCTTTATACATTTAGATATTCAATAGTTAAATATTTCTAACACATAAGTTTCCTCCACATTTAAGTTTTAAAAGTCAAGTGTAATGAAGGTTCACAGCACAGAATAATCCTCATTTTGGGGAGGAGTTCTCACCTTGTTGCATGCATTGTGACTGAGGAGGGTGTGAGAATCATCCTGTTCATCACTCAAGGAGAAGGACAGATGACTGAAGGGTCCTGGGGCAAGACAGTCAGCCTGTGAGAGGGTCTGTGGATGCAGCAGTGACTTAGCAGGAGGATAGAGTTTAGTCTGATATAAAGGATGGAGCGAGACAGGCTTGGGAGGGACTGTTACATCCTAGGGGGAAGAAGAAAGGCATAAGAGGATGTTAGTGTAAAAAAGTCAAGCATGTTTGGAATCAGGTCTATGATAGACATAGATCAGAATCTCTTACCAGTAAGAGGAAAACCTCTCCTCATGAGGAGGTGTCCCTCATGAGACACCTGCTTTCAGTGTATATTGTGTGTCTCTTTCAAAAATTCCTTTCATTCCCCACCTCCAGCCTCTTCAGCAGAACAAAACAAGTGCCTGCAGAATGTCTCCTGAAGCGTACCAGGTTTATTTTTGAAAGTATTAAGGGGAGATATGTGTAAGGAAGAAGAGAATCCATCCAAAGGAAATCCATCCAAAGGAACATCGTCATGGAAGAGGTAGGTAGTCATGGAAATTAATTGAAAGATGCTTGTGATTTTTGTCTGGAAGAAATCAGGGAGTCACAGGGAGGGCATTGTGCAGAATATTAACACGTGAGGGCAGGGGCAGAAGTACAAGGTTTAGTTCATGACATAGTAAGTTTCGGAGTTGAGTTTGTCATGGATAAGGAATCAGGGAGAGGTGGGTCTGGAAAGAATGAATGAGGTCTTTGATTCTAGGCAATGTGTTGTTTTGGAGAGAAACTCGTGGTGCAACAAAGAGAGGAGTGCAACTACAAAGAAAGGAGGTTATGAGGCCTAAACTAGAGTGACTCTTTAACATGGAAACAGGATGAATGCCTTTGAGGAAGTAGGAACTACTACATGAGGCCATAAATTATGTGAATGGAGCAAGGAAATCAAAAGAGTACGAAGTCTTGAGGCTACAAAGAAAAGTTGCAGAAAGGGCCTACATACAGGTATGTGTCTTCTACAAATCAAGCAAAACTAATCTATATCTTATTTTACCCACTCAGCACAGGCATACATTTATTATTTTTAAAAGATAGCATCTAGCAAAGACGTGGAATCAATCCAAATGCCTACTGATGATAGACTAGATAAAGAAAATGTGGTACATATACACCATGGAATACTCTGTGACTATAAAAAGGAACAAGATCATGTTCTTTGCAGAGACATGGATGGAGCTGGAAGCCATTATCCTCAGTAAACTAATGCAGGATCAGTAAAACAAAACACCACATGCTCTCCCTTAGATGTGGGAGCTGAAAAATAAGAACACATGGATACATGGTGAGGGAACAACACTTGCGGGGGCTTGTCCAGGGTTGTGGGAGGAGGAAGAGCATCAGGAATAATAGCTAATGGATGCTGGACATAAGACCTAGGTGATGTGTTGACCCATGCAGCCAACCACTATGGCACACATTTACCTATGTAACAAACCTAGACATCCTGCACACGTACCCTGGAACTTCAAAGTTGAAGAAAAAATAGAAACTTAAATTTAAAATTTAAAAAGATAACATCCTCTTTACAATATTCTGTGTCTTGTTTGATTTTTTTTATTTGACAATTTTGGAATTGTTCTGTATCAGTACACAACAGCTATTTATTTTCTACCAAGACACATTACTGAATTATAGTACTGATTGTAATTGTCGTTCACTTGATTCTCTTAGCAGTTTTGGGTCTATCATGAAAAAAAATCAGTTCACCTAACACAGTGATAAATTTGTCTCCTCTTTGCCAGTTATTATAGTTTTCATTTCTTCCATTTGTCTAATTTCATTGGTTAATGCCTCTAACATTGAATGAAAATGAAATGAAAGCCATGTCAGTGGGTAGCTTTAATGGAACATATGCAGTAATTGTCCATTAAAGATGATTCTGACTTATAATTTTGTTTTATTTCTAAATCAGACATTTCATTGTTTTACCAAGTAATTAAATAAATTATTAATTAGCGTAAAAGTGATTAATATGACAACCGAGTAGCAAACACAAGACTAACTATGTGAGAAAAGAACAGTGTTATTATTGATAGTTGCAGATGCTTAGGAAAAGTGGTTTGAACAGTCTCTGGTTTATATTCAGGTTTCAGTTTTTTTCTTGGAGGTTGTAAAAATCAATTCTCAGGTTGTCGGGGGCAAGCCCATGGTCATCCATGGAAAGCAACGGGTTCACCAAATGCAGTTATCTGGCAGAATCAAGTTCTATCCAATCAAGAGGAAAATATTAGCAGAGAGTGTGCTACTCTGTGTTTTGTGCTTCAAAGTTTACCTTTGCCAATCCCCAGCTCTTAGGAGTAGGTCAAACATGAATGTTTCTGTAGGATCAGGTGTTGTCCTCATTCTATCCAGGCAGCTGGGCAGCGAGGGAGAGCAGAGTCTTACCAGCACTGGGACAGGCAAAAGAGAGCTAAGAACCTTGGCCAAGCTCACTTGAGTACTGTCAGTTGGAATACAACACAAAGGTGAAAGGATTCTTGGTGGTGACAACTTCAATACGTATGTTTCAATTTGTGCTAATTGCCTTCTATGTTTGTATACATTATTATCCCGTGATTCTCTTTAGCATAATCCTGGGTATTTAATTTGTCTCTCTCCCATGTTCGATCTCCTCTTTCTTTTTTCTTTTCTTTTCTTTCTTTTTGAGATGGAATCTCACTCTGTCGCCCAGGCTGGAGTGCAGTGGCGCGATCTTCGCTCACTGCAAGCTCTGCCTCCCAGGTTCACGCCATTCTCCTGCCTCAGCCTCCCGAGTAGCTGGGACTACAGGCGACCGCCACCACGCCCGGCTAATTTTTTGTATTTTTAGTAGAGAAGGGGGTTCACCGTGTTAGTCAGGATGGTCTCTATCTCCTGACTTCGTGATCCGCCTGCCTCTGCCTCCCAAAGTGCTGGGATTACAGGCCTGAGCCACCGTGCCTGGCCTCGATCTCCTGTTTCTAATAGCCTGTGTCTTACTTTTTTTAAATTTTGTCTCATATTTGCTGGCCCCTAAAGGAGCTTCCTGGGAAAATGGAGTATTGGAAGCCAATTTCCAATAACTTGCATGTTGAAAACTGACTTTCTTCTACTCTTTCATTTGGTTGTTTGAATATGAAATTCCAGGTTGGAAAATAATTTCTTTCAGAATTTTGAAAGCATTATTATACTGGATTACTGTATTGTCCAGCGTGGTTTCGAAGCCCAGCCATTTTGATTTCCGATTATTTGTAAATGACACTTTTTGTTGTCCTCTCCCTCTGGAAGCACACAGGATTTCTTTTTGTCCTCAATAATCCGAAAATTCCCCAGTATGCGCTTTGCCATGGGTATATTTTCATCTACTTTTGTAGGAACTGGATGCCCTTTTTCTGTAACATTTTGGAAAATTTTCATGAATTATTTTATCATTTCCTTCTCCTTTTCTTCTCTCTTCTCTTTCTAGATGTTGGACTTTTTAAGATAGTCCAATTCTCATCTCTTTTTCTTTTGCTCATCAGCTTGAGAGGTTTAGTTAATTTGTCCTCTGTATTAGTTTGTTCTCATACTGCTATAAAGAACTATCTGATACTCAGTAATTTATAAAGGAAAGAGGTTTAATTGACTACAGTTCCACAGGCTGTACAAGAAACATGGGTGGGAGGTCTCAGGAAACATAATTATGGCCCAAGAGGAAGCAAGCACATCTTACTATGGCGGAGCAGAAGAGAGAGTGAAGGGGAAGTGCTGCACATATTAAACAACGTGATCTCATGAGAACTGTTTCACTGTCATGACAACAGCAAGGGGGAAATCTGCCCCCATGATCCAATCACCTCCCACCAAGTCCCTCCCCCAACACGGGAGATTACAATTCAACAAGAGATTTGGGTGGGCACACAGGGCCAAACCGTATCATCCTCCAACTAAGGTGACCCAGGATAGAGAGGTTTCCCAGGAGTGGGACTTTTAGTGCTAAGACAAACTGTGGTGAGTTAGTCACCCCACCTCCAACTTTTATACTGCATTCTTTGTTTCCGCAATGTTGTGCTTAATTTCCAAGAGGTCCTTTTATTTTCCAAGTATTCTTCTTTTTTCTTTTTTTTAGTATTGTGTTTTGATTTTATAGAGGCACTATCTTATCTATCTGCAAAAATATTGATGTTCTTGAGTTTTTTCCTCTCTAAATAGTGTTTCCTGTGTTTTTTGTTTGTTTATTTCTTGTTTGGTCATTTTTTGGGGTTTGGTTTTCTGTTCTTATTTCATATTGGAAGTCTTCCTCAGGTATCTGGATATCTTTAATTATCTGCTCATATTTTAGAGTCAGGAATTAAGAGCACTTTGGAAATTCTTAGCACATGGATCAGGCTATGAGTTTCACTGTACATTGTAACCCAATCTCAATAACTTGAGAGCTTTCCTCTTTGTATTGGTCAGATTCCTCAAAAAAGACATTTTCAATCTCCTGGCTAGAAGGCAAAGGCCTGGCTACAAGTGTTCTGATATGTGAATGGAAGAGATAGTGCATGTCAGCATTAATCCCTCATAGCATCACTTAGTCTCCTGCTTTCAGAAGAGCTCCACTGCTCTCCACTATGCCTGGAGGCCCCAAGCCAGAAATCCTGTTTTCCTCTCTCCAGCCATGTGAATTATTCTCTTAAAATGGGAGTTAATCAGTCATGAAGAAACATGAATTTGGGGATAGCTACTTCTTAAATAGCTTTTACCTTATCTTCCTTTTTTCAGCTACCATTTCTTTACTTTCCCTTCAGAGGTATCAAGCACCTCCAAATCCTAAGCCTTTTGAGAACTCTAAGATAGAAATGGAATCAGTACTTGGCTTTCTCCCTGGCCAGCCTAGGATTTCAATTTCTTGGGTTGCTAAGTCAGTTTTTCCTCATCAGGATATTTTTCTGCCTCTAAAATTCTATTGCTGTGTCTCCTCTTATTACTTCCTATACTTGTAGATTATATCTTTACAATACATCTTTACCATAATTTTAAGGAAATATTGGAAGGAGCATATTTAGAGGCATTGTTCAATCCACCATCCCTTACTGAAAGTCCTTAAGAGTTCTGTTTTGTTCATTTAATAAAGATGGCACTTAAAGTCTGAGGAGACAACTACGTTATTTTCCACTTGCATTAAATCCTACTTGGTAAGCACACAGCATTCTTTAATGTTCCACTGAGTTCTGTTTCCTACTAAATTGAGATATCTGCATTGAATTTATAACTGAGTTTGGGCTGAAGTTTCCTTTTCATGCAACTTCTGTTGGGTTTCATAACAATGTTGCACTTGCTACATAAAATGATATAGAAGATATCCTTGCATTACTATAGTCTACAACTCTCTGCTATTAGAGTTGTAGTCATGGACTGCATAATGACATTTCAGCCAACAACAAACTGCATATATAATGGTGGTCCCATGAGATTATACCACATCTGAACATATAATCTTTTCTATGTTCAGATATGCTTAGATACACAGATACTTACCATTGCGTGACAGTTGCCTATGATATTCAGTACAGTACTGTGCTGTACAGGTTTGTAGCCTAGGAGCAATAGGCTATACTATACCCTATAGCCTAGGTGTGTAATAGGCTATACCATCTAGGGTTGTGTAAGGCAAAATCTATGATGTTTGCACAAAAAAGAATTCCCCTAACTAGTACAGCCACTGTGGAAAACAGCGTAGAGATTCCTTAAAGAACTAAAAGTAGAACTACCATTTGATCCAGCAATCTCACTACTGGGTATCTACCCAGAGGAAAAAGTCATTATTCGAAAAAATACTTGCGCACACATGTTTATAGCAGCACAATTCACAATTGCAAAATCGTAGAACCAACCCAAATGCCCATCAATCAATGACTGGATAAAGAAACTGTGGTATATATACACTGTAAACAATGGAATACTACTCAGTCATAAAAAGGAGTGAATTAACAGTATTTGCAGTGACCTGGATGAGATTGGAGACTATTATTCTAAGTGAAGTAACTCAGGAATGGAAAACCAAACATCGTATGTTCTCACTGATATGTGGGACCTAAGCTATGAGGACGCAAAAGCATAAGAATGATACAATGGACTTTGGGGACTTGGGGGGAAGAGTGTAAGGGGGTCAAGGGATAAAAGACGACATATATGGTGCAGTATATACTGCTCGGGTGATGGGAGCACCAGGGTCTCACAAATCACCACTAAAGAACTTACTCATGTAACCAAATACCACCCACACCCCAATAACTTATGAAAAAATAATAATAATAAAAGAATTCCCCTAAGGATGGATTTCTCAGAATGTATTTCCATCGTTAAGCAACACATAACTGAATTTGTTCCTTAAAAGATTTTTAGAATTTCCCTGGGAATCTATTTGTGACCTGGAACTTTTTGAGGGTAACCTCATTTTTTTTTTTTTTTTTTTTCAGTTTTTCTTTTGGTAATTGGTTTACTGGAATTTTATTTTTATATTTTTCTAGGTATTTTTGCTATAAAGTATTTATTTCCTGTGGATTTCCTAATTCACTTGCATAAGTGTGAGAGAAGCAGTGTCATATTTTGTGTCCTCTATATTCTTAGTTATTTTCATGTCTATTTCTCATTTTCTATTTTATATTTTCTCCCTTTTTATTGATCTGTTTAGCTAACAGTTTGCTATTTTACACTTTTTTCAATGAATACATTTTATTATATTTATGAGTTCTACAACTGTTCTGCTTTCTAGCTATTTATCTTTTTCTAATCCTATAAACTCCTTTTCATTTATTTTCTTTTGCAAAGAATAATGATTTTCTCCTTAAATAATGTTTCCTCTAAATATTTGTTTTATTTTTGTTTTTAAATTTTCCAAATTGAATGCTTACTTGGTTGGCCTTTATTAATCTTCTTATTTATTTAGCATTTTTACATTATAAAATTTCCTTTCAAGGACTATTTTAACTATATCTTATAAGTTATAATAGACAATAATTTGAAAAACAATGATTGCATTAGCTTACTTTTCCAGATAGAAATTTTATTTTCTATTTTTTCAAGTTAGATCTTCTTTTTATTATTTTAAAAGGCTTAGTTTTAATATAATTACAAAGTAATATAAGCTTATTATAGAAAGATCAGAAGACATATGCAAGCCAAAAAGACAATATTAAAAATACTCTCAATCTGTGAATCCAAAGAAATTTTTCAAAGACCCTTTTTTGAGGTGATCACATTTTGTGACTTCAAAGTATATTACAAAACCACAGTAATCAAAACAGTATGGCACTGTCATAGAAGCAGACTATAGACCAATAGAACAAAAATAAATCTACCCATTATGGTTGGACAACTAATCTTTGACAAGGTGAAAGGATAGTCTCCTTAATAAATGGTGTGATGAAAACTGTATGTCCTCATGCAGAAGAATGAAAATGGATCCTTATTTCACACAATATACAAAAATCAACTCAAAATGGATTAAACACATAAACATAAGACCCAAAACTGTATAACTACTAGAAGCAAACAAGAAAAAAAGCTTCTGCTTGAGATAGTTGTGGGTAATGTTTTTGCTTGTTTGTCCATTTTTTGATTTGACAGCAAAAGCACAGACACCAAAAGCAAAAATAGATAAGTGAGATTGCAACAAACTTAAAAAACAATCTCTGTACAGCAAAGAGAACATTCAACAGTGTGAAAAGGCAACCTACAGAATATAGGAAGAAAATATTTGCAAACTATATATAAGACACTAACATGCAAAATATATATATTAAAAAATAACCTCATACAACTCAATACCAAAAAAGCACAAATAACTCAATTAAAAAATGGGCAAGGAACCCGAATAGATACTTTTCAAAAGAAGATATGGCAATGAGCATATGAAAAGACCAACAGATATATGAAAGGGCGCTCAACACCACTAATCATCAGGGAAATGCAAATCAAAACCACAATGAGATATCATACCACATCTGTTGGAATGAGTATTAGCAATAGGAATGAGTGTTGGCCAGAATGTGGAAAAAAGAGAACACTTGTACACTGTTGGTGGGAATGTTAATTGGTAAGTCAGTAAGGAAAACAGTATGAAGGTTCCCCCCAAAATTTAAAATATGGCTACCATAAAAATCCAGCAATCCCACGTCTGGGTATATCACCAAAGGAAATTAAATCAGTATCTCGAGTTATCTGTACTTTCATATACACTGCAGAACTATACCCAAGAAATGGGAATAACCTAGATGTGTATTGATAGGTAAGTGGATAAAGGAAATGTGGTATAATACATAAATACATATAATGGAATATTAATCAGCCTTAAACAACAAGGAAATCATGCCATTAGTGACAATATCAATTAACCTGGAAGACATTACGCTAAGTGAAGTAAACCAGACATGGAAAGACAAATAGTGCATTACCTAACTTATGTGTGAAATCCAAAATAGTCAAACTCATAGAAGGCAGAGAGTAGAATAGTGATTACCAGGGGCAGAGGGGAGGGGAAAATGGGTCAGCGTTAGTTAAAAGGTACAAAGTTTCAGCTACCAAAGATGAATAACTTCTGGTGATCTAATGAATGGCAATATTAATATAACTAACAATAGTGTACTGTATATTTGATTGCTAAGAGGGCGGATGCTAAATATTCTTACCACAACAATAATAGTATAATAATGGTAATTGCATGAGGTGATAAATATACTACCTTGATTGTGGTGATCACTTCACAATATATACATGTATCAAAACATCAAGTTTTTATCTAAAATATATACAATTTTTAGTTGTCAATTACACCTCAATAAAGCTAGAGAAAAAAGAAGCAAAACACAGAAATTTTATTCTGAATTTCTTCTTTCATCAACGTTTCATGAAAAAGCAAAATTTTCCACTTACAAATGTCAGAAACTTTTTATGTTTTCTAACTTTGTTATTAATTTATAAATTTTTTGTGATCAGATAAATTTGTGTATATTATTTCCATCTTGGCAATTAATAGGCTTTCTTTTTTAGCTTAATGTATAGTCAGTTTTCGTGAGAGTTCCACAGATATTAAAAAGAGTAACATTTTGTTTTGTTTGCAGGATAGAGTCTGAATATATGTAAATTAGATTTACTCAGGATGATCTAGTTTTACCTATTTTTTATTTAAACTATGATAACCTGAAAAATTGTTAACAAAATATTTTACCAGTAACATATTTTCACTTTTTTCAAATCTTATCTCCACTTTTGCCTTATGAAGGTTTATGTTATATTTTGACTTTTTCATATTCTAATGACTGTATTTTCCTTGTAAATGTCATCTTTTAGCATTATAAGGGGGTCTTACCTGTCTTGCTTAAGGAACTTTTAGCCTGAGTTAATTCAACCTACCCATTTTGCAGATTGTGCTCTCTCCTTTTTTTTTTTTTTTTTTTAAATATGTGGTAGGTACCTGGGATACTCTGTCATTTTTCAACTGTTCACTACACTTTGTTTTAAAAGTCTCAAGTTAAATATTAATATTGTTTGTTATTCAATTTGGAGGGTTTTTTTCTTTTGTATTTTATTTATTTCCATAGCAAATGAATTTCCTGGATGAGACGTTTTCCTAGCAGGTTCATACAGGGAAGGGACCATTACCTGGGATTATCTTTGTACCCAGGATTTGGGGTGTAAGTTGGTTTAGCCTTTACTTCTAAAATAATGAAGACTATCATCAGCTATACAGTACTTCTCATGGCAATTTGTCTGTGCCTAGGCTTCCACAGAAAGATAGAACATTAAACCAGGAACCTCACTTGTATTTTTCAAAAATGAATATTCCTAATGCATCTTGAAGTTTGTTACTTTTTAAAATAATTTGAGGTAACTTGAGAATCTCTGAATGATCCCAAAGATTTTCATAGTCCTTCTCATAAAGAGAGTTTTATTATTGTAAAGAGTCCTCTACATGTGTGTGTGTTTGTGTGTGTATATCTCCTTTGTCATTATAGGTTACCTATAAATGTTGATATAACTGCAACCTCATAGTACAATCATTAATGTAGCCCATTGCTATTATACCTCCAGAATTTTCTTATAAAACAGTGCTTTTACTAAAGAAGTCACTTACTTTAGAGAACAAATTTTTTATTATTTATTTTTCCCTTAAGAATCCAAAATGTCACTTTCTGTATATTTCATATATTTCAAATGACACTTTCTGTATATTTCATATTTAGAAAACAAATGTTATAAATGAGACTATTTTAAAATCTATACTTTGATCCAACTGCATAATAAAACACCTGCATTGGGAGTAATTGGCTCATTACTCACTTTTTTCAAATCTTCAAAGGTGTTTTCTATGCATTTTCTAATGGCATTTAATTACAAAATTATAAATTTCAGTTCATCATTCTATTGTTATTATTCTGGAATAAATACTCCAGCAGGAAGAACACATGTATCCCCAGCTGAACTGGGTTTTCCATTTCTTCCCTATTTAGATTCTTCAAAAGAGAATTTTATCATTTACTTCAGTAAAACTTTACACATCATAATATTGAGTACCTTGTGTCTTTAAACAGTACTGAAAATTGCACAGCTGCATGGCCTTGGATGGCGGTTTTGTTAATGTCTTATCAAGTATGATGCCATAATGCAATTATTAGTTAAAACTCAAGGCAAAAATATAAACTTAAGGATAGGTATATTCATAATAAAAGCAGATATAAAAATATATTTTAAATTGAATCATTTCAAAAAATAACCTACTTCTTATCAAATTCAAGTAGATTTTCAGGGTTTAAAATTGATATGTATGGCTGATGACAAGCTTATGCTAGACATAGATACGGTGTCACCTCTGCTATTTCTTGTTGCTTATGCTTGTATCAGCAGTGGTATAGTCAATCTAGATTATTTTGCATATTTTGCAGAAGGATTTTTTTTTAATAAAGTCATTTGCTTATTTTAAGATGACTATTTTCATTAAAAATAGTTAAAAATGATAAATCATATGTCTAGCGAACTGGGCACGTATAGTGTGATAAGATACAACAGGCTTAAGGAATGGCCAACTGAGGGCTCACTGTACCATCACCCCAAGTTAGAAAGGCCTGACACTTTTGCAGGGAATCTCATTTAGAATATATATGAGTTGTAATGACCTAGCACTTAGACCTACAAAGGAGACCCGTGTAAACCCATATAAATCAGCAAAGCTTAGAATCTTTCTTGTTATTTTATGTTAGAAGTTGGCAAATGTTTTCCTGTAAAGTTCCCATTAGTAAATACTGCAGGCTTTGCAAACCATAAATTTGTCACAATTACTCAATCCTAACATAGTAACATGAAAGCAGCCTTAAACAATAGATACATACAGTCATGCCCTGCATAATGATGTTTTGGTCAGCAGACCATACGTGTATTAGTGGTCCCATAAGATTAACATGGAGCTGAAAAATTCCTATTGTGCAGTGATTGACCCTGCCTAGGCTAATGTGTGTACTTGTGTTTGAGGAGGAAAAAAAAAAAGTTTAAAATGTAAAAAAAAAAAAAAAAAAAAAAAATCTGGAAAATTTTAAAATAGAGAAAAGGCTTACAGTTTAAGGATATAAATAAAAAATATTTTTGTACAGCTGCTCAATGTGTTTGTATTTTAAGTTGTGTTATTACAAGAGTCAAAAAGTTTAAAAAATTCAAGTTTATTAAGTAAAAAATTACAGTAAGCTGAGGTTATTATTGAAAAAAAAAATGTGGCCAGGCATGGTGGCTCACACCTGTAATTCCAGCACTTTGGGATGCTGAGGTGGGCAGATCACCTGAGGTCAGGAGTTCAATGCCAGCCTTGTCAACACAGTAAAATCCCATCTCTACTAAAAATACAAAAAATTATGTATGATGGCGTGCACCTGTAGTCCCAGCTACCCGGAGGCTGACACAGGAGAATTGCTTGAACCCAGAAGATGAAGGTTACAGTGAGCCGAGATCGCATCACTGCCCTCAAGCCTGGGCAACAGAGCAAGACTCCATCTCAAAAAAATATATAATTAATAAATTTAGTGTAATCTAAGTGTTCCTAAAATCTACAATAATGTACAAGTAATAATGTCTGAGGCCTTCACATATACTCACCACTCACTGATTAACCCAGAGCAACCTCCATTCATGGTAAGTGCACTATACGGGTGTTCCTTCTTTTATCTTTTATATTGTATTTTCACAGTACCCTGTCTATGATCAGATATGTTTAGATACACAAATACTTACCATTGTGTTACAATTGCTTACAGTATTCAATACAGTAATGTGCTGTACAGGTTTGTAGCCCAGCAGCAATAGCCTACACCACAAAGCCTGGGTGTAGTGGGCTACACCATCTAGATTTGTGTAAGTACCTTCTGATGTTAGCACAATGACAAAATCACCAAAAGATGCATTTCTCAAAACATATCCCCATTGTTAAGTGACATATAACTGAAATAGGCAAGGCTGTGTTTCAATAATACTTTATTTATACAAACATTGGTGAGCCAGGTTTGACCCACAGACCATAGTTTGTGACCTCTGTTTGAGATTTGTTTCAAAACACACTAATGACATCTCTATCAAGTCTAACCTGTGCCCTACTTCCACCCCACTGCATTATATTGAGGTTAGTACCTAATACTTTAGAGATCACTATTCTAAATGATTCTTGAAAATGAACATCACTCTATCCTGCTTTAGTATGCAATAGATGAATGTTTTAATGTTCTAGTTTTTGACAGATGTACAGGGATTATAAAACAGTCTTGGACATGTTTCTATCAATGAGATAGGTAACATAGTTATTTCTAATAAAATGCTTTAAACACTTTTCAGTCACTTGAGAATTGTCCTCTTTCAATGTAAATATACATAGAACTAATTTTTCAAAAAAAGGCTTTACTGAGGACCTGAATTTTTGAAAAGAATTAATAATTTTTGTTGTTGATACTATCATATTCTACAAAACTTCAAGAAGACAGGAACTTATGAAGCAAGTAATATCTTTGCTCATTAGAGAAAAATTAGCAGACAAATATGCAGTGAATAAATTAATTTAGCTCTGCTTAACTGACAGACACAACAGAAAATTAGTGTTATAGCCATATCTGACGCATTTGGTGCTCTAGAAAAAGCCTACTTTCTACTCAACCATCAAATCATACTGTTTAACTTCAAAAGCTGTTTCCATTGCAACATCAAAGGCATTTTAAGGCATTTTGAGCTCTTCTCATTAAAGCCTGTACATCTGAGATGCTTTTGTTCCACCCTGGCATTTTAAAGTCACTTCCTTTCCTGTGGCTTGGAAGTGAAGGGTGCAAATCCACTTTCTCTTCACTCATGCTGTCCCCTCTTCACACCGTAGTTTTCTGTCTGAGTACAAGACACCTTTGTGAACTCAGAGTACCACAGGTAAAATTACTGGAGCCTTTCACTCCATCCTGTCTTCCGTCTTTCCACCTCTTTGGTAAAGCCACATTTATATTTAAATGCAGCATTTATTTTCAGCTTTCCTTTGCTGTCTAGAACCTACAACAATTTAAAATCAGAGCCACAGCTTTTTTGCTACAGTTTTAATTTAAATCAACACCTTGTTAATAAAATCATGAAAAGTAGTAATATTTTCTTAAAGAGCAACCCCTTTATCTAAAGACATATCAACACTTTACAGACAGCATCACAGAAACCCCATGTTACTAAGAAATAAGAGATTCTGATTATCTACATTTCACTAAGATAAAGCCAATATAAATTGGTTTTGATTATATGGCACATCTGCTTGCTTAGAAACCCAAATTTTGGAGAATCCATATGCATTTTTAAAACACGTATTTAAAGCAACACATCTATTTTGAATCCTGATTTGAACCAAGAAAACTCGAACTTGTGAAGTATGAAAAATTTAGCATATGCTTAGCTATTTGAAATCCTCTATATAAAAAAGATTTTTAATAATCACAACATAATTTCAAAGATAGAATTCGGATAACTTAGGGCTTAAAGTGTATGGTTGTCTGACAGCGAGTTTCACAGAGCAGATGGCATGGATCAGCATGGAAGTATCTGATGGAGGTACACTCAAGGGAAAAGAAAGAAAGCTACTCCATAATCAATCACAGTGAGCAGCAGAGGACTACAATGCTGAGTTTTATGTTTTTCTAGACATATAGTTTGATTCTGGTCTTTCATTTCCCATCTGGAGGTGTTTAGGAGAGAGGAGCAATTAAAATTGAAGAAGTCAAAAAAAAATCCATAAAAAATAGGCTTCTACAATTGCTCATAACGGGAGAGAGAAAGAAGACAATATATTCAGTTGACCCTTTGGCAGGAAATCAACTCCTTTCTTCCAAAATTGCAGTGATTCTAAAGGAAATGATAACAAGAAACATTTAAGTGTTTAGAGCCCTTTGATGGTGAGTACTTCATTTAACCATTGCAGTATCATTCTTAACAAGTAGATATGGAAACAACCGAAGTGTCTGTTGATGGATAAATGAATAAATAAAACGTGTTGAACAATCAAATATTATTCAGCCTTAAGAAAGAAAGAAATCCTGCCATTTTCAATAGCATGAATGAACTCCAAAGATATTATACCACGTGAAATGAGCCAGTCACAAAAGGAAAAATATTGCATGATCTCACTTAAGTCGAATCTAAAATAGTCAGAATTAGAGAAGCAAAGAGTAGAATGGTGGTTGCCAGAGGTTGGAATGGACATTTGGTTGAAATGGATGTTTTGTTGTTTTGAATCTATTATTGTCTTAATAAGGGATTTAAGTGAAAAGGAAAACTGGTGTTTAAAGGGTATAAACATTCAGTTATCAAAGGAATAAGTTCTGGAGAGCTAATGTATAGCATGGTGACTACAGTTAACAATATTTTACTTTTTACTTGAAATTTGCTCAGAATAGATCTTATGTGTCCTCATCTCTTCTCCCATATACATACACAGAGTAACTAGTACGTTAATAGTTACATTGATTAATTTGATTGTGGTAATCATTACACAATGTACACATACATCAAATCATCACATTTTACATCTTAAATATGTACAATTTTTGTCAATTATACTATAATAAAGATGAAAGCACTTGGAAAAAATTTAAAGAAATTATACTTAAAAAAAATCACAAATATATATTAGTATGGATTCCATTAGAAATGATGATTAGTAGCCCCATTTTTGTAGGATAAAATCAGTTCAGTAAGGACTGATTTTTTTCAAAAATCATAAGAGCCCCTGTTCTTGCCATTTAATTCTATCATCGTCTTTTTCCCTTTTTCAGGAAGTAGGAAAGTCAAAGGCTACAGTAACTAGCCACCAGGATAGGGTTCCTCAATGATCAGAGGACCCAAGGACCAGTAGGTTGCAGTAGGAGGCCACAGAATGTGTAGCCTGAGTGTTAAGTGGACAGCTTTTAGTGAGGAAGTACACAGGGTGCAGAAAAGGTTACAAATAGGAGCAAAAAGACAGAGACCAAGGTCCAGAATATTGAGAACTTACTAGAATCTAAGCTCCATGAGGGAGGGATATTGTCTGCTTTTATTTCCTGGGGAATCACCCAGGCCTGTTGCAGATCCTGGTACAAATGTTAAATGCCTGAATATTAAGTGTAGAGGAAAGGAGCTAAGTAGACAGAGAAGTAGCAGCACCATTCAGCATAAAACCACAGCACTCACTACTCAGCATTGCGGAGACCACATGCTCGTAAATGTTTTCTAGTTTTGTCTTTCTCATAGTCCTGTGTTCTGTGTTCCTTCTGTCAACCCAGGCAGCTAAAGATTAATTCCATCCTCGTGTTTCTGGATTAAAATGTTAAAGCAGAATTGAAAAAAGTAAGGAAAAAGTAGAGTTTGGGTTTCAAAATAGATTTTGGAAACCCATGGCAGAGTTAATACTTTGACAAAAAAAGAATGGGGTTTCAAAAGCCTAGGACCTAGGACATCAAACTTCTGGAAAAGAACATAATTAATCAGAGTACGAACGTGTGAACTGTGCTGGGACTGAGAGCAGGTAGATGGAGGGAATGGAGGAAAACAAGAAGATCAGAAGCCTCAATAGCACTAGGCAAGGTCCCTGTGACCACTGTCAGCACTGAGCTGACTCCCAGGGTGGAAGTGGTGGTGGTGAAGATAATCCCTGAAAAATCTGGGGAATAAGAGATTAGAGAGAATTTTTCCAGCAATTGTCAAGTAAATCTAGAATAAATGGACCAATTCACAAGTTCCCCTGTGACTAATCTGGTGCGGAAATCATAGACTAGAAATGGCTGCTGGGTGTGTCTTGGCAGAAAGCCTTTTACAAAGGGGACTTTTACAGAAGGGACTCTGACAGATGTCATTTTGACACATCTCAAAGAAGATTTTCAAAAACTAGCTGGATTTTAAAACTGTAAGAGATGCTCGGAGCATAAGAGCTGTTCCATTTCAGAGAATGGTAGAAAATTATACTAAGTGAGTAAGTATAAGTTGCTTGAAAATGTGTTACTTGAGTGCTGCCTGCAGATTTGTGACTTACTGTAAAGAAATAGGATTATCTTTATGAAAGCACATAAAAAATAAATGGCTACGCTCTTCTTCATTCCTATGGCAGTCGGGTAGTCAAAGTACCATATCTTTGTTAGGAAAACAGAATAGACCCTGGTTTTATTATTTTGGTGTAACATTTTCAAGTGGAGATACAATGCATGTAAGCATCCGCTAATGACTTTATTGATTCGAAAAGCATGTAGATATCTTTGAATTAAAAAAAACTTTCACAATTTTGAAATTCTGAACAGATTCATACATACAAGACATGCTGGGGTTTTTTTGTTTTGTTTGTTTGTTTGTTTGTTTGTTTGAGATGGAGTCTCACTCCATTGCCCAGACTGTAGTGCAGTGGCAGTGGCGCCATCTCGGGTCACTACAACCTCTGCCTCCCGGGTTCAAGCAATTCTCCTGCCTCAGCCTCCCAAGTAGCTGGGATTATAGGCACGTACCACCACACCTGGCTAATTTTTGTATTTTTAGTAGAGACGGGGTTTCACCATGTTGGCCAGGCTAGTTTGGAACTCCAGACCTCAGGTAATCCGCCCACCTTGGCCTCCCAAAGTGCTGGTATTATAGGCGTGAGCCACCAAGCCTGGACTGAGATATGCTTTTATTATAGCATTACAACTTTTTGGTGTTACCAAATCTATACATTTAGACACATTAAATGAAGCATTTATATTGTTCACACTTGAGTATTATATTTTTAAGTGATCTTACAGTTTTTAATATGTTGACCTTTTGTTCTTTGAATCTATTATTGTTTTAACAAGGGATTTAAGTGAAAAGTTTGATGTTCTACAACTGAATTATTTTCTTATACAGAGCCTTTGTAAGTCCCACATCACTTCCCAGAGAGAGATTTAAAAGGCAAAAATTATCCCCAAAGTTTATTGCAAGGATTAACCCAGAGTCTTTTATAATTATGAAACACATGAACGAAACATGGTGTCCTCTGAGCTTGAAGAATGCTGAGACAGTAAATCCAGAAACAGGGAAGTGCAAAGGCATGTTCACTTTCATTATTAAAAGTATCTTCATCTAAATTTTAGGTTGCCTAGTTAGCCTTCTTATTCAGTATATTTGCAGCAGAAATAGTTGACAAATTTACCAATGTGAAAAAGCAATAAAAAGTAACTTAAGTAGCAAATGCCAAGACCCTTTAAAAAACTACTAAGTATGTATGTGTGTGTATTGAATCATCTTTCACATACACACATATATTTAATTTTGAAAATAAATTATCTCTTAGGGGTTTTAATTTAAGGCAAAGCAAAACAAAATTATAATTATTCAAAGGGAAATAGTGGCAGTAAATCATATTGATGATTTCGCAATAGAAATAGGAAGTGAATAGAAACTGACTTTTAAAGAAAGGGGATAAAAATATTCTCTACCCCAGATTGCTCTAACCAAATTGCAGGGGCAAGGGCAAGCCTGTGCTCATACACATACACAGGCACACACACACACACACACACATCATGGTAAACCCTATAGAGGTGGGTATTTGTCATGATGTTGACTTAAACAATAAATTAAGATTTTCCATCTCTCCCAACTTGTGACCTAAATAATACTTGTTTTACCCCCTCTTTTTTGAATTATCTAATCATCAAATATCAGGAGGGCTCCAATAGTTTATAAAGACATAAACACAGAATTTCAGGATACAAGGAGCGCATTATACGCCACTCTCATTGTGCAGGTGAAGACAATAAGGTCCAATACCAGGAATGACTTAATCCAACAATATGGATTTTAAGAGTTATACAAACCTGACTCTTTCAAATTTCCCTTTTAGTTGATTGTCTTGGAGCCTAATAATTGGGAAAACATAGTAAGAAAGAAGAAATGTCTAGAAAGGTGAAAAGCCATAATTTTGCTGATATATCTGGAATCAATGAAAATGTATGTTCCTTATCAAACAAGGTTACCATGAGTAGAAGCTACATGGGAAAATATTTGGAATATGAGGAATTCCAAAGATAGAGTTTTACCTTCTTTTTGTATGTCAAATAGGGAAAAGTTCTTAGTTAAAACACAAAAAGAAGGCACCTAATCAATGTTGGTTGAACTGAATTGCCCTTGGCAGGCACAAAGTAATGAGCTTCATTATTCGTAGTACTGGAGCAGAGAGAGCCAAGAGATGTTCTAGTCCAGGGTTTCTCGATGACAGCATTATTGCCATTTGAGGCTGGATAACTCTTTGTTGTCGGGGAATGTACTGGGCATTGTAGGATTTTTGGCAGTATCCTTGGCCTGCACCTACTAAATGCTAGTAGCACCCCACTTTCTCAGTTGTAAAATCATCTCTGGTTGAGAATCACTGATCTGGTTCCCTTCCCTCATTTCACTGATGAGATTCAGGTTTCACAAATGCACAGAGTAGAGGTGATTAACCACAATGTCACAACCAGAATACACACTTCAAAACTGTTTCTGCAAAACCAAGCTGCCCTAGTTTTCCTTTGGTTCTATTATGCATAAAAATGAATCATGTCATCAGATCCTGCCTGCATGTGGTTTTTGACATGGGAAATTTAAACTAGCTTGACTCTACCATGCCCTGCAGTGGGCCAGTCTTCAACCACAAGCAATTCATGGAGACCTAGGCTTAAGAGAGAGAAAAACAACTCTATTTTTTTGAACTTAACCCAGTGTAATAAACATCATATAATTTTGCTTTCCTTTTGCAGATAAAATATGCTAAACCTCCCAACCTTCTTTTCATTTATTTTTATTTTTATTTTTTGGGACAGAGTCTCACTCTGTTGCCCAGATTAGAGTGCAATGGCGTGATCTTGGCTCATGGCAACCTCTGTCTGCTGGATTCAAGTGATTCTCCTGCCTCAGCCTCCTGAGTAGCTGGATTACAGGCACCTGCCACCATGCCAAGCTAATTTTTTGTATTTTTAGTGGAGATGCGGTTTCACCATGTTGGCCAGGCTGGTCTCGAACTCCTGACCTCAGGTAATCCACCCGCCTCAGCCTCCCACAGTGTTGGGATTACAGACCTGAGCCACTGCACCCAGCCCTCCCAACTTGAAATAAAAATAATTACACAAGTCAACTCCTGGTAAGCTGTTTATTTACTACCAAAGGTAGTTTTTTATTTTCAAGAGAAAATAAAGTTTAAAAAAATTAAAGATCTTACGGTTCATAAGGAAAATTGATATTTGGATGCCTGAGCTACAATAGATTAAATTCCACTTAGAATGCCCTTTTGTGAAAATTAGAACATTATTTTTAAAAACTCTAAAACCTACCAGTAATCCCATCCCCAAAGAAACACCCAACTTTCAACTTACAAACTTAGTATAGGTTTCCCTTTCCATGAAGTCTTTGAAATAGACAAAAATACATTTCTTTTTAAAAAATAATTCTTGGGGTTTTCTTTCTATACATTTATTTTAAATGATCTGCATCACTAGCTTGATTCTGTTCTCCATAGGCTGAACTTCACAAGCTGTCTTTTGTTTTATTTTAGTGGAATTCAAAACACAGTTTGATTACCAGCTTTAGATCTTTGCTTCTCCTATTCTTCTTTTGGTTGCTCTTCTCTTTAGGATTTATTGTTTCTCCTGCCTCAATTGCTTATTTTAAGATATTTTATCTTGGGTCACAGAAAGGAAGAGAAGGTTCCCAATTATCTTCATATAACTCATCTTCAAACTTGTGTATCTTGTCATATTTTAGGTTTGTCCTCATTCAAAATCTGTCTATAACACACATTTTAAATACATGCCAATATCTCCAAGGTTGAGAGATTGTCAAATGTTTTTAAACACATTAAACTTAGTGTCATGCGCGTCTGTGTGAAGAGACCACCAAACAGGCTTTGTGTGGGCAATAAAGCTTTTTAATCACCTGGGTGCAGGTGGGCTGAGTCTGAAAAGAGAGTCAGCCTACCTGCACCCAGGTGATTAAAAAGCTTTATTGCTCACACAAAGCCTGCTTGGTGGTCTCTTGACATGGACGTGCATGACATTTTGGTGCCGTGACTCGGATCAGGAGACCTCCCTTGGGCGATCAATCCCCTGTCCTCCTGCTCTTTGCTCCATGAGAAAGATCCACCTACAACCTTAAGTTCTCAGATCCACCAGCCCAAGGAACATCTCACCAATTTTAAATCGGGTAAGCGGCCCCTTTTTACTCTCTCTCTCTATTCCTCAACCTCTTTCTCCTGTCAATCTTGACACCACACTTCAATCTTTCCCTTCTCTTAATTTCAGTCCCTTTCCTTTTCTGGTAGAGATGAAGGAGACGCATTTTATCCGTGGACCCAAAACTCTGGCACCAGTCACGGACTCGGGAAGGCAGCCTTCCCTTGGTGTTTAATCATTGTGGGGATGCTTCTCTGATTATTCACCCACATTTCAGAGGTGTCTGACCACGCAGGGACGCCTGCCTTGGTCCTTCACCCTTAGTATCAAGTCCCACTTTTCTGGGGGTGGGGAATAACCCCGACCCCTTCTCTCCCTATCTCTACCCCTTCTCTGCTTTTCTGGGGGGCAAGAACCGCCCGACCCCTTATTTCCGCACCCTGACCTCTTATCCCTGTGCCCCAACCCTTTATTTCTGTGCCCCAACCTCTTATCTCTGTGCCCCAACCTCTTATCTCCATGCCCCGATCCCTTTCCTGCTTTTCTGGAGGGTAAGAACCCCCGAACTCCTTCTCTCCATGTCTCTACTCTCTCTTTTCCCTGGGCTTGCCTCCTTCACTATGGGCAACCTTCCACCCTCCATTCCTCCTTCTTCTCCCTTAGCCTGTGTTCTCAAGAACTTAAAACCTCTTCAACTCACACCTGACCTAAAACCTAAATGCCTTATTTTCTTCTACAACGCCGCTGGACCCCAATACAAACTCGACAGTAGTTCCAAATAGCCAGAAAACGGCACTTTTGATTTTTCCATCCTACAAGATCTAAATAATTGTCATAAAATGAGCAAACAGTCTGAGGTGCCTGACATCCAGGCATTCTTTTACACATCGGTCCCTCCCTAGTCTCTGTTCCCAATGCAACTCGTCCCAAATCTTCCTTCTTTCCCTCCTGCCTGTCCCCTCAGTCCCAAACCCAAGCGTCGCTGAGTCTTTCTAATCTTCCTTTTCTACAGACCCAGCTGACCTCTTCCTCCTCACCAGGCCAAGCTAGGTCCCAATTTTTCCTCAGCCTCTGCTCCCCCACCCTATAATCCTTTTATTATCTCCCCTCCTCACCCTCAGTCCGGCTTACAGTTTCATTCCTCGACTAGCCCTCCCCCACCTGCCTAGCAATTTCCTCTTAAAAGAGTGGCTAGAGCTAAAGGCATAGTCAAGGTTAATGCTCCTTTTTCTTTATCTGAACTTTCCCAAATCAGTTAGGATTTAGGCTCTTTTTCATCAAATATGAAAAACCCAGCCCAGTTCATGGCCCATTTAGCAGCAACTCTGAGACACTTTACAGCCCTAGACCCTAAAAGGTCAAAAGGCCATCTTATTCTCAATATACATTTTATTATGCAATCTGCTCCTGACATTAAATAAAGCTCCAAAAATTGAATTTCGGCCCTCAAACCCCACAACAGGACTTAATGAACCTTGCCTTCAAGGTGTACAATAATAGAGTAGAGGCAGCCAAGTAGCAACTTATTTCTGAGTTGCAATTCCTTGCCTCCACTGTGAGACAAACCCCAGCCACATCTCCCGCACACAACTCCAAATGCCTGAACCGCAGCTGCCAGAGGTTCCTCCAGAATCTCCTCCCCAGGAGCTTGCTACAAGTTCTGGAAATCTGGCCACTGGGCCAAGGAATGCCCGCAGTCTGGGATTCCTCCTAAGCCATGTCCCATCTGTGCGGGACCCCACTGGAAATAGGACTGTCCAACTCGCCCACTCGCAGAGCCCCTGGAGCTCTGGCCCAAGCCTCTCTGACTCCTTCCCAGACCTTCTTGGCTTAGCAGCTAAAGACTGATGCTGCCCCACTGCCTCAGAAGCCTCCTGGACCATCACAGACACTTTGGGTAACTCTTACAGTGGAGGGTAAGTCCGTCCCCTTCTTAATCAATACAGAGGCTACCCACTCCACATTACCTTCTTTTCAAGGGTCTGTTTCCCTTGCCTCCATAACTGTTGTGGGAAGAGCTTCTAAACCTCTTAAAACTCCCTAGCTCTGGTGCCAACTTGGACGACATTCTTTTATGCACTCCTTTTTAGTTATCCCCACCTGCCCAGCTCCCTTATTAGGCCAAGACATTTTAACTAAATTATCTGCTTCCCTGACTATTTCTGGACTACAACCACATCTCATTGCTGCCCTTCTCCCCAACCCAAAGCCTCCTTTGCATCTTCCTCTCATATCCCCCTACCTTAACTCACAAGTATAGGATACCTCTACTCCCTCCTTGGCGACTGATCATGCACCCTTTACCATCTCATTAAAACCTAATCACCCTTACCCCACTCAACGCCAATATCCCATCCCACAGCACGCTTTAAAAGGATTAAAGCCTGTTATCACTCGCCTGCTACAGCATGGCCTTTTAAAGCCTGTAAACTCCCCTTACAATTCCTCCATTTTACCTGTCCTAAAACCAGACAAGGCTTACAGGTTAGTTCAAGATCTGCACCTTATCAACCATATTGTTTTGCCTATCCACCCTGTGGTGCCAAAGCCATATACTCTCCTGTCCTCAATACCTCCCTCCACAATCCATTATTCTGTTCTAGATCTCAAACATACTTTCTTTACTATTCCTTTGCACCCTTCATCCCAGCTTCTCTTTGCTTTCACTTGGACTGACCCTGACCAGTGAAACTTTTATATCCTTTACCGTCCTCAATCTTCAGGAAAGGTAGAACGGACTAATGGTCTTTTAAAGACACACCTCACCAAGCTCAGTTCCCAACTTAAAAAGGACTAGAGAATACTTTTACCACTTTCCTTTCTCAGAATTCGGTCTGTCCTCAGAATGCTACAGGGTACATTTGAGCTCCTGTGTGGACACTCCTTACGCTGAACCACCTTAGGCTCTCTCTAATTAGATGTCCTAGGTCCTCCCAATTCTTAGTCCTTTAATACCTGTTTTTTCTCCTTCTCTTATACAGACCTTGTGTCTTCCGTTTAGTTTTTCAATTCATACAAAACCGCATCCAGGCCATCACCAATCATTCTATATGAGAAATGCTCTTTCTAACAACCCCACAATATCGCCTCTTACCACAAAATCTTCCTTCAGCTTAATCTCTCCCACTCTAGGTTCCCACGCCACCCCTAATCCCACTTGAAGCAGCCCTGAGAAACATCGCCCATTAACTCTCCATACCACCCCCCAACATTTTCACCGCCCCAACACTTCAATACCATTTTATGTTATTTTTCTTATTAATATAAGAAGGCAGGAATGTCAGGTCTCTGAGCCCAAGCCAAGCCATCGCATCCCCTGTGACTTGCACGTATACACCCAGATGGCCTGAAGTAACTGAAGAATCACAAAAGAAGGGAAAATGCCCTGCCCTGCCTTAACTGATGACATTCCACCGCAAAAGAAGTGAAAATGGCTGATCCTTGCCTTAAGTGATGACATTACCTTGTGAAAGTCCTTTCCCTGGCTCATCCTGGCTCAAAAATCTCCCCCACTGGGCACCTTGCAATCCCCCACTCCTGCCCGCCAGAGAACAAATCCCCTTTGACTGCAATTTTCCTTTATCTACCCAAATCCTGTAAAACGGCCCCACCATTATCTCCCTTTGCTGACTCTCTCTTTGGACTCAGCTCGCCTGCACCCAGGTAATTAAAAAGCTTTGGGCGACAGAGCGAGACTCCGTCTCAAAAAAAAAAAAAAAAGCTTTATTGCTCACACAAAGGTTGTGTGGTGGTCTCTTCACATGGACGTGCATGACACTTAGTATTCATATTCAAAGAATACCCCCAATTTTTGTGATGTTCTCCTCTATGCATTCTACCTTGATCTCATGTCTCATGAGCCAAAACAAATGTACAGCACAGAAAAGAAAATCACAAGCCAATATCTTTTATTGCATTTCCTAAGCATACTTATTAACAGCTATCACACAAAACATTTTAAGGCAGTTGTAGAATTGAAACTGTGTAGAGAGGGAGGGAGGGGATTACTGTAAAGAGTGTATCTGGAGAAGGGCACCAGTTTCATCAAAAATATCTTATGTATTATAAGACAATTTGGTACATAAACTGGCAAATAAAAATGTCTTCAAGATTCTCACCCACATGCCAAAGGTATGTAATTGTTACCCTCTATGGTTCTATACACAGGCTAATCTCGTTTCAAAATTTGAGGAGAAGGTTTGAGATAGAGACTCTTGTGAAACAAAACATATGAATGCACATTTTTTTCTTACAAACAAACAATTTTCTATAAGAGATGGAAGTCTTGTTTTGTTGCTCAGGTTGAAGTGAAATGGCAAAATTATAGATCATTGCCACCTCGAATTCTTGGGCTCGAGCCATCCTCCCACCTCAGCCTCCTGAGTAGCTGAGACTACAAATGCTTGCCAACACACCTGGCTGATTTTTAAATTTTTTGTAGAGATGTGGTCTCCCTATATTTCCCAGGCTGGTATCAGACTTCTGGGCTCAAGCAATCCTTCTACCTCAGCCTCCCAAAGAGCTGGAATTACAGGCATGAGCCACTGCACGCAGCCAACAAACACAATTTTTTAACTTTCTAATCTCAGAATAACATTTATTTTGGATATTATTTAAAATTATTTTTATATAGATGTCCTCTCTCTCTTTGGAAATGTTGTTTAATACTTTCAGATAAAACCTATAAAGAATTAAAAAATTCTATTTAACAAAGACCTATTTTTAAACTAGAGTGTACTTTGTATGAGAGGTTCTAAATATGGCAGTGGCCAATCTCCCTTGAATAAAAAACATAGGAACATCATATGTTAACAAAACATAGAACACATTTGCATAAAACTTTCAAAAGGTCATTGTTTTCCCAGTACATTGGGATATGATCAGACACTACATATCCACCAACTATTTGTTAAGCAAATAATGCTTCAGACCATTATGATAGAAGTGACAAATAGGTCTTCTTTGGGTGTTTGCTGTTTTAAAAGCAAATAAAAATCTCTAAGATTTTTACTCCTACATAAGGCAGCTGAAGAGGGGCATGGAAAAGAAATTCCCATTAACTGACAACTGCAACAAAATAATCTAAAGCATAGGTTACAGTTTTCCAAACTTGATGTATACATAAAATCAAGAGAAAAGAAATGGCAAAAAAAAGGGGGGCGCAGAGGTGCTGGAAATTCTGTGTAAGAAGAAATGAGCCTATCTAACTATATTTTGGAGGAAAAGGCAAATATTGTCTCAAAAAGATAATTTTTAAAAAAGATATATACTAAGAAACTAGTTTATTGTGCTGACAGTAATTTGTCTGTTATGTATAGAACGTAACTTGTTTATGCTAATTGTCTATTATCTCTTTTCTATAAAGGAAGAAAGCAAGGCAAAATAGAGAAAACTCACAAGGATTTCACTCCTTAAATAAACAACAACAACAAAATGGCAAAACTTAGAGAAGCCAAATCTGTGTTCATAAACCTTCCCAAAGCAAAGTAACACTGCAAGAAATTGCAGCTTTCCTCTTGTTAAAACAATCGAGCAAGCCATTTAGTCATTTCTACACCTAAAAAGGTTCATTTAAACATTTACCCCAAAGTATTTTTTAATAAAATGTTAGCAATGACAAAATATAATTTTATGACATAAGAATATGGACCATCTTGATTGAGAAACCAATGTTGAAAAAGTGGTAGTTTGTGACAAAGTCAGCGTTTTTCAGAGAAAGTAAAAGGCAGTATTGTCAGTTTCCCCTTTGACAAAGGTATGTGCCCTGTAATATTAACATGTGGGTGACATAAGGAAGGGAAGTTGAAGGTCACAGTTGAAATACAACTTGATGAATCATTAGATAGAAACCTGAAAGTCACTGACATAATCATCAAAGTTGAATGTCAAGCATAGTCCTTTTGGTAGGGAAGAGAGGCAAGTCAGACATCTAAAAAAAAACTCAGAAGAAAAGCGGAATGAACTACTACAACAAAGAAAATTCTCTATAATTACTCTTTTATGTTCTCTGTGAGGTAGCGTGGAGAAAATTCTCTAAATGGTCATCTTCATGGAAAATATGTTCTCTCTCCCATTTAAACAGAGTAGAAGAAAAATAAATTTTAAGAGGCATATATGCTGGAAAGTGTTATTTCTTATAAATGGAAAAAGAAAGAAAAATATTTCGGGAAAATCAGATGAAACAATATTCTCCCTTTAATTCTATCCAAAACCTTTTTTCATACAATTCCTTAGGGCTTTAAGAAAGTAACAATATATCTAATTATATGAGTTGCATTATTAATTTATAAAGAAAGAGGGAGGATTTTTACATAGCACTTTATGTAAATGAGGTGAATTATTGCCTTTTTATATTGAACCGCAAATCTTCAATGAAATCCTCTTATCTAATTACACATATTAAATGATCAGAAAACAATCAATATATTTTGCAAGCTCATAAATAGTCAGAATAAACTAAATACCATTCAGCTCTTTAGTATCTTCAATCTCATCAGCAAATTGCTTTTCTGAGCCTGAACGTCTTCTGGATGCCCGTTAGTCCAATGAATTTTGCTAATTATTTTCCAACTCTACCTTTAGTTATCAATAAAAAATATGCTTTAAACACATCACCATAGTTTTTAAATCCATAGACTTATGGCAAAGTGTGAGGACATTTTGTAATAACTGAAAAGCACCACAAATAGGCACAATAATAAATTAATAGAATAATGAATGAAGATTAATCATTAATTAATAATGAATGAAGACTATTTCAACTATTTCAGCAAAGCATAATCTTCATTTTGAAGGTTTTTTTTTTTTTTAAAAAACAACCATCTAAAATGCAATGATGCTTCCTGGCCTATGCCACTTTGATGTAAAAGTTGTTGGCTAGTAAGTTTCGATTACTTGATTATGCATTTGGTTTCAAACTTGGCTGTTAGAACTCAGCAGCTGTTTCCAGGCAAATTTTCAGCTCACAATCAGGTCAAAAGGTTGCCCAGCTGCACCTTTTTGAACTATAGTTAATACATTTCTGTCTAGTCTCATTATCATCTTTATTGTCTGATATTTTGTAACAGAGTTGAGAAATCATATTTTATGGCAATGAAGCTGCTAGGAAAAATTTATTGACTTAACAATCCCACCCAACATCTCCTGTCATGTGGAACTGTCCCCAGTACAAGGCAGATTAGTGAATGTGAGCTACTTCCATTTGGCCCAACTGTCTGGCTAAAGAATTTTCCATTACATGGGTGGATGAGATCAGCTGAGTTTGGAACCATTCAATTTATTCTGTGGCAACAGTGTAAGAGAAGACAATAGTGACTAGAACTGAATTTGAGTACACTTTCTTCTGTTGAGGTTCTGATGAAGTAGCAATGCTGAAATTATACATTTTATTATTCAATTTATTTTTTAAGTAGATGTAAGCATCTACCCTTGAGAGCTGTTTTGGTATCTGCCTCCATTGTAGATTCTGGACACAATGAGATGATGGTTAAAGCTCAACATAAAAAGGCCAGTTGATAATGCATGCCATTTCCCAGGTGTTCAGTGGCCCCAAGGTTCTATCTTATCTTTCCCTTTCATGCCAGGTCAATGAATAAGGCCAGGGGACCTTTGGAATTCACTTTTAAGTGGTATGCTAGGCTTCTTTCAATTCTGACAATGCATTGTCTGCTATTACTTCTCATGTTCCACATTCAAATGGGGATACAAACCAGGACAAATTGGTTGAAAGAAAATATAAATAAGATTAGATCTGTGGTAAGGTAAGATTTGCAAAATAGGTCAAATTTTCAGTCAAGTATTTAGAAATAAATAGATTTATGTTATGATATAAAAAGAGCTTTAAACTTACTTTATAGTCAGAAAAAGCAATGAAAAGAAGTGGCAATTATTTTTAATGATAAGAATTTTCTGCACTTGAAAATGGGATTTATCATTTCAGTAGACAGTACATGTTGTAAATTACAGGCAGATTAACTTGATATTCTACAAAGAATCTTGCTTGAAGTAAAATGCATGAATTCATATTCACACAGAAGAATAAAGTTATTATTTTCCAGCATTGGATCATATTTTGAACAAAGTAGTTTACATGGATAATATGTGAAATTTAACTGTTAGTGGTTTGATTTTCATATAAGTGCTAAATTATTTTTATAAACATTTTATAATTATCCCATACTGTCTAAAACTTCATATTAAAAGCCACTAAAATATTAGTGTCATGCAAGCAATAGATATTTCGTAAGTGCTTCTGTTAATGATAAAACATGTTTTCCCCACAGGAGTTTCCATTTCTGTTATGTGTGGAATTAGTGAAGGCAACCTTATATATCAACAAGATTTCCCTGTTTAATTTAATTTGAGGTCTATATTTTATTCCACAAAATTAAAATATTGCCTCTAATTATCATTTTTTATCATATCAATGCCCTCTAAAAAATTCAGACTTACCAAAATCATAGCCTTCTCACAAAGTGTATATAAATCAATGGAAAATATTTTCAGCTGAATTTTGTAAATAAAAACTAGAATTAATCATAAAAAGTATTTGTAATGAACTTTTTCAAGGTCACATAGGGATTTCAGACCCAGTTAGGGTTAATCATAGATTTAAAGTAAGGCAAATTTTAGAGTTTAAAAGATCCTTAAGAGGTACCTAATCTGAACACCTCATTTTATGCATTAAGAAACTGAAGCCAGCCGGGCGCGGTGGCTCATGCCTGTAATCCCAGCACTTTGGGAGCCTGAGGCAGGCAGATCGCCTGAGGTCAGGAGTTTGAGACCAACCTGGCCAGCATGGTGAAACCTTGTCTCTATTAAAAATACAAAAATTAGCTGGGAGTGGTGGCAGGGACCTGTAATCCCAGCTACTCGGGACGCTGAGGCAAGAGAATCGCTTGAACCCAGAAGGCGGAAGTTGCAGTGAGCCCAGATGGCACCATTGCACTCCAGCCTGGGCAACAGAGTGAGACTCCATCTGAAAGAGAGAGAGAAGGAGAGAAGGAGAGAAGGAGAGAGAGGGAGGGGGGGAGAGAAAGGGGAAGAGAGAGAGAGAGAGAAAGAGAGAAAGAGAGAGAAAGAAAGAAAGAAAGAAAGAAAGAAAGAAAGAAAGAAAGAAAGAAAGAAAGAAAGAAAGAAAGAAGAAGAAGAAAAAAAGAAGAAAAGAAAGAAAGAAAGAAAGAAAGAAAGAAAGAAAGAAAGAAAGAAAGAAAGAAAGAAAGAAAGAAAGAAAGAAAGAAAGAAACTAGAGCCTAGATAGATGAAACCACTTGCCCAGGGTCACAGAGCTAACACGTCAGATAAGAGATTCTTTATGTTTTATAAATATAAATTTAAATATAGTTTATATTTTCAAGAATATTGTTAGTTATCATTTTCAAACTAAAAGTTTAAAAGAGCATAACACCTTATATTCCTCTATACATCTATTTTATTATGGATTATAAAATATGATGATCTTACATGTCCTGACTGTATTCAGAAAGTTTTTTGAATATCCTACATTGCTTATTAATTTCATATTTCAATCTCTCAATAAAATATATAGCCCATAATATTTGCTGCATTTTAATATGAAAAATAAAGATTTAAAATCTCTGCTATTCATTATGAAGTTTTATATTGCATAAATGTGTATTTTCATATTTTTCACAAATATAAGGCACCATTGACAATTCTCCATTATACTTCCTTCAACATATATAATATATAAGGGGAATCTAGTATAGACTTTTCAAACATAAACAAAATGAACAACAAATCCTAAGTATGACTTGAGCCCTGATTCTGTTACTATTACTGCCCAATCTGGGAGACTGCATCGTCTCTGTGTTAATATGAATCTAAACAGGACTTTTGTCAACTTTAATATATCAAATCTAAAATATTCCATCTCTTCAAAAGGAAGCAAGATTTCATTTTATTTTTTGACACAAGGTCTTGCTCTGTCACCCAGGCTGGAGTGCGGTGACATGAACACTTGCTCACTGAAGCCTCGACCTCCTGGGCTCCAACAATTCTCCCACTTCAGCCTGCCAAGCAGCTGGGACCACAGGCACATGCCACCATACCCAGCTATTTTTTTTTTAATTTGTTGTAGAGATGGGATTTTACCATGTTGCCCAGGCTTGTCTCAAACTCCTGGGGTCAAGCAATACTCCTGTCTTGGCTTCCCAAAGTGCTGGGATTACAGACATGAGCCACTTTACCCAGCTGGAAGCAGGATTTTAGAAATAAGAATGCCACACCTATATGACCCATCCAATCAGTGATTTCATGATGTCTTTATAGAGAGTAACATCTTGGTCCCCAAAACAATACCAGCACTAAATAGACAAGGTTTAGAAGAAAAAAAAAACACACACATTAAAATGCTAAAAAATATTATTCTTGAATTATTTAGGAACTTCTACTTATTATGCAAGCATTTTCATTACCAAATATATTCCAATCAAATGAACATGTTCTCACACATACTATATTCATAGAGACATCTTTATTTTATATAGTCATTTATCAAAATAGCAAACATTTTCTCTTGTGTACGCTCACCTGTTCAGAAAAGAGGTCACTGTTATCTTCCAAATATTTACTGAAAGGGTTGGGTTCGTAGACTTCCTCCTCTTGTTTCAGTAATATTCTGGATTTTACAGGTACTGGGCGAATTACTCCAGGCTTAGTCTTCATGAATGTCAAATAAATATTTAAAAAACAGGAAAAAAAAACTATTAAAATGAACAAAGATGTGTATTGTTAAGTCATTCAATGCTGTTCTCACAGAAAATTTTTTTTTAATTTTAAAATGATTTCACAAATGCATAAAAACAGCCTGAAGTCAAATGATTTTAACTAATATAAGTTTAGTTAAAACTTAACTATAACAGCAATCAGTTCATAAAGATCTACTCTTGTAACATTCGAAATGCAAACATGTTCTACCCTTGCTGGTGCATTTGGTCAACAAATACTTCATATGCTCAATATTTATTGAGAGTCTTCTCTGTGTCAGGCAGCATTCTGGGCATGATAGCATAGATGACTTTGGTATATCCACCAAGCCCATGACAACTTTCTTTTTCTGGAAACTGCTCACCCTCCATGCCCCAAAATCTACAAAGCTGGGCCCCCACATGCCATGTTCATATTATAAACTGGGCTGGCTTTCTGACCTAAAAGAGTGGAGAATGGGTGGCAAAGAGATTGTCTCTCCCAATAACGTGGAACAGGGATTTAAACTGCTCTGCAGTAACTGTGGGAGACTGAAATTAAAGTATGTCATGTAGAAGCTACAGGAAAGCCTTAACACGACCTAAAAGGCAGATATGCTGAGATCAAGGATAGAGCAAAGTGCATGGAGGTATAGCCCAGAAAGGAGAGACACCAGAGGGCTTTCCAGAATTTACTTCCTAAACATTCCAGGGGTCTACATGAATTTCCTGTCCTGAGGTTCTTTCCTTTTCTTTTACACTAGATTCCCTCCACACACACCTTTTTGTTTAACTCAACTTTACTTCTGTAACTTGCAATCAAAAGAGTTTTAGCTAATACATGAGTCACTCGAGATTCTTAAGCTTGTACCCAGTGTCGATTTGACAAAGAGAGACGGGGGAGAACTCTAGTTTGGGGTAATTTCAAAATGATGTTTCACAAACACCAAAATCTTGTTACCCCGTAAAATGTCACAGAAAGATTGATGTTTGCAAAATCATCCCAAACAATAATTTAATAAAATGCTGTGATGCTCTTTCTGTTTAAGCACTTTGCTGCAATCATTCTTCTCAACCCCATTTCCTTTTGGAAAATGGTAAATTAGCTCTTTTCAGTCAATTCTGATGCTCACAAGTTAAGCCTTAAGGGACTACATCTATCTCTCTGCTCTATAAAGCACCTGATATATTTTGAGTCTTGAATAAATGTCGCTCTGAAATACTTTATTCAACAGATATTTGGCCTTTCATATATTATGACAACTGGGGAAATATAGATTGAGACAAGTCTCTATCTTCCCCAGACTGAGAAATATCTCCCACTTAAGAAACTCTGATTTTTCTCAAGGGGAAGAATGAACAAGTAACATCCAATTGTGCATGAAGTAATGCCATAGAGTATACACATGAGAGCAATATTCCTTCATTAAGTGCTGCAAAAAAAAAAAAAAAAAAAAGTCCAGGCAGTTCCCTATTTCTATAGCCACCTGTAATTACAGAGATGCCTGATACCTGGGCCATGATTCAAAGTTTTCCACACCTCTGTCTCTTTTTTTTATTTGACTTCCTGCTTTATTTCTTCTTTCTTCTTCTCCTATTCCTGCACTTTCTCCTTCTCTTCTACTCCCTTGTGAGGCAGAAAATAAATGCAACTCCAGGACTCAGGGGCTACAAGGCTCTAAAACTAACATTGTACTTTAGGGGTTAAGCTTGGTGTCACTATGCAGAAAGATGAAAGCAGGGAGAAGAAATCTAACCAGCAGCACTTCGGATGGTAGGATAATCTCTGCCAGAGAAACATGACTGCTTGGGTCCCTTTATTGCAAGCAGGCAGATGTTTGGGGATATCCTGGCCTAGAGCCTTCCACTCAGATCATCTGTCTTGGGATCAGTCCTTTCCAGGGTGACATCAGAAGACAGACTCTTCTGGTTGGTTGGATATCAGATATATTCAGTATCAGAGTCTGTTACTGATGCTTCATATTTTCTTCTCCACCAGTTTTTAAGCTCTTTAGTTCTTATGAGTTTCCTGGATTTGATGGTTGTCTCTGACAATTAGACAATAATTTTTCCTCCGTTTCCTCCACTCTGCCAGATTTTCCACATGTTCTTTTCTTGGACCCTGTGTTCCCAGGTTTGGACTATGTGAAGACTCTGAGTTTTCCTCATTCTATTTACTTACTTGGTCTTCATATGGTTTCCCTGATTTTTACATTGTATATATTCCCTTTTTCTTTAGTCCTGTTCTTTGCTGCTACAACCTTAATTTGTTGTTACCCAGTAGTCAATACTTCATAGATATGGAAGCCAACTCTAGGCAAAAGATGACTACACATAGTTTGCCTTTGACATTGTTCATACTTCTCATCCTATAATCTTTAATCACACCTTTCAAACCCAGCCATCTCTCAGTGATGGTCCAGTTAAAAATCTAACGCTAGTGTCCCAATTCTGAACCTCATGCACTCTCCACAGACCTTGGTATACTAACAAGTCATCAGCATGGTAGCCTCTGCACCTTCTTCATGCTTTTTCATGTGCTTCAAAACCAGCTTCAAAGTCCTTGAGGACCTACTGCAGCTAATGACACTATCATTGTCTCATAGACACAGGTTTTATATTCTATCAATATAGAATCAAAAACTGAACTCAATATTTTAGATAGATCATCTCATCAATTTCTTATAAATTCTGTGGGAGATTTAAAAGTAATAAGTCAGATGCCAAAGTCATGCAGTTAACATGCGAAGTTAAGGTTTAAATCCATGTTTGGTCTGATCATCATGCCTGTGATTTTTATCACTTCTGTGCCTATTCCAGGGAGGAAGAGTGACATCATAGAATAGATAGAAGCTTGAAATCATTGTTAAATATCCACCTCTCTGTAACTTATCCTGTCTAATCAACAACAAAGCTCCTGTAATTTTTATATTTTTTATGCCTTTAAAATATATTGTTTCTCTATTTTATTTCCACGGTCAACTGTCTCATCCTTGATTTTGGCCATTGTTAACTCATTCTGTGCCATTTTACTTTCTTTTCGTTAGCCATCCTAAATACTCTCAGAACATTTAGGACCTAATGTTTTCTAATGTTTTCAGTTCCTGGTGACTATACACATCCACACATCCACTCTCTTCACACACACACACACACACACACACACACACACATATACACACAGACACACACACCTCTTCACCACCTCCTAAAATACTCCATAATTTGCATGGCCAAGACATCAAATTTCCACTGTGTCTCTGGATTTGGTTAAAAATTTACTCTCATGAAGTAGCATAATACTGTAGAAGGAGAGCAATATGGACATAGATTTTAGTTTCTGCAATGTTGTTAATAAACTGTATTACCTTGGAAAAGCCATTCAACCTGTGTAGAACTTCTGTTGAAGGGTTGTAATTCTAATACATGACTATGTCCTTTAGTAATGGGTAATGACACATTTTATTACTTACCTTTCTGACCCCTCAGGAATTATACCACACAGAGTTACAGCAAAAGGCTTATTTCTGCATATTCAAATCCATCATCCAAACAAGGGTCTCAAAGTGCCACTTAGAAAGTCTATAAAACAGCATATGTGAAGCAACTGGCACTGTTGTCATCACACATAAGTCTCTCTTGGAATATTAGTTAACTTCCCCTCAATTATTCCTCATACCTTGTTTCACAATGTCAAATGGTGATGCAATATACATTTGCAACAAAAAGTTAACTAATGTTCTATCCAATTAAGACATTGTCTGCTAGCACTTTGACCCTTAGAATGAAGGCTGTAGACCAGTATCAGCATCATCTGAGAACCTGTTATGAGTGCCAAAGCTCAGTGCCCGACCTAAACCTACTGAATCTGAACCTGCATTTTTACAAATCCCTAAGCAATTCATGTACACATTAAAAGTTGAAAGACACTAGACTTGAACTCAATACATTAAAATGTGCAGCTCATGTAGAGATAGATCTTTCTTAGTCTATCATTCCAGAGACATCCATTTGGCCTTGTCTTCTGTCTCCAGACTGAAGGAGAGGCTTTAAAACAGACTATGCTTTATTAATTCCTAATCTATATTGCATCTTTGCATGTAGTGATCTTTGCTGGTACCTTTGGACTTCAAGTAAAGGTTCTCCTGAACAACTTCTGGAGTGCAAGACTCCGTCTCAAAAAAAAAAAAAAAAGAACAACTTCTCTAATTCCGAACAATCTAATTTGTTACATCTGTGTCCAAACAAACATAGAGAAAATTAGATTTATCAAGTTTGGGGAGTCTATAAAACTGAACTACCATGAGATTGTCATTGTGCAGCAATATTACAACTAAACTAGCCTTACGAGGCCCTTCTTTCATTTTTATCTACTATAGAATCCATAGAATAGTCAGACTCATGATTGATAGATGCAAATGACCCTCTAATGATGCCAGAAAAAGCAGTTTTGTAATTTTCTTTCCAGCCTATGTGGAAAAATAAAAAAGGTAATGACTCTCATAGCCAGCACAAAGGGCACAAGAAGAAAAATGAGAAGATTCTCCAAATCAAAAATATCAATTCATGAATATACTGAAAATTGATTTACACTGGGTATAGACATTTTTGAAGTGCCTGAAAGACAAAATAACTGTTTTGCAACTCTGAAGCACACCTCTACCAGATGTTCACTGGAGACATTTTGCCAATTAAGATCTAGTCTATGTCAGGAACTCTAGTGTCTATAGAGATAAGTAAGATATACCCCCTGTTTTCAGAGGCTCACAATCCAGTTGAGTAAATCAGAAGATAACCACAGTGTTAGTTGAGTCATGTCACTCATCTCCTAAATGATGTCCACCAATTCTACATCAAGTCATGTCAACTCTGCTCTGAAATCTCTCTAATGCCTCACCTTTTTACTGAGAGTAAAGTTCAAAGCCCTTGTAGTGCCTACAAAGCAATACCTATAAGGGTGCTGTATGACCTGATCTTTCATATCCCTAACCAGCCTCTCTTTTTCCAGTCTTATTTCCCAGTACTATCCCTTCCACCCCTTCACTCTTTCTACTCTAGCTTATACACTATGATACTGCCTCCTCCAGGAGTTTGTATTTGCTCTTCCCTTGTCTGGAACTCCCCCTCATTCCTTCTTTTTCGGTTTAAAAATCATGTTATCAGACAGATCTTTTTAATGAGCCATATAAAATAGCAATCTCCACCTCTCTTACCTGCTTTATTTTCTCCACAGCAGTTATCACTGCCTAACATCTGTTTGTGTTTATTGTTTTTCTTTCTCCACTAGAATGTAAGTTCTGTGAAACCAGAGATCTTTGGTTTATTCACTCTTATATCTCCAACATCTAGAATGGTGCCTGTACCTGGTTGGTGCTCAATAAATACTTACAGAATGAATAACTTAATTGACAGGCAGAAGCTCAGTGTGTTCACTATAGTTCAATATGGAGTCAATAAGAGGTGCTGATTCAATAGCAAAGACATGGAATCAACCCAAATGCCCATCAATGATAGATCGAATGAAGAAAATGTGGTACATATATACCGTGGAATACTATGAAGCCATAAGAAGGAATGAGATCGTGTAATTTGCAGAGACATGAATGGAGCTGGAAGCCATTATCTTCATCCAACTAACGCAGGAACAGAAAACCAAATACTGCATGTTCTCACTATAAGTGGGAGCCGAAAAAAGAGAACACATGAACACGTGCTAGGGAACAACACACATTGGAGCCTGTTGTGGGCAGGGAGGGAAAGCATCATGAAAAAATGCTAATTCATGATGGGCTTGATACATAAGTGATGGTTTGATAGGTGTAGCAAATCATGATGGCATATTTTTACCTATGTAAGAAACCTGCACATCATGCACATGTACCCTGGAACTTAAAATAAATTTTTTTAAAAAGTGGGGTTGATTGACTCCTTGAGGTCATCCATTATTTTTCCTGAATTGGCTAACTTTTTGATCACAATATAATTCACAAAGAGGGAACTTTGAGGGATAGAAGAGCCATATGGCATTTTTCCAATAGAGGAGGAGAAGAAGGAAAGTGGGTTGGTGAGTTCCGCCCTCAGGAGAAAGAGTAGAAAGCTAAAGTTATCAACTACAGAAAGTCAAGGAAAGAGGCCACTTCTTTAGGGACTTTACAAGATTTTAATCTTCTTCATTTAAAAGAAATTGTTGTTTTTCTCCCTCTATTCATGGTGATATGCAATAAAACTCTTAATACCAAAAGACAACGATGTCATCTTTTTTAGAGAATTCAAGAGTGGAGAGTGGGGAGGAAAAGAGGGTATTATATCTGACGCTAACATTAGTCTTGAGGACAGAAAAAATTCAAGGGAGTACGTGGGTTCCCCGAAGCCCAGTGGCAGGTTTTAATGGGCTGTAAGACACTCGTCTAAACCTGCTATTGATTTGTGTTTATAATCTATCAAGTATACACTCATACTTGAACACTGTCACTTGGGGCACTATATAAACAGATACTATTTCCATCCTTTGGAACTTATAATCAGAATTCTATGACAGCAGGTTGGTACAGCCTCTGGACTAGATACCAAAGTTGAAGATTAACTACCAGCACTGACCTAGGGAATCGATTACCAATATTTTTAAATAATGGGGTTTTACAGCAAAATCTTTCTTTTTTGGACAGAGTCTCGCTCTGTCTCCCAGGTGATCTCGACTCACTGCAAGCTTCGCCTCCCGGGTTCACGCCATTCTCCTGCCTCAGCCTCCAGAGTAGCTGGGACTACAGGTGCCCGCCACCACACCCGGCTAATTTTTTTGTGTTTTTAGTAGAGATGGGGTTTCACCATGTTAGCCAGGATGGTCTGGATCTCCTGACCTCGTGATGCACCGGCCTCGGCCTCCCAAAGTGCTGGGATTACAGGCATGAGCCACCGCGCCTGGCCAGCAAAATCTTTCTTAAATTAATAACTTCAACTAATACTAATGGACTGATGTTTTTTAATTGCCTTTGACTATAGAAATGAGCTCTAGGGTAGTGTGATAAGGAAAAAAAGAAATAAAGGATAGGGTGCCAGCTTTCAAGAGTTTATTTTGATCTTTCTGGAGAGATAAGATATGTAACAAAACTGCAAGAAAGTAACAAAACAACATACAGCAAATTCTGTGAGTCTGGCTGGAAATTTTACTAATTCGATGGACTCAAAGAGTTTTTAAAAGTGCCATGGTTGTTTTTGACCCATTTGCTGCAGTTTTGTCTTCATTCTCCAGTGCTTTTTTCTTTGCCTTTAGAATTTCCATGGCAAAAAACTGTGCAAACTCAATACGTTCTACCAGGCAAAATTGTAGACAAAAGCAATATTCTCTAAATTATTTACCTGATTTACTTATTCAGATAATACGTGTTTATAGACCCTAATTCTTGTTTTAAACAAACATTATTACATACTTGAAGCAAACACTTAAGCTATGTTTTCCCCTTAAACAAATATCCTAAATCTCAAAACACTATGGCATAGGGTAAAGCTCCCAAGATTGGAAAAAGCAAAAGAGATTTTTATACCACTTATTACCAAGCAACTACTGACATGGCATTCTAGATATTTAAACTTCAGTTTTCTCATCGGAGTAATGGAAATAACAATTCCTGTCATACTAACTCAAAGGTGATTATGAGAACCTAATGAGATAATATGCACGGCAAAACTTGGTAAAGAAAAAACAGCATAAAATACATTTGAAAGGAAAAACAGAATATATACTTTGCACTTATAAATATGGCATGTTGATTCTAAATGATCTAGAATATTCACAAAAGTACCTACTTGATGTGTTCCTCCAAAAAATGTTTTATAATGATTACAATAGTTTTATAAAAATAAACATACGTAAGACCTCAATAATTATAGGCTGCATCTCACGGCTCAAGAAGCATTTCATGGAATATACACAATACAGATTGGCCAGATTGAAATATTTCAATGGTTAAATAAAAGATAATAGCATGACTCAAACCTGAGGGGGCGTACCTGATAAATGCTGTGGCACTTAAGTATGTTATGTCAAGGAAAAACTGGTCAAGGAGAAACTGTCTTTGAGCTTGAAGGAGACAACAGTTCTACATAAAAGCTTTCAGGGCTGCATTTTCTGAACAACAGAGGCCTTAAGGGCCCTCAGAAGATGAGTCATGCATCACTAAAGCTGGACGCATCAGCTGGCATTCAGAACTAGGAACAAAGTATTTGCAAGTTTAAGCACTCTTCTTAATAGTGTTCCAGTAAATAGCATCTTGCTTTTACCTGTATATAGCCATGTGACTTATTTTTAAAATCTGTTGTTTTGTGCTCTCTAAAGTATTCCATCCTGGACAACAGTGAACATTTTGTAACGGCATGAAATTTCAAAAGCAAAAGGCAAATATCATCTAAACCAGGCTCCCCTACTGCCAAAGAAGACCAGGGTTTACCTACCTTGGGGAGCCTAACTTGTGTGTTATCTTATGCAGGGAAAAAGACCCCACTGGCCTTTGTTAATATCTTTGTGGTGATTCAGCTCAACAGCCAGGAAAGCTTTGTGAAGGTTTAACCTAGATCCTAGATATTTCCTTTCCTTTTGCTCCTTTTAATATGCTACAGGAAGCACAATTCACAGCTGTGAAAACTTCAATACTCTAACTGACCCTACCCAGTCTCGTCTTCAGTAAGTACTCACATTTTCCAGGCAGTGCAAAAACACTAGGCAGAGTCAGACACAGGAGGTACCCAGTGAAAGTAATGCTTCCATAGAGGCCCTGTTTCCAAACTCCTTAATTCATCCTTTCTTATTTTCCTTGAATTATCTAAAATCAATAATAACGATTCCTTTTCCAAAGCTACACAAAGCAAGGATGAACACTGATGCTGGTGACCCTAGATAATCTATTTAACTCCATAAGCCTCTGTTTCTTTTTCTGTAAAAATGGCTGCTCATATTATCTCTTCATCATTCACAGATTTTATGTGCAAAAATAACCTCTCCCTGTCTATAGGAGTATACTGACGACTCCACATTTTATGATATGTGAGCCTTACAATAATCCCTTCAGGTTGACAGAGTCGTTATTCCAATCGCCAGTGAATAGGTGGGAATTTCCGATATTTTCATCTCTAATTTCCTTTCCAGTTCTGATTGACTGCAGTGCAGTTTAATAGAAGAAGAGAAGCTAAGACTGGTGAACTAGCTTCACATGGGCTTCCAAAACAGTCTCCCAAGCCCAACTCTAAATCATTTGGCTTCCAGAGTAAACAACGGAAATATTTTAACAGTAAGGGTCATGGTTCTATTTCTTCTTTCCCTTTGAATTCTGAATTGGCACACTTGCAATAAAAGCAAGCAAACAAATCAGCCAAGTTAAAAATTTGAAAGCATGAGAAAATGATATATCTTTAAAAAGTTAAATCTCAAAAGCAATTTGGGAATTGCATTAAGCTTGTGGTACCATAGCAATCTGTCATATATTTTCTCTTCAACACACTTACTACACTTACCTCCTAAAAGAGGAGTCAAATAATTTTAACTATTTACTGTTGGTTTTACACAAAACAAATATTTGTTTATGTAATTTAACTATAAAATATCATACATTTCCAATAACTTTGTTTTTATGTGTTATACATGCACACATATTTACTCATATAAACAAAGATGTGTATATATAAACAATCAGAATTACCTCATATGTCATCTATACGTGTGTGTATATTGTAAACACATACATATATAAAAATATAAATATATATATCTCAAAGTTTTGTTTATCAAAGGCATTCTTATTTACTCATATTATTCAGAACTTAAAGAGTTCATGATGGCAAATATTGAAAATTCATTCATAAAAATGAAAAAATTATAACTTTATAGTGTTACTTAAGTGTAAAAATATTCTAAACCCTTAGTGAAGTACATGCCCTGTAAGACATCTTACATACAATCATTTTCCACTATTTATTCCATTCTCAGGTAGTATTAATATAAACACAGGGTTAATGTCATGAAATAGAAACCAAAGTTATTGAATTAAATAATTATATCAGTACAAGACATGTTCATTTTTTTAATATGATCTGCTTGCTTGATAATAATCCCTTCACAAACCTACCTATATCTCAAGGGCATTTTGAGATTAAAACTTAATTTAAAACTTGGTTAAGAAATGCCTTGAACTCCTTAGAGAAAAGGACTTAAGTAAATGAAGGAAATTATTATAAAAGTCATTCAAAGCAATGCTTTGTAGTTTTGCCCCTAGAGAAAACAAGCAATAGGATTATTTTATTGGGCAAAAAGTAAGTGTGTTTTAATTGCATTCACAATGAGTTGTTTTACTATATCTCATTTTATAAAATCATCATATATATACGTGTGTGTGTGTATATATATATATATATTTGCCACTTTGAAATCATTTCTTAAAGTATTAAACCAAGAACTTACATGTATGTAAAATACACACTTACACATGTATATATAGTCCAGCAACATCTAAAATCTGTATTTTATATACTATACTGAGTGAAACTATATATGGCAATGTGTAAAACATTCTTTATTTCCATACTCTAAATAAACAAATATATCATTTTAAATATTAAAATAATTGTAGTAATATTTCCATTTCTAAAGTGGGAAGTCATTCAGCCTCATTATGTTATTGCAGTGCTTGTTTCCATGGCAACTCCTTCAACTTCACTATGTTAGTAACCATCAATTCACAGCCCTGGAAGGGCCTGGAAAGTTCGCAATAGAATGCTCTCGCTGTTCAATTAAGAAATTGAAAGCCAGACTCCCAGACTTTTGCTTACCCACTGTCAGCCAGCTAGTTAATGTCAGAGCAGGAAGTATAAGGTGGGTCTTCTGATACTCATCCCAGATTCTTTCAAGTATACTATATTGCCCCCCGCCCCCCAGTGTTCTAAACCAACTGAAACTAATGCACACACACATTCAAACACATGCCATATACACACTATATGTATAAACAGCAGTATACCCAATGGGATTGATTGAATCAAGCTATTTTAAAAGTCAAACAATGCTTTTTATGATTTCTCAGTATTACAAATAAATATATTGTAATTATTTCTATTGGGATAATAATGACAAGACAATTTGTCGGCTGTGGCTATAGGACACCAAAACAATTTCTTTAAAAGGGGAATATCAGTTAATGTTTCAAACTGTTTTACTAGAAATTTCCATTAATTTTAGTGAAGATATCTATTATTCAGGAATTTACAGTTTTAGACAATAAACATCCAAAGATATTAAGAAAATCTTTGACCAGTGATATATAGGAAACTTATTTCATGACTTAAATTTGGTAACCACTGTAAGAATAAGAAATACAAAATGCTATAAGAGAAAATAATTCTCCCATTTAATCAAATTTTATCTTCAAATAACAGATTCTAGAGTCTGAATCTGTGCTGCCCAATGTAGTCACTAGCCCCACTCTTGAGCTCTTGTAACTAGGCAGAATTGAGATTTACTGCAAATGTAAAATATGCAATAATTCAAAGACTCTTCCCCAAAACAGTAATGTAAAAAAATCTCGATTTTTTTACTGCTTATCCATTGAAATGATATTTATATAACATTAAGTAAAATATTTTATGAAAATTAACACTACCCGTTCCATTTTACTTTTTTAATGTGGCTACTAGAAGTTTTAAAATTACATATGTGGCTTACATTTGTCATTCATGTTGTATTTTTATTGCTCAGCACTGATCTAGACCAGTTGCATGCTAATTCTCCTGTGTGAAATATCTATTTCTTATATCCAAAAACAATCCTACTCAATCATGACCTTCTCCTTAAACTCTTTTTGGATCTTTTCCTTTAAAGAGTGAGCGCTCTTCTTTAAATTCTAGTAACATCTTTCACCTGACCTCACAATCTCTTCTAATGCCTCTACTTGGATGTAAGTTACTAGCAAGTAAAGTATGTGTGTAGTTTTATGTATGTTTGTCACCTGCAAAACAACCACCATGGAGCTTTTGGAAAGTATCAGTAAAATTTGATTAGACAAGTAAGTGAATAAAAATATATGTAGTAAATGTATTCTTTTTTTCACTTTTACTTAGGTAAAGCTCTCTTGAGAGATCAGAATTTGCAGAAGTAGATCTGTGACTTAGAAGATACGTACCAGCTGACTCTCAGATACTGTAGAAGATGGTGAGGAGAGATTTGCCTGCAAAACATAAACATGGTGTGTGTTTAGTGAAACTCATAATTTATTAAAATATTTATGTGTTTAAGTATTTTGAAGTTTGCTTAGTATTAAAGAATTCTATGTCCATGATAGGATTTTGAAAAGTATAAAGGAAAAGGAAAAATATCATTATGCCACCAAAGAAATGATTTTTAATATTTTTGGTATATTGCCATAAATATTTTTCCTATGTATTTTTATTCAGCCCACATAATAGTGAATATGATGTTTATATGCTGCTTTTCCTTCTCATTTTCTTAACATAAGCATTATAACATGACATCAAAAATTCTTCAAGGTTACATAACATTTCATTCTTTGTATACTTCACATTTTAATCAAACATACCAGTATCATTGCTATTTCTATTTATTTAAAGCAAATTGAAACAAATAACATATATTTCTTTAAAGTATTGTTATATAAAAAGTAAAGCATAACAAAGTTTTATGATTTGAGAATAAAAATGACTTGGTTTTTAGAAATGTTTAAAGAAGAGATAAATATTGTATCTTTGTCATTGGCTCCTGTATTTCAATCCTTTCATCTGGATTTAGTTTCTTTCATTTTTAAAAATGTTATCTCATTGTCATAAGAACATTTAACATGAAATCTGTAGTCTGAACACGTTTGTAAGTACACAATACAGTATTGTTGACTATAGGTGCAATGTCGTATGGCAGATCTCTAGAACTTATTCATCTTATTTAGCTGACACTTCATGTTGATTAGTAACTTCCCATTTCCCCCTGCTCCCTAGTTTCCTTCTTACTACAGTAAAGGTTTTGGTGGTTTTTTCAGATCTTACTGTCTTGGATGTTGTCTGAAAATGTTTTTTATCATGTTCTCATTCTTAAGTGAGAGTCCAACTGGACACACAATTCCAGGGTAATAGCATTTCTGTCTTTTGCAGGTGCTGTGCCACAGACTTTGGCTTTTGTTGTTGTTGGCCTAAATGTTATAACTTGGAGGATCAACTGTCTTCAAATTTGGTTAACATTTAAAGTTTATCTCCGTGACATTCTGTAATTTCACTTTGATGTGCCTTGGTATAGATTTCTTTTTATGGTTTTCTGGGGGTCTTGTTATGTTCCTTTATTCTCAGCATGCATATCTTCTGAAAAATCCTACATGACTATCTCTTCAAATGCTGCCATTCTCCCATTTTATCTAATCTCTTGTTATTGAGCTTCTATTAAATATATAATAATGTGCCACACAATGATGTTTCAGTTGATGATGGACCTCATATATGACAGGGTTCCCATAAGATTATAATGGAGCTAAAACTATTCCTGTCACCTAGTAACGTCTTAAGGATCTTGACTCTGTGTAGGCCTAAGCTAATGTGTATGTTTGTGTCTTAGGGTTTAACAAAAAAAGCTTAAAGAGTATAATAAATAAAAAATAAAAGTTTGAAATAGAAAAAATTTATAGAATAAGGGTGTAAAAAGTATTTTTGTACAGCTGTATAATGCATTTGTGTTTCAAGCCATGTGTTGCTACAAAAGAATAAAAACGTTTTAAAAATTAAGAAGCTTATAAAATAAAAAATCTACAGTAAGCTAAGGTTTATTGTTGAAGAAAGAAAAAACATAAAGTTAATGTAGTGTACAGTGTTGTCTACAGTAGTGTACAGTAATAACCTTAGTTCTTCACATTCAGTCACCACTAACTCATTGATTCACCCAGAGAAACCTCCAGTCCTGCAGACTCCATTCATGGCAAGTGCACTATACAGATACACAACTTTTTATCTTTTACACTGTATTTTTACCATGCCTTTTCTTTGTTTAGATATATAAATACCATTGTGTTACAATTGCCCACAGTATTCAATACAGTAACGTGCTGCATAGGTTTGTAGCCTAGCAGCAATATGCTAAACCATATAGCCTAGGTGTGTAGTGGGCTATATCATTTAGGTTCACGTATGTACATTTTTTTTAAAAATTTGAGACGGAGTCTCCCTCTGTCACCAGGCTGGAGTGCAGCGGCACAATCGGCTCACTGCGACCTACACCTCTCGGTTTCAAGTGATTCCCCTGCCTCAGCCTCCGGAATAGCTGGGACTACAGGTGCGTGCCACCACACCTGGCTAATTTTTTGTATTTTTTTTAGTAGAGACAGCGTTTCACCATGTTGGCCAAGATGGTCTCGGTATATACACTTTGATGCTCACGTAATGATGAAATCACCTAGTGATGTGTTTTTCAGACCGTCTCTCCACAGTTAAGTGAAACATGACTGTATTTTGGGCCTTCTGAAATCCTCTCCCATTTATCTCAAACTCATTTTTATATTTTTGTCTCTTTATACTGTATTCTGGATGGTTTTTGCATATAAGCCTGACAGTTAACTTATTTTTCTTTAACTGCATATTAGTATGTTTAACATGACAATTGAAATTAATGTCTTAATAATTGACTTTTCACTTCTAGAAGTTCTACCTGGGTCTTCTTCAAATCTTGTCTTATAATATCTATAATTCATTGTAATGTTTAACGTTTTAAATATATCTATATGACAGTTTTCCAGATTTGTTATAGTCCCCCCTCGTTAAATACCATGTTGCTTATATTTGCTGATTCTCCCTCATGTTCTTCAGTTATTTTGTGTGCTTTTTAATTTTCTATTTTGAGTAATTTTGGTAATTTGGATTTCTTTAGATATCCAAGAAGCCCTGGTTGGGAAACCATCCCTGCAGTACCTTTGCCCTCATTGGACCGTAGGAGTTGCACAGGTTCTGGACCAGTTACCATTTTATTGCCTCATCCTGATTTTCCTATATCTCAAGGTGGCAGATCCCCCACATTATCACATAATCCCCAAATTATCATAGGTTTGGAGTCCCATTTTCTCATGGGTGACTTTTTCTTATCACCCAAGAATGTAGAGTAGGGGTTATTTTTTAAATTATCTTTTTCCTCTTTCATGCTTCATAGTCAATACGGCCTTGTAGGTTATAGAATTACGCAATAGATTCCCACATATGTCTTAAACTTGTTACACAGTAAAAGTTATAACCTAAGCTCCTGGGTCCTGGCACCTAGCATCTGATGTACACATGTTCTATGAGAACTTTAGGTTCTTTTTAATATTCTAACCTTGAAATGGTCAGGCTCTGTGTCCCCACCCAAATCTTATCTTGAATTAAAACCTGCATAATCCCCACATGTTGAGGGCAGGAACTGGTGGGAGGTGATTGGATCACGGGGGCAGTTCCCCCATGCTAATCTCATGATGGAGAGTGAGTTCTCGCAAAAGCTGATGGTTTTATAAGGGGTTCTTTGCCCTTTGCCTACATTTCTCTCTCCTGCCACCATGTGAAGAAAGTCCTTGCTTCTCCTTCGCTTTCTCCCATGATTGTAAGTTTCCTGAGGTTTCCCCAGCCATGCAGAACTGTGAGTCAAGTAAACCTCTTTTCTTTATAAATTACCCAGTCTCGGGTAGTTCTTTATAGCAGTATGAAAATGGACTAATGCAAACTTAGAAGTCCCACTTCATTTATGGCACCCAGGGATTAGTTATGTTTTATCAAGCATTTCTGCATTTACATGGGAGGCTAAACTTTCATAGCAGCCTAACCTTCCGTTTCGACAGGAACCGGTCAGCATACAGATGAATAATTATAAATATGCTTGGTTAAAGTACAATAAGTTATGTTCCTAAAATATTTCTATTTTTGAAATCGCAAATATTTCAGAGCTTATTTTGATGTATCATTGCATTGTTTTAATCTCTGAGAGATCAACAATAACTGAAAACTGAAAGCCTCATGGTTCCATGTTATCAACAAGTATGAATCACCAAACAATGATAAGGCACATGAAGTCCTTTGTACACAGCGTCTAACATTGTTTGTTTTCTGCGTTTTGACTCATGCCATTCTTACAGGTGCCACTGCTTGCTGCCATTCCTGGCTGCTTGATGGCAGTAGGGTATCTTGGCTAAGTGCTCCGCTTATCTAATTGCTGTGGGCCGGGCTAGTGTGCACTGAGGTTTAGGAAAATTGCCCTTCAGAATATCCATCATGGTGTTTTTGTCAGTTCACCTAAGGTTTCATTAAACCTCATAATCGAATACAGGTAATAATAATGATTTCTTCTAAAATATTAGGTTTTTTACTATTTAACAATTTTTTCTTATTGCACTAATGAAGGCATTCTCTATTGATCCCTTAAGTTAAATGAATAGCTTCTGTGAAATATGCTGAATTAAATGCATCATAACTGAAAAAAAATTTTTACCTCAATCATTACAGGTAAGAAGTTACATATTAATAATAAAGTACTCAAACAATTTGTATTACTAATATTTTTCAGTATATTGTACTAAATAATACCAAATTATTATCATAGGGAAAAGGGAGAAAAGGCTCAAACATATTAATTAAATTAGGAAAATATCTAAATATCTTTTTATGGAGTCTCTGTAAGTCCCCCAAATTCCCTCACTGGGAATCATGACATAATAATAAGATGCTTTAGACACCCCTAGACACTTTTATTTCATCCAGTATTATGAACTCTGTATCACTGCTATCAGAAACTTCCCAGAGAAAGTGCAAAATTAAATGCAAACCACGAAGTGGAGTGGATATGCATAATACTAAACAGATTTGTCCTTAGCAAAGAGGAAGAATAGTGACTTATATGTTTTATCACTAAAGTAACCAAGTTTTTTCAATGAAGCCAATTACGTCCAATCTTTTGAGAAGCCACCCTCTGCATGTCTAATGCAGGTTAATGCTGTTTATTGGAAGTTATAGCTATAATTATGTCATTAATATTGTAGCAATTATTTTCCAAAATGTGAGGAGAGATTGTGTGGTGAACTAAGCAGGTGATGGGAAAAGATTGCTACATTTGAAAACCTGCATCACCTGAATAAAGGCGGAGAAGAAACTTGAAATACCTAAAAATAAATTTGAAATTGGATTTGAACAACATTAAAATTTTGGTCATTCATATCTCTCCAGGTTAACACTAACTGGGAAGAGTAACATTTGAGGTAAGTATAAGAATGGCTCTTGTGTGAAATAAAAATTTATAATCTATATTCTACAGCCTTTGACATTGTTTTAATCATAGAAGAAAAAATAATGAGAGAAAGAGAGAGATGGGCTTTAGCCATTGCTGTATCCTTTAAAAAAAAAAAAAAACTTAAAAAACTAACAGAACAGTCAAAAAAATAATGAAGGTAAAAAAATTTTATTTCAAAAAAATCAATTTAAGAATTAAGTTATATGGAAACTAAAAGAATTAGAGACTAAGTAAAGGTAAAGATTTGAAATCCATCGAAAGATAAATTCCTACACAAGGCACTACTTGTCCCAAGCCAGCTTTGGAGAAACCTTTTCATCTCCCAAAGACTTGACGCCAAAGGCACACAAAGAACAGCCACGCTCCTTATTCATCATCTAGATTTCCCATTCCTTGCAATCTGCACCATTTCACATTCATGACAAGTGTCTTTTGGTCGGCATCACTCTAACAGACACCATCTTGGGGGCCTGGGGGAAAAATCAAGCTGGATTCAATAAAAAGTGTCAAACAGTTGCCTTTTCTTTCTGTACTCTGGTACTCTACTTTTAGCATGCTTTTTTCCCTTTCAGTAGTCATGTCCCTTCCACCTGAATATAATGTCAGGTTTGATACCATTAAGATGCTTCTTTTCCGTTTTTCTCTGTTGACTCTAACTGTCCTGAATCTTCCTTTCTCAAAGCTCAGAGAACTCTAATCAGTGATAACATGCTAATTGAATTACGTTATTTCTCCCGGTCAAGACTGATGTACAGTTAAGCAGAAAGACAACACTCAAAATATGAATTGGGCAGTTAGTTATTACTGAGTGCTAAGCTTAGCATTGAGGACACATAAAATTACGAAATGATAAAGACACTGTCTTACTCTTAACCTGGAGAGTGTTCCTATTATTTGTACATAAGGCACTACTCAAAAAAAATGAATCCATGTTGAAAATGTTAGATGCCAAGGCCATTTGATATATTATGACACATCATGTCTTCCTTACTTTGAACTGCTTATTCTTACTATCTATAGAACTTACCCTGTCTAAGAGTTGGAGGTTGCAGTGAGTCAAGATCACGCCACTGCACTCCAGCCTGGCAACAGAGAGAGACTCCATCTCAAAAAAAAAAAAAGACCTTACCCTGTCTAAACATCTCACTAAAGACCATTTTCTAAGTTAGTAATATATCCTCCATAATATCTAATATAAAGAGTAGATATAGAAATTTTTTAAAGTTTGATTCTTTAAGATAGGGAATGATGATTCTAACTTGTCATGAACATAGTTGGTAGACAGTACAAGTGGGCATAGGTGACCAGTGAAAGTCATAGTTTATATGTGCAAATAGGGAAATAAAAGATCAGATCAAGGGGAAGTTTGTCTGAAATAAGGCACCTTCCCATTTGATGAAATCTAAAATGGCAAGGAAAAGGATACAAGGCAGAAGGTTGTCTCATTCACTCTTCTCTGCCTCCTCATCTAGCAGAATGCAGAAGACTATCTTCCATTTCCTCCTTAACCCTATCATACATACATATACTGCAGAAATATTTCTGAATAATTAGAAAAGGAAATAAGTAATGATCAGTCAAGTGGAATTTCTTGCTTAAATTGTTCCCAATTCTTCCTATAACTCATCAAATCTCTGGCCTCATCCTGCAGCGAAGCAGATCTGGACCTGATTTGGATTAATTCACCCCTCGTCCTAAGATCTATGACTGCATTATTGCACATCACCTCTGAAACACTCCAGCATAGCAACGTTTCCAAGCATAGCAACGAGAAGAGTGTGTGAGCTGGTGAAAGTGGAGATGACCTTTATTTGAATATCTGTATATATAGTGGAAAATATTATTAATAAAGTTTGACACATTTTTTCAATATATTCTGATATTTTGGAAGGAATGTATTCCATTGTAATGATATTTTTCTGTCTCTCAAGCTCATTAAAATGACATCTTACCTGTATGCTATCTAATATTTAATAACTCCATCTCAGATATTTCCTCTGCACTTAAAAGTAATTTATAAAATGGAGAGGATTTATAAAATAAGTTGTTATCAGTAGAATGTGATTCCAACTAAGAGTTTTTGATGCATTAGTAATAGGACCAAATACTACCCTATTTTCAGAGGTTGTTCTTTATTAAGAAAGCATACTATGGTTTTGAATTATATAAATGTGACAAATTTATACTGGTAGTTAATAAAACATAATAAACATTTAGAAGGTCACATATAATGCAAAGACAAAAAATTCCCTCTACAAAGTTCATAGAATGAAAATAAAATGAAATTGAATTTTAATAGATAATTCATCCCTGAGGGCTGGAGCAAGATGGTAGAATAGAAACTTACAGTGTTCATACCTCCCACAGGAATACCACATTTTAGCAGCTATCTGCACAGAGAAAATGGCCCCCTCAAGAACCAAATCTAGTGAGCAATCATAGTACCTAGTTTTAACTTCATATTGCTGAAAGAGGCATTGAAGGGGGTTGGAAAGACAGTCCTGAATTGTTGATGCCACCCTTCCCCCCAACTCCCCAGTAGTGGCCATGCAGCATAGAGAGTCTGTGCATTTGGGAAAGGGAGAGCACAGCAACTGGGGGACATTACATTGAACTCAGTGCTGCCTTTTAACAGAAGAAAGCAAAACTATGCTGGGCTCAGCCAGTGCCCACAGATGGAGAGAGCATTTGGAGTAGGCCTGCCCAGAGGGGAACTGCCCATCCCAGCAGTTAGAAGTTGACTTTCTTGGCAAGGCTCACCACCATGGGCAAAAGTGCTCTGGGATTCTAGGCAAACCTGAAAGTCTAGGAAATAAGGACTGTAATTCCTAGGCAACTCCTAGTACTGCACTGAGTTCAGAGCCAGTAGACTAGGGTGGCACATAACTTAGGGAGATACCAACTGGCATGGCCAAGAGAGTACATGTGCTATTTCTTCCCCAACTCCACACAGTGCTGCTCACAGCAACAAAAGTGACTCCTTGCTTCTGCTTAAGGAGAGGAGAATGAAGAGTAAAGAGGACTTTGTCTTACATCTTGGAGATCATCTCATCCACAGATGGACTGAGTACCAAGCAGAGCTATGATGCCCCCATTACCTGCTCTAGCTCATGATGTTATTAGGTATATCCTGGGCAAAAAGAGAACCCACTGCCTTGAAGGGAAAGACTAGTCTTGGCAGGACTCATCACTTGCTGACTAAAGGGCTGTTGGGTACTGAATAACCAGCAGTGATACTCAGGTAGTATACCATGGGCCTTGGGCTCTGAGATGGGCTGACTGCAGGTGTGACCCATCACATTCTCAGTTGTTGTGGCTACAGTAACAGACTCCTTCTGTCTGAGAAAAGCATAGGGAAAAGTAAAGGGAACTTTGTCATGCACCTTAGGTACCAGGTTGACCACAGGGAGGTAGAACAATAAACAGGCTCTTGGGGTCCCTGAATCCAGGCATAGGCTCTTACACATCATTTCTGGACCAGCCCTGGGCCAGAAGGGAGCCCATTGCCCTGAAGAGTGAGTCCCCAGCCTGGAAGCATTTCCCACAAGCGGACTAAAGAGCCCTTGGGCTTTTAGTGAACATCAGTGGTGGCCTGATGTTCACTAAAAAAGACTGCCGCCCGGGCCCATGCGCTAGTGGTGCTGGTAGCCACAGGGAGAGGCTCTTCTGCCTGTGGAAAGGGGAGGGAAAAACAGAAAGAACTTTGTATCGTGACTTGAGTGCTAGCTTAGCTTCAGAGAAATAGTACTTCAGGTAAATTTCTAAGGTTTTTGACTCTAAACCCTGCCTCCCAGATAGCATCTGCAGAACTGCAGAGGGCCTGCGGGAACTTGCCACAGGGGTGCATGCATCTCACCCCCAGTTCCAGGCAGCTCAGTACAGAAAGAGAGACTTTATTTCTCTGGGGGAAAGTAAGGGAAAAACTAAAAGTCTCTGCCTGACAATTCAAAGACAGGCATAAGCAAGCCCAAATTGTCCAGACTACAAAAAATACCTAACTCTTCAACGTCGAGACACTGACAAACATCCACGAGCATCAAGAGCATCCAGAAAAACATAACCTCATAAAACAAACTAAATAAGGCACCAGAAACCAATCATGGAAGAACAAGGATATGTGACCTTTCAGACAGAAAATTCAAAATAGCTGTGTTGAGAAAACTCAAAGAAATTCAAGGTAACACAGAGAAGGAATTTAGAACTCCATTAGATAAATTTAACAAAGAGATTGAAATAATTAAAACAAAATCAAGCAGAAATACTGGACTTGCAAAATGCAATTGACATATTGCAGAATGCATCAGAGTCCTTTAATAGCAGGACTGACCAAGAAGAAGAAAGAATTAATGAGCTTGAAGGCAGGTAATTTGAAAATGTGCACAGTCAGAGGAGACAAAAAAGAATAAAAAACAGTGAAGCACACTTTCAGTATTTAGAAAATAGCTTCAAAAGGGCAAATCTAAGAGTTATTGGCCTTGAAGATGAGGTAGAGAAAGAAACAAGGGTAGGAGATAGGAGTAGAAAGTTTATTCAAAGGTACAATAACAGAGAACTTCCCAAACATAGAGAAAGATATCAAGTACAGGAAGGTTATAGAACACCAAGCAGATTTAACCCAAGGAAGACGACCTCAAGGCATTTAATAATCAAGTTCCCAAAAGTAAAGGATAAAGAAAGGATCCTAAAAGCAGAAAGAGAAAAGAAACAACGCACAATGGAGCTCCAATATGTCCAGCAGCAGACTTTTCAGTGGAAACATTACAGGCCAGGAGATAGTCACATGACATATTTAAAGTGTTGAAGAAAAACAAACAAACAAAAAACCTTTTACCGAAGAATTGTATATCTGGTGAAAATATCCTCCAAGCATGAAAGAGAAATAAAGACCTTCCCAGAAAACAAAAGCTGAGGGATTTCATTAACACCAGAACTGCTAGAGTGGGCTCTTCAATTTGAAAGAAAAGAACATTAATGAGCAAGAAGAAATCATCAGAAGATACAAAAACTCACTGGTAATAGTAGGCATACAGAAAAACACAGAATATTATAACACTGTAATTGTGGTATGTAAACTACTTTTAAGTAAAAAGACTCAATGATGAACCAGTCAAAAATAATAACGACAACTTCTTAAGACATAGTATAATAAGACATTTAAAAAAGTTAAAAAGCAGGGACATGAAGTTAAAGTGTAGGGTTTTTATTAGTTTTCTTTTTGTATGTTTGTTTGTTTATGCAATTAGTGTCAAGTATTGTCATCAGTTTAAAATCATGAATAGTATAGTATTTACAAGCCTCATGGTAACCTCAAATTTAAAAACATACAACAGATACACAAAATATAAAAAAGTAAGAAATTAAAGCATACCACCAGAGAAAATCACATTCACGAAAAGAAAGGAAAAAGGGAAAGAAAAAAGAGAATACCACAAAACAACCAGAAAACTAATAACAAAAGGGCAGGGGCAAGTCCCTACTTATCAATAATATCATTCAATGTGTGAGAACTAAACTGTCCAATCAAAAGTCATAGAGTGGCTGAATGGATGAAAAACAACCCAATCACCTGTTGCCTACAGGAAACACACTTAGCCTGTAAACATACTCACAGAGTGAAAATAAAGGGATGGAAAAAAGATATATTCCATGCCAATGAAAACCAAAATAGAGCACAAATAGCTATACTTATATCAGACAAAATAGATACCAACACAAAAACTGAAGAAGAGACAAAGAACGTCATTATATAATGATAAAGAGTCAGTTCAGCAAAAGGCTATAATGGTTGCAAACTTGTATGCAACCAACACTGGAGCACCCAGATATATAAAGCAAATACTATTAGAGCTAAAGAGAGACATAGACCTCAATACAATAATAACTGGAGACTTCAACACCCCAATTTTAGCATTGGACAGATCTCCCAGACAGAAAATCAACAGAGAAACATCAGACTTAATCTATACTATAGACCAAATGGACCTAATAGATATTTACAGAATGTTTTATCCAACAGCTATACATGCCTCAACACATGCTTCTCCTTAGCACATGGATCATTCTCAAGGATAGACCATATGTTAGGTCACAAAACAAGTCTTAAAACATTCAAAAAATTAAAACAGTATCAAGCATCTTCTCTGACCACCAGGAGATTAAGCTAGAAATCAATAGCAACAGGAAATTTGGAAACTATACAAACAAATGGAAATTAAACAATATGCTCCTGAATGACCAGTGAGTCAATGAAGAAATTAAGAAAGAAATTGAAAGATTTCTTTAAACAAGTGATAATGGAAATGCAAAATACCAAAACCTACAGGATATAGCAAAGCAGTGCTAACAGGGAAATGTATAGCTGTAAGTTCCTACATAAAAACAAACTTTGAATAACCTAATAAAACACCTTAAACAACTAGAAAGGCAAGAGCAAACCAAACCCAAAATTAGTAGAAGAAAAATAATAAATATGAGAACAGAAATAAATAAACTTGAAACAAAGAAAGCAATTCAAAAGATCAATGAAACAAAAAGGTGATTTTTGAAAAGATAAAGAAAATTGACAAATCTTTAGGCAGACAAATAAAGACAAAAAAGGGAAGAAACACAAATAAAATCAGCAATGAAAATGAAAACATTACAATGGAAACTACAGAATTTTTTTTCCTCATGAACTTTTTTTATTATTTTATTTTACTTTATTTTATGTTAAGTTTCAAGATACATGTGCAAGACATGCAGATTAGTTTCCCATCTAAACGTGCGCTGTGGCGGTTTCTACACCTATCAACCCATGACTTAGGCATTAAGCCCCACATGCATTAGCTATTTATCCTGATGCTCTCCCTCTCCCTACCCTCCCGAGAGGCCCCAGTGTGTGTTGTTCCCCCGCCACCCTGCCCGTGTCTATGTGTTCTTATTGTTCAGCTCCCACTTATAAGTGAGAATATGTGGTGTTTGGTTTTCTGTTCCTGTATTAGTTTGTTGAGGCTAAAGGCTTCCAGCTCCATCCATGCTCCTGCAAAAGACATGATCTTTTTCCTTTCTATGGCTGCACAGTATTCCATGGTGTATATGTACCACATTTTCTTCATCCAGTCTCTCATTGATGGGCATTTGGATTGATTCCATCTTTTTGCTATTGTGAATAGTGCTGCAATGAACATACACTTGCATATGTCTTTATAACAGAATGACTTATATTATTCCTTTGCATATGTACTCAGTAATGGGACTGCTGGGTGAAATGGTATTTCTGGTTCTAGGACTTTGAGGAATCACCACACTGTCTTCCACAATGGTTGAAATAATTTACATTCCCACCAACAGTGTAAAAGCATTTCTGTTTCTCCACAGCCTCACCAGCATCTGTTGTTTCTTGACTTTTTTAATAATTGCCATTCTGACTGGTGTGAGATGGTATCTCATTGTGGTTTTGATTTGTGTTTCTCTAATGATCAGCGATGTTGAGCTATTTTCATGTTTGTTAGCTGCATAAATGTCTTCTTTTGACAATTGTCTGTTCACATCCTTTGCCCACCTTTTAGTGGGGTTGTTTGGTTTTCTCTTTTAAATTTGTTTAAGTTCCTTGTAGATTCTGGATATTAGACCTTTGTCAGATGGATAGATAGTAAAAATTTCTCCCATTCTCTAGGTTGTCTGTTCACTCTGATGATAATTTCTTTTGCTGTGCAAAAGCTCTTTAATTAGATCCCATTTGTCAATTTTTGCTTTTGATGAAATTACTTTTGAAGTTTTCATCATGAAATCTTTGCTGGTGCCAGTCCTGAATGGTATTGCCTAGATTTTCTTCTAGGGTTTTTATAGTTTGAGGCTTTACATTTAAATCTTTAATTCATCTTGAGTTAATTTTTGTATAAGGTGTAAGGAAGGGGTCCAGTTTCAATTTTCTGCATATGGCTAGCCAGTTTTCCCAGAACCATTTATTAAATAGGGAATATTTTCCCCATTGCTTGTTTTTGTCAGGTTTGTTGAAGAGCAGATAGTTGTAGATGTGCAGTCTTATTCCTGAGATCTCTGTTCTGTTCCATTGGTCTATGTGTCTGTTTTTGTACAAATACCATGCTGTTTTGGTTACTGTAGCCTTGTAGTATAGTTTGAAGTAGGGTAGCATGATGCCTCCAGCTTTGTTCTTTTTGCTTAGGATTGTCTTGGCTATACAGCCTCTTTTTTGGTTTCATATGAATTTTTAAGTTTTTTTTTTCCTAATTCTGTGAAGAATGTCAATGGTAGTTTAATGGGAATAGCATTGAATCTAGAAATTACTTTGGGCAGTATGGCCATTTTCACAATATTGATTCTTTCTATCCAGGAGCATGGAATGAAACCACAGAAATTTAAAGGATTATTAGTAGCTACTGTGAGCAACTATATGCCAATGTGTTGGAAAATCTAGAGAAAATTGATAAATTCCTAGATACATACAACCTATCAAGACTGAACCATGAAGAAATCCAATGCCTGAACAGATCAATAACAACTAATGAAATCAAAGCTGTAATAAAAAGTCTGCCAGTAAAGCAAAGCCCGGGACCCAGTGGCTTCACTGCTGAATTCTATGAAACATTTAAAGAACTAATACGAATTTGACTTAAACTATTCGGAAAAAAAAATAAAGGAGAAGGGAATACTACAAATCTCATTCTATAATGAGACCAGTGTTACTCTGATACCAAAGCCAGAAAGATACATCAAACAAAGAATATTGCAGGCCAATGTCTCTGATGAATATTGATGCAAAAATCCTCAATAAAATGCTAGCAAAACAAATTCAACAATGCCTTAAAAAGATTATTCATCATGATCAAGTAGGATTTATCACAGGGATGCTAAGATGGTTTAACATATGCAAATTAATCAATGTGATATGTCATATCAACAAAATAAAGGGCAAAAACCATATGATCCTTGATGCTGAAAAAGCATTTGATAAAATTCAACATCTCTTCATGATAAATAAAACTCTCAAAAAACTGGGTACAGAAGGAGTATATATAAACATAATAAAAGTCATATGTGACAGAGCCACAGCTAGAATCATACAGAATGAGGAAAACCTGAAAGCTTTTCTTTTAAGATATGGAATATGACTAGGATGTCCACTGTCACCACTGTTATTCAACACATAACTGGAAGTTGTAGCTAGTGCAATCAGACAAGCGAAAAAATAAAGGGCACCTAAATTGGAAAGAAAGAAGTCAAATTATCCTTGTTTGCAGATGATATGATCTTATATTTGGAAAAACCTAACGACTCCACCCAAAACTATTAGAACTGATAAATGAATTCAGTAAAGGTGCAGGATACAAAATCAACATACAAAAAGCAGTAGCATTTCTACATGCCCACAGTGAACAATCTAAAAAAGAAGTCAAAAGAGTAATATCATGTACAATAATAGTCACAAGTAAAAGCAAAAATCTAGGAACTCACTTAACCAAAGAAGTGAAAAATCTCTACAATGAAAACTATAAAACGCTGATGAAAGAAATTGAAGAGGACACACACAAAAAATGAAATATATCCCATGTTCTTGGATTTAAAGAATCAATATTGTTATAATGTCCATACTACCCAAAGTAATCTACAGATTCAAAACAATTCCTATCAAAATATCAATGACATTCTTCATAAAAATAGAATAAACAATCCTAAAATTTATGGGGAACCACAAAAGACCCAGAATCACCAAAGCTATCCTGAGAAAAAGGAACAAAACTGAAGAAGTCATTATCTGACTTCGAATTCTACTACAGAGCTATAGTAACCAAAACAATATGGTACTGGCATAAAAACAGACTCATAGACCAATGGAACAGAATAGAGAACCCAGAAACAAATTTGCTCACTTACGGTGAACTCGTTTTTGACAAAGGTGGCAAGAACACACATAAGGAAGATAGTCTTTTCAATGAATGATGCTGGGAAAGCTGGGTGTCCATATGCAAAAGAATAAAACTAGACCCCTATATCTTGCAATACACAAAAATCAAATCAAATGAATTAAATACTTAAACCTAAGACCTCAAACTATGAGACTACTACAAGAGAACATCAGAAAAACTTTCCAAGACATTCTTCTGGGCAAAAATTTCTCCAATAATACCCCACAGGCACTGGAAACCAAAGCAAAAATGGACAAATGAGATCATATCATGTTAAAAAGCTTCTGCCCAGCAAAGGAAACAACAAACTGAAGGAATAATACACAGGATGGGAAAAAATATTTGCAAACTACTCATCTGAGAAGGGATTAATAACCAGAATATGTAAGGAGTTCAAACAACTCTATAAAAAGTATAATAATTGTAGTTTAAAATGGGCAAAAGATTTCAGTAGACATTTCTCAAAAGGAGACATCCGTATGGCAAACAGGCATATGAAAAGATGCTCAACATCACTGATCCTCAGAGAAATGTTAATCAAAACTACACTGAGATATTATCTCACTCCAGTTAAAATGGGTTTAATCCAAAAGACAGGCAATCACAAACGCTTATGAGCATATGGAGAAAAGGGAACCCTCGTATACTGTCGGTGGGACTGTACACCACCAATTAGTACGACCACTATAAAGAACAACTTCAAGGTTCCTCAGAAAATGAAAAAGAAAGAGCTGCCATGTATGATCCAACAATCCCACTGCTGGTTATATGCCCAAAAGAAAGAAAATACGTATATTAAAGAGGTATCTGCACTCACATGTTTGCCACAGCACTGTTTACAATATCTAAGATTTAGAAGCAACCTAAGTGTCCTTCAACAGGTGAATGAATAAAGAAAACATGGTACTTATACACAGTGGAGTACTATTCAGCCATTATAAAGAATGAGATCTTGTCATTTGCTACAACATGTATGGAACTGGAGGTCATTATGTTAAATGAAATAAGCCAGGCACAGAAAGACAAGCAACACATGTTCTCACTTATTTGTGGGATCTGAAAATCAAAACAATTGAACTCATGGAGATAGAGAGTAGAAGAATGGTTACCAGAGGCTGAGAATGGTGGGAGTTGCTTTGGGGTGGGGAGGTAGGGATGGTTATTGAGTACAAAAAAAATAGAAAGAATTAACAAGACATGGTATTTGATAGCACAACCAAGTGACTATAGTCAATAATAATTTTATCGTACATTTTAAAATAACTAAAAGAGTATAATCAGATTATTTGTAACACAAAGAATAAAAGCTTGAGGGCACAGATACCCCATTTTCCACGATGTAATTATTATGCATTGCGTTCCTATATCAAAATATCTCATGTACTCCATATATAACTACTATGTACCCACAAAAATAAATATATTAAAAATTTGTTTAGAAAGGAAATCTATTTATTTACATGAAGGAAATAAACTTTAAAAATGATTTTCAATAAGAAATAACTCTCTTATACCTTATCTGATATATTATGAGTTAATGTACATTTAAGCTCATGATTTGAAACCCTGGAAAGAGTAAATCACTATCATTTTAGATGTTAATATGACCAAATATGAAATTATTCTTTCTAAGTTTAGGCTGAAGGTTATTGGGCATGAAGAAATAATTTGGAGCCAGGGTATAAATATGAATGGATAAAATATTTAAAGAATGCAAACTATTTCCATATGTACTTACACTTCTACAAGTATATAGAAGTATCAATGGCAGAAACTTTGACATGAAGAAAACTTGGGTTGGGTTTTGCCTACTCTGACTTCTCAGACTTGTTTTCCCCCTCAGTATAATGGAAATTTTAAAATAATAATACCCACCTCATAGTTTTGGTATACGGTTTAAATGAGATAGTTAAGCTTTATTTTCAAGGTAAGAGCTCAAAATATTAGTTATTATTATTGTTGAATTTAGCATCTTTTTAAAATAATCGAATGAAATAAATTAATCAATCCTGCAAGTGACCAAAGGCTCACTCCCTGTTCAACATATTGTTAGCCCAGTTACAATTCTATTACACTTAAAAGAATCCCAATTAAATTATTTTAAAATAGCCTGCATTTTAAGACCACCACAGACTGGAGAAAACCTTTACTTTAATTAGTCTGAATTAGTGTTGCTCTTACTGCACCTGGCTCATCCTAAAAAACAGACTGTATGAAATGTCACAATATGTGCAATAAAGACCCAAAGAAAGAAACATTATTGTGAGTTGATTTTCCTTGTTTATTTTTCTTTTTTTTCTTTTTTTTTTCCAGAGAAGACAGTCTTTCACCAAAGGCCTATAAAGCGGAATTAGCCATACACTTTCTTATTCTTTTATTAAACCATTATAATTATCCCAGGAAAACTGGAAAACCTACGAATACATTGAAAACTAGCAAATTTGTAAGTTGGTTTTAACATCAATAGGTTCTCTGGCTACCTCCTCTCTATTTCTACAATAAAGTTTCTTGCTCATTTACTATTTTAACTGTTTACTATCTGTCTTATCATTGGAATATATGCTTCAGAAATTGGCATCCTGTCATTGTGTTCACTCCTCTCACCCCAGTGACTCCTCAGTGAATGGTACTTGGTAGACACTCAATAAATATTTGTTGAATCAATGAATAGTGGTGGAAAACTGAATAACAGGGCTAGAAATAGTGACTAGTTTTTCTACTAGTCTTGATCCATAGATTATATACTATATCTTTTTAATTTTATTTTTTAATTGACAAATAATCATTGTACATATCCATGGGCTGCATAGTGGTGTTTTGAGACATATAATGTGTAGTAATCAGATATACTTTTAAAGAGCCTCCACAAATAGGAATTTTAGGTGGTCAGTACTAACTTGTTCAGGATATCCTCAAGTGTAACCAAACTTTTTTTTCTTGGCTCTAATTTATGTCTTCCCTTTATTCAACCTCCTCTGTGGTATAGGAGTTGGTAACCTGCATGATCCCTGCCTTTGAATTTAATCTAAGAATATTTACAAAGTCAAGGACTCACTGAGTCCCAGCAGGTGTATACTCTGAAGATGACAACTTTCTCCAAAGTTTGAAGACAGATGGTGAAATATTGAAATGTTACAGAAATAGACTTCTCAGAGTCGCTTTTTAGTTGTCATGGGAAAGAGAGAAGTATATAGTGATAAATGAATTAATTAAATCACAGCTAGTAAACTCATACTTAAAGTGAGACATCCCATAACTGAGTCAATACAAATATTAGAATTTTTAGAAGAAAATATTACAGTGTCATTCTTTTTAAAAAATCAGAACATACTGTATTTAAGACATACAAGATAAGCTCTTGTTCACTCAAGACTAAAGCTTATAGCTAAAGTGGACTTCTGCTCTAAAATTTAATCTTTTCTCCTCAAACTAAATGTATCAGACATCACCTAGTAAATTGTAATAACTACAGCCGAATATGTACAAATATGACTAATCCGAGAGCCGGCGCCAAACTAGTTTTGACCTTTCGTTGTAAAATGATCCCTTATGGTCTTCCAAAAGACACGGACGTATTTTAGGGGCCACAAACAACAATTCAAATGTCATGTTGTAAAATAAAGTAAAAACAAAGCTTCTTACTCAAGAAACGAATTTTAATTAAGGTCAAGAATCTTATCTGAATTAGAGTTTATATTTGTTCTGGCCTATACTGAAGCTGTTTGATGGTTCATTCTTAACTTTGAATAACTTAAATGCTCTCACAACATTAAAGGCATGAAAGTTAACATGCTTTAATTAAGTATGATAATTGATTGAAAGTAAAGAATAATTTCAAATAATTTCTAACTATGGAGATTGAAGAAGTCGCTCCAGAATCATTTCAATTGCTACCAAATTAACCACTCCCAGAGAGGAATGGATAATGACAACAACTCTCTGAACCTATTGAAAACTAATCTAATTAGAGACATTTTGCTGAAATGCCAGAGTAGGTAAGATAAGAAGGTGAGTGACAGAGCAAAAATTCCAGTGACTTTTTTGGGGGTCTGGCTCTTGTAAAATGTATTAGTCACAAAAAGTATAGAAACACCTTTAGGAAACTTTCTTTTCTTGTACTCAATAACGAATCAAGGAATTCAATTAAATCAAGATACTTCTAGTCTTCCAAAGATAGATAAGAGGAAGAGAAGAAAGGAGGTGTGAATAAAGGAAAAAGGGAAAGGAAAGAAAAAGCTTTTAGTTATCGAGCAATTCCTTTGTATCAGGATTGCATTAAGGGCTTTTCATAGATTAGCTAATATAAATCTTACGTAAGAAAATTATTAGTATCCCCATTTCATAGATGAAGAAACAAAGGCACAGAAAGGTAAAATGGTGAGTAATTTTCCCAGAATCAGATAGCTACCTAAAAGCAACACTGATTTTAAACTTGGGTCTAGTCTACTAAATGCCTTCATTATTTTTAAGTATTACTCTCAATGGCTTCCAATAATAATGAAAAATAACAGTGAAACTTCCAGAAAATGGTCTAAGCAGTGTTCCTACCCACATCCTCTGAACACGATTTTCTGGATGTTATAAAATTTAGTAATTTCACCCAGTTTATTACTTTCCTTGGGGAGATTCAAATGGAGGAAGAACTGTATAAATTACAATGATGATATGGCACAAAATACACATTTAATAACTATTTACTCTTCATAATTATGATAAAAACTACAAATGCGTAACTTAAATGGAATAGTTTACTAATTTGTTTTAGACTTAAAACTAAATACTTACTAAGGAGTTAATCTTGTTTCTACTAGAATACATTTGGTCAGAAGCAGAAGTTGACCACATGATGGAAAATACAATTATTAGGTGAGTGAACACTGGAGTTGGGATGAGGCTATGTATGTGTATGTCTAACACACTCAGAGCCAGCTACTCATAATTATTTGACTTGAATGTGAGTCTATATCTATCCATGATCGATCTGTTTTTGCTCAAAAGTGGAAATTGGTTTATTTGTTAATAATTTAAATGCAGGAAAGCAACAAAATAGTCAAAGTTGATTAAACTGGCAATCCCATTAGAAATGGAAAAATCTTAATATTTCAAGTATATGAGTTGACTATTCGATAAGCATAATAAACCATTACAAAAATGAAAATGTCATCTAAGTGTTGATAACTAGAAAATCAGGAAGCAGGTGTGGCAGTTCTGTTTTATTTAGCTAAACTAATCCAACTAGATCTCAGTTAAGAACAAATTTATTTGATAAGCATACCTGATGTTTTATCTCTGACATAACCTGATTTTCTGTATCTGAGCCAATCATATCATCCTACCCTTTAACTTATTTAAAAAATCAATTAATTCTATTTAAATTACTGTATAATTGTGTTCTCTCCAAAGTATACACAGGCACCCATTTGAAAAACAGTGTGTATAATTATAAAGGTACTTACATATTTGGTTTCTCGACCAGCTGCTCTTGGAAGAGTTGTGGGAGTCTGTATGAAAATAAAAACAATTATACTTCTGAAATAATAAAGTAAATAATAATAGACTTAACGTCTGGAATGTGTTCACCTTCTTCTCAATTGAGACTTTCTAAACATTGGTCTCTCTATACAATATCTTTTTTTGAAAATTATTTTATAAAATGATATCACTTGATTATTCTTTTCACTGACTTTATCTATCAACTTTCTGCTAATTTCTCCTTATTTATTGATGATGTTAACTCATAGATCATAATAGTTCTTTCCTCACATTTCTTCTGTAATTTTTGCCTATTTCAAAACTCATGTAGAAATCTCTGTCTTTTCAACTTTTTGAGCTCCTCAATTCCAAAGATGTTCTCATCTACTCCATTTCAATCATTCACTCCCAGAAAGCTTCTTAATTTTACCTTCGCCAGTAAAACAGAAACTCTCAGAAATTTCAATTACAAATGTCCCACACTCAGACCTCTACCTCCTATCCATCATCTTCATTTCTCTAATGCTGCTAGTACAACATCCACATCATTGGGACTTCCAAATCACTGACCTTCATCAGCGTTATTCCGGCTTTACCTCTTAGCTCGTATTATTTAATATTATAAGTCATTTTAATACTTCTATTTTTTTATCTTCTCTCTTCCTGTGACAAGTTCACTTCCAAAAAAAAGAACTCAACCCTAAATTGGCCTTGCCATCCATTTTTCTCCATACTTGTATCTGAGATGCAAAACATTGTTGGAGAAACTCTTTCAAACAAATTAATTAATTTTATTTTAAATTAATAATTATCAATTTCAAATGTGCATTTGGTACTGCCCCAAATTCTGCTTTTGTAGGCCCACTTTCTGAGATGAAATAGCTATTTGATTCATTCATCCACTCAACACATATTTATTGTGCATCTACTGTGTGCCAGTCACTGTTCCACACCCCTGGGACTTATTGGTAAACAGAAGAGAAAAAATGTCCCACCATTGAGGAGTTCACATTCTGGAAGAAGAGAAATAAGCAATGAAATCATAAATAAGTAAATTATATGTTAGAAAGGAATAAATGCAATGAAAAAGAGTAGAAATAATTTGAAGCCTAGGGCAATATATGCGCTTCCAGATAAAAATTTATTTGCTTCTATAAAATACCTCATATTTTTCTGGACCACCTAGATGTTAAGGAGGTCAAGAGTGCTGGGAGTTTACAATTTTAAATTAGATGATCAGTGTTGAGAAGGTGACATTTGAAGGAGACTTCAACGACTTGAAGGAGTAAGGGAGTTGAGTGTGTGGTATTCTAAATAAAGAGCATTCTAACAAGAGGGAACAAGGGCAAAGTTTCTAAGGTGGATTTTCTCCACTGAGAATTGTGGATAGAAAACTGGAAATAATCTTTCCATAAAGGACAATAAAAAACTGACCAATATATTGAAAAATATTTAATCAAATACATCAATGAACTAAAAAGAGAGCTAATAATTGCTGGGCAAAATCAAAAGAGGATGGGAACCTGAAGAGAGAAGTTCAGCATTTCAGAACTGCTTTTGCCCTGGGGATGTTTGCAAATAATGATGAGTTGCTTGAGAAGCTAACCCAAACTTTTGATATCTCACAGGTATATATAGAGAAAAGTCAACCAGGGCTCGCCAAGAACAGATTGGGTCCCTAGGAGTAAGAGTGACCCAGAAGACTCACATAGTCTTCAGCCTGGTATCAAATCATCTGAAGATGACTGTCCAGAAAAAAATAATCTCAGAACCTTAAATTAAATTCAGGTAGTTTTTTCTTGCTAGTGCTCCCAGTGTCTGACAGAAACAACAAAAAAAGACTTTCTATGGAAAGGTAATATCATATGAAGTCTCCATTTCTATTAAGAAATTTTCAAATAGGATATCTAGCATACCATCAGATTCAGATACACAAAAATGCAAGACAATGTGAATGAGGATGAGCGGAAATAATAAACAACCAAAAAAAAAAAAGACCCCCAGAGATTAAGACATGTGTCTTTTCAGAACCAGACTGAAAACAACCATACTTAACCATGATTTTGGAGATGAAGGCAGAACATTTTTCACAGTATGATAGAAACTATAAAAAGATCAGTGATATAACTGATTTGAAAAGAAACTAATGTGCTAAGACAGGAGCATGCTTGACACATCCAAGGCACAACAAGGAGGCTAGTGGGCTGGGATGGAGTGAGTAAAGGAGAGAGTTGGAAGAAAAAGGCAATCACAGAAGCATTGGGGCACCAGACCATACAGGCCCTTCCAGGACCTTGTGAGGACTTTGCTTATATTCTGAGGGAAATGTGTAAGCACTTCTGGCTTTAAATAGAGGAGGGTCATGATCTGACTTATGCTTTAAAAGGTTCTCTGCATTTCATGTGTTAAGAATAAACTATTGTGAGTCAGAGGTATAGGGACAAAACTCTTGTACTATCCAACAAAACACAGCGGCTCAGTAGTGCAGAAGCCATGAAATAACCATAGTCGACATCTTCTGAAGCTGTAGAAACAGGATTTCTATAGAAGAGATGTGAAATGTGAGAGGAGGAGAAGAATAAAACATGACACCAACGTTTTTGGCCTTGAGCAAATGAAAGAGTAAAATTCTACCAATGGAGATGAGAAGGCAACATATGGAATCATTTTGTCAGAGAAAATCTAGATTTTATTTGTATGCATATTGAGGATAAGACATTTGTTAGAAGTCTAAATGGAAATGAAGAGTAGGTATTTGGAAGTCTGCAGTTTGAGAGAGAATCGTGGACTAGAAATAGAGTTGTCAGCATATATGTAGTTAGTTTTTATAACATAAAACAGAGTGAGATCACCAAAGGAATGAATATACAGAGAAATGAGATGTTTGAGGACTCATGACTAGAGCATTCCAACATTAACAGTTTGTGAAGAAGAAGATGAACCAGCAAAGGAGACTAAGAAATAATAACAAAAAGGGAGATAGAGGAAAAACAGATAGAGTAAGGCATTCTAAAATACTCTAGAGGGAAAATGTATCAAAGAGGAGGGTGTGAGCAACTGTCTCAAATTCTGTTGCTGTCATCTCAACTCAGGACTGGGTTTATTGCAATGCAGAGGACTTCAGGAACCTTGGAAAAAGTGGTTTTGGTGACATAAAAAAGGAGATTTAAGAGGAAACTGGAGAAAAGGAATTGAAAGTAGAATATATAAACATTTTTTAACTTTTTAAAATTCATCCCTATCACACCTTCTCCCCTCAATCTTAGTTAATGATCTTACATTTTACTTCATTGAAAGGTGTTAGTTATGAAATAACTAAAGATATTGGTTCTAAAATTATTTCTCTTCCACCAAACTACAAACATTCTTGCATCTGTAGCTGTCATGTCCTTTATTTTCCATCCTGTTACAATGAAGGACATTTTCAGCTTATTATCAAATGATCTTAGCACATTCGGGCCACTATCACAAATATCATTGACTGAGTGGCTTATAAACAACAGAAGTTTATTTTCCACAGTTCTGGAGACTAAGAGGTCTAAAATCCAGGCACTAGCAGATTTGGTGTCTGGTGAGGGCCCACTTCTGGTTCATAGATGAGGCCATCTTGTATGTCTTTACATGGTGGAAAGGGTAAGAGGTTTCTCTCAGGACTGTTTTGTAAGGGAACTTACCCCATTCATAAGGTCCCCATCCTCATGACCCAATCATTTCCTAATGGCCCCATCTGATAATACCTTCATATATTTCAACATATGAATTCTCAGTAGGTGGGTGGGGCACAAATATTCAGACCTTTATTTCCCCTTCTTCTCTAGAATTAGTACTTCTTTCTCTGCTGAGACCAATGCCACCATATGCAAATTTGATCTGTCATTTTCAGCTTCACAAAACAAAAAATTCTTTCTTGACCTTACTACCAACCTAATTTCCTTTTCCTTTTAACAGCCAAACATTTCAAAATAGTTGTTTTGTTTTATTTTTACATATTCTATCCCTGCTTTCTCATGCCACAACACATTTAAACATCAGAGATAAGATCAATGGGGTGAAGTGAGGGACTACTAAAATCTGAGGGTAGTAAAAAGAGGTAACAATGAAGACAATATCAAAGTGGTCCTTCAGCCTTCGGGGAGAAAATAGTTAACTATAGGTTTCAACAACTGGCCAGCTTCTGATGAATCTTTCCCTTGATCCCTTGCTTAGCAGTGATGACTGGGACAGCTATTGGAAGAGAAGAATATACCATAAGCAGAGGTGCAGGGAGGCAGAAAGGAGGGTCAGGGTCACCAGGGTGGAGAGGAAGTGGCAAGTGGGAACTGGTTGATACTATGGCACTTCTCCCTTCTGAAGCACATGCTCCTCCTGCTCTTAAAGAATAAATAAATAAACCTCACCAGAATCGACAAGTGCTAGGACTTGGGTTTCAGGACCTGCCACCCCAGGAACCAGGCATATATACACCCAACTTAGTTGACATGCTCAGGGAAATTTGAGTTTCCATGGAAACATAATAAGACATCTGAAAAACTTAGATACTATAAAAGAAAACAATGGTTCCTCTATTCCACTCCTAAGTATTTACCCAAGATAAGTGAAATCATATATCCATACAAAGTCTTGTTTACAAACGTTCTTGGAAGCTTTATTAGTAATAGCTCCAAATTAGAAATAACCCAACCATCTATTAACTGGTGAATAGATAAACAAAGGATGGAACATCCACACAGTGGACTACTAATCAGCAATTAAAAAAAAAAAAAAAGAGCTACTGATCCATGCAATGATATGTGGATGAATTTCAAATGCCTTCTACTAAGTAAAGGCTAAAGTGACTACAGACTATATAATTACATTTATATGATATTCTTGAAAAGGCAAAAGCATAGGAACACATGAAAAGATAAGTGGTTTCCCAGGACTTGGGTTAGAGGGAAGTATATACTAAAAAGGAGCACAGGGAACTTTTTCAGTTGATGGAAATGTTTTGTTTGGAATGAGGTAGTAATTATATGATTGGATTCTTTTGTCAAAACTCAGAACTGTAAACTAAAAAGATGGAGTTTACAGTGATTACATTATGCCTCAATAAATCTTATTTAGAAGAAAAAATTACGTCAGCTTCAACAAAGAATGTAAGACAGGAATTGAAGGAAAGAATAGATACTGAACAAAATCTTGAACTGGAATATTAGATCAAGGATTCCTCTTGAAGGAATTAGAAAATAATAAATAGAAAAATATGAAGAGTAAGAGACATGAAATACACAATCAAAAGTGACAAAATCAGTATTATAAGAGTCCCATGTGGGAATAAATATTTGCAAAAATAATGATTAAAAATTACCGAGAATGTAAGGGAAAGAAAAGATCGAAGACTTCATATGAAAGGTCATAAAGGGTAACAATCAAAATATACAAGAAAAAAATGCATGCCTAGATACATCATAAAAAATATCTGTAAGATCATACATAAAGATAAAGTTTTATACAGAAAAGCTTATACAGCAATTCTGTAAATGATCACTCTATAGCCGAGGAACGAGTATCATGCTGACAAAATAATTCATAAGTATGCTGTTGAAGAAAAAGAAACCTAGGGGGAAAATGTTGAAGAAAGAGGACCTACACAATTTTATTTGCAGCAAAACTATAATTTAAACGAAAAGGCAAAATAAAGATGTTATCATGGACAGAGCTCACAAAATCTACACAAAAAGATCTTGCTTTATACAACTTGAAGCAAGATTCCAACAAGAAAAACAATAAACCCAGGAAAAAGCTTTGAATGTGTGCAAAATAAGGATCTAAATCAGAAATAAGTATCTAAACAAAGGAAAGATCAAGAAGTGTTCAGACATAAAGTTCAAAACAATACTAATAAATTGTATGTGTATGTGCTTGTGTTTTTATATACAGGTTGATTAAAAACAAGTAGAAAGTGAAAAGTGCTATAGTGCTTACAAAATGTTGGGGAAAACATTTATACGTTTTAAAATTGATACAAAATTAAGCATAATAATTGTCTTTAAGAATGTACATGTAACTACCAGAAGTAACAAGATATAAAGTAAAATTTTCAAGATGTTTAAACTAGTAAATATCAAAATTGCCTAAGGAAAGCAGAAAAAAAAAAACAAGAGAAATAAAAACATTTTAAATAGAAAACACGAAATAAGATAGCAAAAATTCACCCTAACATAACAAGAATTGCAATAATTATAAGTGGCTTAAGGTCCCTGGTAAATAGAATCTGATTGACTGTAAAAATTATATCCAGAAATACGCTGTTCTGAAGAAAATTAGACAAAAGAGTATAAAAAAAAGTAAAGTAACAGTAAATGATACATCTAGGAAAACAACAATTAGAAATTATAAATAAAAAGTCACTATATTAATACTCAGAAGGAAAACCTTAAGTTAAAAAATGATTATATATGCCGATAAAGCTTCTAAAAACTCAAAAACGAGAATGAATGCCAACACACAAGCACCAGCAATATGGTTTCAAAATATACAAGTCAAATCTAATAAACATTCCTTTAGACTTATCTTTCTCTGACCCTTGGCCGCAATCAACATCATTATATTCGAAACACTCTCTTCTATAGCTTCCATGATATCACACTGCTCTGACTTTCCTCTTACCATAAAAGCCTTTTCATTATCATTTACTGGCTCTCCATCTCCTTTTTCAGACCTGTGATGTTATGTTCCTTGGAGCTCTGTACAGGACACTTACAATGTCTATGTGCAAATGACCCTCAAATATCTCCGATCAGCTTCAAACACACAGGTTTAAGCTTTCTTGATAAGCACTTCAAACTCATCCTTGTCTAAAACTGACATAACCCTCTGCCTGCCACTATACAGCTCTTCCTTCGTTGTTGTCTATCCTCAAAGCAGAGACCTGTAGTTCATTCATGATTCTTCTCTCTCCTTCACTACCCGCACCCAAACTCTCCGCAAGCCTCAAACGGTCATGCTTCTCTCTAGCTCTTCTGAACCCACCCTATTCAGACCACACCACCACTGACTGTTTCCCTGACTGCAGGAGCCTCCTCACAGCAGCCATATTGATCATCTTCTATAGTTTCGTATTATTCCCACCATGGTTTTATGTCTCCCCATTTTCTTTGGAATAAAAGCTTCATGCCATGGCAAATAAGTGTTTAAATTACTGTGCTTAACCCAGTTTCTCAACATCATTTGCACTGTTCATCCCTAGCTCAGTGTACAGCAAGCACATTGGCTGTCTTCTTTATCTTCATACACACTAAGCTCTTTCATGCTTCAGGAAATTTACACATGCCTGTTTCTGTACCTGAAAGCTATTATTCCTGATCAAAATTTCTGTTGCTGGCTCTTTTCCACCTTTGGGTCTCAGCTTGAATTCTACCCCTTGATCACTACATTCAAAGCATGTGCCTTAGGTTACTCAGCCTTGCTTATGTTCCTAGTGCCTTGCAGTACCAGACTTACAGTAGGTGCTTAATAAATACCTGTTGAATGAAAAATTGCCTTGAACAAAGTAGCCTAAAATACTGGGTTTTTTTTTAACACCATAAGCATTAAATATTTGTTAAAGAAACCAGTAATGTAGATTATTATCCATATATAACTTCTTAAATCCCATTCTCATTATATTTAATATAATACAGGTCTTTTACATGTTCAACAAATGAAATAAGAAAAAATATATATTTTAAAATTGATATAATATCTGACAAGTCAAAGTTTTATATTAAAAGGCTTAAAGGATATATAACAAAATAGACTTCAAATACAGAAATTATAATTATCCATTTGTGGGTCCTCTGCTAAAATATAATTAATATGATAACAATTGATTACTGGGTTTTATATGTCATTACTAATGGATATTTATTGATAATATTCCAATTGAAAATTAGGATTACTCTTCTAGTTATGTACAGTTCTGTACATTTGAAAATTACTTTAGATGCACAGTGTTCCATGTTTTAAGAAAGGACAGGAAAAAAGTATACTAATTCCAAGGAAATAAATAAATAAGGCTGAACAAAAAAAAGAAAAACAGTAACTAATAACTAACAATTATCAGTAAAGGAAAAATCATAGGCATTTTGAAATTTAGATGAGTAGAGCTTAACTGTTTGAAAAAAATAATTTGGAGAAATGTAGTATTTTATAATAACAAATGAAAATAACTATTTTATAAAAAGGAAATATGTACACAATTACAACAATTAATAGTTTAGTAGTACTCTAACAATCTAAAATATCCAGTTTTATTTCCCTTTGAGTCAAAGAATAACGAAATAAATTCAATCAGCGAAAAGAAAAAAATTCTAGAAATATTACTTCTGTTAAACCTCTTAGACTAATTTTACTTTAGTCTACTTCATTTTTTACTTCTCTATTTTTAAGTGACTATAAATTCCATAAATATTGAATCTATAATTTGAGTGAGAATGAGCCACAAATTATACATTCTAAATGTCAACGTAAAAAAAAAATAGTCTAATATGTTGGCTTTCAAATTGTTTTGAACTTGACCCACAGAAATAGATTTTACTTTGCAACCCTGTATAGACTTACCTTGCATTATATGTGTACATGTAATCAAATGTCAACAAAACCTATACATTACTTGAAACCAAGTCTAATATTTGCTATCTTTAAAATTCTACAAAAAAGACTGATTGCTATTCACTAAATTTATTTCTCAATTCACTATTGGACCTTGACTTGCAGTTTGGAAATCATTGATCTAATAAATCTTATGGTTCCATAAATTATATTAAATACATACATACTTTGACTGTGTCAGAACCCAACAATGTCTTTGGGGACCTTGAAGGAGAATCAGAAGAATGCTGGAAAAAAAGAAAGGAAGGAAGGAAGAAGAGAAAAGGAAAGAAAAGAACAAGCCTGTGAGGCATCATACTAAAGTAGAGGAAAATGAAGAGAAGCAAAGCAAATGTTTGAATTGCATATTCTAGTCTAAGGCATTACCATAGACAAGGAATCCTGTAAGACCTTATCAATGGTAGCACAGAGCTCTTCAGTTTGCTGCCTGAGCTGTGCAGGGAAATACAGCTGGAAGAATTGAAACCAGGTACTGGGTTAGCAATAAGTTTTGGGATTGCATACCAAAAGCAGGGGTAATCTGAAGTTATTACCTCCACTGGTGGTTCTAATGTGTTGTCCTTGGAGACACTTTCAGTCTTGGCTGGTTCATCTAGTGCCTAGTGATAAATGAAATAGTTCTTATATGAGGTTTCTAGTCATACAACTGGAGTAGAAAAGTCTCTTCAAAGAAAGCCTTGTATGTATGAATATTCCAAGAAAAAATATTTGATGAACTATTCTTTAACATAAAGACATTTTTCTTTTAGGTCTTAAGTTTAAATCTTTAATCCATCTTGATTGAATTTTTGTATAAGGTGTAAGGAAGGGGTCCAGTTTCAGTTTTCTGCATATGGCTAGCCAGTTTTCCCAACTTCATTTATTAAATAGGGAATCCTTTCCCCATTGCTTGTTTTTGTCAGGTTTGTCAAAGATCAGATGGTTGCAGATGTGTGGCATTATTTCTAAGGCCACTGTTCTGTTCCATTGCTCTATATATCTCTTTTGGTACCAGTACCATGCTGTTTTGATTACTGTAGCCTTGTAGTATAGTTTGAAATCAGGTAGCATGATGCCTCCAGCTTTGTTCTTTTTGCTTATACAGCCAATTTGGCTTCAAACTCCCTGTCTCCCTAATGATGGGAACTAGGCAAAATCTCTATTTCATTGTTTTCTCCTCTGCTGGGTCTAATGGGCACATTCAATAGTCATCCAGAGATTTGGGCAGAGTTTATCTACAACATTTAGGGCTCCATTTGGCACTCTCTTTTCCAGATTCTCCCCTCATTTTCTAGTTTCTGTATGACCTTACACTGTTCTCTGTTTCCTCATCTAATAAGTCTGCTGGGTTGTTGCTGAATTTTCACTACTTCATTGTGACCAGACGAGGGACTACCCATAAGGTGAAAAACTATAAAATCTAGAAACCAACCTAGTGCCATATTTTTCTTGCAAGCGTTGACTCTACTGCAGTTTCTACCTGCCTTGGTCATGCTTCAGTACCTTCAGATAGTTTTTTATATTCTTATCCAGAGTTTATCATTGTTATCTGTAAAACAGTTGGTCCAATACAAGCTACTTCTCTATTTGCAGAAGCAGAATAAGGCAAGCTAATTTAAAATTAATTCAAATTTCAATTTTCAGCACATATTTTATCACAGAGATTGTATAAATTAAATCTCAAACCTGTCTCAGGGTAGGCTCGTGACTAAAGGTCATTTTTTCCTACCCTAAGCCTAGATTGCTATAAGAAAATGTTATGACCATTCACGGTGGCTCACACCTGTAATCTTAGCACTTTGGGAGGCGGAGGCAGAAGGATCACTTGAACCCAGGAGTTCAAGAACAGCCTGGGCAACATAGTGAGATCTCATCTCTATAAAAAATTTTAAAAATTAGCTGAATGTGGTGACATACACCTGTAGTTTCAGAAACTTGAGAGACTGAGGCAGGAAGATGTTTGAGCCCAGGAGTTCGAGGCTACAGTGAGCCCTCATCACACCACTGCACTCCAGACTGGGCAACAGAGTAAGACACTGTCTCTAAAAAAAAATAAAAAAAAAAAGCAGGATTGTCATTTCCCTTTGAAAAAAAAAAATGTTATCATTCTTCTTGCAACTGAGAGTGTGACAATTCAAAAATCCTGACCTCTTAATGGGGATGCAATTCCCGTTCTCTATTTTACCAGAGCATCAGCACCATGACAAACGTTCTGAATTTCAGCCTGCTTTTAGTATTTGACCCTTGGGGATTTCCCCTGCCTTTTGGGTTCTTTGTTTTTGTTTTTGTTTTTTGTTTTTTTTTTTTAGTGAACTCAGCATTATACTGGGCTGAATACACATAAAATTGTCAGTATTTAACCGAAAAACACTTGCCAAGATGTCAATTTCATGTGGTTTGACTTGTTTTTTAATGCATTTTTTAAATTGATCGTCGATTATAGGTATTTTACAACAGGAAATTTTTCAAGCAATCTAGTTTCAGTGTACTTTCAAAGTTTGAAAATCTACAGCCAGAAAGGTTACAGAAAAAATATATGCCATGGGTTCTGAAGACAGTTATAAAAGAGGTTACCAAAAATGCAATAAGCAATTGTAGGCACAATGCAGTTATTTTCAAGAGAAATATCGTCACTTGAATATATATGTTCCGGTAGATTTATAAACAGACAAATGAAAGACTCAGTTCTCTATTGTCGTGTATTATATAACTTTTTAGAATTACAGGTTCCCCTCTCCTCTTATTTAGATTTACCTCGTATTTCTCATTTCTTTATTCCCATTCTGTGGTAGATATATCCTGATAGAAGGTGTTACGCCAATTGTGAAACCATGGAATCCATTGCTCATCAAAATCTCTTTTCCCCCTTCTAACAACCAGGGATCTCCATCCAGAACTATTAGCCTTGACCAAGAGGTACCAGGTCCAGATGCTAGAACTGCCATTTTGGCATGGGACATACCCCCTAAGAATTGGGAATTACCAGGTCGAGATGCTAGAACTGCCATTTTGGCATGGGATATACCCCTAAGAATTCAGAAAAGTGACTTTAAAAGATAAAATTTTACTATCCCATGTTTTAATAGCTCATACAGGTAAATATTGTCTGGAAATTTTTGTTTTCAAAATCCACTTTTCGGTATTAAGTAACAAAATTTGGAAGGTTTGTTATGATAACCTAATAAAAACATTCAAGATTGCTTCTTTCTTACCATAACAAAAATCTATTTTGTGCTTTCTTTCTTCATTCTTTAAAATTATGATTACTCATGAGAAATGATTGGCAGGGAACTGAAAATTTCACAAAAATAACTCTTCACTGGTGTTCAGATGGTTTAGTATTTTCCTGGCATGCTGTTTCAATCACCTCCTGTTCATCTTGTTAATGGGGGGGAGGTTCCTTTCCTTGTGTTACAGGGATAGATGGTTACATAACACTTGACACTATACAGATAAAATCCACGACAGTTTATTAGTCACATATACTCACAGTCCAGGGAAGGGGGACACCACAAAACGTGCAGGGCCACATGGACGTCGCAATAAGGAACAACCAGGGGTTGTGGGTATCCAGAGAGTAATGTGCCCCTGGTTCCACCAAAGGATATGATTGGCTTGTTTGAACTGGAACCTATTACTAAGGTATACTCAGGAATTGCACCTGGTCAGTTGGATAAGGAGGGTTGTTTGGCTAGAGAACCGTATCTGCAGGAGCAGAGTGAAGAGGGGAACTTGCAATTAGGCCATTTGAGGCTCTCTCAATGCTAGCAGATGTCAAGGTAGCACACAATATTGGGCCTTAATTTTAGGTCTCACACCACATGTGACCTCTACTATAGTGAAAATTATGGAGACAAAAAATGTCAGAAATTAAAGATCAGGACTAAGAGCCAGCTCCTCAGGAGTGGATTTTGTTCTGTCTCTTGCTCACCATTCCAACAATGCCTTTCATATGCTCCTCACTCGAAGGCTGCTCTTTAACCACAAAGAACCACTTGAGTTCTTTGAACTTGCGGTGATCTTTTGAACTACATGCAATTAACTCTTCCTAGATCGACTCTCAGTTCACTTAGAGAATTCCTATTCATCCTGAAGATCCAAATCAAACTCCTTTATAACATCTTTCTTGGCCTAACACTAGGCAAAGTCAGCCATTCTCTGTTTGGGGTACCATATCACTTTGCACATATCTTAAGTATATTGTATCATAATTACTTTTTAAACTATATCTCTACCCTACTGGGCTATTTGTCCTAGTAGGCTACAGAAAATATGATATTTATCTTTGTAGGCCCAGGATAGAGAATATGATAGGTGCTCAGTAAAGGTCTTTATGATTAATCACTGGGTAAACCAATGAATAAATGAAGTTAAGTTAAATTAATAAATGAATCACAGAAATAATATGATTTAAATACTCCCTGGTAAAATGCTCTAGAGAAGTGATTTAAACTCTTTGAGTAACTTAATTAACAAATAAACTGTATCTTTCTCTATATTACAGTTAAATTTGTTTACCATCAAAGATTTGAGCATATAATCAATGCTAGTGCAATGAGATTATTTCCTTTTTCAACCCAAACCAAATAAGATCAACATTTTAATTAGTCTGTGGAAACTTACTGCTCGTAAACATAACTTTTGTTAGGTTACTTGTGATATTGAAATTCACTCAGAGAATGACAGAACTATCTACTCAGGTCCGTCGGAAAACTAGAAAATAACTTGTGCTAGGTCAGTAATGCTAAAATTTTGAAATGGCACAAAATACTCAGACTATGTTTTAAAAATTGGATGGGGGGCTTATTTTGAACTTAAGTAGTCTTGAAATTTACTAGAATTGATTTTTTTAATTGACTGTGTGTTACTTGTCAAATGTATCATTGTGATATACACTTCTTCTAGCTTCTTTTCCTATTGTCCAAAAATTTCTTTTAAAAACATATTTTAAATCTCCATTAGTAAGAATTCTGACCAGAGATTGCTTTTTGGCAAGCTAGCCAGTAGGAAGATATTGTTTCACTAGATTTATTCATTTTGGGTAAAAGTCTCTTAAAATATTATCTAATAAATTATTGCTATTAAAAATGTATATTTTTTACCAAGTTGGACTACAGAAATTGAGGCATAAATGGAATATTCTTTGAGCTCATTCATCTTAAAGAATTCTTAACAAATACAAATAATCAGAAATACTCTCATTAGAAGTATTGGTAGTTTGTTCAGAAGTGCCAACTTTGGGGCTTAGCTTTTGAAAAGACACCAAATAAATCTCATAGCAGAAAATAGTTTCTGAACTTAACACTACATTAAAATTCAGAGCCAAGAAATGTGAAAAAGCACTGTAAATCAAAGTCCTTGTGTAAAAGTATGCCAATAAATTATAATAGGTATTCCCAATTATGAGTGCCTCTGATGAAACTGCAAACATTTTTTACTCAAATATATTGAGTTAGTCTAATTTGCTCCCTTAAAATATAGATGAAGTTCTAAAAATCGGGAGTTGGAAAGTAAACTGCCTCCAAAGGAAGAATGATCTAACAGAATCTGTAAACTTTTTGTTATACCTAGACTATCTATTTGATTGAATTTCAAAGTTTTCATTCCTGAGTTATTAGATTTTAGTAATGATCAAATCAACCCCCCAAAATTATGTTTACCCTAAATTCTCCTATACTTCATTAATATGACCCGCTATTTGGTAGAATAAATCCCCCAAGGACTACAAAATACTTACTGGACTAATACAAAACCATTTGTAGGATAGTAGATATTGTTAGAAAAATGAATCTCACTTTGATTGTCTAGTTGGGGATTCAGGTCTGAATAACGTTCACCTCTGAAGGAAAGGAAAAAAGGACACTGCAAACCGAAGGAGCTTGCAGATATATACAGTAGGGTTACTTTAAAGATCTAGGAATATTTGCCAGTAAAATATTTTTACATGATTGGTTTAAAAATATCAAGAACTGAAGATACTTGGTGATTTTACTCCCAAGAGCTTTGGAAAGTTAAATGTTTGTTCCTCCTACAGAGAAGGGAGTTTTTGCAAACCATTCCAACCGGTTTCAAACACATTCCAGCAAAGCTCAATGGTAGGAGAATCTATACTTTTTTTGCACTTAATTAAGGATGGCTGAAGGGTGTTCTTTATTTCCAGAAGCACCTCCTTCACTGTAATTTGCCTCATCTCTTTCAGTAGCTCAACGAATTGAGCTGGTTTGTAATCCATCACTCTCTCAAGTCATCTCAGAGCGACATTATTTCCCATTTTCTTTTAATTTTTCCACATAAAAACAAAATACTCTTGTTGCTCTCATTTAATGAAGATATAAATATATCTTACCAAGTAATGAAAACAAGTATTGTAGGCAGGGATCCCATATCAACATCCCTCTCAATAATTCACTGTAGTTAGCTGATGTCACTGTAAGGTAGGGAACAGGAAAGGCTGAGAGCCAATCAGAGCTCCTCTGAGGTCCAATTTAGCAATTTAGTAACCTTGATGCTTTAGAGAATTTACTTGGCTTCTTTGAGCATTAAATTCTTCACAGAGTTGTGAAGATGAAAGCACACTTAGCTCAATATCTGAAACACTAGAGTATTCAATATGGTAGTCGTTGTGATTGTATTGTCTAATCTTCAAAAGGTGCCGGCTTACTTCCCTTCTAGCAGAAGGCCATTCTATAAGCTTTTCCATGGAAGTAGAATTGATGAGGCTTATTCTGTCCTAAAGAAAGATCTTTTGCTATTGTTGTTTTGATTGGCATACAGTAGTCTACTTTATTTTCATATGCTTAAGAACCTGTGGAATACGATTGGAAATTTTACAGACCTATATGGCCCCAAACTAAACTCATTTATTCAATGAACGTTTCGTAAAGAATATAGTATATCATCTCCTCAAAAAGTTCAAGATAAAGAAAGAAAGCAGTAAATATGCATAATTAAATACAATTTGATAATTTTTTTTAAAATTATGCACACAGTAGACAACTACCCGAGAACCATCTACCATAGATTTGAGTCCTGGACTCTTCTCCATTATTAAAGAAAAATTGGGAACACATTTGCCTCTTGTACTAAAATCTAAATTAAGCAATGTTTCTCTAATATAAGTCATGTGCTAAATTAGCAATAAGGTTTTGTTAAATTTTTAAAACATAAAGAAATCTTCTTTTTTGAGACTGAGTCTCACTGTGTCACCCAGGCTGGAGTGCAGTGGCGCAATCTCGGCTCACTGCAACCTCCACCTCCCGAGTTCGAGTGACTCTCCTTCCTCGGCCCCCAGAGTAGCTGGGATTCTGCCACCATACTCGGTTAAATTTTTCTTTTGTATTATCAGTAGAGACAGGGTTTCACCATGTTGGTCAGGCTGATCTCAAATTTCTGACCTCAGGTGATCCACCCACCTCGGTCTCCCAAAGTGCTGGGATTACAGGTATGAGCCATCAAACCCCGCCAAGATATAAAGAGATTTTAAAATATTCTCACCTAAGGACATATGTTTAATAAGATTGGAGTTTAGCAACTCATGCTTTAAAAAATTAAATACGCAACTTAGCTGGGTGTGGTGGTATGTACCTGTAGTTCCAGCTACTCAAGAGGCTGAGACAAGATGATTGCTTGAGACTAGGAGCTCAAATCTAGTCTGGGCAACATAGCAAGACCCCATTTCAAAAAATGAAACAAAAAATCAAAGAGGCAACTTAGAATAAATAGACTTGATAGCTGACAGGATATATCACAATTTTGCCTTTCTCTTTTTATGCCATCGTTTTTATTAGTTGTCAAAATAACTAATTTTATATTCCTTGCACCAAAGGAAAGATGTTTATCCTATAACTTTCCATTTAAAGAATTAAACCTGTAATTATTTTTTGCTGTATATAAAACTGAGCTGCTCCAGAATTCTTCTGTCAAGTACACACTTCTTATGAATCAAATGTATCATGAAAATGGCAGACAGTAATGCCATTTATTAGGAACATTGTACCTAGCCCCAGCCCTAATTTTATGCTCAGAAATACTTATGAGGAAGGAAACAGAGAATTTAAATTACTTTCAAGGAAAAAATTTATATTTTCATGGAAAAATATTAATCATTGGTAAGACAATAAAGGTGCATATTCTTTGATTTTATGGAAATACTTCTTCATTCATTCTCTCCTCCTTTAACAATTACATGATAAAAATAATAATCTATTTATTTGGAATATTAATATGTGCCAAACAGTTTAATTTTAAGTTTTTACCTATTGCTGTCAGACTCAGATAAGAAGAAAAACTAGTCAATGAAAGAGAGACTTTTAACATTCTCTGAAAAAGACAGCAATATACACATCAAGACTGATATGGTTTGGCTGTGTCCCCTCCCAAATCTCAACTTGAATTGTAGCTCCCAGAATTCCCATGTGTTGTGGGAGGGACCCAGAGGGAGGTAATTGAATCATGGGGGCCAGTCTTTCCTTGCTGTTCTCATGATAATGAGTAAGTCTCACAGGATCTGATGAATTTATCAGGGGTTTCTGCTTTTGCTTATTCCTCATTTTCTCTTGCTGCCACCATGTAAGAAGTGCCTTTGATTCTGAGGCCTCCTCAGCCATGTGGAACTGTAAGTCCAATTAAACCTCTTATTTTTCCAGTCTCAGTTATGTCTTTATCAGCAGAGTGAAAACAGACTAATACAAAGACTAAAAATAAAGTCCATATCAAAGTTGTTTTATCTACAGACCTTAGTATATTGTTGAACATAATGTAATAAAGTCTATGGACAGTCACAATGTAATCTGATTACTTCATAATCACTGGTATTTCATCCTCATGTGATTCTTCGAGAAGATGATTATTGGCAGGAGGTTAAGCCAAAGACCCTGATGAAGCCAACACAATAAAAATCATACCTTACATTTATCTCTCCCTATAAATCCTTATTTAAGACTTAAGCTACAAATGCTTCCTTCTTAAAGGTTCACAGGGGAAAAATGATAGAATATGGAATAAGATATAAATTTAAATTTTGATGCGGACAATAAATTACAGAACAGAAGTACCAGAAACCTCATGTTCCCTGCCAACAAAGTGTACTCTTTTAAAAATGATGGGCTTCATCCAGGGTTGATTAAAACTGAAACCAATCCAGTAATTCAATGACAGCTTAATGTCTCATTACAAGAGATGCTTGTATTTCAATTCGGAGAAAATCTTGTTTTTAAAAATAGCATTATTTTTAAAAAGTAAATCTCATTTCTCATTAGTTATACTATATGCTGTAGAACAGAATGTGGCATAAGATACCCACCATGGGTATAATCCAATTGGAGAGATAATTGTTGAAATAGCTAAGACATGAATTATTTTTGTTAGCTCCAGCTTCAAGGCATTCCACAGCATGGACCCTAGCCAAGTATTATAATGAATCTACAACATTACCCTGCCCCTGAATGGTGGTGTTCTGTGTTATATCAAAGAGATCTCAGAAAACCTTCTGTGATTTAAAATATTGCAAGATTTTTATTCTTCCATAAATAGAAGAGTTCCTCAAGATTATAGTCCTAATTTTCCCACTCAATTCAGAAATAAATCCCTTTGATTTCAACGGCATTAAGATAAAGTCTATTGTATATGCAGATGGGTGTAAAGGATTAAATTGCCAGATTTATTTTTTAAAACTGTAACACCGAAAGGAGCAATACAATATCATTCAAAAAATACCATTGAAAATGGAGGTAACTCATAAAATCTTTAGATAAGGCTTTGATATTTTAAAATTCTTACAAAGTAAAGTTTCTTATTAAGGAACACATAACATGGGAAAGCCTGTAGAAAATATGTGGAATAATTTAAAGGGCCTAAAGAAAAAAAATTCATATCACATCTGAGACCTTTGAATAAGTTAAATGTTTATGGTCCAAAAACTATACTAGCCAAGAGACAATAACCTACATTAGTACTTATACAAATATTCAGCCCCCTCTGGAATAACATTATTTTAAATTTAGATGTCATGTTTATATTTCGTACTAAAAATAGAAATAATTTTCCTACAGAACGTTTTATTTAAAATTAAAAACACAAAATCTTTTGCACATGAACTTGTATAATAGGTTAAATATACATCAATACCACCATACACATTTATGAAATGGGTTTCTAATAAAATTGGAAATTAAACTAATGACTCTTCATCTTTACTGACTAATGAATACATTATAAACTCTATAATTTAGTTAATTGGAAGAGAATTCTGGAAACAATCCTAATGGACAGAGATTCTGGAAACAGTACTGACATCTAGTCTTATCTCACAGAAGACTTTCAGAAAGATTAACTTTCATTTTTCTAAATAGGAAATTTACATAGTAGCAGAACATATTTCCAGGAGAATGTGCCTAGATGAGGTGAGACAAGTATAAGGGAAGGATGAGGATGAAAGCAGGCTCCTTAACTCCTCTTTGTCTCACTGCTGATGGAGAGTGATTCTCCCACATCTGTGAAAGCACACACTTGTGACAAGTTTCCAGAAATAGTCATCCAAAATAGGCAGAGTCTGTGGTGTGGGAACTCTGCCACCATCTCCCACCATTATGGCCCTAAAGTGTGGAATAAGGGGCAATGGAAAAGTGTCCCTTTCCACAACCTCCTGAAGTCTCCTGAAATCCGTGTTTTAGTCCCATCTCATCTTTTAACAGGCAATAAGGGGTAGAAATTCAGGAGAGATGCTAGGGAAAAAGCTGCAGATTTTCCTGCAGCCTAGTGAACCTACAGTTCAAAGCACTTACATATACAGAACATAGATTGGACACTACCTGTATATAATTTGGAATTAATGTCTACCTATACACTACTTATCCCACTAACAATTCCTGCTTATTAGATAAGAGATCATACAAAGGTTTTACTCTTCAGATCATGCTAAAAGAATAAGAATGTAGATTTATAAACCAGTGATCAAAATGCCACCTGGTTGGCAAACAACGTTTTGATAAATGATAGTAACAGTCTTGAAACTCCATAATTACACAGAAAAAAATGGACTTAGTGCCTTGAGAAATAAATTGACTAAATACATAATCATAAAAGTAATATATGAAATGGATAATTTCACAGACTTGGTAAGTCATTTCACTTTGATTCTGATATAACTCTATTTGGCTTTCATTTAAACATGCATAACATACTTATTAAACAGGAGGCTTTAATTTAATTTACCTACTTACGTAACAACCTATAATTTTATTATAAATGACCCTTAATAGCAAAGCAAAAATCTCTTGGAGCCATGTGAAAGCAGTTGGGTCACTGACCGTCATCTCAGTCTTCCCTTCTGTTGATGAAAGTGGGACCACTGGATGGCAAGAATGGATGTGTGAAGAGGTTTAGTCCACAATGGAATCTATGAGGCTGAGTTGAATACTCAGCTATAATATCTGAGTATCAGTATTATGATGGAATGGTGGAAGCCACTGTTAGTCACCAAGTATTTACCAGTCAACAACCAATGTGGCCAACTGTTCACAAATAATCCCATTTTACCCCAATTCTTTTGATCAATATGGATACATATGAAAGTTCTTGATATGAAAATTTTTGAATATAATAATTATTTAAAATTCCAAAGAAGAAGGATTTATCCAAATCTGAATCAAGTTTCCCAAAGCAGCTTGACAGTGGATTAAACATCTCTAGGCTCATATTCAGCCTCTACTGATAAACCAATAATGTCTACTACAATTATATTCACCAAAATGTTTTCACCACATCATCCTAAACTGAGAACGGAATATTATTTTAGTAAAGGCAGAACTTTAAAACAGAAATCTTCCCAACAGAAATTTTAGAAAACATTTTTAAAATCACATTAGAAACGTAAAATTCACTGTTTTTGAGCCAACACTGACCTTCTGTTCCAAAAGCAATGTGTTTGTAGGGATTGCTGCAAAAGCCTTGTAGCTTGACTTGGTCTTGTATTGCTAGAATGGGCAACCAGAAAGCAAGAGTAGATATGAAAATGGGAAAGAACATGACATAATTTTCAGACAGTTCTACCAAGTTAAACGACACGTTATCAAATGAAGAAAATGGTTATTATGCTGAACAACTTGTTTCTGACAGAAACAATTAGCTTACCATGTTAATATTTTATTAGAATGAGAAGCAAATAAGTGCCACAGTAAAATACCAGCCTAGAGATTACAGGCAATTATATGCCACTCCGTTTCAGAACTTAAAAACTTCCTTTACACAAAGTTATATATAAATTTTTCATTAGCAGCATTCCCTCATAGGAGTACTATTCTATACAAGAGGACAGGAGGTGGTTCTGCTTGATCCTCAAAGGCGTGTTTCTTTTTAACAGTCTCACAATTAACAAATATTATGCCAGTAAGTGTAATTGAGCTCTTGATCATTTTCTTGCATCATCCATAAAAACAAAGATCAAAATACATAAAAATTAGCAGCCATTTTTTTATGCAAGCAGCAAAGTAGTCAATAATTTGAACATAAACAATATGAGCAATGTAACCCCATAAAGAAAAACAAAAAGTACACACGCTTGATCTTAAACTCATTTTTTAAAACTCATCATCCCCTGCACTTTCTAACAGTTATGTTAATGAAGCAAACGTTAAAACTTCCTAAGTGTTAAGTACAACTCAGAATAAAATAGTTCAGTGTTGTAGAATATTTGGGGGAGAGGGGCGAGCATGAGGAAGCTGTAGAAATCAGGATAAATATGCATAATCAAAAACTCAGTTTTGATACTGCTCTGGGTCTCCAGCTGATTAACTGAGTTCAAGGCTCCTGTCCCTTCAGATGCCCTTGTCTCAGGCAGCTTCCCCAGTGGCCAGTACCAGTGAGGAAATCGGCACAGAGCTCCAGGCTCTCTTAGTGTCTTCAAAAGAAAACCAAAGTGTCTGCAGAAGACAGTGTCATCAAATAAAATTAAGCCTTGGGTTTTATAGATGTAATAGAAGGAAACTTCATTAAAGTGGGGTGGTGAAGGTAAGAGACTGGCACATTCATTTTCCTTAGGAAAAAGTTGAAGTTGTGAGGAATCAAAGTGCCAGATCTAGAAAAAGAAAGTCAGCATCCAGCTAACAGCAGGATGCATTCTCTTTTTTACTGTTTTCTTTCTTTTCTTGGTATACTGAGCTAGAGATAATGAAAAAGCCTGCATGCCAGCAAGTGGCATTATCACACTAGCCAGATAATCAGTCACCCACAAACACATGCTCACTTACACACTCTTATTCATACACATGAATATATACATATATATACGTACTCACATACAGACACACACACACTCTTTCACAAACACACACCCAGCTAAAAGTGCACAAGAGCTCAGAAGCTACACACTTTTTCCCAAAAAATGTACTCTGAATATTTACTTATCTTCCACTTTCCCTCCACCATATAGCTCTTCTCCCATAGGAAGAAGCTATATGGCTTTCTGCAAGTCTCTCAACTCTTAAGGAACCTACTCTCCCATCTTCTGCATGAGAGGCAATTGCTGGAAGATGTCTCAGGTCACTTCAAGCCCTAAGTTGCTACATTGACCCTGCCCTGCTGTGGTCTCTAGACAAAAAGATATTTGAATAAGAATTGAAATTGAAATACTATCTTTCCATGGGCAATAGGAGCTGACATTTATTACTATGCTGACATTTATTATTATTACTCACTTAATTTTACAGAAGCCCTATAACTAGAGAATTATTAAGAAAAATGACTTGTCCAAGATCACGCAGCCCATAAAGAGCCTGCCTGTGTCCAATATACATGCTTTCTCTATAATATTTTTTTCCAAAGAATACATAAGCATACATGTAATGCAGAATAAAATATACCATCTCACTCTATGATGTCTTCATGAACAGTTAATTGTAATTATAGTTGCAAACATAACAGTATCTAGCAATCACTATGAGCCAGGTACCATTCTAAAAGCTTCATGTGAATTAACTCACTCAATTGTCACAACAAAGCTATTAGGTAGATACTATACTATCCCCATTTTATATATGGAAACTGAGGTACAGAAATGTTAAATAACTAATTGAAGGTCACCAGCTAGTACATGTAAGTCATGGCTGGAATTTGGACACAGGCACTCTAGCCCTACAACTATGCACATATCTACAAATGCCCTTGCCTCTCATTTCAGGATGTGCAATCATTTACAGTGCTTGTTCTCCTATCCTCAACTTCCCTAAAGAATATAGCTGGGAAAGCCTGTACAGAGACATATCTTGTTATTGCACACAAAATGTCACAGAATCTTACAATAAGAAGTGATATTGAAGGTGATTTGGTTCAACCCCCTCATCTGACACATGAATCTCTGTTCTGTTTAGTAGCCAAATGAACAATTGCTTGCTTCCCAAGGCAGAACATTCAGGTCTAATTGTTAGAATTAGTACAAAATTCTCCCCTACATTGAGCCAAAATATGCTTCCTACTAATTTATCTCATTAGTCCTATTTCCCCCCTCTTGAAATCATGGCTCATGCCAAGAGCTCTCTTCTACATAATTATATTGCTTCCTTCACCAACTCCCTGATACTCAAGTGAAGAATTCCACTACCCTCATTGCTCTCCTCTGATAATATTCCTTAAAATTATAAAAAGTGTTTACCTAGATGTGTTTTTAGCACATAGTAAAATATAATCATCACTTCCATGATATTGACAATAAACTCAATTAATGTAATGAAGATAATAATTGGGATCATCTCCTTAGTTTTTGTGGAGAGTTTTAAAATATGCAAGAAAGGAGGTTGGAGTTATTTCATATTGTTGGATCACACTGAGTAGGCTATCACCTAAATTCCTAATCCTTTCATCTTTTTTCAAAACATTTGCCGTTAACTCCATCCTATATTTATGCTTATTTATACTTTTTTAGACCCAAAAATAGGGCTTTAGGCATTATCTTTACCAAGTTTTATCTGATTAGATTGGGTTTGTCATTGTAAGCAATGAAGATAAGAATTTTTGGATTATTTCATGAAACATTTTGTTAAGTGTGTCATTTTTATCTTCACTCAAATCATATACTAAGGACTAGGAGCTCCTGCCACTGGGTTCTCTCAACTTGGTGGACATTAACTGATCCTGTAAATCTGTTTATGGATGTTCAACTAACATATTTATTCAAGAAATTTTTTCTCTTTCTTTTTCTTTTTTTTGGGGGGGGGTGGTGAGTGGGGAGACAGAGTCTTTCTCTGTTGCCTAGGCTGGAGAGCCATGGTGCGATCATGACTCACTACAGCCTCTACCTCCTGAGCTCAAGTAATTCTTCCACCTCAGCCTCCAGAGTGTCTGGTAGGAAAGGCATGTGGCACCATACCCAGCTAATTTTTTTTTTAATTTTTTTGTAGAGATGGTTTCTTACCATGGTGTCCAGCTTTGCCTTGAATTCTTAGGTTTAAGCCATCCTCCTGCCTCAGCCTCCCAAAGTGCTGGGATTACAGGCATGAGCCACCATGCCTGGCCAAGAAATATTTATTGAGTACCTACCACATGACATGCACTACTCCTCTAAGACATACGTACCCTTTCCTTTTCAGTCTAAAATTCCCATGTGTTGCCAAAAAAGACATGTTTTGAGTCCACTCTTTCCTCTGGGTTCTCTTAACAATATATACTCAATCTAAATATGAATTTTTTATTCTAATTTGGAACACATTTCCTCTTAAGCATTTCAAGGCTTCCAGGTGCTAAACCAAATTCATTCATTTTCCTTTTTGGCTTAAAATTATTAATCATTCTAATGTGGAATTACAGGGTTAGAGTAAACATTAGCTAATCATAGGAGGTAAAAATGACAGGCCTAAACCTAAATCTGGCAAACGATGCAATAATACCTATTGGTTCTCTCCAATTTCTAATCTATGCTTTCAGTTAACATTCAATAAATATTTCTTAAATATCTTCTGCATGGTGCAGGTCAACGTTTAGGTTTGGAAAACAAAATGGCATTTTATTACTTATGTTTACCAGAGCTAATCCTGTTTATAAGCAATGCTAGTTGCTAGCTGCAATATAAATGCTGGGTTAGAAGGTAAGGATAGCAAGAACACATTCTGCCCCTTCAGAAAATATTTTCCACCAAAGTCATATATCCTGTTGCTGATGCCTAAAATTCCACCACAGGCTCTAGTAATAAAGATCCATGAGGTCTCAAAGTGAACTGTTAGTTGCCTTGAGGATCAGGGGTTTGGACTCACAGTTACACTTTAAGTGCAGTAAATCAGGGGCCCCTAATCCCTAGATTCAATTGTCACAACAAAGTACCTGTTAGAAATTGGACCAAACAGCAAGAAGTGAACAGCAGGCAAGTGTGTATGGCCATCTAAGCTCTGCCTCCTACCAGATCAGTAGCAGCATTAGATTCTCATAGGAGTGCGAACCCTATTGTGAACTGCGCAGGCAAAGGATCTAGGTTTCATGTCCCTTATAAGAATCTAATGCCTGATGATCTGAGATGGAACAGTTTCATCCCAAAACCATCCCCAACCCCCTAATCCATAGAAAAACTGTCTTCCATGAAACTGGTCCCTGGTGCCAAAAAGGTTGGGGACCGGTGCAGTAAATGAAAGAAGCATGGATTATATAAACAATAGGATGAGGAAACCATGGTGAAGAGCCTCACTACCATCATGTCCAACTTCTTCCAGAAGCATTCCTGGGCAGAGATGAGAGCATCACTCTACATGTACACTTTCTGCTCCTCAGTGATCATGTCTGTCTCACCTGAGTCAGAATCTCCTTGACATCAGTCCTGAGATGAAAGCTCAACCAATCCCTAATCCAATTCATAGGAGATTGCCCAGACACTTCCTTATATCTGGATTACTGGCAGAGCACAATCTATAATGATCCTGATAATGGAAAAGCTAGTGGTAGTGGATATAACTGTCAAAAACTGCCTGGCAAAGCAGATAGGCAAGGTAGCAACTGAGAAAATTTCCCAGAACAAGTCCCTTCCCAGGACCAATCTGCATCCCTCATTTATTTTTTTGTTTCTCTAACACCTTAAATGCATAATTTTATTTCATTTTATTATAATATTTTGCCATCCCTATCTGCCTGCTAGAACTTTTAGGGGAGAGATTTTATATTATTTGTCCTTTTATTTTCAACACCTAATACAAACCTGGCAGAGAAGAGATGTTCAGCAAATATTTGTTGACTTGAAATATCTAATTGAAAATTACAGTAAGATTCAAAGACATGAAAAAACACAAATCCTTAGTGCTTTGTCTATGGTTCAAGTCCTAGACAAGCCTTGATAATTAAAGACCCTCTTCCACCACTCCAAGCACGCTCTGAGAACATTTCTAATACAGATTTTTGAAGTCATTTTTCTTCATGATGTGAACCTGTAACATTTGCTGCATTATCTTGATTCCTGTTTTTTCCTTTGACAGTCTCTTGAGTTAAACTGCACCCTCCCCTCAATTAAAATGCAAATGTCCATCAGTGACAGACTGGATTAAGAAAATGTGGCACATATACACCATGGAATACTATGCAGCCATAAAAAAGGATGAGTTTGTGTCCTTCGTAGGGACATGGATGCAGCTGGAAACCATCATTCTTAGCAAACTATCACAAGAACAGAAAACCAAACACCGCATGTTCTCACTCACAGGTGGGAACTGAACAATGAGATCACTTGGACTCGGGAAGGGGAACATCACACACCGGGGCCTATCATGGGAAGGGGGGAGGGGGGAGGGATTGCATTGGGAGTTATACCTGATGTAAATGACGAGTTGATGGGTGCTGACGAGTTGATGGGTGCAGCACAGCAACATGGCACAAGTATACATATGTAACAAACCTGCACGTTATGCACATGTACCCTAGAACTTAAAGTATAATAATAAAAAATAATTTAAAAAAATAAAAATAAAAATAAAATAAAATAAAATAAAATAAAATGCAAATCCTGGCCGGTGCGGTGGTTCATGCCTATAATTTCAACTGTTTGAGGGGCAGAGGCAGGTGGATCATCTGAGGTCAGGAGTTCAAGACCAGCCTGGCCAACATGGTGAAACCCCATCTCTACTAAAAATACAAAAATTAGTCAGGCATGGTGGCAGGTGCCTGTAATCCCAGCTACTCAGGAGGCTGAGGCAGGAGAATCAATTGAACCTGGGAGACAGAGGTTGCAGTTAGCCGAGATTGCACCATTGTACTCTAGCCTGGACGCCAAGAGCGAAACTCTGCCTCAAAAAAAAAAAAAAAATCCAAATCCCCCCAGGGAGTGCGGGGTTGGAGAGGAAGACAAGCTTTTGTCAATCATTGAACACCTGAGTGTGAACCATTACTAGGATCAATTCAGAGAGGCTAGCTGGAGAGAAGCACAGGAGTGGCACACAGAACTGCTCAGTATAGAGGCCCAGTAACAGATAGCATAGCTGAAAGAAGCCTGAGAAGTCAAGGATTCCCAAGAACTTTGTGAAGGAAGTGGAGTAAATGACAGTGAGATAAAAAGAGAAAAACAAAATAAGAAGGCACATAAGTCTAGTTTCAGCTGATTTTTTTTTCATTTCACATAGTGGCTCTGATGTTTGGTGAATGTTTGTTACTCTACCTACAAAACATAATGGAAATCTTATCGTCACCTCCACTGCTATAACTTGAGCATAGCCACCATCGTCACTCCCTAGATTGTAGCAATAGACTTCTAAGTTCTCCCAACTTAAACTTTCACCCGCTCATGGTCTATTCTTATTTAGCAGTGAGATAGTTAAGACTGTCACTTATCTATTTGAAACCCTCCAAAGACTTCCCGTCTCACTTAAAGTAAAAATCAAAGACTAAAGAGTGGTCCACAAGACTCTCCTACAGGATCCGACTCCCACCTATATCTCCCTCTGACAACCTCAACGACCTGTTCCTCACTGCTAGCCTAGAATATGTTCTTTGTACCTGTCAAGCACTCTCTGGCCTCAGAGCATTTTCCTCGCTATACTCTCTTAAGGAGTATCACCTCCTTGGATATTACCTTCTCAAAGAAACCTATCCCAATACCCCAACGTAACTTGTGACACCATCCCTTCTCTATTTCCCTTGAGAATCAGGGCTATCCATTTCTCCATGACACATATGACCTTCTGACACACACGATAATTTACTTATTTGGAGGGGTTATGGTTGATTGTTTCTCTTCCACCAAAGAATATAAAGTGTCTTTGAACAGGCATCATTGCATATTTTATTTGTTGCAATATCCTCACAGCTTTGAAAAGCACACCTTTTAGGTCATCAATACATATTTATTGAATGAGTGATTTGCTTGAACCCAGATTAACTATTTTAGCTCGTGCAGACACATTCCATATTGCTCATTTTCCAAATTAGATGTGGTTCTGCAGAAATGGAGAAAGTCACATACAGACTGCTGCCACTAAGTTTTCAGTGTGATGTATTTGGGAATGTTTTGATGTCTTAAAGGAAGGAGACTTTTGTGAATAAAACACCAGTTATAAAGTTTTATGAAATATAAAATAGCTCTCATCTTGATCCCTAAATAAGCTATGTGTCCAAATAGCTTTAAGTCCAGGGCAGGCCCATCAATGGAGACTCTTTATAATTGGAACTAATCTTCAGACTATCTTCAGTAAGTGGCAGACTCTATGAGGCTTTGATATAATGCTTATCCCAATTTCCACATGGAGCACCATAATAATTCACTAGGATAAAAATTTAAATTACTTCATAAATGAGGGCAAAACAGACTGGGGACCCAGACACAACTCTGGGTGAATTTTGTAATATCCAGTCTTTTCCAAGGGAAAAAAAAAGTCTCAGGCAATATAGATGTTGATCAAAAAGTAGGCCAGGCATGGTGGCTCACACCTGTAATCTCAGCACTTGGGGATGCCAAGGCAGGTGGATCACTTGTGGTCAAAATTTCAAGACCAGCCTGGCCAACATGGTAAAACCCTGTCTCTACTAAAAATATAAAAATTAGCCAGATGCAATGGCGCACACCTGTAATTCCTGCTACTTGGGAGGCTAAGGCAGGAGAATCACTTGAACCCAGGAGGCAGAGGTTGAAGTGAGCCAAGACCACACCACTACACTACAGCCTGAGCAACAAACACAGTGGGACCTGTCTCAAAAAAAAAAAAAAAAAAAAAAAAAAAAAAAAAAAAAAAAAAAAAAAAAAAAAAAAAAGGCAGGTTGAGCAGCATTCAGACCCATCCTGTCTAAAGCAATGATTATAATGTGAAATAGTATTTTAAACTACATCCGAATTTAACATATCACAGCGATTATGTCACACAAATGCAAGCAGATTCAGAACCTTAAGGTTTTATCTATGAAAAAGAAATATCAAACACACTTTATATCTGAATTTAGCTCAGCAGACTATGGTCGATCCATTTTATTTTAATATCAAAGGACAGTAGGGCCCAGACTTCAAACTAATATCCTTCAAGCATTCATGTTTTAATTAGATGCCATCTGTATTCTATGATTCCTATTATTTCAGAATCTGGGAGTGAGTAAAGCTGACCTAAATCTAAAGTTCTTTGATTTCAAAAAGAGCCCTGTGCTCAGCTTAGCACCACACTGGAAGGAGCAAGACAAGAAACAACCCATGAAAGCATATAAATTCTTCGACATCACACACGGCTTTTGTCTATTTCTTTCTATCATTCTATAAAATAATGTTACCAATTTAAACACTAGTCAAACATCAAAAGAGATCGGGGTAAGACTTATCTATTCCACATCCATTTTGATACGTTTTTTATACTCAAGATACTATTTCTGAAAATAATAGATTGCAATAAAAAAAGTAGGCCAACTTTCTGATTTTTACCTAAAGAGATAATATAGCAAGATGCAAGGAGGAAATAAACATGAAAAAGAATAGCACTGTCTCATAGTCCATTCTATTCTATTTTTGCAGAAGTTATTATACATTTTACCCATGATAAGAAGCTTTATTTTTCTGTTCAAAGAAATCGATTGATATTTTTACTGGTAGTTAAATTATAATCATTCTTCTTATTTTCCTGTTCATCAAATTTACCTTGCATTTCTTTGAATTTTCTTTACTTGGAAATGTTTTACAAAGTAAAAAGCAAATGCTGAAAATTTTTCAATGTTGGGTGCAAGAAGAAAGCCCAAAAACAATAGGTCTTCAATAAACAGGCCTTTAACGTATCAAAAGCTCTTTGGGGCTCACCCTCTTCCAACTCTCTGACTATATGCAAAACAGGAGAAAGCATAAAGTGCAATGAAACACACACAGAAATGCTTTGAAAAAGATTTTAGAGTAAAATCACTTTTCACAAAACAAAAAGAATAACTATATGGCAGCATGGTTTAAAAAATGATAGTTAATGCACTCAGGAAACAGTAACGGTTAGATTATCAGTTCGTTTTAAATACTCTACAAATACATTTTATAATCACATATATGTATTTAAAATATAATAAACAGGTTAATTTACCTCAAATAAGTAGGATTTTCAATTTAGAATCACAGAAAAAGTTAAATTGTATCCATCTCATTTGCTTTGAATGTTTAAAATGCAAGGACTTAATCTCTAATACATTTTGTAAATGAACCCAAAATTATATAAATTGGGAATTCTGGTTATAATTCCTTAATAATGATTTTCTTCATGAGAATTATAAAGTCAGGCTAAATCGCTAACATGAGTTATTTCTTTGTAGCAATAAATCGTGGTAAAAAAGAACATGGCTTCAAGAATCAACAGACTTAATATTATATAAATGTCAGCTCCGTAACAGACCCATGACCTGGACAATTATTCACTGAACTTCAGTTTCTTGGTGTACAAAATAGGGAAAATAGTATTATCAACTTCATATAGTTATAAAACTTAACTGATGTAATCCATTTTAATTAATTTTTCAACTATTTTATATACTAGCATAGTTCCTGACTCACAGAAAGCATTTGATATTGCTGCTATTATTACTACCAGATTATAAGGCCAATCGTCTTATGTCTCCACACACAGCCTTCTGGGATCATCTTCTGTATATTTGGTCAGGTTGTTTTCCATTTCTGAAATGCCAACTTCTTTCCTCTTCATTAAGTTAAATCCTAAATATTTCCAACAGGCCTGACATTTTTTTATAACTTCCCTTACTAACCATGTTCCATCACATTACTCCTGTTATATTGAACTCAGTTGATGATTATTTATAATCTGACTTACACATTTAATTTTGCCTTATATTGGTTTTCTAGCTGTATTATAGATTTAATAACTATATATAGCCTCTCCAAATTGTGTATGTTTTTTCTACTGATTAAAATTGAATTGTTCTAAGAAAAAAAAAAAAAAAAAAACTCTTACTTCCCTTTAAAAGAAACCACACACACTCCAAAGAAAGCTAGTGTAGTGGTATACACATAGTAGGTATTTAATGCATGCTTTTGACTTGAATTGTATTGTGACATCATTTACAAGATAATGAGTGTCACTTCATCCCTTCAACATGACATTCATCATCTGTAAAGTGATAGTGAAACACACTCTCCATGGTATTTCAAAGCTCTAAAACGATACTATTTCAATGTACTGAGCTGAAAATCACCACCCCTTCTTATGCAGGCACTTTAATTGTTTTATTTTATTGATATAACAGCTATCAAATTCTGGGTGTGGTTGATCCACAATCTGAATTACTTGAGAATAGTTGGGAAGCCAGCATGCCTTAGCGTAGAGTTGCCTTCTGCTAGGAGAATGGGCTTGAATATGTCACAGGCCTGGATCTAAGATAATATTCCATTTTATATTAATCCTGTCTACTATTCCATCAATACAGGATATTTGGATGGATGCTCGGGTCCCTGTTAATAAATCATCAGAAACATATCATAGTCCTGAATCTCAACTATTTTCTTTTAATTCTGTCATTAGGGCCAATGGTATAACTCATATTATGCCTGAGGAAAAATAATACTCTTGGAGTCATAGATATAAGACATTAGGCAGAGAAAGAGGATTTTCAAAATCAAATAATTTGACTGAAACACATAATTCTATACAGATTATAATTCATTTACACATTCAAATATACCAAGTCCTGGTACCCTCTTGCACTTTTTCTTCCTTCTTGTAGAGGCACAATTAATACTATAATTATTGATTTCTGCCTTGGGGGGAAAAAAAGATTCTTCCCTGTTTCAAAATAAGCATGCACCATGCAACATGCAAAAAATACCTTTGATTTCTTATTTTCTGGGCCTGTTGACATGGACAATGCACAAGGTGAAATCAGCTCCTCTGTTCTTGTTAGAGATATGGGAAGTGATGGGGTTGAAACAGGTGACCTGTGGTTGGGGGTGCTGCTTTCAGATTTCCCAAGTCTTGAAGGCAGGGTACCACTGCCACAATGTGGATGCAGAGCTGAGGGACTGAGCTGGGGCACCAGGGTGGGAAGATTGGCACGAGGGAGAGAGGAGGACCTCAAGTTGGGAAGAGAGGCAGAGCTAGTACTGGAGATAGGGAGTGAAGGAAGAGCTGAAGGATTCAGCTCCTGGCCAGATAGTTGGGATGATGCTCTTTTAGATCTGTTTATCAGGCTTGAAAGAGCTGGGGAAGGATGGAAACATTTCTCTGAAGAAGAGAACGTAGCTCTTTGATTAATAGTAGGAGATAGAGAAGACAATGCAGAGGAGGCTAATGTAGAAGGGTAGGTGTGAATGTTTCTGGGGTTTTCTGGACCCCTGAGGTCACCATCCTGTTTACTCTTTAAAGAGGAAAGAGAAGAGCTTGGTGGAACAGGAGGAAGACCCACAGAACTTGATGCACTGGTTTGTAGCAGGGAAAGCATGGTATTGTTCTTCAAAGTAGGTGATGGTGTTCTCTCTACATTCATGGAAGCAAGGCTGCTACTAGCCTGTTTTGTAGGAGAGAGGGAGGGCGCCTGAGAAAGTGGGGTAGACTTGGTGAAAACAGGCAGGTGAAAAGATTGCTGGGTCAACTCAGAAACCTGGCATTCCCCTTGATCTGGAGACCCGGCTCTCAGGGAACAACTTGAGAGAGATTTTTTAGGCGTGGGTGGGGTCTGCTTTGCTTTTTGATCAAGTGTGAGCGAGGAAGAGGCCGGGGAGTTGAGAGAGAAGGTGGGACAGGATGCAGGGGAAAAGGGTCTTTGGTGGGAAGGGTTTGACTTGAGAATGGCAGTGAGAAGGGCAAGCCGGGAAGGCACCGGGGATTTTACCCCTGACTTTGAAAGATTTCCACTAGATGACATTTGGCTGCAGATGGTGGAAGAAGAGCCGTGGAAAGAGGAGGTAAATGGTTTGGGGCTCGGAGACAGTGAATGCGTGACAATGCGGACTGGTATGTACAAGGCTGAATTCGACTTCAGAGAAGCACTGGAGGACGATGGAGGAGAAGAGGTTCTCGGACTTTCTCCGCGACTAAGGACATGCGAGGTTAAACTTGTCTTCTTGAGAACTTCAGAGGTCAGTCCAGGCTTTGGATCTGCCGCAGTTGAACTGGGTAAGTTAGAACCTGATAGTTGAGTGGAATGGGGAAACAGTAACGTCGAGGAGGTGCCCTTCGATGCAGAAAAGGGTGTAGAGTGAGCGGTAGTTTGAAAATACGTAGCTGATTCTTCCACCACGGCCCCACCGACATCCAGCCTCCTAGTGTGGAACTCCTCTAGGACAGAGGCTCCCTCGAGGTGAACTGGGTCGGGTGGTGCGTTCGGATTAGTTGGAGAAACAAAGGAGAAAGCAGGTGGTTTACAGGCAAGCTGCTCAGAGGTAGTGGAAGAAGAAGTTAACTAGAGGAAAGAGAAATAGACAGATTGAAATGGGACATTATTTCTGAAACGATCAAAATATTCTTGTCACTTGTGCGATTATGCAAACAATTTACACAAAAGGAGGCAACTTAAACCTCCATAAAAACGAAGGAAATTCTGTTTTGCTAATGAGGCCTTGCTCTGAATTTGAAATAAGATACAAATAAGCTGTGAAGTATTACATCCTATACCTCATTTATCCCACAGAATGAAATCAATATAAAATTATATTGCATAGTTGGAAGATAATTCGTCGACATCATCTAAAATAGTTATCTTAATTTTGAGTTGTGTGATTTGGAAAGATTTAAATCACCATCAGTATAAATTGCAAATTTCACTTTGGAAAACTATTTTCTTCTATTGTAAGAATATAAAGCATGATATTATAATAACGACTACAAGCCTTAAAAAAATTTTAACACACTCCAAGGGTTTAAAATTCTAAGTTTCTACTACTTCACTCCTACATGCTGTGAACTTGGAAAAGTGCCTAGAATTCAAAAGATGAAACCCCCAATATCAACATAGAATGATAAATTGAGGGATTGAAAGCAAAGTCCAAATTAGACAGGAAGTTTTAGCTTATTTTTCCTAATTATTTGCCAGAATGAATATTTACCATGAACACACAATGAATATTTAACAAATGATTTGGGTTATGCTGGAAGAAATAGGCTCTCTTGCATCAAAAGAAGCCAGAACACTTTACAAATATAATCCACTTGAATCAAGGAAACCCACCAATCCAAATAAAGAGGAAATAAAGAAACCAAATAAAGAGGAAATAAAGAACAATTCATCATTTTACAAGAGAAGCTAGGGAGAGCCTGTGAAACAACTGGATGTAGGTAGCCTTGTGCCATTTTAAAAATCATCTAGTACTTTAAGATAAGCACTGAAGTTATAAATACTTTGAACACCTTTTAAACAGAGGTTTCCCTTAAAAGTCATTGATTTGATTATGTCAATATATAAAAGAAATATAAACATGCATGTCTAATAAAGAATTTAGGGAATATCAATCATTTAAAATATCAATAAATATTAAGATTAACATATAGATGTTGCATTAAGCACATAGCAGGAAAATGTATATAAATATAACAATCAAACTTAGCAAAATCTTTACAAATAAAGTAAAAGATATTTATTGATTTTGCTTATAACATTTTCAGATTTCCATCAGACCTAATGCAGAGGTTTTCATGTCATATAGTTTTAATCTCTAAAAAATTTAAAACTGGCAAATTTAAACAACTCATCCCAAACTTCCAAGTTTCTAAGTAAACATACCCAAAATAGTCCTTTCTTTTATACATAAATTTATATGTATCTTTGCAACATGGAAGAATACAAACATTTCTTGCTACATAAATAATACCTGAATATTTTAGCATAACCCAGAATATGAGAAAATCAGATATAATTGAAAGTCAAGCAGAATTGAATCAAGTGGAGGAAGAAAACTTAGCAATTCACTCTTGTAAGTTTTACTTAGAAACAACTCTGCTTAGCCAATGTTTATGTAACTGATTCATGTGGTTAGAGATATATTTAAATCCAAACACTGCTAGCTGGGCAGCTGAATGTTTCTGTCACTACAAGCATGACAATGTCTTATCTGGAGTTATGCAATCATTTGTAGTTAAATATGTAATTAATGTTTAAGAAATTGTTCTCTTAGGGTAAATAGTATATTCGGATTTTTTTTTAACCACAAATGAAAAGTCTTCTCTAATTGCTTCCTATGATTGATCTCTCCTATTGAAAAGAATATAGAAACATTTCTAGACTGTGTAGTGTGTCTTTGCATGTTGTACTATGCCTAGAATAGCTGTTTGGTAAAGAATTCTGTAAATTAATAATGGCAGTCACAAAACTCTCATTACCCTTTCAGTTCTGCTGTTTCCAAATAACTTTAATGTATATGACAAACTCAATTATTTACCCTGATTATTCACCAAATTATCACTATGCTAAGACCATAGAGCTGTAATCGTTAGGGTCTCATTCAGAGGAAAAGATTAACCTATCCAACTTCCTCAAAACTATGGCTTCTAATGACCAAACACTCTACTCCATTAATTAATATTTTACCCAATATAAGTATTTCAGAATTTTATTATACTTTCTAACATATTTAAAACATTGATTTTTTAGGAACTTCTAAGAGAAAGGTTCTGAAAAGTCTAAAGATGTTTACTATGTTTATATTAATCTGCACATAATTTTTATTATATTTTCTTACTTAGTATATTAATAAGTATATGCAACATACTCATTTCTAACTTGCAAATATACCACGATATTATCCTAATTTGTACTAATATAAAAATGTGACACCATATTTTCTAAAATTCTCAGGAGTGAAGGATTCATTTTTTAATAAAAAGATTGATTTTTTTTGAGTTTCCCTAATTAATAAATTTTTTAAAAGAGGAAATAAAGGCATGAAAATATGTATGCAGAAAGAAAAAATGGGCACCTGTCAAATTCTCAGTCAGTAGCTCAGAATTAGTCCTTCATTTTACCTCTTCCTGTAAATCCCTTTATTAGTGATCCCAAATTTCCCTATTGGCATCTATTTAATACAAATTATTTCCATCTCTTCTTCCTCTACCATTCATAACCCTCTATGTTGTTCTCAAGGTTTGTTACTGATACTCTAACTCCTTCTCCCTCAAGGCTATTCTAGGTCTTCTTTACCATTTATTTCTTACCTCATCTTTATTGATTTCTTTGCTTTAAACACCTCTCTAGACCTACCAAGGACCATGTTTTCCAATCCCCAGAATTATGCTGGTTCCTTGAGCCCCCCTTGACATACACTCTCTCAAAAGTCATTTTCAAAACTCTCTTCTCCTAGAAAGGCTATCTGGAACTCTGGAAAACATTCACAACAATCTCACTAACAGAAGATGCAATGTGCTCCTATCATTAGGTAAGTAGATGATCCTAATCATAAATTCACCCTCAGATCCTATATAATAGAGACCATCAATTATTTTAATAACCAATCTCTATTGTAGAACTGCCTTGTATTTTTACTGCCTGTAAATCTAAAATAAACTGCTCCTGTGTATATTCAGTTTTCCCTGATGTTTCTATGATATTTCAAAGCATTTGAATAAAAAGTGAAGTGACTGATCTGCTACCTAGTATCCTGAATACTTTCTGAGATTCTGACAGCACCAGATGTGGATCACATATAGCTGTGCTCTTCCTCCTGAATCTGTACAGCTACATGAGGCAGAAACCCCAGATTCTCCCTTGTCGTCACATACCAATCGTCATATTATGGCAGCTTGGCTTCCTAAACTTACCTATTATTGACTTGTCCTCTTCTCTCTGATGAATGCTTGTAATGCTACAGGGCACATTCTCAGCCTTTCTTACCTGAACACATTAAATAATCTTTTCTGGTGTTCTTACTTCTAGTTCACCCTATTTAACCCATCACCAGATTGAACTTTTAAAATCTGATCACCTATGCTTAAGACCTCATCATTGTTTTCTTTGTGTCTACCATGAACTAAAGATATTTCCTTCATGACAAAGCCCCTCTCTTGCTATCCAGTCTCATGCCCCTCATCCCCTATTTTTTAAGTTTCAGTAATACTTTGTTCAATCTCAACCTTCTTGCCAGCATTGCCAGCATTCTAGCTATTGTGGTTTCTTGCCAATCCTCTCTTGCCAATCAACTCGGCAAACCTTTATTCTTAGACCAATCCCAGCAACTGCCATTATGTTCCTAGACCTAGTCTACTAGAAGTTGCTATAAGAAAAAGAAAATTGATACCAGTTGTTAATTGGCAGGACCACAGCACCTGTTTTTCAAACTGCATCCGTACAAGGGCAGCAGCCCCAGCCAAGTGGGTCTGGTTTCCCCTGTACTGAATTTCCCTGCAGAAGGGGAGGCTTTCTCAATTCACATATGGGCTGGGTGAGTCACTGTAGATTGGTTAAAGCACGGGTTCAATGTCTGTAGTCTCATCCCGGCCCTGCATCTCTCCATTTTTTGGTTAGTTGATTTGTGTTTTCTTTTTTGTTGTTATTGTTTGGACCTTGGCTTCTTCTACTGTTCTGATGAACAGTTTTCCAAAAACAACGTTCTCCACAAACCCTTAACCTACTGTTTCTCCCATTATGCTCAACAGATGGCCTAGATTTCTTTACTCCAAGGAAAACTGAGATTACCAGGAAAGCGAATTTTGGTCGTATCACCTTCATTCCCTTTCCCTCATTCTAAGGAAAGATGAATGAAAAACCTTTCGCTTTTTAAAAGGTGAATTCTCCTTGTGTACTCTGAATCACAGCAGCTCTTGCCCCCTTAGAAATCTTATTTCATCAGTTATTCCTCATATCCTAAGTACTTATTCTTTTTAATTTTTTCCTAGCTCCCTGATCCTAACATAGATATAAAACAGAAATTCTCTCAATCTTTTAAAAACCGTGATAATAAATATCATTGTGGTGAATAGTAAAAGTACCCACAATTCTCTGTTCTTTTCCATTCATTCCATCATAAACACAAAGTCTTTCATTACACCTTTTAATCTGGATAGCCAAATGACTTGTTTTGGCTCATACGATATTATCAAATGTAATACAAGAAGCAGTAGCTTGAAAAACACCTGTGCATTGAGCCTTACTGGCTTGTTGAGTGCAGAACATTGCCATAATATGAATGAGCTCAGGCTAGTTTACTGGAAGATATAAGACCACATCTCAGCAGACAACTACTCAGCCACCAGACAGCTAACCAGCCACCAGCTAACCCCACAGCCAATCACAGACATGGGTAGGTCACAGCAAAGATTAACTGAATCTCGCCCATATCTGCAGAACCACCTAGCTGAAAACAGCCCAAATAATTGACCAAGAAATTTTTGATCTAAATAAAATACTGTGTTTTAAAACGCTAAATGTTGGCATGGTTTGTTAAGCAATGAAAGCTAACTGACAAAAACAAATATATACATACATATCCAAAGCTCTTTCTAGATCTTATATTTCCCATAATTACAGGCCTATGTTGTTTTCTTCTCAGTCAAGTCTGTACAATATAATCACTGCCTTGAGTTTCTTATTTCTTGTAGTCAACACACCCAAAATGACTACCCAGAGTCCCAGCCTTGTAGAATTCCTTCCTTTTAAGTGTGGGTGGAAATGGTTACTTGCTTCTAACTGATAGAATGTGACAGAGGTGAAGGAATTTTTCAAATGTAACAAAGGTCCCTAATCAGGTGACTTGTTAATTAAAAGGGAGGTTTATCCTGCATGGGTGTGACCCAATCAAGTGAGCTCTTTAAAAATAAAAATAAAAATAAAAAAAGGTCTTTGGAATTAGAGACTCAAAGCAGCAGAGATACTTTTTCTCTGTTGCTGGCTTTAAGAGGCAAGCTGCCATGAATTCCACAGCCTCAAGGAAATAAATTCTGCCAACCTGACTGACACCTTGATTTCAACCTGGTGAGAGACCCTGAGCAAAGAACATGGCTCAGCCATATCCAGACATCCGAGCTACAGAAACCAGGAGAAATAGGCAAATTTGTGAAGTCACTACATTTGTGGTAAGCTGTTATACAACAGAAAACTAATACACTTCCCACTAACTTCTTAACAGATTCCTCCTCCACCATTACATGGAAAACTGTTATCACTACCATCTACAATGGTTTATTTTTCCTAAACCCAACAGGCACTTGAATCGCTTACCTTTCCTGATTTCTTTTCAAAGTGTGACTCTTCTAATCTCTCCCTCCTTTTCAGAACTTTTATTTACGGCCTCTTTTTCATTACTCTTTCCTAGTGTATTTCCTGTTGAGTCCTTTTCATATTGCTTCTCATCTTCCACCCTGTTCTTATGTGCTGGTACTTCGTTCTCTATTACCTTTCTGGAATGCCAAAAATGTATTCATCCTTCAAGTTTCAGCAACACTGCCTCTGTGAACCCTTTCTGATGGTCCAGGCTGACTTAGGCATCCTCCCCGTAGGCTTCCCACTGTTTTCTGAGCATGCAACCTTTTGTTGTCATTATTTCCAGGCACATACACTTTTTAAATTCCTTAAAGGCAGATCATATGTCTATGTACCTCTAGTGTCTAGTGCCTAGCCTACTACCTTCATACAGGAATAAAAGATAACTAAAATGTCTAGTAGATCAAGGAACAGAAGGATGCAGAAGCAGAAACATAGTTTCTCCTTGAAGAGGGTCTGATCCCCTCCCTCAGCAATTGCCCCCTTTTATTCTGCTCTAGACTCTGGGCAGTGAGGATGGGTAGGTGTAGGAAGAACACTGCCTCTGACCTCTGATTCAGTCATTACCTCCCCAGCCAAGTTCTGACATCAACAAGTCTTAAGTTTTGACATCAACAAGTCAGAAGACTCTCTTCTTAAAAGCCTACATCATCTTTCTGCTGGAATTGTCAAAGCGACTTGATTTTCCAGATATGTTCTTCCTTTGTGCCTGGTTAATGGTACAAATTAATCCACCCAGAGGAAATAACAAGCTACCATTCAGGGACTATAGGGATTCTGCCAGCATCAGAGCAGAGCCTGGAGCTTCTCACTGATTCATAAAAATTCTCCTAAGTGCATCTAGTTTCATTCACCATGAAAGGTAACAAGATAAAAGGAGGGAATCATATACTCACCCTAAGCAAGAAAAGAAATGGAGAGGTAGCAGTGGGAAGATCACTGCAGAAAAGTTGTTAAAAAAATAAAATCACTTGGTCAGGGATTTGTCCAATGCCTAAAAGAATGTAGGGTCTCTAAATTTTTAATCCTACCCAACTGCTCAAAACAATTATATGACCAAGAAGGCCCATGTAGAATCTGAATTACTACTCAGTCACCTCTCACCTATTCATGCAAGGTCAGGCCCCGGGTGGCTCTGTTCTGCATGCAAAGAGCCATCCAGCTGATGGCCTTGAACACTTTACCTCCCAGCTTCTTAATATAAACGTGCCATGTTTCAGCAAGTACTTTGGCATTCCAAGCTAGTCCTCCAGCAGTTGGCTGAATCCAACATGAACGTTTAACCTCCCAGCTTCTTTCAAGGTTTTCAACCTCTAAATCTCTGGGGTCAGAAGCTATAGATTATTTGCTTCAGTAAGAGGAACAGCACTAACTCTAAGGCAGGAGTCCTAGGTGCTCTTCCATACTCTATTATCATTTTCTTTCAGCTTTGAATGCTCACTAAGAGGGTTTATGTAATATCTATTCTCTATTTAATAAACACAAGATCATGTGAAAAGGAGGATCATTTATTCATTTATTCATTCATTCATCAGACACTTTTTAAGCACCCACAGTATTCTAGTCATTGTATTAGGTGATGGGAAGCAGAATTGAGAAAAATATTTTTTGTCAAGTTCAAGGGGTTCAGGAATCTAGTGGGGTAAGAGAGACACATGAAGGCTATTATAATACAGTATACTGGTATGAATAGGGTATTTCATTATAAAGTTGAGACCTGGGGGTATATGGAGGGTTTCTATGTCTAATGCCCCATCCAAATAACTTACTGTAATCCCTTTTCTATGAATCCATGAAATCTAATTATTTAATAAACATATGTGCTAATGTCCAAATTCCTCAGAATTTCATGTCAGGACCTCCATTATTTAGCCCCAGTCAGTTCTTTTAGTCTTATTTTTATGTTCCATGCTCCTCTCCCCAGTTCTTACTTCTGAGCTACATTTGAAAAAGGTGTGAAACTCTCCTTCTCCATGGTCGTTACTTTGTGCCCCAAAAAAACATGCTGCCATCTCAGACTTCTTAGATACAGTAACCCATTTATTGAGAGCCTACCACTGGCCAGGAACTATTCTAGGCACTTTGCATGGATTATCTCATTTAATCTTCACAAGTCAGGTTGATATATTATCAACTCATTTTACAAATGAGAAAACTGAGGTTTATGATTTCAAGTGACTCACCCAGAGGAACATAGCCAGTAAATCGCCCATCTCATTTTGGTTTTCCCACATCACCGCTCCAATGCATGACCTCCCTTTCCTTACCTCCCATCCATTTCTCAACCTGATTTCTGTCCCCATAATCTCATTCACACTGTTCCCACCAAGGTCACCAAATGACCTCCTAATTTCAAGATTTAATGAACTCAGGGGCCCTACTTTATTTTACCTTGTTTTATATTCCATTATAGACTCCTCTTTTTGGAAAGTCCCATTAGCTCCCACTGCATAAAACCACTCTCTCAGACTTCTTTGGCTCACCTCTTAGATAGAAAAAGACACCTAGGTTTCTCATTGGCTCTCTTTTTTCATGGCTGTTTTTATACTTTCCTGACTCCTGGCTTGAATCTTGTCTTCTTACTTTTACCTTCTTTCCCTGAGTAAATTCCCATCACTTTAACTTATGTGGCAAATATCTCCAGTCTCCCTTCTCTCTCCTGTGTCTAGGATTCATACTTTCAACTTCTTTCTAGATATCATCATACAGTGCCACCAAGGCATCTCAGACTCCATATCAGATGTCTAATCTCTTCCCATCCCCTCCCAAGACCTGTTATGCATTCTTCAACTAATGATGCCAACATTCATCCAATTTCCTAGGTAATAAACTTCATTCATGCTTAATTTTTCCCATATATTGTCAATGAACAAGTTCAGCTAATTCTACCTCATAAGGCTCTCTGTTTATTCCGACACTCACTATCTTAGCTCTAAACTTTATGATACATCTTTCAGATGAATCACTGTATTTTATGTGTATTCACCTCTCCTTTAACTCTAATATTACCCCTAGAAAATTCTTAGACTTTTACATGAACATTAAAGTCCCTTTTTATCTGAATTTTATTTAAGAGGATTTTGATTCAACAGCTTATTTTATATAACATGTTTACTTTTGATATGCTTTGAAATTATTGAGTGATTTTTTTAACAAAAGATACTTTTACTTAAACATGCCACTTCAAAGGAAGAACTTGGGGAGTTTATCATTCAACCCAATATTTATATTGACTATGTCCAAGATAATATGCTAACCACTGTAGGGGACAAAATGTTGAATAAAACTGAATTTAACATGGGCTTTACCTGTAAAATCTCTACAAGCTGTTAGGGGGTATAAGACATGTATCTAAATAGCTATAGTACAGCCTATGATAATTATAAAATAGGCACAAAAAAAAAAAAAAAAAACTATCAGAATTACGTGGGGAGAGAGTTTGCTTTCACCGAGAGAACCAAAACAGCTTCATGAAGGTGTTGATATCTGAGCAAGGACTTCACAGGTGAAAAGATATGTGATCTTTTGAATATTTCATGTTTTTTCACTCACCTTATTGAACTCCCTTTATGTGTAAGGCACTGCATTAAGCGCTAGAGATACAGAAGTTAACAAGAGACCAGAACTTGACTTCAAGTAGTTTTCAGTCAGTGAGGAAAAAAGATAGAAGTAAATTATTACAACAGAATGAAAAGAAATTATAATGGAGAGTTTTCCCCCACTAAAAGCTACAACATAATAAAGAAAATCACAAAGATGAACAAGAACTAACTCCTTTCCAAAGGGAACATCTTTAAGAAGGGATGCTACTGGAACTGAGCTTAAATTATCAAGTAGCCTGGGTCAAAATGGAGAAGAGCTAGGGAAAGAAGGAAACGTTTGACCAGAGGAATCAAGGGCTCAGAGATGGGAAGGCATGAAGTATGTACTTTGGTGATTGTTCAGGAGAGCTGAAGAAGAGAGCTAAAAGATGTAGATAGAAAAAGACACCTAGGCTAGGTTGTGGAAAGGTTAAAGGCCAGACTAAGAAGTGAAGACGTTTCTTAGGAATAGCTTCTCAATGACTAAACAATAGATCTAACTTATAGACAGTTCTATATATGGATTCATTTTCACCAGGCAGACTAGAAATTTACTTACTTGATTGAAAACTTGATATTGTTGGCATCAAGCAGCCCAATCGTGTAATTTTTTTTTTAGACTTTGTACATTACAGTTCACTATATTAAACTTCCAGACTGCTCTCTTTGGGGCTCTGGTCATTTCTCCTTAGTTTACACTTGTGGCAATAGTCATCTTATTTTTATTTCATGATGACCTACTGTTTACTCAAACGGATTATTATAGGAAATGGAAACAAGAACAATGGTAATTGTTCAAATAATTGGTAATTGGTCAAACACTTTAGGATATAGTATTCCATTACTGGTAATCATAATCTTCAGCCACAATTAATATGAGGTTGAGCTCTGCTTTTTTATTTGGAGCTCTAATAACATGAACTATAACCTGCTCCTAAATAACCTTTTATGGAAAAAATTTTGAAGGACATATTCAGTCTCTAGATTCACTTCTATATATTTGGACACACAAAAATAAAAATAAGTGGCCAATTCAGAGGAAAAAACTATCAGTTGGAGAAAACAGCAAATCAAAGACCCAACAATTGCTTTGTTAATTTTTTTATTAATACATTTTCTTTTCAAAGAAGTCACCTAAAGCTATCCTCCCCTAACAATGGAAATTTCCACATTTCTACGTCTCCAACTACTTCATTATCTTTTCTGAGGCAAGCAAGAAATATTTAAACCTATCACAGCATATTGAGAATACCTTTAATTATATGATTACATTTTGTTCCAATACCTAGCTGAGAAAGAACTTCAAGAAGAAATAAATGTTTTAGTCCAGTAAAAATGTGAGTACTCCAGTGTGTGTCTTTTATTACCAGAAGACAATATAAGAAACTAGATGCTTGAAGATAATAAAAATGCAGCATCAGAAACTCAGTGAAGCCTACAGAAATACAGATGGTGTGGCACCAAAACTCCAATGCCTATTCTACCATTTTGCGTTGGTCCTGTCCTAGTAACGCAAAAAGACCAACATGCCAGTAAAAATGTCCTTTAAACTACTTTGGGTTGACTGCAAATGCCTGATCTATTAGATCCTAAACAGGATATCTGGGTACCAATTCATGGTCATTGTCAAGAAGTTAGAGCTCTGCATTCACTACCTACTCTCAAAGCCAGCATCTGCATTCCTAACATTCTAACTACACCTCGTAAGTCACCTTACATTTTCATTATGGCAAATAGCCAGTCAATGGCAAATTATTCTATTTTTTATCTTCAAAATGCCTCCTTGTCCACATCCTTTCTTTCCTGCCATCACAGATGTGGGTCTTCACCTATTGTACCAGACTCTCTCTACCTTAAAAGAACCATTCAATCTTGCCACTAAGTTTTGGGGTGGTATATTTTCCCCCTCTCACTGAGGTCAGCCCCACCCTGGGGGCTTCCAGGACCACAAAAGATGTTTTCCTTAGGATACACAGGGGAAAATTATTTTTCTTACTCTTATTTCCTAGTTTTTCCTTTTATTAGTCTTTTACCAATTTAAAATCAATGAATCTACCTCTAGTGTCCAATTGTTATCTTTTCACTAGATCTTTCTTATGTCTGAAATATGCTTCTTGATGGACCCAGCTCACCAAGCACACTCTCTTGACTAAAGAAACTCCTCATATCAACCTTCTCCAAGAATTATTTAAAAGAAAGAGGTAGTATTCTCCCAAATTTACTCCAGCTAAATGTTTTACATTTTCTCTTCAGCCAATTCACAGCATAATTGCTTAATCCTTTTTATCTTATAGATTTATTGTCTATGTTTATACTATGATGATTTATTACCTGAGATAATGATTTTTTAAATATATTTTTCTTTGAAAGTTTTGTCTGCCTTAAACAGGATGGCCTTTGCAGACCGCCCAAGACAAAGGGTGCATAAACACTTATTTTTTTCCTTATGGATTGCAGGAAGACAAAACCTACCTGCCCGTGTTTTTGCTGAGGGGCGATCCCATGAAGCATTTCAGGATGTGATGAGGCCTTGAGATCAGTCCCCTGTGTTTTGGGACGCACTACATCAGAGACCAGACTGGAAGAGATTGCTAGAGACTTGGGCCGGACAGCTGCGGTACCAATCCCCCCTGGGGGGCCTTGTTCAACTTTTCTGCTTGTAGCCTCATCTTCCCCTTCAGAGTCCACAATAAGGACATATTCAGCTTTGAAGAGGTCACTTTGCTGCATTCCTTGAAGTTTGTTTGCTTCAAATTCCCTTTCTTGTAAAATCGTTCCACTGACCTCTGAAGGACAAGTCAATGTCGCTTTGTCTCTCTCTTGTTGGCTCCCAGCATTCAAGGTCAAGTAGTCATTGGATTTAGACTGTAATAGATGTAGAGATATAAAAGCATTGACATTACTTTAATAAATGCTTCTTTTTTGGCACATACACTGAAAAGTTTAAACACCTTATATTTTCAAAAATATATTAAGTTAGGTTGACATAAGAAAGAGATTGGGTTGAAGTTAGTGGTTTATTTTTACTAGCCCAATAGCCTACCTGTTTTTCCTGGTCTAAGCCCAAAAATTTTGGGATAGTAATCAACATCAACAAGCAAACCTAACTGTTTTCAAGTAAGTCATGATACAACATTTTAAAGAGAGAGGGGGAGAAAGCAATGTTTTCCATGAAGACATTTGTGAAAAAAATGGGGATTGGGAAAGGGTTTAGTTAATGGTGAAGCAACCTGTATATCCTTTAAAAGCCAAGGGAGGAAGGAAATCCCCATTGAAAGGTTTTAAAATAATACAAAATCTCTCTAAAAATCTGAAAGGAAAAATAAAATTGGAACAAAATGCATAGTCAGACAAAACAATCTAAGTTAATTAGGGAGAACTTATAAATAGAACACCAAAAAAGAAGACATAGATATTTTTAGTACAAAGCGTTTTTCACTGTTTTATTTTGGATTTCTAATTCTCAGTCTTTTCCCATCCAATTTTCTGTGAATACATATGTTTACAAGACCAGGATCAAGATAGCTTTATCAAGCTACTAAACTTCTTTTTCTAAAACTATGACAGCCATGTATACTAAGATTGTGTTTAAAAGACCCAATGTCAATTTTCCTATTTTTGTAATTACACTATGGTTACTATTATTATTTTCTCTGCAGCTTTTGTGTAAGGCTAAAGTTATTTCAAAATAGAAAGTTAAGCCACTAAATGAAAATAAACTAACAATCTCAACTCTGGTGGTCAATTTAATGTGTCCTATGTGTGCATGTGTTGTATGTATGAAGACTGAAGTCGAATCACTGATTAAATATAACTAAAAAGTTGATTTTATACACCCACCCCACTTTATTCAGCTGATAATGATGATATAGTCAGGATAAAACACAAACTGCCTCTGATTAAAATTTCTCTGCCCATCTTTCCCTATTTACTCTGATTTTTTTTCATTGTATTTATCACTATATGGGATTTTATTACACACTTTTCATTTTTTTCATTGCCTGCCTTCCCAATAACAACTAAGCTATATGAATTGTCTTTATTCAGTTGGAATCCAATCACCAAGAGAACAACATATGTTCAGTAAACAGTTGCTAAGAATATAAATGAATGAGGAATTACACTATTTTAATGTTGAACTGTCTAAAAGACAGGGTGAAAAAATTTTTAATCTTTTAAAGATGCAGTTGTATATATATCATTGCAATCAGCAGATAAATATTATCATCTTAGGAAGCTCTGGAGACTTGCAACCAAGGTTGGTTTATGTAGCTACAGTTTCACACCACTCATAGGGCCTAATTACAAAGGATCTCATTAATATTATGTAAATGAGTGCTGTAGGAAAGAAACTATCTAGAAGTGCCATATATAGTATTCATGGCCCCATTAGTCTTTGAAAGAAGATGGCAGCATTGCAAACGCCAGGATCATGGAAATATTACTACTTTCTAGATAAGATATTTCCTTGCAGACAAGGTGAATCTGATTATTTTGTCCCTTTCTAATTGTATCAAGAATAACACAAAGTTGTCCCATCTCATTTTATTTATAACTAAGCAATGTTAAAACACATTTTAAAGAGAAAAACATTTTTACTCAAAATTTTATTATTCTAACACAAGTTATTTTCAAGTTTTTTAAATTTGTTTAGTTTCACTTCCAGTCCTGGTTTCATTTTAGATAGGTACAGTCAAGATATGAACACAATATTTTATCACCTAATATTGTAACATTAACATTTTCCATGGAATTATCTAATTACCATCAGCATAATTTTGTCAAAGTGATATATTATTGTATTCTTAATTTTTCTGATTGTTAGATATTAGGCTTTTTAAATTTTTCTCTAATTATTTTCCTACATAACATTTTTCTTCTTTTGTAATATTTCCTTGGGATACTTTTCAAAGAGTTAGATTATTGAAAGGTTATGAACAGTTTTATAACAGTAGATAAAGGATTTCCACCAAAATTGTATAAATTTACAAAACCAGCAGGAAAATGTAAGCATGCCACTATTTCCACAACTCTCCCAACATCAGGTATTACATTTTTTAGTGTTTCCAATTTGTTACCTGTAAATAATAACATCTCACTGTTTTGTCTTATATTTTCTTTTGAGATAAATTTAAACATTTTTAAATTTTGTTTTTATTTTCTTAAGAAACATTTGAAAGAAGGTGCCAGTAGGCAGAATTTGTCATGTTAATAGCAAACAATAGAATGTCAAACTGAAAAAAATTGAAGATAACGCATTAGAGAGAACATGCAATTTGATAACATTTATGCTTCTGTTGCATTATTATATATTTTTTAGTCAAACTTAGAGTCACAGTCACCTTAATTTAAGCACAGGAAGTATATACAAATTTCCAAGTCATCATTATCGAAAATTTAATATAATTGTTTGAAATAAAAAAAGAATAAAAATAATCCTACCCTATTTACAGTTTCTGGACTCTTATCACTTGATTCTTCTGGAATTTTAACAAGGAATTTAGAGGTGTCAGTCAACTGAGTATGGGTTGGTAGTCTTCTGACAGTGGGGACAAATGTGAAGATCAGAGGTTTGGCTTCAGAACCACCAGCAGAGACCTATGAGACATGCAGTTAATTAGACTTTCAGCCTTCTGAAAGGTTTATCTTGACTTTATTCTCCATATTACATGATATTTATCTCATTTATTTTGATGAATTGCCTATTGTTCTGTGATCATGTATGTGGCTGTCAAAGTAAACACCTATAAAAATAGTCATAATGAATCAGAACATTTTTTATGATACTATTTACCAGAGAAAACAATACCACCCCGGGAAGATCCTGTTGTAGGGGATGGCATAAAACAGCAGGTTGGCAAGCTGATCAGCTGCAATCTTACAGAGCATCTCTGCCTCAGTAGGGTCAACACAAACTCATCACCTGTTCTGTTTCAAAACTGGCTTTCATCCATTTAACCCTGGGTTAGCACATTCAATTTATTAACTCATAATCAATAAGCACGCAAGAAAATTCCCACATTTATCATTAAGAAAAACGCCAAAATACAAATTTAAAGTAGAAAGTAGGCCTATCGGAATACCAATGCTACTCTTAAAGATATACCTTCTCCTTCATTTATTCTTAACTTATTCAAAAATAACTGTACGAAGCATTTGCTGTGTGACAGATACTCAGGAGGTAGGAAAACAACGGTGAACAGGAAACAGTAGACTACTCACAAGCAGAAAAAAGACATGAACCGACTACTAAGGGAACAGTGATGCAGGGTGTCTACCCAACCCAGGAAGCTTCATAATAGGCAGCACCTGAAATTTAAGTTCAGGTGAAGAGGAGGCTAGGGAGATTCCAAGCTGAGAAAAGGAGATGAGTGGAAGCATGGAAAGCAGCAGCAGCAGCGGAGAGTGCATCAAGCTTGGATTTTGTTCCATTGAAATTGTTGATTGAAAAATGACATAGTCATATTAGAATTGTAGATAGATAAAATCTAGTTTTAAAAGTCACAAGTCGGTCGGGCGCGGGAGCTCACGCCTATAATTCCAGCACTTTGGGAGGCCGAGGCGGGCAGATCACCTGAGATCAGGAGTTTGAAACCAGCCTGCCTAACATGGTGAAATCCCGTTTCTATTAAAAATACAAAAAAATTAGCCGGGCGTGGTGGTGGGCGCCTGTAGTCCCAGCTACTCAGGAGGCTGAGGCAGGAGAATGGCGTCAACTCGGCAGGCGGAGCTTGCAGTGAGCCGAGATTGCGCCACTGCACTCCAGCCTGAGCGACAGAGCGAGACTCCGTCTCAAAAAAAAAGTCACAAACCTAGACTCAAGAATAAAAAGCCAAAAGCGTAAGTTGAGGACTAAATGGAAAGGGAGAAAGAGAAGATAGTACTGTAGATTTCTCTTTTAAGAAGTTTACATGAGAAGTAAAAAGAGAGGTTGAGAGTAATTAAAGAGCAAATTAGAGTCAACAGGGTGCTTTTGTTTGTCTTATAATAAACTTGAACATATCTATATACTAGGGGATGGGTGAGAGTAGAGAAGGAAAGGGGAGCAAAACCCTGAAGAAAGAAGGTGAAATAAGTTACAGCAACAACAAGAGGAACATGGTCTCCTTTGAGACTGGAGAAAATAGGCTCATATGTAGAAGAGCTCACAAACGTGGTAAAGTGGTGGAAATGGAAAGAGTGGGAAGGTGATAAGAACCACTTTTGTTGTAGAGAAAATTGTATGTATTTCTCATGTACAACATGATGTTTTGAAATATATATACTTTCAGAATAGTTAAATCTAGTTCATTAACTAATACAGTTCCTCACGTAATTATCATTTTTGTGGTGAGAACACTTAACATCTATTATCTTTGCATTTTTCAAGAATACAATATATTGTCATTAACTATAGTCACCACGCTGTACAATAGATCTTGTGAACTTATTTCTTCTATTTAACTGTAATTATATATATTTTGACCAACATCTCCTCAAGCCCCCTGCCTCTTACTGACCACAGCCTCTGGCAACCACTATTTTACTCGTTACTTCTATTAAATCAGCTTTTTAAAATTCTACATATGAGTGAGATCATGCAGTATTTGTCTTTCTACAACTACAATTGGCTTATTCTACTTAACATAACATCCTCCATGTTCATCTGTGTTGTTGAAAATGACAGAATTCCATTCTTTTTATAGCTGAATAGTATTCCATTGTGTATATGTACTACATTTTCTCTATCCATTCATCCATTGATAGAAACCTAGTTTAATTCCATATCTTAGTTACTGTAGATACTGCTGTAATAACCTAAGAATGCAGATATCTCTTCCATATACTTATTTTATTTCCTTTGGCTATGTGCCCAGTAATGGGATTGCTAGATCATATGGTAGTTGTATTTTTAATATTTTGAGGAACCTCCATAACATTTTCACAATGAATGTACCAATGAACACTCTCACCAACTGTGTGTAAGTGTTCCCTTTTCTTACATTCTCACTAACACTTACGCTTTGTTTTTCTGATAATAGCCATTCTAATAAGAGGGAGGTAATATCTTACTGTTTTGATTGGCATTTCCCTGATGATTAGTAACAATGATGAGTAACAATTAGTAACAACGATGATTAGTAACAATCTTTTTCGTTATGAGCATCATTTTCATTCATACCTATTGGCCATATACCTGTTGGCCATTTGCATGGCTTCTTTTGAGATATGTCTATTCAGATGTATTGCCGTTTTTTAATTGGATTGTTTTCTTGCTATTGAGTTGTTTGAGGTTTTGTTTGTATTTTTTGGTTACTAACCGTTTATTAGATGTATAATTTACAAATACTTTCTCCCATTCTGTAGGTTGTCTCCTCACTCTGTTGATTGTTTCCCTTGCTGTGCAGAAGCTTTTTAATTTGCTAAAATCCTATTTGTCTACTTTTACCTATACTTTTGAAGTCATATCCAAAAAATTATTGACCAGACCAATGTCATAGAACTTTCCCGCTATGTTTTCTTCTAGCAGTTTCATAGTTTCTGGTCTTATATTTAAGTCTTTAAAAGTTTTGCATATGGTTAATGACAGAGGTCCGGTTTCATTCTTCTGCATGTGGATATCCGTTTTCCCAATACCACTTATTGAAGAGACTGACTTTTCCCCATTGTGTGTTCTTGGCACCTTTATCAAACATCAGCTGGCTGTAAGTGTGTGGATTTATTTCTGGACTCTCAGCTGGAATGCTCAGTTCCATTGGTCCATGTGTTGATTTTTTTATGCCAGCATCATGTTATTTTGGTTACTATAGCTTTGTAGTAGTATACTGTAAATTCAGGCAGTGTGATCCCTTCAGTTTTGTTCTTTTTGCTCAAATTGCTTTGGTTATTCAGGCTCTTGTGTAGTTTCATAAGAATTTTATGATGTTTTAATTCTGTGAAGAATATCATTGGTATTTTGATAGGAGTTGCATTGAATCTGTAGATTACTTTGGGTGTTAGAGCCATTTTAACAACATTTATTCTTCCAATTCATGAACACAGTGTATCTTTCCATTTACTTCCGTCTTTCTCAATTCCTTTCATCAATGATTTACAGTTTTCAGTGCGAAGATCTTTCCATCTTTAGTTAAATGTATTGCTATAGATTTTATTTTTTTGTAGCTATTGTAAATGGGATTGTATTCTTCATTTCTTTTTCAGATAGATGACTGCTAGATACACTCTTGATTTATGCATGTTAATCTTGTATGCTGAAACTTTATTGAATTCACTTATTAGAGCTAACAGTTTTTGGTGGAGTCTAAAATGTTTTATATATAAGATTCTGTCATCTGCAAACAAGGTCAATTTAACTGCTTCCTTTCCAAATTGGATGCCAAACATTTATCTCTTTCTCTTTTGCCTAATTGCTCTAGCTACGACTTCCAGTCCTATGCGGAATAGAAATAGTGAGAGTGGCATCCTTGTCTTTTTCCAAATCTTACAGTAAAACCTTTCAGCTTTTCCCCATTCAATATGTTAGTTACGGATTTGTCATATAGGTCCTTTATCATGTTGAGGTACATTCTGTCTATACCTAATGTGTTGAGAGTTTTTATCATGAAGGAATATGAAATTTTGTCAAATGTTTTTTCTGCATCTATTGAAATAATCATACATTTTATGTTTTTAATTCAGGTAATGTGATGTATCAGATTTATGGATTTGCATATTTTGTTGAACCATCCTTGCCTCCCTGAGATAAAACCCACTTGATCTTGTTAAATAATCTTTTTAATGTTCTCTCAAATTCAGTTTACTAGCACTTTGTTGAAATTTTTGCATACATGTTCATCAGGGATATTGGCCTGTAATTTTCTTTTCTTGTTGCATTATTGTCTGGTTTTGGCATTAGGGTAATGCTAGTCTCATACAATGAAGTTGGAAGTATTCCCTCCTCCTTAATATTTTTGGAATAGTTAGAGGAGAACTGGTCTTAGTTCTTCTTTAAATATTTGGTAGGAGTCAGCAGTGAAGCCATCAGGTCTGGGCCTTTCTTCGATGGGAGATATTTTATTGCTGATTCAACTTTCTTACTCATGATTGTTCTGTTCAGATTTTCTATTCTTCATAATTCATTCTCGGTAGGTATGTGTCCAAGAGTTTATCCATTTCTGGCAGCTTATTCAATTTGTTGGTATGTAATTATTTACAGTAGTGTTTTATGATCCTTTGTATTTCTGTGGTATAAATTATAATGTCTCCCTTTTATTCTCTGATTCTATTTATTTGTCTAGCTAAAGATTTGTCAAATTTATCTTTCAAAAAAACCAATTCTTTGCTTTATTGAGCAATCACTTTTGATATAATTAATTTTCATGATAAAATCAGTCCCTTCTAATCAGAGTAACACTGCCTTGCCACCTCCATTCCTATGTCAGAAGAAATATAACATGTTCTGGCAAGTCCCTCACTCCCTCTCCCTTCAAGCCCTGCCACCTTTCTATGCCTTGAACCGCTCAGACCTTATGCGCTTATGAGCAGGCCTTTTAACCCAGTTGGTGTCAGTGCCCATTAGAAACCCTGGGCTCTGTATCATCCCTCAATTCCTGTATACTATGCACATTCCTAGTTTTGTTCCCATCTTGCACCCTGCTCCAACTCTCGAAACCTTTTCACTGTATATCTTCTGGAATTCAGTGAGCAATTTAAAACAATCTTACATATCTGTATCTTATTTTCAAAATACTCCCTTCACTTTCTAGTTATAACTAAAACATGGTTCTCTCTGAATGACTCTATTTCAATGATAAATGTTTTCTCTCACACTCCTGCACCACTGGGCCTGGAAGTAAAAGAGGTGTCCTCCTTGCTTATCTTCACTGCTTTCAGACTATTCTTCTCTCTTGCCTAAAAACTTCCAGCTTTGAATCTCACGTCATCAGTCTATACCCTTCACAATCTCTTTTAGTTACAGTTATCTTCCCATACCCATATTAAATGCTTCTTTCCTTAAAGATTCAGTTTCTGGTTCAATGTGACTCTTCTTAACCCAATGCTTTGTATAATACCCAGTATTATATCCCAATGGATAATTTTTATAATATTGTATTTCCTTGACCTCTACTCTTCCTTGCCTCTCATATCCCTAGCCTAGCCAAAGAGCTGCAAACCTTCCATAATTTGTTTCTTCATTCTCTGACCATCACTTTCTATTTCTCCATACCATCCCCTTAGTCCAACTCTAACGTTTTCTAACTCTACCATGATTTAAATCTACTGATTCTTCCCACATTATTTTCCCACATTTGTCTTCTTAACCAGCTTCAAAAACCAAGCTGACCACAGTTACTCTTTTGGATACCCCTCAAATCCCTTGTCCTCCTTTATATTATCATCCTGTTTGAGTACATTATAGCCCTCACTAAATCTAACCCCCTACCTACTCTATTTCTGCAACAGGAAGGTAAACATGCCTGGGGGAAACCACACAACCACACTGACTGGTCTCACTTCATATATATGACTCTGAGCCTCAAGAAGGCTTTTCAATGCTGCCCAACAATCATACTATACTTTCATAGCCCATTTACTGTCCCACTGGCCTAGAAAACTCTTTCACACTTTTCCCCCTTTCTTCAAACTTCTAACATCTCTCCAGCATTCTCGCTTGGAGCTGATGACTTTGTTTCCTATTTCATTAAGATAATGGAAGCAATCAGAAAAGTATTTTCAAGACCTCCAACACCACATGTATTCACTCATCTGCATCTCTGCCCTTTTTTTGGCCTTCAGTCCTACTACTATGCTCCTAGTAAAACCAACCCTCACTTTAACACTTTGTCTTCTACTTATTTTCATTTATTGAATGAGGTCTTATTAAATGCCTACTAAATGCTAGGCACTATTCCAGGGGTTGGCACCATAATAGTGAACAAAAATCCCTACCCTCGTGGAGTTTATATTCTAGTGGAGGGAAACAGACAGTAGACAAATAAATACACAATATATGTAGTACAATCTTCATAAGTGCTATGAAGACTTCCTATAAGTCTATTGCAATAACCCATAGGAGAAAAACTGGTGAATTGAATGCAGTTTGCTTCAGTAATAGTGGTAAGAAGTGTTAAGATTATGGCTATATTTTAAAGAAAAAACTTAAAATTTGTTGAAAAATTTGAGGTGGAATATGAGAGATACACAAAAATCAAGACGGGTGGAAAACTTTTGAACTGAATAACTGCAAGAAATGAGATATTATTCACTGAAATGGGGAAGACAATAGTTGAAGCTGGTTTGAGAATAAAGGTCAAATTTTGTGTGCCCAATATACACCCAAGTGGAAATGTGAGTATGTGAATCAAGTTTAGAGGAAATTCTGTGCTGGGGATAAAATTGCTAGGGTTGTTAACGCATAGATGATATTTAAAAGCAGGAGACTAGATGAGATCAATAAAGGTGTAAACACAAATAGAAAAATAAGAGGCTTAAGGCTGAACCCTACAGATGCCAACATTGAGTGATTCACTAGCTGAGGAAGAACTAGCCAAGGTGGCCTGGGAGTTTTAAGGAAGATTTTAAAAGGCTGAAACATCACTGACAGTAGTGGCAAAGAGGGTTGACCAGAAACAAAATTACTGACAGTCTATACTGAAGACTCAGTCCAAATATAAAACCAGGGAGAGTGAGGCAATTTGCTTGACTGTTTGATAGTCTCTCAAGGAATGCTGAACTGCCTACTATAGGAACAGAGGAAGTGCATTATAGCATTGCTAGTTTATGTTTGGAACTGGTTTTGGCAGGATGTGGCAAGTATAAGGAAATCAAGGGTACTGGTGAGAGCAGAGCAAATGATTGACCATGGAGTTCAGTTTGTATGGGTAAGGGGGAAGAACCCTCAAGCTGAAGGAACTAGAGGTCTCTGTGCTCAGGAAACAAAGTTAATACAATGATGACTGTTTGAGAGAATGGATGGGGTCATAATATAATATGAGAGTTTACTAACTTAATAATTAGAAGTATGATAATTCCAGATGATTCTAAATTCCAGGCTTTGGCATTAAGACTGAGTATATGAAAGGAAGGGCACTGAGCTTGTGAAGATCAAGGAACTGTGAGACAAGAATGTTGACAAGGTTTTAAAAACTTTTAATTTTCAATATTCTTTTCACCTTTAAAGATATGTGTCATTATTTCCTCATTGTAGCCATGTCAAAATTCCTGAGTGGCACCTTATCATCAAAAAGTAATAAATCACTACTTTATTTTGTAGGAAGGAACACTAGATCCCTCGTGAGATTTGAGGAGCCCACTTGCCTCATCAGCAGTATATAATACAACAGACTTTCTAGATGTATTATCTTCTAGGGCCGTTTCATCACATGACTAATCTCATCAATATCATGATAGAAAGGAGAGTGGTTTTGGCAAGGAAATTGCTGAAGTAGTTCAAATAATCCATCCCATAATTTCATTTGAGCAGGAAATAAAGATAATCCTTTAGGAGTAAAGAGATGAAATTGCATCCTTGTCCCCAGGTTCTATAACTAGGCCTTCCCTTATCTTGCCATGTCATGACTATAGGTCTATCTTAGATTCCATCCAAATAAAATTTAAGTAATAATATATGAAAGGTTTTATTATAAGCACCCTATGGTTACAAAAATGTGTATAATCATTCTAAGCAGTAAGTAGATTTACCTTCTAAAGCATATATAATGACGAAAATTTACTTCTTCAAACACCTTGCACAATTTGTGTAATTCAATGCTACTTAAGTATCTAAGATACAAATACAGCTCCACAACTGGTATGTCACACACTATGGACTTTTTAAAGTTGACAACTATAACTTCAGTGAATAAAGTAGAAACGAAGTATGAATGAAAACTGATGCTTCAATGAATAAGGTATGCTTTTACAAAAATACTGTCTAAAAACTTTCTAAACATAACCACATGCTGACAATAAAGGCAACCAAAAAGAAGAAAACCTATTTCTTTCTAATTTATTGTTACATTTTCCTAAAAAAGTAAAAATCCATATCCTACAAAAAATGTCCTCATCAGTAGAGGGAAACAATTTTTTTTTTTAATTTTAGTTGAACCAATATGTGATGTTATTCCAGAAAACACAGAAACTGGAAATCTATTAAGACTAAAGACTTATTCATCTTCCTGGGTTACTGTTGGAGAATAACAAGATGAGAGATAAATTCCTGTCTACATACATATCTTCAGAAGAATAATCACAAAAAGGGCAATCATTTGGTATTCACTTTTAAGCTAACAGTACAATGTTAGCTCTTTTCACTGCCTTTACCTAGCATCCTTAACTTAGCAAGGATCTAATACTCATTTGCAAGGAATTTCATTTGGAAAAGAATTTGAAATTACACTAACTATGCAACGCAACATTCAGATAAAGAGCCACACGTTAGCCAGTAGACTATTTAATCCCTTGTTTAGGAGAGAACAAAATAATATTTGCTGTTTACTCCATACTGTGGCTAAGTTCCAATGTAGCCTAAGAATGAATTGCTATGGTGATGAAAAATCATTTTCCACACAAAGCAGCAACAGATGCATGTTAACAGCATTGCACTTGTTAATTGCCAATTAACACTTTCAGTTGTCAATGTTATTTAAATATCTTTGTTTCTATCCTTGGGAAACTATTTTAATCATAGAAATATGAGATAAAAGGATTAAAATCTGTTTCTAAATACGCTTTGAAATGCTCAAAATCTCTAAGAACGTCATCTTCTCACCGGATAGCCTAATAATTTGAGAAACTGTTTTCCCCCATGCCACACAGGCTAACAGCTAGCTCCTTTGCTCAGTTTTGCGCTGTAATGCCTTCCTTTCTTATATTTCCCTAAAACTTACCTTCCTTCAGATGTTGACACCCACACTCACAGATGGCCTCTAGCCTCCTGTTAAGGCATTACAGAGTATCTTAGCATTATCACCATGCCAAGGGCAATCCTGAGCATTTTCTTTGCCCAATGAGCAGTTTTTTCTTTATCAGCTCGCCCTTTTCTCTAAGTGAAGATAGCATTTCATTTCAATATACAGACAAATTTATCTACACCGGGCAGCTCTCCCTCACATCCGTGCAGCAAATACCACCAGCACCGTACACTGCTTTTAAAAGTTACTGAAAGCATTAAGCAAAGACTTCCTTTTACCTGGGGTGTGGTCTGAATGCTCCCTGATAAGATGCACGAGTTCATTTGGAAGTAATTGTTCCTGCAGTCACTCAGAAGCCCCTGTTCTGAAAGCATTGATTCATCACATAAGGAAGCGAGCAAACCAGTGACTGAGGTGGGAAGCGAGCCTCATACTAACACAACACACACACACTCACGCAGAAAGAAGAAATTCTAAAAAGAGGTAAAGCAGAATCATTCCTAAATTGAGGAATTGTGCCAGCTCCAAAGAGTAGATTTCTGTTTTGACCATTTTTAGATTTGGAACATCACGAGAGGTCATACTAACTGCTGAAATGGAATCCGTAGAAGTGAAAAAAAGAAAAAAGAAAAAAAGCCACTGATATGTGTTTGCCCTCTTTTCCTTTCATGCATGTATTCCAATTACATATTCTGTGAAAGGAAGAGAAAAGCCAGATTGTGTAGCAATGAGAAGCTGATTGAAGGGCCCTAGCATCTGCCAATCTCAATAATCAGTTGGTCACACTCATAGAGAACGTTTAGAGGTATAAATACATGCAAACACTGTGTTCAAATAAAGAACTAGAAAACACACAGTTATTTCAAAATATCAGTAACTTTATCCTTAGTATATAAATTGTAAGCAACAATACAGGAGCATCTGTAGTGACTGAAGTTATGCTATTAACAAAATCACCCCTAAAATAAAGCTTGGAATCAAATCCTTGTCAAAACAAAATTTCATTCCAAGCTTCCTGGAAGACAGTGAGAATCCTGACTGCAGACAAACCTTAAAACTTCATATGCGAAATTGATTGGAGTCTTTAGCTTTCAGTATTTCTATTTTCTAAGTATTGATTTTTCTCCAAATCTGTGATATCTACATTTGTGCTTTGGCAGTGAAAAATGTTGTATTCAAAGGACTAGATATAGATCAAAGGCTATGGGAAGGAATTATTATTTTAGAAACCTAGACTACGCCTCTTCACATCTTCGATGTTATCAAAAGCCTAAGATTATGGAAACATAATGAGTAAAATAATTGCTACAAATGATTCTATTAGCACAGTGGGAGAAACTATTCCAAACAACATAGACTTAGAATATAGTCTACATTTCTGAATATAAGTGCCGTGTTGTAAAAAAACTATGTGCCTTCTTCTATTTTACACATATTTATGGATACTCAAAAGAGAATGTAATCCCCTCCCACCCTCAAAAAGCTTATGGTTTGAGAATATAAAACAGGTAAACAAATAACAGAGATACAAAGTGAAAAAAGAAAACAAGAAAAAGCTTTATACTGCAGTTCTTCTTAAACTACTGCACACAGAAATCCCGTGGGGAGTTTGTTAAAATGCACTTTCTAAGTGTGGAGATCTGAGATGTGGCCTCAGATTCTACATTTCCAAGAAGCTCCCAGGAGATGCCCCGGGAGCCACACCCCAGATCTGCAGCTGGTGTGTTACACTTTGAGTAGCAAAGACAGAGGAATTTCAGAGAGCGATATTACAGCCACCTGGAGTGCAGTAATTCAAGATGGTGGCATTTGGGCTGCACTTAGAAGGATGGGGAAGGGGAGCCTATGAAGGTGGGATGGAATAGCACTTATTTCAAGCAGAGAGACAGGGCTGGATTGAAGGCACCTATCAGGACAGCAAGAGCAGAAAGTCATAAAGCATAGGACCCTGGAGTCAGATCATCCACTGGCTGTGGGCCCTCAGACAAGTTACTGAACTTCTTAAAACTCAGTCCTCTCACCTGTGAAATGTGGATGAGAATAGCTCTCATTTCATAGAGTTCTTGTGAGGATTACAGTTAAATTCAGCATGTAAGATTTCCACAGATTCTTAGCTCTGTGCCAGGCAGATTCTTAATACATGTTACTCCTGTGGGTATTGTTTTCTAGTGTGATAAATAACATAAATGAGAATAAAGACAAGTAAGACAAATAAGGTAGGTTAAATCTAGGTCATCAAAGATCTTGAGTTAAGATGTTTTACCTTTATTCAGTGAAGAACAGAAATGGAAATATCCACATATATACATATATGAATATATATGTATGTAAATATATATGTATTTATTGATACTACCCTTTGGTGTTTTGATTTATATATATAAAGATATATAAATAGGAAGACATAAAATTATATATATATAAATCAAAACACCAAAGGGTAGTATCAATAAATCTTAGAGACCATTCTTATCCCAAAGTTCTAGAGTGGTTCCCCAAGAAGAAGTGACAGTCCAGATTTTTGTCAGTGGTCAATCAGTTTATTACAAGTGGATTCAAACTGCTATGAAACTCTTCTCCTATGTCTCATTCTGTCCTTTCCTCTCTGATCTTTTCTTTCTCTCATTCCCTCCCAAAATCATAAAGCAATACTTATGCAAGTTGGCATAATGAAATTTAGAAGAGAAAATACTTCAGCCCCTACTCTTCCCTGTTCAGATTCTTTCTTGAATCATTTTACAACATGAAAACCAATTAAATCAATGTATTGTTTTGACATTTTCCTCTGTGTCTTATTGGTAACTTTCCTCTAACCATTTTCTTTCCCTTGTTTTATTAACTAATAATTGCTGTTACAGACTATTTCTTATAATAATAGAAGTCATAATTTTTACTTAAAAACACATAAATGGTCATGCATTATAACAGCATGCTTCAGCCATCTGGATAGTAACCACATATAGCTTCAAAGAGTGCATATATTTTGGATAATTTCTATAGAAACCATTCTGTATTTAAATAGAAAGTGATGGCACCTGGTCAAAAAACGGGTCCTAGTCTTGGATGACAAAAGAGCATATAAATTACCCGGGTGGAGAAGAGAAGAGAGTCTATCCGCTAATTACAACAACTTTTCTATAGACAAAGAGAGTCATCTATGGTCTGCCCAACACCCTTAAGTATTTTATAATCACAAACTTTTAATGATCTCTCTCCCACTAAGAAACACAAACTGCTCTGTAGAATCATCTTTTTTTTTTTCACAAGAAAATTAAGTTTGTCAAAGTTTGCAATAGATGAATAAAATCCAAAATTCTCTTTAAAATCTGGCATTATTGATGGCTGAAGCAGGCATCCGTCACCCTTATTACTAAACAGATACTACTGCAATACCTTTCAGTCAAAAGACTCTTAAGATATTGCTTTTAAAATAAATAATACAGAACAAATAATCTCTCTTCCTGACATGCGAAACAAATTTGAGGAAAAAAATAGATTAGTCCACAAAAGTTTGCCAAGAAACATGTAAGTGATTAAACAGATCCAGCTGCCAAGGCTATTCAGACATCCATTTGTCTGTTTTTATGCCTTGGGCTTGATAACAGAAGGTACTACAAGTGTCATTTATTTATCTTAATAAACATCTATTGAGAGCCAGTCACGATTCTAAGCTCTGAAGACATAAAATAATAAAGGCTTAGAACCTGTTCTCAGCATGGCTTATAGTCTCATTAAGGAGACACCTTCACTCGTGACGGGAGCAGCGAATGAAGTCAGAGGAGGGTGACAAGTCATGTGCTGAACACAGTCTGCACAGGCAATGCATGTCAGGTTGTTTTCAGGGAGATTTCACTCTTAGCTTCTGCACTCCTAGGTCCTAATTCTGGCAAACACTGGGACACTTCTGCTCAACCCTTGGTGGTATTTTTCCTCTAAAGATGGGAATCATCAGGTGTTTGTATTCGTGTCTCTCAGGTAATGGGTGATTCCCGAGATCTTAATCAGGACTAACCTGATTGATTCACAGGCTCAGAATCGAGTGTGCAATATTTTAAGTGAGTCCTGACATCTCATCAACGGTATGTGAAATTCCATTACAGTCTAAATTTGGCTTCATCTGTATTGGACACAGACTTCTACTTCTGTTATTACTGCTTGTAGTAGTATACCACTATAACTTATAAGTAATATACTGTTATAAGTATATGGTTATACTGCTTACTCTTCTCCTTGGGGTATATTCTCCTAGTTCAAAAAGGTATTAGTAATCCTTGATTAAAGTAAACCAAAAGCCTCAAAGTACTGTTTGACCTAACAAGATATTCAGAAGAAATGAGTAAGCCCTATACAGGGTAGAATTTGAAAGAGGCACAGAGACAATGATAAGAAACATTTATCCATTAGGAATAAGTGTATGTGGTTCACTCTCTCCTTGTTGAATTACTTTCTTAGCTTGGTTTTAGGCAATCCACTTCCTTTCAGTCCTCTTCCTATACCATAGACACTCTTCTCTGTGCTTTGTGCCATCTGACCCCTCAGCTTTGAAGTAGCCCAGGAGTCTCTCCTTGGTGATCACATCCAGTTACTTAGCTGTAAATAGTATTTATAAGCCAATGAATTCCAATTTATTTCCCTAGCCTAGATGTCTTCTCTGGATGACTTCACTCACACAATTAACATCATTATTGGAACATCTCATAGATACCTGAACATCAGCACATTTGAATCTGAATTAATTGCATTTCCTTTGAAGTTGTTCCCCACCTCCCAAAATTTTCCTCACCTCTTCCGACAGTTTCTATCTGTTTCTAGTTGCTTTGGCTAAAAATCATGAGTTCATATTTTTCTTCTTGGTTTTTCAGAATCGCTTATCAATGTATTAGTAAATCCTGTTGTCTGTCCCTTCAAAATAAATCCAAAAAAATTAATCTATCTCACTACTTCTACTTCTAACATCCCAGTAGCGGAACCTGCCATCATCTTCTTTCTGAATCATTGCCTCCTAACTGGTCTTTCTGCTTCCACTTTCACTCCTGAGTGGATGCTCTGATGAACCATCCATATCCCCTTCAGGCTAAAGGACTTATTCCCCAGCTGCGGGAGTGCTATAACTGTGATCAGCTGTCAGTCCTCTTCAGGAGCTCCTCTCAGCTGGAAAAACAAAAACAAAAACAAAAAAACCTCTTGCCCCAAATCACTCTGCTTTCTTAGGGGCATTGGATGGCTAGTTGATGCATCCGTATAAAGTCCTGCTCCCCTCACTCCAGCTTGAAACAACTCTAGAGAGGAATCCATTCCAGAGCTCCTCATGAGGTCAGTTAGGCTTTGAGACCACCTTGTAGCCCAGTCTCTCCTTCTGCCTCCTTCCCATCTCCTACAGGTATAGTTCCTGGGAGCACTCCCTAATAAACTTTGCATGCTAATCTCCATCTCAGAGCCTGCTTCCTGGGAACCCAATCTGTCATATCTTCCATATAGCAGCAAGAATAAACCTTTTAAAACAGAAGTCAGGCTATGTTACTTCTCTATGCAAAACCCTCCACTAGATTCCTGTGTTACCAAGAGTATCAGTTCTCATAACCACCTATAGCCCAATGATCTTACCCCTACCACTCTCCCCTTTTCTCCCACAACTCCAGACACAATGACCTTCAATGCTAATCCTACTCTCCACAGTGTTCTTCCCAAGCTGGTTACCATGCGTTCGTTTCCTCATGTCTCTGGTCAAATATCACATTAACAGTGAAACATCCCTTACTACCTTATATAAAATTGCAACCCCATACCTGCTCCCCTGCCAGCACTCTCTATCCTTCTTACCCCATGTTATTTTTCTCCAAAGGACTTACCAACCTCTGATGCTTGTTTCTTCTCTGACTTCCTTCATCGGATTTTAAACACCATGAGGGCAAGGATTTTGTTTCGATTACTGCTATTTCTGTGGCACCTAGAATAGTATGTAGCATGTAAAGGCACTCAATAAATACTTGTCCAATGAACTTCTTGACTGAAAGTGAACTCTTTATTGCATAAACTTATTTTTTTCTAATGAAAAAGATAAGTTTGGTAAACTTTGAATTGACTGTTCAGAAGAAAATGGAATCAACCTAATCTCAAGTTTCCTAGTTTCACTGAAATAGGAAATGACCCGCGTTCACAGCCCTTACAAAGAGTCAAATGTATAGGGGCTAAAGAAAGGTGCAGGACGCAAGTAACAGCAATCAGATTCCGTCTTGTAAATCGCACCCACAAATGCATGCAGCAAGAGACAGCAGGATTCTCAGAGCTGTGAAATGTTCAGTTGCTTAGGTCAGAAGCGGAAAAAAATAGGTTCTGGTCTCCTGATCTTCTACCAAACAGCTGTGAGGTCTTGGGTGAGCCACTTATTTTCTCAGGAGCAATTTGTTTATAAAATGATGTTCTAGATCAGCATTACCCAACGTGCCCTTCTTAGAATATCATCTTGCCAGACAAATGGTGAGCAAGGGATTTTGTGGTCAAATAAATTTAGGAATTGGTATATTCCATATCCTATATTTGGAGGAGTCTTGCAGTCAAAAGGCCTTTTAAGCTGTGTTTAGCCCATGGTTTCCCATATTTATTTGGCCAAAGAACCCTTTCCTTTCATAATGCACACTGTCATCCCACTCACAGTGCGACAGAAGTGCTGAACTGCACAGTCCACAGAGCCTTCTTTTAGCCATAATACTTGATGAATGTATGAAAAGAAGACAGTTTGGGGGAAAAAAAGGGGAGTTTCCACAAAATTACTAAATAAAATTCTATTTGTCGTCTTGGCTGGGAAGAGAGCAGAATGAGCTAGATGAAGATCAGGAGATGTTCTCTGAGTTAGAAAGCAAGGAAGGAAGGTGGTATATATTTCAGGTCTACTAAGTTTAAATCCAGTTGTGCTAACAGAAGTTGCACAAGCAACATATTCAGTGGCACAGGAATATGAATTGAATCAATGAATGATAGATTTACTGAAAGACCTTAAAGTATATTCAAAGAGGTACCAATAAGGCATGTAGCAAACAGTTAGGAATACTATTTAATAAAAAATGTTCAGAGATTCCATAGTGAATCATTTTTACATACATCATAAAGGAAACAAATTCTAACACATGATATACTTCATAAAATCTTGTTTCTAAGCAGATAAAGTGATGCCAGCACATTTTGAGGTGACAGTATATTCCATAAAGGAACAAAACAATGTAATATTTACTTATAATATGATGTTGGCATAATCTGACTTTTTTGTTTAAAATAAAAGGGGAAGCAATAGCATCCTATTCCATGCTTTTGATATATTTACATATGAAGAATGCTTTCAAAAATTTTTATCATATTCCACAGGAAAAAAAAAAACTTTATCTGTATTACTCAGTTTTGACCAAGATAAAAACTGTGTTAGAAAGTGTAATTAAAATGCCTTAAACATAAGAGGGTTTAATTGATTACTTTAAGAAGTGCTAAACTTCTTACACTCGGGCTCAATTCACCAGGGCAAGTCACAAACCTCTCTAGCCCACAAGGTATCATATAATAGAAAGGAACAATGATAGCCAATGTTTTGTCATTAGAGTCACATATTTCAGAAGCAACTGCATTTTAAATTAGTTTCCACATACTTGGGCAACATAAAGAATAGGCTAAATATAAGTATAAATATAAGCATATCAAGAAAAGAACTACTTCTTAGAATACATGTTTCATATTTAATCTTAGTGCTTCATTTCATTTGTACTTTATGGAAATACATGACTTAGCAGAATTAGTGAAGGCAGATGTCAGAAGCCAATTTTTTCAGTTTAGTCTTGGGCTACTTAACTGTGATTGGAAGAATTACATAGAGAAGAATACAGGAGTAGAGCCAACAAATTGTGTGTGTGATACAGAGTCAAGAGCATGGGCTTCAGATCAGAGAGCACCGATGTGGCATCACATCACCGTCTGCACTTTCTAGCTGGGTGACCCAAGGCAAATTAGTAATCCCTCTGAGCTTCATTTATTTATGACCATAGAATTCATCACACAAACTGAAATGCTTTCAAGAGTGAAAAAGGGAGCACTATAAATTATTGCCCTGGGATAGAAGCATATTGAGCAAACCAAGACATAATCAGCCTACTTATTTGCAATATTTAGATAATATCTCACTCCATTAGGGTTAAAATGGCATGACATATGTTATCTTAGAAGTCTGACACATACATGTGTTCAATAACAGTTATTTCCTTTCTTCTCACACATAGAAAATTTAGAGGTTGGGACAAGATGAGGGGCTTATTGTGTTATCTTTTCAAAACGGAGTAAGATTAAGTAAGGCATCTTCTCCCTCTGCTTTGAATGCTGTCCCACAGCTCTCTCCCTAGTTAATTCCTGTTTGCCCTGCTGAGCTCTAAGAAACTCAGAGATTCCATGGTGAATATTTTAATTCACATCATGAGGTTAACATAATTTCTGACACACAACACACTTTATAAAATCATTACCTAAAGAGGGCTTCCCTGGCTCCATGGGTTAGCTACCACCTCCTGTTGAACCCTCTCTTAGCACTTGTACTTCCACATGGTATTTGCTGCTTTCAAATTATATGATCGTACAGTGAATTCTTTAGTGTCTGGCTCCCCAGTTGGAACATAAGTGCCACTCTCAGGGGAAATGTATCTGTTTTGTTTCCTGCTATATCCCCAGCATCTAATACAATGCCTGTCACATAGTAGGAGGTCAATACATGTTTATTAAGTAAATGAATGGTTGCATGCTTTATGCTAGATGTATGGAGGATTTAGAGAGGACGGGAGGGGTTTCTGTTTCAAGGATTTCAGGATCTGTCGGGAAATGAGAGTGATTTAAACACTATATTAATTTTGTCACTTTAAAGTGTCACTTTGAAGATATACCACATATAAAAATAGCAACCGAACCTGAATGCCAAAGCTTTGGATGCTTTAGTAATCTATGAAGTAAGCCAGCATCAGAGGGTTGTATGAGAGGCCAGGGTACATAAAGAAAGATGAGAAAAGCATCTCTGGTCTAGATCATTCCTCCCACTGTTGGCAACCATAGTCTGTCACCGTGGCTACCTTAAACAACCCACTCAAACCAAGAGCAGATTTCATCCCACACATAGACACCATTTAATGAGTTTTATGTGATGCTGCTCTTGATATTTAATGTATTACCTTTTATATTTCTCAGAAGCCATCAAGAGAATTATGATGTCCACTAGACAAGTAAGAAAAATGAAACTCAGGGAGATTAAATAACTTGCTCAACCAGCACATGAGACAATGGGATTTGAACTCTGGTCTCCCTGGCTAGAACCCAGGTTCATGTTGTACCTTGTTTGCTCCCTTCTTCTGCCAGCCTTACTTTAGAGATATACATTTATAGGAAGGTGATAAGAAGGGTGGAAATACAGAGTACATAACAATGCGCTAGCCAGCCAGAATCTTCTTTCTAATATGGTTCCTACCCAGGAGAATTGCACTCTGAGAAATACTTTTCTCAAGCTTCCAGTATCCATTCTCAAAATATGGCTGTATGCTCTGAGTTTCCCACTGTTCACAGCTGTTATTCTCTTACTATAAAAGCAATGTATGCTTATTTTGGAATTTAACTTTAAAATAGAAATGAGATAAAGAATATCAAAGAATACAATTAAATTGTCACTGGCATGTGTACTAAAGCTACATACTTTTCAATATGGATAGTACAACATAAGCACAGGAAATTATTGTTGAATGACTACATATGGTTACCATAAGTAGTTAGCAAACAGTATTTATGTTCCAAAATATCCAAGGTAATATGTGAGCTCTAAGATGGTGTTTTATAGCATCTACTTACTAATTCTACTAATGGAAACAATGGAATTTAGAGTCAGAATTGGGTTTAAAAACATAAATCTACTTATTATTCATGGATAATTCTATATAACTTACTTAAATTCCATGAACTTTAGTTTCTATTTTTATAAAATGGGCATAATAAAAGCATCTGAACCTCATATGATGGATGTAAAAATTAAATTAGATGACATATAAGAGCCCTAGTGTGTGGCCTGGCACATAGTAGATACCCAATAAATATTCATTTCTCTCTTTCTTTTTAGGATAGAGTAAATGTATGAGATTGAACAAAAATTTCTAATTGATAAGAGTATCAGAATATCACCATGTTTACTTACACTATTTCCTCCTGTTTCTCCCCTTAATATTTTTACTCCAAAATAAAATAGAAAGGCAGTTGCTAAGAATCTTGACCCTTGTCTACCATCACCCAAAAGATTTTTACAAACCCTGTGACTCTTGTCCACAATAGCTGAAAATCTTACTCATCAGAAGTTACATGACAATCAGTGGCAAGTTAATTGATCTAAACATTTGCTCTGTAACCTCTGGAACCAATCACCATTTAGACTGAAGTGTTGTTTTGAATGAAGATACATATATATTTGTAAAAAATTAATTGAATGGGTGAAGATTTGTAGGTGGATCAAATTACACTGGGATGGTCTTTTCTCTTGATTTTATGTTTGACACTTAGTAATTTTCATCCTGGGCAAAACAAACCAGCTGATGGCTACAGTTTGCCCATGTGTTTTCCCAGTCTAGGAGGTGTGCTGGGGACCAACACCATGCAATCATCCATGAAGGCAAGAATTAATGATGCCTGTTTGGATCACCAGTGTATCTCTAGTGCTTAACATTCAGTAGATGCTCAACATATATTTGTTGAATGAATGAATGGTTGTGGGCCTACCACAGAGAAAATAAGACAGTGCTATGTGTCAAGTATAAAGGAATAGTAGATAAAGGACAAAGCATTTTTTAGTTTGTGATAAGTCAGTAGCTGCAAATACAATATAATCCCCTCACTAGCACTTCTCTGACTAACCACATTAGTTAATAGAAAGTTTTCTAGGACAGAAATGACTACTATTTCAAAGGTGAGATATTAAGAAGCAACATAGAAAACATGAGGAAAACATTTTTAAAAATTTTCTTCTCATGGCATGTAATAAAGCAATAACATAGGATGGAAGAAGGAAAAATTTCAAGTCACTGAAATAATACATTATATAAAGATATTTTGTATATCATCAAAGAGAAACTGAAAGAGCAACCATCTTACCAGAAAAAAAGCACTTTATGTACTTATCAAGCTTGTCCACAAATTAAAATAAAGACACTACCAAACACAACAAAGAATGGCTCCATCATTTCCATAAATAAAACAGGTTATCTAACACTTAGAGTTTTTGTAAGAATTAAATAAAATTATACATGGGATGTCTCCAACATGATGACCACCATGTGAAAAGCTTTTAAAAGAGATTAGTTATTATTGTTGTAGCAGCATATTATAATCCTGAGTTTCCAAGGTAACTAGAAATCTAACATTAAGTACGTATGTAAAACCAATGCATGCCAGTGACATCATCATCATTTAAAAATTTCATAAAAATGATTACTGAATGTACTACAAAGCACCTTTCTTTAAAATCGGCATTTTGATTTCCTTTTTCCTCTGATCAACTTTTATCATTTTTTTCTTGCCTTTACATTTATGCCCTTACATCTCTGCATACAATGAAGCTGTATTCTCAGTTATGATTTTGTTAAGTGATAAGTCTACGTGGAAAGCAAGCCTATCCCCTTCAAATCTGCCTGTTCTAATTACCAATTCTAAAAACATAAATACTTTTTGAGAAGTCTTTGTTTTTGAACATCACAGGACTATTTTATTTAAAAACCTCTCTGTGATATCCCCGGTGAAAACATTTTAAGAATCACTTCTCAGTCTTTTGAAAGCACACATTGGCATTAATAAATCTGGTTACCTGAAAAGGGTTAGAGATGCTGAGCAGGCTGGCAATCTATAAGCCTTAGATTCCAATATGCTGCCCATACTCTGTGATGCACAGTTATATATTTTTTTTTTTCCAAATCAACATGTGACTGTGTAGGAGATAGGCGAGCCTTCAAACTATGTGAAAATAGCTTTGAGATATTCTAATGACATTCAATTGAGTAGCCTGTAGGCATAAAGGAATTTGAGACACAAAAAAAATCATTGTTTCAGTGCATAGTTATTAAAATGTTTTGCTATAAAGACAGAAAGCCTTCTTTCTTTTTGGAGACATTTACTAAGGTCCACAATGTTTTCTGTTTTCTCAATAAGGTTACCAGTAAAAATGCAGTAAATTTTTCTTCAAGACTTCAAATTGAATTTAAATTATTTTTTAAATAATAAAATTTCCTGTCAAAGCTGACATGGGAAATATACAACAAACTAATTCCTTTTCAAAACAACTTTTTTGGTAAAGAAGAATAGATGATCATTAAGCACACTTAACAGTTTCTATGAAAATGTATCTGAGATTTTATATCAGAAGAATAAATGTGGATTTTTGCAAAGTCATTACTTTTTAAAGAAATCTTTGGACATTCTAGATTCTTAAGCATGAGCTCAGCAGCCAGACTGAGCTTCAAGTTTCAATCCCAGTTTTCCCACTTAATAGCAGTGAGACCTTGGACAGATTTCTTACTCTCTCATTGCCTCAATTTTCTCATCTGCAAAATAGGGATAGTAAGAGTAGCTACCTCATAGGGTTGTGGTTACATAAGCTACATAAGCCTTTGGAACAGTAGCTGGCACATAGTAGGCACAGAATAAATATTAACCCCTATTATCAGCTATTATTCACAACAGGATTGCCATACAAGTTTTAAACAGCTCGTTCACTATTTTCCACCTTTCTCTACCCATTCCCACATCCTCTTTCAACACTCTAAAGATAATCAATGCGTGACTCTTGCTACTCAAATAGTTGACTTTCTCTTTCCCTGAACTTCTGTGTTCTAAATATTGTTTGTCCCTTTCATCTTCAAGAAAGTCTTTCTCCTGGTCTTCCCTGACACCATCCTGCCCTGGTTCTTCTCCAGTGACTTCCCTGTTTCCCCTCCTCCTTCAAGAGAAAGACCCAGCTGATCACTCCTGTAATCCCAGCACTTTGGGAGGCTGAGTCAGGAGGACCACTTGAGGTCAGGAGTTTAAGACCAGCCTGGGAACAGAGTGAAACCCTGTCTGTACAAAAAAAAAAAAAAAAAAAAAAAAAAAAAAAAAAAAAAATTAGCCTGGTGTGATATGCACATATAGTCCTAGCTATTTGGGAGGTGGAGGTGAAGGAGTTCTTGAGCCCAGAAGTCCAAGGCTGCAATGAGCTATGATCGTGCCACTTAACTCCAGCCTGGGTAAAATTTTGAGACCCTGTCTCTAATAAAAAAGAAAGAAAAAAGAAAAAGAAAGAAAGAAAGAAACATCCCCAAGCCTTAACATTTGGCATCCTCCTCTTTCCATTGCCTGAGGTCTCTCCTCCCTGACTCTCCTCTCTCATGTTCTCTACTCTCATGGTTTCAATGCTCATGAGAACTGGCTGATTTCAATGCGCATTTCCTGTGCTCTCTCCTGAGCTCCAGCTTCTCCTCTTTGATGTTTCACTTGCTGACTCTAATATGAGCAACCACGGTGCAAGTCACTGGATTGAGGAGTTTGACAAACATGAGTGTGAGGCTGGGTTCTGCCATTTACAAGTTGTATGACTTTGGTCAATTGTCTTCCTTCCTGAAAATCTCCATTTCCTTATATATATAATAGGCCATTTATAAAACCTATCTGTTAGGCTCCATTAGATAATGCAATATATATAAAGCATTTGAAATAATGCCTGTTACATAGAAAACCCTCAACATATGTTAGATGATTATTAATATTGACCTCCAACTAAATATGCCCCAAATATTTTGACATTTCACACACGTGTATAAAATAACTCTTCTTCTGTATAATTTCTAGAAATGTTTTACTGCCACCATCATTTTCAAGACACTAGATTTTAGCTTTTTTTATCATTTTGTCTCACTTGTTTCCATCATCTGAGTGGTCCTACATTTCAACTGTAATTTTAAAATAACAATAATTTTAAGTTGTGTATGTTGCTGCCTAGTTGAAGGGATACTCTTCAGCCTCCTTTATTAGTACATACGGCTATGTAACTAAGTTGTAACCAATGAGAAGTAATTGAAAGTAAGTTTCTTTAAAATATGTGGCATGCCCTTCTTTATCTCATCCTCCATTCTGCTGTCTGGAATTTGGATGTGATAGCCAGATCCCTAGCAGCCATCTTAGATCCTGATGATAAGGACTTCACTCTAACGAAGACAGAATCATGAAAAAATTGACAAGAAGAGATCTCAAACAAGAACAAAACTAAATTTCTGAACATTTTTTTAATGTGAGAATAAAGCAAACATCTATTTTGGGGTTTTCTCTCTTTTGCACAGCCAGATCTAATCTTAAGTAAATTAACAACAATTCAATTTCTAACTCTTCCCTAACATGTAGCCTTCTTGGTAGCCAGGCCAACTTCCTCACAGTTGCACTACCTGCTTCGGCTCAGTTGCTTCATTTCCTGTCCTTCCTGTCTTCTTACCCTCCACTATCTTAGGTCAAGAGTTCAGATCTACCAGGAGTCTTCTTTAATTTTGAAGTGCTCAGCTCTCTTCCTCTCATCTAAAAACATTGTAGCACTTACATTCTGTCCCACAGCATGAATGACCCACATGGAATAGTCCTGTCTCTTGAATTGTTTGCAAAATCACTAATAACTGGGTGTTGCAGGCTGGATTATCTGGAGATAGTTGCAGAGACAAAATTCAGGGTGCCAGATATTTATGAGAGAGCAACTGATAGGAAGTAAAAGGAAGAGGCAGGATTGGCAGAGGGAGAAGTTGGATGATGAAGCAGACCCAACGGAGCCTGGGCTAATTGGGTAAGGAGCTTAGGAGCTCCCTAACACTTGGTATTAGGAAGTGCTGCCCATAAGTGCTTCCCATATCCAGCCAAAGTAGTCGAGGCTTCACCCGCTGTGGGCTTCCCTGAGAAGGTAACCTCAGTGGAAAGCCTCTCTGCAGATGAGGTTGACCCTGAAGGAGGTGACAGTTGGATGCTACCTGCCAACCACACCTTCCACAGCTCAACAGCAAGCCCTTTCTCAAAACGGGATCTGGGCACCACATTTCTGTGTCTGCCATACTATGTCAGCATTTTATGCTTCTCTTTCCAAAGTACCTATTTTAATAATAAACCTATAGCAAGTATTCGATAAATACTTACAGAGCTCTTCAACTGAATGTATTCCAAGCTTGGTGTAAGAAATATAATCTGTACAAAGTTCAGGAGATAAATTTTCCTGTGCCCCCCAGAAAAGTCTTAAAAAGTTCCAAGTATCTTGGACCGCAGGCATGCACCACCACATCCGACCAAAAAATTTAACAAGTTCCTTTGTAAGAACAAATCTTTTCAAAACATTTCCCTTCTGCTTCCTGGAATTGGTATTTACTTTGCATAAGATATAAGTTTTTTGTTGTGCAGAACATGCCTTTTTTACTTCACTTCATACATCGCCTACCTGCTAGATGCTGCTAGGGCCTCCAGTCATACTCCATCTGAAGTACCAGCAAGTGGGAGGGACCTGCCCATTTGACTTGCTTATTATGAGGAACACCGTGCTCTCGGGGAAAATCTTCTAAGGAAGAAAACTTGCGATTCATCTTGAGATCATGAAAGCAAATTCATGAACAAACAAATTCACGAATTCAAACTGAGAACAGAGATTCTGACTCTGCAAACTCTGACTAAACTTGCGCTGTTGTTTCCACTCTTCTCTCATAAGCTCTTTCACTCGAAGATTACTTGGGGGTCTCTACAGATCTCATAAATAATTTCTCTCTCCCCTTTGTTAAGGGGCCAATAGAAAATGTCATTAGAAATCAGACAGTTTTCCCGTTTCCTGTACCCTTCTTTTTTACTCCAATCACTCTATCCAACTCCAACTGCATTCTAGTTACAGGAGGAGTCAGAAAGGGATTGGGAGGGAAAGGAAAACCCAGAATTGAATGAGGTCCTAACTCTGGTCATCAGTAAATAGGACAGCAACACGGGGGAAAAAAGCACCAAAGATAAATAATAGTTATTATTATTTTAAAAATAATGAAAATAAGTGAAAAGTCAGTCTAAGGTGGGTTAGTTGAGACCCACCTTCCTCTCACTTTGTCCTGACTTCTTCTGAGTAGAGGGAGCAAAAGTCTCTCTTCCCCATTATGTATCTGAATTGTGACCAATACATTTACTTTAGCCTCGAGATAAGCCAGATGAAGTAATCACAAGGTGAGTTTGCTTTGTGTGACTGCCTGCTGCAAGTCTTCCTATATCTCTGTCTACCCACCGCTTCCCAAAATACATCTTTATGGTAATTTAGCCCCTTTAAGAATCACTCCCATCTGTTCTCTGCTATGACGATAGTTACTTCAAGAGATAGCTATCTTTGCTGGCTGGCTGTGGAGCGTGGTGGTGAGGGTGGTTGACACACAATCTACAGAAAAGTCACCCAAATGTAATCCATTTGTAAATCATCACTTGAGTGTTTTCGAAATGTTTGTGTTTGGAGGTTGTTTTCTTCATTTCCCTGAGCCAGAAGGCCTTGTCAGAAAATCAAACTTCAAAAGTGACAAACTGCTCTGATCATATAAGGGTGGTTTAGTTGCTAGGGAAACCACTTTAACAGGAGAAACAGATCCTATTTGTGAATTTATAACTGAGAGAAGAAACAGATGCTAAGTTTCTGAGTGAGTCTAATTTACTTTAAAACACATTTGGGGTCGGTGGGTGGCAGCAATGAGGGTTATATTTTTTAGGACATAGACATAGCAAATTCTCCAAAATTTAGGAAACCTTAGTGTAGCACAGAAATTATGGGTAAAAAACAAGAATGTCTGTCTTCTTCTTAGCTTTGTAAATTAAAAAACAGTCAGAAACAAGACAAATATTTTTTCCCAGGACACTTGTGGGATATGGGAAAACTGCCAGGACTCACCACCAAGCCCCACACAAGTAAAAGCTTCTGACAGTGCTGATGGTGTGATCTTAGGAAAAAAAAACAGAAATCTCTTGTGAATACTCTGCAAATATTTGCAAAGGAGTTGTCCAGAATAAAATAAAAATATGCAGACTGAGGCTGCTTTATGCAAAAATGGACAAGGAGAAGACCTAAGTTTTCTCTCAAAATACTTATCCATACCTGCCAATTAAGCCTCAACATGTAGAGCTTCGATTTTCTTATCTTACAGGAAGTTTCAGATTCTTCCCTGAAAATGAATTTTGATACCAGGGAAAAGGAAAAACCTAGGCAGTAACAGGAGTGGCTTCTACAATAAGATAAAAGAATTCAAAGCTGGTCGCCAAATAAAATATTATTATTATTGCTGTTATTAATATTATTGTCATCGTTATTATTATTACTATTAACACCATCATAATTTATTATTTCTATCATCACCAACATAATAATTATAACGCTTATCCTCTTCATCACCATTACCACTTTAAAATAAAAATAGCTCCTCTTCTTTGGATATTTATCATGTGTCATAAATTGTAAATGCTTTACATTCATTTTCAGACAATTCCCAGAAGTTGGCAAACTCTTTCTGTAAAGGGCCAGAAAGTAAACATTTTAGGCTTTGTGGGCCATACTGTCTTTGCCACAGCTCTTCAGCTCTGCCACTGGATGACAAAAGCAGTCAACGAAAATATGCAAAGAAATTAGTGTGCCTATGTTCCAATACAGCCTTCAGCCTGGTGTGTCACAGGGCCTGTAGCAGAGGGAGTAAGTGTGCCTATGCGGATGCACAGTAGTAATGGGTCATGGTTGCCTCCTAATTTCCAATAGAGCAGTCCGAAAGTGCTTTCTGGACCAGCCATAAATCATTTTGTAAGCACCAAATGCTAAATGACTTGAATTTGGAATTCCACATGTGTTTTAAAAAGCCCCCTCGTTTTAGCAGCTAATGAGCTTTTTGACCTTAGACAACACTTGTGTTGCCAGACTCCAGATTTCCCATCTGTAAAACACAGCTGCTTGCCTAGATCCGTGTTTTTCCAACCACAAGTCATGACTATGAGTGAGTCCTGTTTGGCATTTTTAAAATGAATTAGATAAAAGAAGAATAGAATAGAACAAAATCAAATTTAATAGAAAATACATTAGTAAGCACTATTTCAGAGATATATGAAGAGGCTCTGTTTCAGATATATATGAACACACACACACTGTACTTGTGGTTCACAAATTTGAAAGTCACTGGACCAAATGACCTGAAAGCTCTGTGCAGCTTTAAGATTCAATAACTTGAGCTGGGCACGGTGGCTCATGCCTGTAATCCCAGTACTTTGGGATGCCGAGGCAGGCAGATCACCTAAGGTTTGGAGTTCAAGACCAGCATGGCCAACATGGTGAAACCCCATCTCTGCTAAAAATACAAAAATTAGCTGGGCATGGTGGTGCACGCCTGTAATCCCAGCTACTCGGGAGGCCCAGGCAGGAGAACTGCTTGAACCCAGGAGGCAGAGGTTGCAGTGAGCCAAGATCGCGCCACTGCACCACTCCTGCCTAGGCTACAAGAGTGAATACTCTCTCAAAAGAAAAAAAAATAGATTCAATAACTCTGTAGTCCATCCTCCCTGCAATAAAACCACTCAAATCACACACTGAAGTGATGGAAAGTCAATGGGACTATAATTCTTACCAATCCTCTCAGAAACTTAGTCTTGCAGTTGTTGAGAAAATTTAAAACCATTTTAATTTAAATAAACCATTTTAATATTAAAGCCATTTAAATATTATTATATTATGAATTATATTATAATGCTATTTATATCATTATAATAATAAATTTATACCATTATAATAATAAATTTATACCACTGTTTATATATTAACAGTAGTGATACTTTTGCTCCACTGTGGGTATAATTATACCTATATTTAAATATATTTTATTGGGAAAATATGATCAATAAAGAAATATGTTCTGCAGAACTTGCCTGACTTTTATGGTACTACTTGCCTATCTATGAATACAACAATAATATCAAATAAGATGTCAATAGCCTGTCAAACATGGGACCATTGTGAAATGATTTGAACTTGTACCAAGATATATAAAAGGGGCAAAACTTTCTAGTTCTTGTTTTCATTTGAGGGATACAGTATATGCTATTGCTAGGCCAATAATTATGATTTGCATTGAAATTGCAATTCACAAGTATGTAGAATGATCCAGCCAAAAAAACTCAGCCCTTTTGGTTCCATTTAAATCTGGAAGCCCTAGAGGAAACACTACTCATTTGCAGAAATTGTAGTGCCAGTGCGTGTGATATATTGAATGAAAAGGACAGGAAAGACACTTCAAGCATTCACCTTCTGATATTGAAACCCATCCTATTTTTAATCCTCTCTCGGGTATTTAATTCCAGATCCTAGTCAAGTCATGCTGTAGGCCGGGCGCGGTGGCTCACGCCTGTAATCCCAGCACTTTGGGAGGCCGAGGCGGGCGGATCACAAGGTCAGGAGATGAGACCACGGTGAAACCCCGTCTCTACTAAAAATACAAAAAACTAGCCGGGCGCGGTGGCGGGCGCCTGTAGTCCCAGCTGCTCAGGAGGCTGAGGCAGGAGAATGGCGTAAACCCAGGAGGCGGAGCTTGCAGTGAGCCGAGATCGCGCCACTGCACTCCAGCCTGGGCGACAGAGCGAGACTCCGTCTCAAAAAAAAAAAAAAAAAAAAAAAAAAGTCATGCTGTAAAAACTATCCAGGTTGACAAATTATCTGTGTTCACGTAGCTGCAATTTCCCTTCTGAAAACCATCTTCATGAATTGGTATTCAAGAACACATGCTTAGTTCAGAGACAATCTTGTTGAATAGAGAAATGACTCTGAAAACCAAAGAATTAATAGCAGAAATCATAAAATTAGTTAAGTACAAAAAAGTGAAACAGTAAATACGAATGTTTAAATGGGCTGAAAGTTTACAAGTTCTCAAACAACAAGTGTTGGTATAATTAAAAGAGATCTGTAACCGGAGGTCTAGGGTTTAGAAGGATCATGACAATAGATCCTTGGAACTGGGGCTGAGCGCAGGAAGCTGTTCTCAGACACTGAGGATCAAGTCATTGCTTGCTTTTCACTGCAATTGGGGAATGGCTAGATTTACTTGGCAGTAATAATGATCATTTTAGGAACTCAGTGATTTTTCTCCCACATGATCTTGAAAACCCACCTTTCCTTCTATCTTACAGGCAAGACTAATTCAGTCTCCTGGCTAGATTCCTTGAATATAACTTTCCCACTCACCATTTTATCCCACCTTCAATTACTAAATAATTTCTCTCAGACAATATTAAGTGAAATGCCTACATTGGATATGCTGATACTCTATAGGAAAAGATAGTCTCCCTTAAAAGGAATATAGAGTTCATAGTATTTAATTTTCCATATTTAATTAAGTGACTTTAGAAATTTTAAATCAATTTTGTAATTTTATGAATAGAAGGTGCTCTCAGAAATAAAATCTCAATGTATGACAACGTACTATAGGAAATATGGGTACAATTTATGATGGCTCAACTTTTACTCATCAACCAGGAGTTTCCTCTACAGAAGCAGTTCTCAATTCTGGGAGATTTTTTCCCCCCAGGGTACATTTGGCAATGTCTGGAGACATTTTGGTTGTCATAAAAAGTGGGAGAGGTGTGCTCCTGGCCTCTGGTGAGTATAGGCGAGGGATGTTTCTAAATATCCTGTAAGTCACAGCACAGTCCCTGGCAACAAAGAAATATTTGGCCCAAATGTCAATATTATTAAGGTTGAGAAACACTGCTTTACAGTATTTCCACCATAAAAAAAAACATGAAAAATGATTAGAACAAGGATAAATTTTTGTGTGTACAGTTGACTTACTCATTAGGAAAGTTATTTTGTCCCCTACATGAATCTCAAGTAAGTGGGATTCAAATTCATGCTAAGCAAAATTACAAATCACTACATGAGTCCATGGCTCGGAACTTTAGGATTGCTTATGAATGTCAAAATTATGCATTCCAAAATCCACTGTGCTGTGTGTATATGTGCGTGTGTGTGTCCCTCTCTCTCTCTCTTTGTCACACACATACAGATACAATACTTAACATAGATAGAATGCCCTGCACACAACCGGTGCTCACTACAATATGAAGGCTGGTTCTCACACCAATATTTGCTGAAATGGAGAGGGTCAAAATGACTGTCTTGAAGTCAGTAGGATTAATTTCTGAATAACCAAGGCAAGTTATTCTAGACAGAATATGAAAATAAGTTAAAATGGAAAGCCTAGAATGTCTGTCAAACTTGCTAACTAGTTATGGAGGTAGGATTATCTTCCCGGGAAAAACTAAGTAATTTCTAAGTTTAGTAGATTCTAACAAAGTAAGTATCTTCCACTTAACTATTGTGCTTAACTTTTCTATCTCAAGACATCCTGATAAGATAGCTGATGTACTCCATACAGCTGTCTGGGCATTTTCTGTTGGAAGAGTCATGGTGGGGGCATTATCACCCATGGAAAAGTTGAGAAGAAAGCCTAAATCTCACAGCATCAAATTCCCTCTGATGCTTGAGAGGCAGTTTAAGAACTGCTGCTTATGCTTCTTCTGTTAATATCCAACAGCATAAGAAAGAAAACATGAGAAAATGAACAAAAGTGATCAACAGAAACAAACCTGATTAGTAAAAACTGATCAATCCTGCAACTCATTTTAGTTTCACTAAGAATGACACTTCCAGGGCCGGGCGCGGTGGCTCAAGCCTGTAATCCCAGCACTTTGGGAGGCCGAGACGGGCGGATCACGAGGTCAGGAGATCGAGATCATCCTGGCTAACACGGTGAAACCCCGTCTCTACTAAAAAAATACAAAAAAAAAACTAGCCGGGCGAGGTGGCGGGTGCCTGTGGTCCCAGCTACTCGGAAGGCTGAGGCAGGAGAATGGCGTAAACCCGGGAGGCGGAGCTTGCAGTGAGTTGAGATCCGGCCACTGCACTCCAGCCTGGGCGACAGAGCAAGACTCCGTCTCAAAAAAAAAAAAAAAAAAAAAAAAAGGAATGACACTTCCAAATCATAAACAAGGCTATTTAAAAGGGGGAGAGGTACTGTCAGAACAGATTAATGAACAAATTGATTGTGGTGTATGCAGACAATGAGGACCCCACTGCTATGAGGAGGTTCAATTCAGAGACTTAAGACAGAGGTGCTAAATCAAGCCCAGTTTCATTCAGAGAATATATTGATGGCCTAATTTTGTTATAGTACCATAGTTTTGAAAATGTTCAAGATCGGCAGTAGTTCAGGCTATACTTTAGAAACATTCTGAAGTAAGTTCAATACAAATTTTGGTTTAAAAAATAAAGTCAATATTTGGGCTCAACTCAGGCTTTAGAAAATACTTCACATATATTTGGCATTATGGGATTTTGTTTCTTTTGTTTTGTTTTTGAGATGGATTCTGATTCTTGTCGCTGAAAGGCTCAAAGGGTCAGGTATAAGCATTCTGTAAGAGGGATAGTCTTAGAGCTATGTCATATAAGCCATCCATCAGATATAGAACTGTCCTGAAACCCAAGTCTTTCAGCTACCCTGTCATTGCTCAAAATCAAAATGTGTCTTCAGCCACATTCTGTACTCCTTGAAAAGAAAAAGTACAGCTTTGAATCCTGGGAGTAAAATTATCACGTGGCCTTGGGATATAAAACTAATCAGGTAGCATAAAATACCAGGTGGCCCAATAATCAGACTTAGCTAAGGTAATTCCCAATGGAATTTATATCCTGAAAATAGATATTTTAGCCTTGCTGAAATGTTACTATTGTAAAGGGACTTTTCTTTTTTAATGATTAATGTTACGTAACCCAGCACGGCTACATATGTAGAGAATGTCTGCAAATTTGCATATGTCTTTTAAATCCTGAATCAATTTATTAATTCAACTAAAACCCACACCAAAAATAAAAGAGGTTTATTTGAAAATAAAGAGGCTAATGTTGTACTTTGTTATAGGAATAAAGTATTTAGAAATCCACCAGAATTATAAGTCTAAATATTTTATTCCCCCCTTTTATTCAGGTTCCACTAGAAACAGTAAAAACTCTTTGCTATAGGCCTCAAAAAATGTTGAACTTGAGGGGAAAAAAGGTGGCCTCCAAGGTTTCTGGAGTATGGACTTATCAATAAAATAATTTGAGCACATACTTCTATAGAAATATCTATTAATTTGTTTATTCATTATCATGCACATGTGGTCCTGGACAAATGTATAATGTAACACGTGCACCTAAATAGAAATTTAAAAGGTGAAAATAAAAACACAGAATAATAATTTTTCTCCATACCCTTATCTGGCACAACCTCTGAGATTTGCTTACCAGTTATGAGACCACTGTAATATGTATAATAAGCTATTCAAGCATAGTGGCTTTTTTTTATGACTTAAGCTTTTTGAGCTTCACAGAAACTGATAAACAATGGCCACCAAAGTTGAGAAGCCTGTCTGCTCAAACACCTGAGAGACAGATGTGCTTTGGAATGTTCTTTGACCCCTCCGTAATTAAAAATATGGGCTAGAGAGATATGGGGATGAGGGACATTTATCTTCTAAGGTTAAATAATGACACAGTCTTTGTGGCTGGCCATGCTCTTTGACCTCGTTCAACTCTGGCATCAAGATTGTCTCACCTACTACAGAACCCCAGGGAAAGCTAAGAAGGGTAAAATGAATCAGTAATTTCATAAGTTACTATATATGTATGCTTTGATTTATCCATTGGTGCTCCCACTTAGGCCAGACCCTCACGTCTTCCTTCCCTGAACCTCCAGCATCTGACTTTTGACATATTCAGGAAGTTTGATGCCTCAGAGACCTAAGCAGAAGTTTCTTGCTTTTCCTTGGCTTGTTCTTCAGAAAAGACAAACTATTTTACTTCAATTCTGAAACCATCTTGCATAAACCAAATGTGTCAAGTTTGGAAAACACATAAGCATAAGAATATGCAAATTTCCTTTTGGGAACAAGAGCTAACTTGAAAATGATACCATGGCCCTTTCTGAAGACTCCAGAAGAAAGCTGCTTAGCTCAGTAAGTTGCATTAACTCATGAGTAGGTTCAGCCTGCCCAGGTGTTCTCCTTCTGGACACATTCCCCAGGTAGAGCTTTAGGCTCTGCAGAAAGCCTGGTTGCTGCCTGGCAGATGGATCTTCTGGCAAAGAGCAAGAATCTCAAACAGTGGCGGAGTCGAAAAAAGAGTATCTTTCCCGTAAGCATCATAAAGTATCTTGTGTTTTTTTTAATTTTTCTTAATCAGTTCAATAAATGGCAGCATCATCCAAGCAGAATCTACTTTATTTTATTTAGACAAAGTAATGTTCTCACAACCCACGCAGGTCCAGAGCTTGGATTCTCTTCCTTCTCACCGACCCTCACACATCTGAGGGCAGTGGCCCCCAGAGGAAGGAGAAGGTGTGCAAGTGAGAAGTCACCAAGCTTTCAAAGATGTCCTGGATTATCGGAAATTTTTTAGCCCCTCTATTAGATTCATTCCTCTTTGCTACTATTTTTTATCCCTGATTTCCGTGGGTTTTTTTTTTTTTACATTTTTTTTTTTGCATCAAATAACATTTCTTTCTCTTGAAACACTTTCCCTCTATAAAACCACCCACTTCAATTTAGTCATTGAGTCATCAGAATGGACTCATTAATAGATAAAGACAAACAATCTGAATCCAAGGATATTTGCTATAAATGTGAAACTTGTACCTTTTCAGCAGTTTATATACCTAAGGCAGATTTTGTAACACCTCCTTGCCTTCTACCCTCATAGTCACTGAAGAGACTCAGCTATAGGACTTTTTGGCTTTGACGCCATATTAGAATAGACTTCCAGAAACCACTCCCTACTTCCGTATACTCATAATGTTCATTTACTCATCATTTGTTCAAAAAATCTTGACTGAGCACTGGCTAGGTGCCAGGTGTTACCCCAGATCCTGGGGATAAAACAGAGAGCTAAATACACAAAAATCCCTGCCTTCATGTCACCTCTATTTTAGAAGACGGAGATAGATGATAAATAAAATAAATTATATAATATCTTAGAATATTCTGGTCATGCTGAGAAGGAACTAAGCATGGAAGATATGCACAGGGAGTACCAGAAGATGGAGGTGAGAGCACAACAGATTTAAATAGGTTGGACAGAGAAGGCTTCCTTGGAGGCGACTTTTAAGAAGAAGATTGAAAGAGATGAAGAAATAAACTATGCAGATAACTAGGTGAAAATACTCCAACAGAGAACAGCAAAAACCAAGACCCAAAGGTGGGAGACTATCTGACATCCCTGAAGAACAGAGGTTGGTGTGACCGGAGAAAATGACCCTGGAGAAGAGCCACAAGGGATGTGGCAAGATTCTTAAGAAGGGGCCAGATTGCTAGGGCCTTGTCACCCACTATAACGGACTTGGCTTTTATTCTGAGTGAAATGGGAAACTATTGAAATATTCATAGCAAAGTGGTGACATGATCTCACTCCCTAGTAGCAATGAGCATATTAAGCACCTGAATCTTGGTTTCTTTATGCCCCATTCCCCTAAAATGAATGAGGTTTCCTGCAGAAATTGCTGATTCCAAAGTTCAGTCAAGAAAAGCACAAAGTAATACTAAAAATTAAATATACACACATAAATAGGTGGGGTAAGAAGAGAAAGAACCACTGTTCAATTGTGGACACCTTAGGCTGGAGGGGTCTTTTAGACATTCAAGTGAAGATGCTGAATATGGAGTTAGATATATGAGCCTAGAATTTAAACATAGAGTAACATCTGGAGATGTAAATGTGGAAGTTATAAAGATACAGAGAGTCTGTACAACCTTGAGATTGAATCATATTACCTAGCTAAGGAGTAAATGTAGATAAAGAACCAATGAACACACATACAACGGTGGTAAATGTGAGGAGGATGAAGGCTGAAAAATATGGAGTATTCATAGAAAATAACCAATAGTTCAGTTATTCCAGGACACAGGACACATAAATCTGAGCAGTGGAAATTCAGGCTGTCATGGCAGGTCCAGGAGAGAATACAAAGGGCCTGGAATGCAGCCTAAGGAATTTCTTCTTCAGAATTCAGAATAAGTGAGAGCAGCAGATGTAGACTCAGCAGTCATCAACATAAAGCAAGCTGGAGCTTCATAGCCTGATGAGACTGCTCTGGGAAAATAAATAAATAAATGAAGGCCTTGAGCTGAGGCTAGAACTCTGGTAACTCTGGAACTATTCATGTAGGAAAATGAATGTGAATAGATGCTTGTGTGAGTCAGCCACTGGTAGGCAGCTCGTCACGCAATGACCTTTTCAAAGGAATGGATCTGTGCTTGGCAAGCTGAAGGCTTCTCACAGGACACTGCAGCTAGGCTTGTAAAGCTGTTAAGGCTCACTCTACTGGGCTTCCACCCTTTAATCTCACTGATTCCTTTTGTTTATTTGTAGCCTAGCTACAAATGAGAAACTTGATCTCTTCGAATATCCCCCAGAGAATTTTGACATGACCAGAGATGATGCAGACAATCATGATATCATGATAAACACGATGTTTACTGTGTGCCAAACATTTATTAAGTACTTTCTCATGGAGTCCTCACAAAAACTTTTTGAAATAGGTATGACTATCATCCCTATTTAATAAGTGGGAATTCTGATACTTAAAAATGGTTCACTAACCTCTCCCGAGGTCGTACAGCATGCAATAGCTATAGCACTCAGGCACAGGTCTTTCTGACTCCATAGCACTGAGGTCTTAGCTATTGTCATACAATGTTTCTCAATGCCTCTCAGAGGTGCCACTTGGAACCTCAGCCAGTTAGAAATGGTAGGGCTGGTGTCAGGAGAGAGGAGTAGGATGAAGATGTAACTGTCACTTGGTCTGGCCTTGTGCCTCAGTTATCCATTTAAGGAACTCTCAGTTGAAGCCCATGACTTACTAAAGATGAAAAGCCTGTTACGGATGCAATTTCTAGTGAAAAACTACCTGCAGGGTGAACACAGTAGATTTCAAATCTGGTCTATCTGTGCTTTAAGAAGGGTCTTCAAGAAGTGGAGGTTTGCTACAAAATTGGAATACATTCCTAGAGTAACACCTGGGATCATCTCAAAAAACCTTCAAGTCTCGACATATACAACTTTTAGATACAAAGTAAATGAAGCAAAGAAGATTTTGCAGAAATTCACAATGGCCGAATTTTTGAAGCTTTTATCCACCATCCTATTTGCTCCCGTGACTCTTAGATTAAAATGCCTTTACAATAACAGGGATACATTGGGAACAGTCAAAGCTGTGCTACCCTGGGGGAACAAGCTAAAACAATGCAATGAAAATACACTAATCTTCCCTATTTGAGAAATTCAAAAAGAAAAAATAATTCCTGAATTTGCAAAGAGTACTTTTCTCTCCTTGTTAAATCGTTAACCCAAATTAAAAAGATTCCAAGCTATTGTATATGTACACATATCCACCTGCTTGAGGTATAGAAAAGCAATTAAGTCACTCTGGAATGCATTCATGGTGGATTAAATAAATACCCTCTCCCTGTCTTATTTCACTTACATCTACGTAATGTGACCCTGATTGCAAGAGCAGTGCCTTGTGAATAAAAGCTGCAGGAACGTTCAGTACCCACTTATTATTCCATCATCATAGGTTTGACACACCCAGCAGTAAATGTGATCATGTTCAGTACCATAAACAAAATTGTTATCATCAATTACTACTGTGGATAATTCATAGTTTCCAGGGACACTACTGGAAAAAAAACATAAGAAATGAACCTTCAGGTGTGGAATCTTAAGCTTCAACTAAAGAGTGTACAAAAACTGGGATGCCAGCTTAGGAAAGAGAGAAGGGAGGGGTGATGGGGGGAGCAAGAAAGTTCAAGGAAGGACAAAGGGGAAAAAGTAGAACCGTGGCTTCTGTAATTCACAGTCACAAAGCATAACTGAGACTATATTAAGAAATTAGAATTACATGTTGAAACCTATTTCAAGATCAAATCATTAAAATCATGAAACATTTTTACATTCCCAAGTTTGTTCTACTTAAAATTATTTTTAAATTAAAAAATATAAAATCTCAAATTTAGTCTTAAAAAGTTGCAGCTTAAATGCAAAGCAATTTTTCAGATTCATGACACTCATTCCTACCCACAATTTAATTAAATTATTTCCCATTATATAAAGTTATAGTAAAATCAACTTTTCCTGGAGCAATTCTGAAGTTGAGCATGCTAATTAGTCCATAGCTAATTTAACATCTGTTGTCTGATACCATTATAAACAGCCATGCCACCTAAAACATAACTAGTGCGATATGAAATAAGAAATACAAAGACAGTACACAGCTATCATTGATGTTAAATGTATAACAGGGTGACAATATCGAGGAATTGTACTAATGTCATAGAACTCACAGAACATTCAAATCCAAGGTACCAGCTGCACATGGAATCCGGTGCCACGTGTCAAACTAGCAGATGTCAAGAAAGCGGTGGTTGTAACGACAAGGTCAGTGTCAGCCAATAGAACTCATTGACAAACACTCGCCTGTGTCAGCTGCTGATATTGATGAGCTGAAAAGATGACAAAGCACGGTACAAATTATGCCCTCCTTCCTCCCTGCTTCCCCAACAACTCTGGACTGGAAATAGCAATGCATCTGTTATTTCAATCCCATCCGAATATATTAACCTATCTTGACCTTAGCAGTGTTCTAAGAGAAACTCTTTGCCTGAAAATTGAGGGAAGCTCTATTTTAAAAGTTAAAAAAGGACCTAATCTGACTTGGCTACAAAAACTATGTCACATTTAATATGTTTATTAGTACATATTAATATATGCATAAATTATATGACCTAGGGTTGACAGAAATACCTTCAAATAGAAAGCCTTAAGAAACTCAAACTTACAATAGCTTCTACATTAAATTAACTGGTACTCTCAAATAAATTCAAGCAGTTTTAGTGGATATGCCAGGAACTAAAGAAATAAAAATGAAAAATTCTATTTCTGTTCTCACTTATAGCCTTATAAGGAAAAGAGATAGACAAATACAAAATATTACACATGAGTTAACTGCTTTCTAGAGAGTTATGAAAACAATACTATAGTATTCTACAGCTGGGGAAAATACATTTGCAGTAATAAAATCAAGAGGAGATTTACAAGTCAAAGTATATTAAGTGCTCTATAATTCAGCTTTTTAAAAATAAAATCATTTGCAAATCATATGAGGAGGAAATTCACAGAAATACAAATGGCCAAAAAAATGAAAGATATTCAGTCTTACTAGTAATCAGGAAAATGCAAATCAAAATCATAATGAAATATGATTTTCTACCCACCAAATTGGCAGCACCAAATGCTAGTGAGAATGTGGAGCAACAGGTCCCTTATTGCTAAAGGGAGAATAAATTGGTAAATCTCCTTTGGAGAGCAACTTGTCAATATTCCAGAAAAAGTGAATATGGATACATCGTCTGATACGGTTTTGCTGTGTCCCCATCCAAATCTCATCTCTGAATTGTAATCCCTACGTGTCGGGGGGGGGACCTGGTGGGAGGTGATTGGATCATGGGACCGGTGTCACCCATGCTGTTCTCGTGATAGTGAGTGAGTTCTCACAAGATCTGATGGTTTTATACATGTTTGGCAGTTCCTCCAAACTGGCCAAACTCCTGCACTTAGCCCAAGAAATTGTGTGCATGAATATTTTATTGATGTTTTGCATGAGAAGAAATAGGAAAATAAGAAAATAATCTAAATGCCCATCAACAGAGGAATAGATAAATAAATATATTCATTCTGTGAAATAGTACAAAGGAATCAATTACCTAGAATTATATGTATTAACATACCTGTATCTCAGAAACATAATATTCTAAAAATAATCAAATTACAAAAGAATAACCAGCATGTTATCATATGAGTTATGTTTCAAGAAATGCAGAAGTAACTATATATAATTTTATATATAGTTATAATGAGAATTAGAAACACTAAATCTAGCACAGAAAACGCTAGGGAAAATTGGGGAGAATGAGACAGAAAGAGCTACACAAGAAGTTTCAATTAATACTGAAAATTCATTATTTCTCTTGGTCATGTGTCTGAAATATTTTTAAACACAAATAAATAAGCTGAAAAATGTGACAGAAGCACAGATGAAAAAACAAACAGTCCTACTTAACGAACTACAAAAGTAAAATGAATAAAATGACGGTGAGTAATCATGGGCATCAAAAAATCTGCTGGGGACAGGTCAGTGTCTTACAATTTTCTGAAAAAAACGTGTGGACCCCAGCCCGGCGCGGTGCCTCACGCCTGTAATCCTAGCACTTTGGGAGAACGAGGCAGGTGGATCACCTGAGGTCAGGAGTTTAAGACCAGCCTGGCCAACACGGCGAAACCCCGTCTCAACTAAAAATACAAAAAAAAAAAAAAAAAAATCAGCTGGGCGTGGTGGCGGGAGCCTGTAATCCCAGCTACTTCAGGAGACTAAGGCAGGAGAATCGCTTGAACCCGGGAGGCAGAGGTTGCAGTGAGCAGAGATCGCGCCATTGCACTCCAGCCTGGGCGACAAAAGCAAACTCTGTCTCAAAAAAAAAAAAAAAAAAAAAAAAAAACTGTGTGAACCCCAACATTGATTGATAGGTTCCAGTGCTTTTCTCCTCATTTTCTTGCACTAAAACTCCTAACTGAATCCATTTGCTAGTACCAAATATTCTGTGTAATTTGCACAAGCATTGAAGGCTCCCCTCTTCACTGCCACCGCGGAGACCTGCGGGTATTTTAGGATTGTGAAGGTAACACCTCCCCCAGGATGGTGCCAGGAATTTCCCAGAAAGACTAGTGAATAAACTAGAGGGGTGCAGAGTGACGCATCAGGGTCAGAGGGTACTGGGGCCAGATGAGAAGGTGAGAAGGCTGATCTGAAAAATAAAACAATAAAATAAAACAGTCCTCGGCTTGAGTCTTGAAGGGCACTTAGGCAGAATCATAAAATCATGAATCTTAGAGCTGAAATACAGTTTATTAAAAAAAATTCTGTGAGATCAGGGTGAGGATGGTGAGGGGAAGGGGACATGAAAGAGGAGAATAAATCTTTCACCCACAGAGATAATGGGTGATGAAGATATTCTTGCCCAATAATTTGGCTCAAGTTTAAAAAAATAACTATACTTGAAAAGTTTCCTCTGGCCCTTTGGGTAGTTGGTTTTTATATAGATGTATATACATATATACACACAGACGTATAACATTTATATAGTCTATTTTATAGATTAAATATTAAATACACATCTTTATATAAATTACTTATATAAATGTATGTATTTTATAGAAATAAATTTACATATGTAGCAATTTTATATATAAAAATATGTTTTCTCAGACAAAAAACGTGTATGTCTTTTTATCACATGGGTTTAGTTATACGTAAGTGTAAAACTATCACTGTATAATATTGAATACGATCATTTACAATTATTTTTTGAAGCTTAGCCCATTGATATTAAATAGAAAGTGAAATTATTGTAAAAAAAGGACATGCACATTCAAAAAGCGTTTTACAGTATAAAATTAGTGAGGTCTGATCAGTTGTCAACCTCATTTTCTGTGATGAGAGAGGTTTGGGGTCTCTAAAACTGGGGTGGGGGGTGAAGATCGAGTCTGTATGTTTATATAAACATATAATTTTTTGTTTGAGAAAGTATAAGACTCCTGGGAAAGTCCAGCACAGGGGAGGGGGTTAAACAAGGTGTCTACAGCTCTGAATAATACAGTAATGTACATTTGCAGGTTTAGAGTCCAGAGGAAGTAAGCGAAGCAAAGGCAACCAAGAAACAGTTTGTCAGGACTCTCAAATGAGGAGAGGAGGGACCCAGTGGAAAGGTTCTGGGGAAGGAGTATCAGGTTTGGTAAATTACAGCATGGAAACTGGCCAGAGCCCAGGTGAAAAAGCCCCACTGCTGATGATGCCAGAGGAATTTCTAAGAACAGGATGCCTGGCACTCCATATTCAGCTCCTTCCCATCCTGTGCTATGCTGTAGTCCACCTCCACTAACTTTCTAACCTCCAGTAAAAGTCAACTCTGTAGGACAGTTTTGTGTAGCGGTCGTTGGAGGAAGGCAGTAAGAGGGACAACTGATGCTATAAGATTAGATAACATAAAAGAGGAGGCAGGACAAATACAGGGATGATGGAGGATCCATTAAAGGAGGAATGGGGAGCAAGAGATGATACCACGCTGAGGATACTATTGCTTTCAGTGAATCTTTTTAACCATTCTGGCAGCCATGGACTCCCACAATATGGTGGGGGGAAAGGAATCAAGCTCATTAATCTGGAAATTAAAGGTAAAGATGACATATCAGAGGTAAAGTGATTTAGAATAATCAAGACATCTGATGTGCCCTACTTATATATGTGAAAGCCTGGATCAATAAACAGCAAAATGTTTACAATGGTTTGCTCTGGATAATGAACATATGAGTATTAGCATCTTTGTTTCTTTTATAACTTCCAAATAATACACTATAAAACTCAGAGGGAAAGAATAAAGGCAAATTCATTATTAAAATAGAGAATGAGCTCAAGCCATCATTTTAAATGTTTCCTACCCATCTTAAATTAAGAAAACATACCCCTACGGCAACCGTATCCTTCCCATGCTTGCATTAGAGGTGCTTTACCTGCTTAAGCCAAATCTCACCCAGCTAACGACATGGCATAGGAGTAGGTACTCAACCTAAACAGATTCGCCCATGAAGATTGTCTAACTGAAGTACTTGCATTTTTTAATTTTCATCATACCTGATAGAAAATATAATATATAGTGAAAACTCCATTTCCTAGATCCTGCTTCAGTATATTAGGATGCCTCATTAAATTTTAACTTCAGAAAAACACCAAATAAGTTTTTAGTGTAATTGTCCCTTCAAATATTTAGGATATTTATTTAGTATAGGTATGTCCCAAATATTTTGTGCAACATACTTAACACTAGAAAATTATTTGTCGGGCCGGGCGCAGTGGTTCACACCTGTAATACCAGCACTTTGGGAGGCCGAGGCAGGTGATCACGAGGTCAGGAGTTCAATACCAGCCTGGCCAACGTGGTGAAACCCCGTCTCTACTAAAAATGCAAAAATTAGCTGTGTGTGGTGGCAGGCACCTGTAATCCCAGCTATTTGGGAGGCAGAGGTAGGAGAATTGCTTGAACCCAGGAGACGGAGGTTGCAGTGAGCTGAGATCACACCACTGCACTCCAGCTTGGGTGACAAGAGAGAGACTCCGTCTCAAAAAAAAAAAAAAAAGAAAGAAAGAAAAGAAAAGAAAATTATTTGTTGTATATCTGAAATTCAGATTTAGTCCATTGTTCCTCCTATATTTTTGTTAGCTAAATCTGGCAACGTTTTTTTCTTTTTTGAGACAGCGTCTCTCTCTGTTGCCCAGGCTGGCATGCAGTGGTGCAATCATGGCTCACAGGCTCACAGCAGCCTCGGACTGAAGCAGTCTGCTCACCTCAACCTCTCGAGTAGCTGAGACTACAGTTATGCACAACCACGCCCAGCTAATTTTTTGTAGAGATGGGGTTTCACTACATTGCCCAGGCTGGTCTCAAGCTCCCAGGCTCAAGTGATCTTGCCTGCTTCAGCCTCCCAAAGTGAGGGGATTACAAGCATGAGTCACCATGCCTGGCTGCTCACATTACTCTTTCTATGCCTGTTTCTAAACTCTAAACAAGTGCTAGAGAACTGCTTAAGCTATTACTGCCTGTGTGATATTTTATAAACATAAAATTTTAGGTAGAAATTAGAGAAAATGAACTGATCACAAATCCATTTTCAAACACTGTTAACCTAATCGATGACAGTAAGAAGCAGTAGGTGAACCTCCTGCCCATCAAGGGAGGTAAATTGGGCCAGTTGAAACATTTCTACCAAAATGACAGTAGGTCTTGTGGGCATACAACCTATTCAGGTCATCATTTCATTTTTCTGTTAAATTGCTGAGTGAAAATGAGAACAACCTGAACCACAGCAAAGTAGTATCTAGATATAGAAACTTAATTTTGACCTGCATGTAAAGCTATTTTCTCATCCATGAAAAATGCTCCATAATCCCCAATAATAGTTTAAATAATTCAAATATATGTCTGGCGAGAAAACACGCATCTTGAGCCATGTATTTTGAAGGTAAGTGCTCTTGACTGAGCTTTATCATCTGCTTCTTAAAGAATTTGCTTGCTTGCAAACTTTATAAATGGTATGCCAAGACCAACTGATGCTTTAAGTTTATGCAGCTATCAATCCCAGTACACACTGACACATGGCATCTTCCTCTTTTTTATGTTAATAAGATACAGAGTTTACAACTTACTTCTACAGAGGGTGCAGTTAAAGCCCCCTGCTCTGTTTAATTTTTTAAAGAAAAAAGTGAGTTTGGTATGTTTTTCAAGCAAATTATCTTGAAACACATATTAGGTGTAACTATTAATAATAATTATGTGTAATTATTTTGAATATTAAAGCTTTGAATGTAGTCTGTTTTTCATAGATTTGCCAGTAATGGTCTAAATCAGAAGTCTGTAACTAAGATGCACAGACCAATGCTGGTCTGCCACCTATTTTTTTTTTTAAATGAAGTTTTATTGGAAAACAGCCATATCCTTCCATTTACCTGTTGTCTTTTGCTACAAAGGCAAGGTTGGGTAGTTGTAGCCAAGAAAACCTAAAATATTGACTATTTGACCCTTTACACAAAAGATTTGTCAACTTTGCTTTAAATAGACATTTACCAACAGTCAAGGGGACTGATTACTCCCCTAAGCTGATCTACATATTTTTCAGATATTATGGCAGCCTTGATTACTTCGGTTTTGTATAGCAGAGAGATATAAAGTCTAAAACACTGCAGAACTAAAAATATCTGGCAAAGCAACAGGCAAAGTAAATTTGATGAAAGAGACTCCCTCAGTATTGATCGTAACACAAGACGTTCTCAGTGGATCATTCACCCTAGTCCTTTGCTCCTGGACTAGAAAAAGGAAATAGTTATCCAGTTGCTGTAAGAATCAGGTTAATGACCCAAATCCATTTTGATTTCTTTCTCTTTTTTTCTTTTTAAAAGCAAAAACACTTTAAAGTTCTAGCCTCTGGCAAATCTTACCCTCACCCCTAGAAAACACTGACCTAAATCAAGCCTAGAAATAATACCAACCAGTCCCCGTGATCAGCTGATGTTTTTTCACCGTGGGAATACAGGAGATGAATATTTTTCATGCAAGGCTATTTGGATAAAATTGTATTCAGGCTTCGATTTTGGTGATGCCTCCACAACGCTATGCAAAATGTCTTCCTTGAAGCCTGGAAGAAGCCACCCAGAGCAATCTATTAGGCTGCTCTCTCTTTCCAAGAGGAAATTCTGCAAACGGTGGCTACAGACATGCCTCATCTTAGAAAATGTGAGCATTATGTTGCATTTCCATTAATTAAACCCCACTTGCAATGGCCTACATGCACTTTCCTTCAGAAACAGGTCCAATAGCCTTTCCAAATTATAGGTCCAGAGTCTTCTGCAATACAGTTGTGGAAGGAGAAGCAATGAAGATACCAAATGTGACTCTGTGTAGACAGAGCCCAGAGATATCAGTCTGGTTTGAATTGGGTCTACACATGGTCTACACATTGCCAATAGTTGCACAATCAGCATGACTTTTAGTTAGATGTATGCTTCTTTGGAGTGGCTTTGGGAAGGTTAATAGAGATTATGATAAAGGGCCTTAGGTTTCCTCATCCTGACCCACTCCTTGGCACATCTATTGATTTTAGGCTCGTGGGGAAGGAGAGGATTGGAAGTTGCAGAGACAGGCAATTGTTTCTCCAGAGAGATTATTTGATCATTTCAGAAAAACATATCATCCTGATGCTTACCAGAGCAATAGGCTTTAGTAGGTTAAAAGGCAATGAAATAATTCACCCTAATATTGAACAACAGTGTTAATCCAATTTAACTCCTTCATGCTTTTTGTACTATTTGTCAAACATAAATAAAATGGTTCTGTAATGATGAAACATACATATTCAACACCCTCTATTAAGTGTAGCAAAACTTGAGTCAAAACTGGAAGTCTTGGATTGGTTTTGAACTGACCTCTGAGGGTGTCACCTGGCAGATCAGAGAAGTTTCTTGGAGATAGCAGCTTTGGTGCTGGGAACCTAATCACCGGGAAAACTACCTTGGTGACCTGAGAGACCAGGAGGCCATATGGAATAAAAGAGGAAACTGTTCTTTGTGAGATATCTCTGAGCTGATATCTGAACTTGCATCCTGACTACAGACCCATAGAAATGGTAGTTAGAAAAAATAGCACTTTGACTTTTTTAAAACATTTACAGTCTGGAAGCATGTATGACAGAATCTCTAAATAATACAGTTACTAACAATAAGCACTAATATCTATTGTTAAGCATTGATATCTATCGAGTAAATGCTATGTGTTTGGCAACGTTGGTAGGGATTTTCAATATTTGATAGACTCATATTAACAATGCTATTTATAATTACTGCATAATTAAAAGTTGCCTTGAAGAATTTGATCAAATCGGTAAAAGTTCTGATGGGGTTATGAAAATTCAACTAACCAATCACAAATCCACCTAGACACTGTAGAGAAAAGCAAGGACAAATAACCATAAATCACCTTGAATAAAAATTCAGCAAGAAGCACATAGGCATTTCCCTGATTATTATTCAGGGTTTTAGGATTTTTTTTTTTTTTTTTTTTTTGAGATGGAGTTTTGCTCTTGTTGCTCAGGCTGGGGTGCAATGGCACGATCTTGGCTCACCACAACCTCTGCCTCCCAGGTTCAAGCGATTCTCCTGCCTCATCCTCCTAAGTAGCTGAGATGACAGGAATGCGCCACCATGCCATGCTAATCTTGTATTTTTAGTAGAGCTGGGGTTTCTCCATGTTGGTCAGGCTGGTCTTGAACTCCCGACCTCAGGTGATCCGCCTGCCTCGGCCTCCCAAAGTGCTGGGATTACAGGTGTGAACCACTGTGCCCAGCCAGGACTTTTTTTTCTCAGATAAATGCAGCAGCTGTTCTTTTGCAAATGAAGAAGTTAGAAAATTTGGAATTTATTAGCCAATTTAAGAATTTCTGTCCCTATCACTTCCCTTTATTGACTGCTTTCAGTGCACCAGGTGTTTCACATCTAGTGTTTCTAATCCCTCACAGACATTCAGGCTCCATATTTTCCCCCATTTTAAAGGCAGCAAAACTGAATGTTTGCCCAAGTTAGCATAACTAACAGATGACACAGTTGGGCTTTGAACTCAAGACTGGTGTCCCCATGGTTGGCCTCATTTTTGATGCCACTCAGACTCAGCAGCTGTGTGAATACTTTGTAGCATGCAGTCGTTTCCAGTGTTAAACACAAGAAGATACACCCATTAATTTGCATAAATTAAGCCAAACCCCAGCTATTTTCACTTATTTTCTGATCTTCTTACCATAAAATATCAGTTATTGATCTTTCAGGAAGACAATGGAACTAAGATACTTGCACTGTAATCAAAAGATCTTCGTTTTTTAAAAGGAGAATATGAGAGCCAACAGAAAAAAAAAAAAAACCATCTCGTTAATTTTATTTTTTCTCAAGAAAAGAAAAGCAATCCCATGCTCACCCACCTCCCACACCAAGTCTGGAGGCTTGTAGTGATTAGCAACAGAATTTCCCCATTCCAATTCAATTCACACATCTGCAAGGTGTAGGCAGGTTCCAGGGCTGAGCACTCAGAAGTGCTATAAAATCAATTACATATTTCTCCCTATCACAACAGGAACATACTGGGAGCCATTTATCAATAGTGCTTCGAAAAAAAACATCATTTCAAACTAAAAAGATAACGAACGTGGTAGATATTTCGCTTTTAAAACTGTTGAAAAACATTACCCAACAAAATGCGGCTGGAAAGCAAAAGAAATCACTGTAAGGTAAATCAATCTCAAAAAAGTAAAATTTACATTGGTTTAGCACAGATTAAAAATGTGAATTCATGAATACTAGCCCATTGCTGCTTGCAATAATTTTTTATTTTAAATTGTGGAGTTAATAGCTGCTCTGATAAGCCTTGAAAATAAGTAATTAAATATAACAAGTGAACTGAATGTGGATATACCTTCATTTAGTTATGTCTTTGCAAGAGGAGTTTAAATTTCACATTCTCTTGAAAATTTGAGATTTCAGTTATGTTAAGAATTGCAAAGATTCATAGTAATTTGAGACTTGTGAGCTGTCCTCTAAGCTAGTGGTTCTCAAAGTCTCTTTCTGAATCAGCAGCATGGTGTCACCTGAGAATGCGTTAGAAATGCAGATTCTCAGGCCTCACCCCAGACTTACTAAATCAGAAACTCTGGAGATGGGGCTCAGGAGACCATGTTTTAACAAGCTTTTAGGAAATTCTAAAATATGACAACCACTGTTCTAAGATCCATAAACTTGGGTGATCTAGTTTACAAAAATCGATGAAAATACATGTGTTTAGGACTAACTGATAAAAGTGAATCACAGCAATTCTCTACTTGTGGAAACTAAAAGTTTATTTGCAAAATACTTTGTTGTTGTTTTTCCATAATAGACTAAATGAATGTATTAAAATTCTCAGTCTAATTCACAAAGCCAATTCAACTTATAAACTTAGTGCAATCATACTAAGAATACTATTTAATAGGTATCCTAATGGAATGTCCTTTCAGAAAAGTTAACTATGAAAACCTGAAAGCTGATACAAAAAGGTGGTCGAGGTATAGGAAGAATCAGCTTGCAACTGCAAAAAGGAACTCCAAGTTGCACCCCCCAGCTCTCCTACTCCCACTTTCAGGCCAACCCCACTGGCAGGGAAGGACAGTGTTTGAAAGTTGGGCAAAACTTCACGGGAGGAGTTGCAGGGAATGGGTCCCGTCAGACAGAAAAGGGTGAGTGAGGACTGCTGCCATAGCACTTCTGATCACATGGAGCAATGTTGAGGGAAGGAGGTGGCAAAAGTCTCCAGGGATTTCAAATCTACTGCTTCCCACAAGAAGCTGACAAAGTCAACGACAGTCCCTGAGGCAGAAGAAGAAAAAAGGAATGCTTGAAAAGTATCTCTTTGCATCTGTAGGCCATTTATTCCTCAGGCATTTGTAAGCAGGGAAGAATGAAATTTGAAGAGCTTTGGTTCATCAATCACTCAATACATTTACACAAAATATTCACAGAAGGAAGGATAGCAGGATTCTTTCTGATAACAGACTCAGACAAGACTTGATGTTTCTACTCTGCTTAATGATATCACAGTGGCAACTCAATGTAAATCACAGTAAGCTTCAAGCAGCAGAATCTTGGGAAACTCCGGAATACTATTACTAATATTAATGAGCATTACCATAAGCAGTGCCTCATTTCACTCAGAATATGGCAGACTCTACAGGAGCCAGAACTATAATAGTGTCACTCTGAAACAGAGAAGACAGATGCCTGAATCATGGGATTTCCAAGTTCAGTGGGAGGATTCCTCTATCTCCAAATTGTTATAGGACCAACAGGTTTGTATGCCCACTGCCCAGTGACAGACCCATTACCCTAAGACAGCAGAAATGCAGCAGGGAAAGTGTTAATGATTGCAAAGCACCAAGTGAGGAGATGGAAGGAGATCCTCAAATCTATCTCCTCTGGGGAAAAGAAGTTCTAGGGAGGGTTTTTAAAAGGTTTTTGGAGCATGAGGGGCTGGAAAATTGGGGTCATTGATTGGTCAGGGAAAGGGGGATGAAATCATCAGGATGTGAAAACTGCATTTTTTGATGAGTCAGTTCCTCATGGGGTCCTTCAGACCAGATGAGTCGGTGGGGTCTTTTAGATCAGCTGGTATCAGTGGGGGTCACTGAAATCAGCTGGAATTTGTAGTTGCATCAGTATGCAAGACCCTTTCGCCACTAAAGCCTATTGCTCTGGTAAACATCAGGATGATCCATTTCTCTGAAATGATCACAGGGAAAACTTAATGTTTTATAATGTTCAAGTTGTTACCTGTGGAACAGTTAAGGGGAACTATAATTCTGTAACAGGGTCTACATGATTGTGAGGCAATAGGCACCAAAGAACTACGAAGAAGCAGGTCAGAGAGCAAGCTGACTTCATGACTAATGTCTCATGTGCAGTAAGCTTGGTTTATTTTCATTTCTCTCTCTTTTTTCTTGACAGATTTTATGAATTTTATAGGGGCAGTTCCAAAATTACAAGACATGGCTCATGAAGTCAGATTTTTTTAAAACAAACATATATTTATATGAATATTACCTCCAAAGATGTTACCAGGGACAGTCTGTATGTTTACTTAATGTTTCTGCTATCCTTCAAAGTATTTTTGAAACTTCTCTCTTTGAATTAACTTTAAAATCATTTATATTTTTAAGAAAATTGGTTCCATTGCCTTAAATTTATACCTTTAAAATAAACCCTAAACAGGTTAACTCAATATTACTTTTAGCTCTTTCTAAAAATAAAATCCACTATTGAAAAACAATGATTTATCATAAATCTCAAGTGACTCAAAAGATTAGGATGCTAGCTATAAAAAAATAGAGAAAGAATTCTTCTCTAGGAAGTTTTTGAAATTAGCAATACAATGAAATATGAATATAGCCTATGAAGATAACTTTGATAGAAACAGCATTCATGCATATTCAAGTTTGTCTTGTTCATTAAAACATATACCATTGTTACAGCAAAGCAGATGCATGCAAAGCAGATACATCATCATAATAGAAGACCATATAGTACTTGATATTTTATTATTATAAATTTATTATTTTAAGTAACCATTTCTCTCCTCCTGAAGATCTTTTTAAAAATGCAAATACGTAGGAGAGAATCAATACATTAAGTCACTTACATTATATAGACGTGGTTCTTAACTCTATCTGAAGTGTTCATCTTAATTCTATCTAAGGGGTCTATGAAGAGCATTCAATGGGTCCATGATGGGAAATATATTATGTTTTGTTTTTATTAATCTCTGACTGGAATTTAACATTTCTTTCAGTTACGAATGTAATCAATCAACCACTATAGAATTAGCACTATCTGTGACATTGACACCTACAAAAATCATAAATATTTTACATTACAAGTGTTGCATATATAGCAAAATATCACTTGTTCTCACCACTGCTTTGAACTTTCAATGGTTCTTAGAACTATTTCTGAATCTTGTACTATGCACATAAAAACAATATGCTAAAAAGAAGACCATAGACCCCTCAAACTGCCAAAAGAGTGCATGACTCAAAAAAGATAAAGAATCCTCACCTTATATAATGAGTTAACTTATAACGTTTATTTTCTCTTTGACCAGGCAACCAAAAAAAAATCCCAGGATACCATTTTACCTGTGAAAAAGTTTCCACGAGGTTGGAAGGCAAATTTTGCATGTAATAAATTTGACATGCCTTGCCTTTTCCAGAAACAGAAACAGAGACATGGTTCTAGAGGCACATTACATGAGCTATCAGTTTGGAAATCATTGACTGGATATACTAGTATGTTTCTGTGGCTAAAATGTAAGCAGAGAATCCATGCTTAAAGCACTGGATTGTTACCAATCCATTATCTGGGATATTAATCATGGGGGGAGGTGGGGAAATAAAAATACAAAAATATCTAACATCATATCAAACTGTGCTAGACCATCACGATTCTAAGGCTCTTTGAAAATTGAAGGAGAATAACAAAAATGATGAGCGAGGCAGAAAGACTGACTTATGGACAGCTGTCACAGTAAACAGTAAAGCAGTTGTGCATGGGTACCAGGAATGGCCCACGTTTAACACTTAACAGGACAGAGAATGAATAATTATTTGGTGTGCTTTACCCCTAAAAGTAACAGAGAAGGGGAAAAATGCAAGAAAGTGAGAAACTATACAGCAGACACACTGTAACAAAAATTTTAAAACCCTTAGCAAAAAAGATTGTTTAGTGAGCCAAAAGGAATCACTTTTGAACTTAACCACTCCATATTTCTCCAGGTTGTTTTCCCTATAACTTTCCAAAGAATTACATTGACAAAACTTTATAGTACCAGAGAGAAACAGGAAATAGTTTAAGCTTGTCTTGTGATTCAATCTATTATGCTCAAATTTAAAATACAGCTGATTTGAGTGTTTTTTAAAGAAACATTTTTTCCTTAAATTTTTGAGTGAAGTTGGCCCTCCATATAGATGAGTTCTGCATCCCTGGATTCAACAAACTACAGATCAAAAATATTCAGAAAAAAGATGTGTCTGTATTGCCTTTTTTTCATGTTATTATTTCCTAAACAACACAGTATAACAATTGTTTATATAACACATTGTATTAGGCATTATAAGTAATCTAGAGATAATTTAATGGACATGGGAGGATATGCATAGATTATATGTCAATACTACACCATTTTATATCAGGGACTTGAACATCCTCAGATTTTGGTATCTGCAAGAGGTACTGAAACCAATCCCCCTTGAATGTCAAAGGAAGACTGTAGTTAAATTTTGAAATAAGAAGCATTATTTCCATCAAGCAACTGTAAGGGTCTTCAGCAGAACATGTATATGTTAATGTACTTGTTTTAATTTGTTACCTGTACACATTCTAATGAGAAAGATTCATTCATTTTATTGGGAGGAAAAGCATGCCATTCTCTGAATAATACTGAAATTATCTCAAGAGACAAATACATCTCCTAGATCTAACAAATAAATGAATAAACTAGTATAAAAATCCAATAAATTTAAAGTGAAGGCAACCTTGGATTGCAGACGTGGAGACACAGCACAGATTCTTAAAACACATGGAGCACCACTGAACATGAATAAAGTGACCTGCAGATGTATCCCCGTACTAGTCAAGGCAATCAGCACTAGCTGTGGGTGATAGTACGAATGTAGAGCACATCTGTAAAACTGTCCTTTTACCTAGAATGTTTCTCTATCTGACTTCTCAGAGTTGGCATGTCGTTCATAACTACACCACCTGACAATAAATTAGAGCACACACGGCCCAGACAAGGTTAATCACAGAGATAGACAATGGAGGATGGCAGAGCTCTGGAAAAAGCCAGACCCAGAATCAAATCCTGGATCAAAGTCCTGGCTCTGAAATTGACTAGCTAGCTGGTGAAGGGGCAAGTTACCTAACTCTTTAAGTCTCAAATATATCATCTATCAAATGAAAATTATATAAATCCCATTTCATAAGTTGTCATGGGAAACAAGGTTAAAAATACATTCACAGTGTTTAAGACTGCTGTTTAAAGTGTCTGACAGAAAGTATTCCATTATTTTCTTAGTCCATATTAAAGTATTAGCTTCTGACCTGAGCTAGACTGACAAGAAATTTTTTTCTGGATTTCTTAAATTAGGGAATGGATTGTTGAAATCCATCCTCCTTTGATGGCAGGGTGTTAAAATATAAAATCTAAGAGCCACTAGTGGTCTGTTGTCAGCCACATGACAACCATATTTTTCAGTCAGAAAGAAAGAAGCTGGGTGGGGTGCAGTGGCTCACCTGTAATGACAGAACTTTGGGAGGCCAAGGTCACTTGAGGTCAGGAGTTCGAGACCAGCCTAGCCAACATGGTGAAACCCCATCTCTACTAAAAATACAAAAATTAGCTGGGCATAGTGGCAGTTTCCTGTAATCCCAGCTACTCAGGAGGCTGAGGCAGGAGACTCACTTAAACTCAGGAGGCAGAGGTTGCAATAAGCCGAGATCACGCCACTGTACTCCAGCCTGGGTGATGGAAGGAGACTCAGTCAAAAAGAAATGAGAAGAGGGGAGCAGAGGTCAGGGGAGGGTAGGGGAGGGGAGAGGAGAGGAAGGGAGGGTAGAGGAAGGAGGGAGGGAGGGAGGGGAGGGGGAGAGAGAGAAAGAGAGAGGGGAAGGAAGGAAGGGAGCTGACATGAAGAAAGAACTAGCGATGGGTACCCAGAGGAGAACCTGGCCAGTATAAACCCCGACTTCAGATGTTCCTGAGGGTTTGTGCATCCCTAGCTCGGCTGAGACTTGGATTTTCAATCGTGTCTTGATGTGTAGGTCAGTAAATACTGCTTTAGCCTTAAGTATATAAAGCTTGACTCCCATCACTTGCACTCTAAACTGATTACTACAGTGAGTTTTGTGGCATCCTGGATTTCCTCAGTCTCCACCTACAAGTGTTCAATGTGTACACAGAAGAAAGCTTTTAACTTTCCTGCCTTTGTGCTGTGAATATTAAAATACAGAATTCACTTCAGGCCATGTGCCCTTCAATCTAAGAGAATCTCCAAATGCTGGTTGTCTGTTTAGAAGAGAGCAGTAAAATTTAGCCTTAACTTGGAGAAAGTGACCAAATTTAAAGTGTGAATTAGAATAAGGTGATAATTCTAAAGAAGTGAAACTTTTATTTCTATTTCTAAGTAATCTGCTACATTAAGGATTCTACAGAAGCCATGGAAGGTTAATTAGGGACAGTTCTAAAAGAAAAAAATAAAGTGCCAATTTTGGATTTTCCCATTTGTTTTATTTCTGCCTAACGGTGTATTTTGTTGAACTTGTTGGGCATTTAATTAATGGCAACTATCAAACAGTATGTCAAAGTCAGTTTCTGTCTTCTTTTTATCAATTTCAGTATATTTGATTAATTCATTTGTGAATACATACAATATAGTGAATTAATCTTAATGTCATGCTAAAGATCAAATGCCAACTCATGAATTTTAAAATTCATGATAGTTCTCCCATTAACCCCCAAAAGAGACTATGCCTTGATAAATAAATGCCTTCAGTAAATTACAGTGTGTTTGTTTTCCACACAGATGTTGGAATTTCATAAGGTTTCTCGAATACTTTCATGTGTCAATGCCACTGATAAAGGCAGAAAAGTTTGGGTAATTTAGTTTAGAAATAACTGTCATGGCCTCAAAATGGGAATGAAAGTAGATTTTTTTTTCCCTGTGGATATCACCCATGTTGAATATTTTGGTTTAAACTAAATCCTTACTTCATCAAAGTAATCTCTTTTTTTACTTAACTCCCATGTTTTTTTGGACAAAACATCACTTCTTAGTTAATATTTCATTGATTTGTGGTCATGTGTTATCTTCTTTACTTGACTGGAATGGCATTGAGGGCTGTGAATGTGGTTTATATATCCCCGTAGCTTCCCACAGCACCTGACTCAGTATCTTGTACATAATGTTTGCAGAAGTAACAACTCACCTGTGAAACCAATCTATTTCTCATTATAATATAATGCTGAGAGTAACGTCTATTACCTTCCCTCAGTCAGTATACAGAGCAATCTAAATACCAGAAGTTCACTTGCCCCAAATATTCAGACGGTTCTGCATGAACACGCGCGCGCGCACACACACTGCTTAGAATTTCTTTCCCAAATGAGGAAGCAAAAGTCCATCTGCTATTTACTCATCAATTTGAGTTACTTTAGTCAAATTTTGTGTTTCCTAAAGCCTCAGGAATTAGGATAATGAGGGTTTTATGAGCCAAATAAATAACATGTTTAATGCTGATAGAAATAAAAATGTGTTTATTATTTTGAGAAGGACACCTGGCTGTGTGTGTGCACATGCATGCTCATGTGCATTCTGATACATAGAAATGTTTAAGTCTTTGACCTAGTAATTCAAATTTTGAAATTTATTCCAAGTAAATAATTTGAAATTCTTTTTAATGAACATTCATAACAGCAGTTTAAAGGAAAAAACAAAAACAGTTCAAATTGTCAATAGAAAAATCATTAAATGAGATTTAAGCAGAAATTTGGTTATGATTCTATACCTAAGATAAATGTAAAAAGGATATGTAAAATAATATTGAGTGGGCAAAATAAAATACAAAATTATATATACATTTTTATGTATTTGATGTATATACATATAATTTATTATGTATGAAAACTGGAAGCATTTGTCAAAAAAAGACTACATATAGTTAACAGAGTCAGAAACCCATTTTATGCTATTGAAAAGATTATTAAATAAGTAAAAACTATCCAATTCACCGAAAGTTTGATATAAGGACATGGAGAGGTGAATGAAAGTTTGTATTGACTAGGAAAGTCAGAGGTGGCCTGGGGTGATGTTCCAGAGAGGAATGGGGTAGAGCATGGGAAAAATAGCTGGAAACACAAGAGAGTGGAGGGCACCAAAATCCACCCAACCACTTCAGATGCTAAGATTGACCTGCCTGAAGCATCCCAGAGAGGCAAGGGTCTTCCTTAGAGGAGATGTCATAACCTCATTCAGAATTATTCATAAATCTCACTGGTATATTTTTCCTTGCATTTTCTCAAATGCCCTTGTGCTGTTGTTTAAGACTTTTGTAATTGCTTTTCCTTGGAAAGAAATAATGATGTAGTTAACATTTATCCTTGGTGCAAATCCCTTTATATAGTTAGTAATATCTTCGAATATGCATCTAAATCCTTCTTAAAAGAATGAGAACTCTATTCTTCCTTGATTCTGTTTAATTAGAGGTGGCTTCAATGTAATCAGAAACGATAATTCTTTACAATTTAGTCCTAATAACAATAGGAAACACATAAGAATTTATCAGGTACCGTTCTGGATGTTTAGCATGGATCAGTTGATTTTAGCCACACAGCCTACCTACGATGAAGGTACAGCTCTGTCTCCATTCAGATAAGAAAACCAAGGGACAAAGAAGTTTATTGTCCAGGATTTTACGACTTTGTTCTAACAGAGCTAGGATTTAGACCAATAATCTAAACGAAGAGCCAATCAATCACATTCAACATTGTCTCCATTAAAAATCACGAGTCTAATACTGGAAACTAAGAGAACTGTAAAATTCTGCCTTGAGATCAGTTTGTGTTTTCTGTGGTTGTTGTTGTATGTTGGTAGGTTACTCTTAAACCAGGGCATTAAAAAGAGAATTCTAATACTTAAGTAAACTACTAAAATTTGTAAAAAGTCATTAGTCTTAGGAACAATTAATATACATATAAAGGAAGATGAATATACAAATTATATATTCATATATATTGTGAATACATATATTATATACAGGGGACCCCCTGATAGGTAGCTGCTTGCTAATTCTAGAGTCCTCCAAACCTAAACTGAGAAGTAACAATCTGGTGTATCTATACAGTTTAACTCCCTAATGCTTCAAAAGTTATCAATTGCAGAAGATAAGTTACTTGGCTTAGTGTAATTGTAAATTAACTTCTTTGTCTTAGGTGTTCCTGACTCTTATTTTTCCTCATAAATTTCCTTTAAGAATACCAGGGCTGCAAGCTGACCTTGATTCCCACGGCAGGGGTGCGGTGGTGGTGGTGGGGTGTTTAGGGGGTGGAAGAGATACGTTTATTCTTGTAGTTACCAAAGTTTGAAGGGCTTTTGAAAGAGACTTTGAGTCTCAAGATTCTTGTATCACATAGTTTCCTTTACTGTGCCAATAAATTAAATAAGCATATCGTAGGCATTGATTGTGCAGGGGAGCAAGTCAAAGGGTGACAAACCTTTAACCATGAACAGCTAGTGGTCTAATACTGTGAAAATCTTCACACTTCTAATGCTCCCTTCCCAAAATCAAATAAATCTAATCACAGGCCCTGGGTGACAAATAAATGTGTACCTGTTGTTAACTCTTGACCCTGGGGATTGAATGAAGCTAAACACACAAAATAAGCATAGGAATGAAAATTAAATGGAGTCTATCATTTTTCAGTCTCTTAATTTAAGTCAAAATTATTCCCACACATCTGAATTATTTCCAAACTAAAATCAATAATTTTTAGTGGTTGGAAAATAAGAGATCATCAATACTATAACCTCAAGCAACAAAAATCCAAACAAGAATAATTTCTCAAGCAGGTTTAACTTGTTTCCAATTAAACACTAATTGGAAGTTCTTGATAAAACAAGTTATTTAATTTGAAGCCGTAAGTGTCCTTTCTAACTCTTAGATTGTACCAATTAACTTCAACATAGAATTCTAAAAGCACACAATGAATTCTCTAAGGACAAATATCTGCCTTGAGCAATAAAATTTAGAGCAAGATTTTTATTACTATACATGCTGAGAAAGCCAACACACACACACACACACACACACACACACACACACACGCCACTGACCTAGTTCTGCCTACCCCCATCCCACTCCCTCTAATCATGTCTATTTTTTAAAAGCTTAGACTTTTTAGAATGAATCTACCTTGGACTTACCATAACAATATTTGACCTGATAAAGCCAAATAAATGTTTTAAATTGTTTAATGCCTATCCGTTGTACATTTACACCTAAAGGGTAAGCAAGAAAATTAAACGTATGTACAGAATTAGCACACCATTGTTAAATATGCCAAATTCATAATATTTTTATCACATCCAAAATGTTTTCTGCAAATATTACAAAACAAATAAGTTTAAAGCGGAATTTTATCAGCAATTAATTTTTAAAGTACACATATCCTCCCCATCCCTATCAACACACACACATTGGTGCAGAGTATTAGGAGTACTCAGATTAAAAGAGAAACAAGGTAATAGAGGAAAAGGGGGATCTGAGAGATATGGGTAAGTAGAAAAAGACCTTACAATTTGACCTTTGACGCACCCCACCCTCACTTTTTTTTTTCCCTAAGACAGAGTTTTGCTCTTGTTGTCCAGGCTGGAAAGCTATGGCACGATCTTGGCTCATACAACCTCCGTCTTCCAGGTTCAAGCAATTCTCCTGCCTCAGCCTCCCAAGTAGCTGGGATTATAGGTGTACGCCACCATGACCCGCTAATTTTTTTTTTTTTTTTTTTTTTTTTTTGTATTTTTAATAGAGACGGGGTTTCACCAGGTTGGTCAGGCTCGTCTCAAACTCCTGACCTCAAGTAATCCACCTGCCTTGGCCTCCCAGAGTGCTGGGATTAAAGGCATGAGTCATTGTGCCCAGCCCAATTTGACCCATATTAATTCTAGCCCTGCACATTAATTGATTTATTTGACAAACATTTACTACGCGCCCACTTTGTGATAGGCACTCGACCTGATCTCTGTCCAAAATATATATGAAAAGGCTGTCTTAAACTTGACTTTTTCCTTATGTTTTGTTTTTCAATAATCGAGGATAATTTCCTTTTTTATTTTAAAAAATTAAAAAATAGATATTAAAATTAAGCCAGCATCAGAAGAGGCTTAGAGCGGAATTCTGTTGGGGGATGAGTAAGTGCCACCTCAGTATTCCCTGTTCCTCACCTCTCTTCTTTCCCTTTGATCCTCCCACACTCCTGGGAACAGAAAATGACAGAGCCCCACTTTACGGAAGGCAAGTAAATGGGATTATAGCAAAGGGTTCAGATGTTGAGTTTGTAAATAAGGAAATAGCCCAATTTATTTTAAAGGCGCTTTGATGGCTATTGACTTGGCCATATTATGTATACACTGTGGAGAAGATACTTGGCAAAAGGCCCTTAAAACATCCCAAACATTAGTTAAACAGAGTAGATGAATTCAAAAAACGTATTACAGAAAGCTTTGTCAGAACTTGAAAACAGGGAAAAGTGAAAATTGAGGGTGGGCTAATAAGGACATCGTGAATGGAAAATGTGTTAAGAAGAACAATTCATTTAGGAGTAATGAAATAGATATTGTTTGGATTGGAAGTAAGAAACACTACAAAGGAAAAAGAAAAAAACTACATACTGCTAATATAGAAAACAAATGATTCTCTATTCTAGTCCCTCTTTGCCCTGTCACTCAGATGGTAAAGGAATAGAATGTATGTTTCCATATGCGATTACCTTTTTGATCACGAAGGTGTCTAATGTAAAATCAGGTCAGCTGGAAACGATTTCAGAAATATCCTAAAATTAAATGTTTAAAATGTGTAGATGGAAAATAAGTACATTTCAAAGCAAGGTCTTTTAAAAGGCAATGGTTTAAAAAATATATACAAGCAACTTGAGAAAGTAATGGGATTGACACAAATCCCTAGGCAATCCTGGAGCTATAACCAAAATAGGACTTCTAAACTAACCCTTGCTTTATCTTCCCACCCATGCTGAGATTTTCCTAATAAACCCTATAATACTCAGATCTCTTCTTTAGTCTTTTACATCTTCATTGTTAATGTTATTACAAGTTGCATCCATGGTTTACACTAATTCTTCAGTGTAAACTCCCTGAGGGCATGGGTAATATATTCACTTCTGCATCCCAACACTAGCACAGTGTTTAATACACAAATGGTCTCATTTATTCAATACTACTTAAATTCAATTTGTATGTCCTACTTCTGGAATTATATAAATTCTTCAAAGATCAGAGCCTGTTGCCTGGCATGAAGCTTTGAGCACAATGAAATAACAATAATAGTGGTTATTTGCTGATTTTATCCACTTTACAACTAGGGAAGGACATATACGAGTGCATTTAATCTTCAAGCAATCCAGCAAGCCATGGTTTTATTTGTATTTATTGATAAGGAAACAAGCTCACATTTTGAGGAACCAGCTCAAGACAATTCAGCTGGTTAGTGCAGTCTAGCACTCAGCTTTCTCTTGATACAGTTTTGTCTACTGTGATCTGGTCCTTGTCCTCAAGAAAAGTCACTCAGTTAACCTGGCCATCTCTATTTCCTTGCCTCCATCTCCTTCCTGAGCCAATTGTGTTTCTACTTGCACAGCAAAAGCAAGTCAGAAAAATGGCTCAGATGGGTGAAATTAACAAATTTTTGGTTACTGTTTCTAGAGTTCCAGACACTTCTCCTAGATATCTCAACCCCTTTGAAGCTTTTGTAAGCTTTTTACCATTGTCCGTATCAACTATGACTAGATATGTGAAACACAAACAGATTTAAAATTATTCAGCAAAAAAAAAAAAAAAAAACAAAACAAAACAAAAAAAAAAACAGTAAAACTTGAAACCTCTGTTGTGTCCCTAATCAAGATCCCAAGATCTCTCTTTCCTATTTCCCTCCATCTGATTTCCCCCTAGGGCATTGTTGGGGGCTGTGCATTGATGCCTGTGTATCTTCTTTCTTTATCAAATGTATATATATAATTATTTCTATATTTGTCTGTTTTCCATCTTCATATTGTGATGGATCCTCCTTCTATCCTTTCTAACTCCCTTTCTGCTAAATTATTGTCCTATTTAAATACCTTTTTTTCTCGATTTCGTTTTGCATCTATCTAGTTCCAAAAATAAGAAATTAGAACAATTGTTATTTATGTAACCCTTGACTTAAAATGTTTCCTACCCCCATTCCATAGATTTTCATTTTCATCTAAAGATATTTAAATGTAACTGATATATATATTAGCTGAATGACAATAAATGAGATAGCGTGGTTCACGTTAGAATGCACAGTGGGAGTCACATCTTACAACTCCGACCTCAACACATAATCACTAAGCATGTAGCCAAAGAACATTCTCACCCGACTGTGATTTCCTTCCTGTTTTCTCTGACTCTAGCCCCATGGAGACATTTAGGAATGCTGGTTGTAACAGTGAAAGGCCAAATTACAACACAGGTAAATAACTTCTCTACTAAGATTTCTTATATCTCAGTTGAACTTGTTATGAAGAAAGCGTTGCTAAAATAACTAGGATACAGGAATGTCATTTAAAAATGAAGCACTTGAGAATTTTGGCAAGAATGCCATATATTTAGCACATAATATTGTCATCTTTAAAAAGTAGAGTAGATAACTATAGCTTTCAGCAGCTCTGTAGGTATCTAGACGTTCCAGGGAGAGTACTTGAAGCTATCTAAGATCTCTCGGGACACATAGTAATTTGTCATTTCCACTTTGCCACTGCTCTCTCTATATTTATAAAGTGAGTTTAAAGGTATTATATACAGGAGCATTAAATTTACTATTTTAAAAATCTTTCCTCAAACGTCTACTTTTGTGGATAAAACTTTAGGAGCAATCACTACGTGCCTATGCTGAATGAAAAGGATCTCATTTTCCGTCAATCAAGGCTCAAAATATTTTGAGAACTAGAAAGGAAATAAACATTGTAAAAATGAAACTAAGTTTAGCTAGTACAGTAGAGTGATTATTCCATTCATAAACCAAAGTAGTAAGTAACAGACAAAGTTAGACATTTTCCATGGCCCTCCTTTTCTCTTTAAATGTCCATTAGCTAAATAACCAAACACTATTTTAAAACATGCTAGCCTTTAGATATACCAATAATACTAATCTTGTTATTTATTATGGTCAGCAGGGAATTAAGAACAACACTCATTAGTGAATCCAGGGTTGTTCACTCATGAATTATGTGACTTTGCACCTTCATTTCTATATTATTTTGATAAAGTGAGAAATCTGGAGATGATTATTTCTTTTCTCATCCCCATGTTCCAAAAGTTTATGAATTGTCATCAAATTTTAATTCACATCCTATTTACTTGAATATTTCTCCTCCTCATATATTAATTTCTCAATTTGGAGAATAGAGAAGAAGTATCAATAAGAATTAGCAGTAGTATTGTAATAGCATTATGGCATGCACACAGGAATGCCTGAGTTTTGCAAGTCACCTAAATTCCAAGGAGTTCTGAGGGATCCATATACACAAAGACAAATCAAAGTAACATTTTGAGCGTCAGATTCTTCAGTGAAAGACTGAGTAAAAGCCTGAATTAATCTGAGCCCTATCTGAGCCCTAAGCGTAGTCTTTTACTTTATCCAGAAAACTAGAAGCAGCACATCTGGGTTGAAAGGAATATAGGGAAGAAAGGGAAGGAAGGAAAGCATGCAAGCTAGGTAGGCCCTTAGACAAAAGTCTCTGAATACACTGATTCAAATCTCTCTATCTCTTTGTCTTGAAAATGTATACCCAACCAATATATCAGTTTCTAAATGATAGTACAGCAGATATGCCTTATAGACTTGTAGAATTTACTTTTTTGTTATTGATGTTGTTAAAACCATCCAGGTTCAACTATGGAGGTTTAAGCTTGAATTTACTATGATGGAAGTAGAAGGTAAGTCAATTTCCACGTATCTTTTTCTGAATTACCTCCTTTTCCTCCCTCTATCTCTCTCTATCTTCCTCTAGATACTTGGTTTCTACCCCCAACTAATCGTGAATTACAACAATTGTCTTTGAGCCAATATCTGATATCTGATATTCGTTTGAGGGTCCAATGTCACTAACAATTTTTTGTATCAGGTATGGAAAAGAGAGCTGTTTCTTCTCATCTAGAACAACGTGGCTTCAATTCCTAGTCAAATTGTTTGGTGCTTATATGAAATGTTACTTTCTCAAGGAGAATTTTATTAGCCTTTTGACCGGAATTAAATGGTCTGTGCTTTATCCCTCCCTTTTATAACACTAATCATATAGCTACTTGTTTAAAGACTGCCCTTCCTATTAGAATGTAAGCCTCATAAAGTAGGCAGATGGCCATAAGGCCATAGAGCACATCAGTGCTGGTTAGATAAAGGCTACCCTTTCTCCAGACAGATGCAACCCTGTGCCATAGTATTCGGCTTATCAAGTGGAATGCTGCCTGCATTTCGGTTCCCACCAAGTCCTTGGTGGTAAACATGCAAAATCACACACAGTGTCCAAAATGCAGAGATCACCTCTTTGTTTTTACCACTGTAACCCCAGTACCTAACACAAAGTCTGACACCTGGAAGATGCTTAATAATTATTTATCAAATTGAATTTTGATACTTGAAAGGGAAGTAAGACCCAATTATAAACACAACCTTTCCATTCATTTGCCCAATTAATTCTCCTACATGTTTTTCTTTCTATTCCCCCTAAAATATACACATACACACACATATAATGTCTCTATACAAAGTATAGATTATATTTTTCTAAGCCTGTGATCCAAAATTATTTGCCTAATTTGACTTCTAGAAAGTCCGACTACTATAACTTAGCTTTATATTTAAAGTTTCAGGGGTAAAGTAGAAGAAAATATGCAAGTTAACATGGTATATTATTACAGGTCAGATTTTCTTCTCCTGTTAAATACTACCAACACATTTGTTGAACCTTTATTCTCTCTTTTTGCCTCTCTGTCTCAGTTTGTAAAGGTCTCTTGCATTTCTTCAATAAAACAGGAGTTCTATTTAATGGCAGAAATTTCATACTGTATCTTGGAATTCTTAAAGCAAAACATTTTACTACATTCAGAAAAAAAATATTAATCCAATGTTTTAAAAGAAAAAGAAAATTAATTCTCAACAATCAGTTATCTCAAATGGAAAAAACTGCCTTAAAAAAATTAGTGGACTTGCCATGACTGGATGTGATCTAGCAGAAATGGATTAGTATTTGTCATGGATGCTGCAAAATTTCTGCAGAAGGAGGAAAGTCTGAGAAGGTCTATATTCTCAGCATTTCTAAGAATACAGGTTCTGCTACAACAAAAAGCAACTGCTATTCCCCCTGAATGCAAATATGCAGGCATTTTCTAAGTTTATTAACCCTTACAGACAAAAGAATGTAATAAAATCTCTAGCAAGATAGTTTGTTGTGAGTTCACTGTAATAGTTATGAAAAGTCTGAGACAAGTTTGGTTTATTTTTGTATCCTGGGGCAGTAGTCATACACAGTTGTAACTACTGAACTTAGAAACCTTCCAAAGTTCAGACTGCATGATTATAGTCCCAACTTCCCATCTACCCAGTGTAGCAGCCATATGGAATTGTTATGGGTTGTGTGTTAGAACCAGGGTTTTGTGGATAAATGCCATCTCTGGTGCCAACTAGCTGTGCATGTCCTTGGGCAAGTCATTTAATTTCTCAGCACCTTGTCTCCTGATCTGAAAAATTGGGATAGAAGTAGTACCAAAGTCACCTGGGCTATTGTGAGGAGTAAATGAGTGAATACATATAAAACGCTTAGAACATGTCCGACAAAGGCAAGCATTCAATAAATGTTAACTCTATGCCTTTAAGCAACTTTCTTTTCTTTTCTGTGACTTACTTTTCTCATTTATAAAGCAAAAATAACCCTACTATCTTAGAACATTGTAAAAATCACGGTAGAGATGTAAAAAAGGCTTTGGAATATTTTAACTTCAATGCAAATATCAAAAGTGAATTAAACTAATATTATGAACTACTAAGAAATTTCTTTTCTTTCTTCCTTCAATTGAAAATACTTTTTAAACCTTCTTCTTCACTCTGTAAGAGAAATGTTTCACTAAAAAGAGCTAGGAATTGTACATCAATGTAGACAATAGCTGTGGAAATAAAGGCATTCTTGCTGGCAAGCTTCTAGAGATGGGTTTTAGCATTTTTCTGCATATAGAAGATTGGGGCTTTTTCAGTATCACAGAGTGAACTAAAAACACATGACACAAAAATATAAAAGCATTCTCTCAGAAGTAGAAGAGGTCTGTCACTCCTGGGTCTCCTACTGTTTACTTCTGCAAGTATTCCCTAGTGCATCAATTGATAGAGCAATCTATCAAACGTGCAGGGAGCAGAATGACCTCTAACAAAAGGAGAAAGCAACATCTTTCCAAAAATGAGGAAGGGAAGCTAGAAGACATTAGCAAAAGCCTTATGAATTGCTCCCAAAGGTCTGCTTGACCTTTCACGTTCAAGCTGCTGTACAGCGTGTCCTATTTCAGCTTTTCATGAAACCTTTCAATTCCTCAAACTTGGTCAACTTAGAGCCAAAACTTAAAGATGAAAAGGCAAAGCCATGCACTTAGGTCAAGAAAAGGCCTACCGCGGTGCGTGATGGATGAGTTTTAGTTCAAATAATTCACGGAAACAAAGCTGCTGGGTAGGATGCTTGTAAACAGGACGTGTCCACAGTATGATGACTCTAACAAAATAATTTAAGCAAATATTTTTAAATTAAGATGTCATTTTAAAATTTAAAAGCGGAATATGGCTGTTGTAGAAAAGTTTTAAAATATTAACAAATATATAAATATGTAAAATGCAACAGCCATCTACATGGTAATAACTTGCAGATAACCCATATCACATTAGACCTTAGATTCTAAGCTTCATGAAAGCAGGAATTGCCAATAAGGGTAAGCAAAAGAGACATGATCTCTGCCCTCAAGGAGTTTAGCAGGCACTCCTCCGTCAGGTCTTTACTGAAACGTCACCTTCTCGGCAGTCCCTGATCACCTTATTATAAATTTCCTTCCAATATTCCCCATTTAATTTTTCTCTATGCTACTGATCGCCTTTGAATATAGTATATATATTTTTAATAATCATATTTATTATGTGTACCATGTTATATTTGTTTATTTTACTGTCTCTCTCCTGTCACTCAAATGTTGATTTGCTACGACATTCCCAGAGTTTAAACAGTGCCTGAAACATATAAGACAACTAATATTTGTTGACTAAATTAATGAATGAACAGGGATTGAATGAAAACATACTTCATGTAGTTTTTTCTGAATAATTAACTATGTGCCCAATAAGAGAGGACTAGTTAAATAGATTGATACTTTCATTTAAAAGGTATTTTGAAAATATATTTCTACATTTACTAGCATGTAAAATTTCTACCATAAATTTGTTAGATTTTTGAAAGCCACATTATGAAAACATATATATGATACAACCTCATTTTCAATATACATACACATATTTGTATGTTTATATTGATAAATAATCCCTGCTGTGTGCCCAGGATCAGGTTACATATTGGGGACACATAGAAGGGAAAAGTGTACTCAGGAAACAGAAGTATAAAAAAGATAGTGATGAAACAATGTAATAAGCACTGTAACTAATATACTTATGTGAATTACTTCTGCCTTAGGAGAGGTCTGGCTCCTTGAGAAAATGTGTAGGAAAAGGTGGGAAACAGTTATCTCATTAGAGGAAAGATGCTGTATACAAGGACACTGACTTTAATGGGAAGCTGCCAGGGAAACTGTTATCTTGCACATGATAATGCAACGTTCTATTTACCATTCAAAAGCAAAGCATGATTTCTATATTATTCATGATCACAATGAGATCTTGCAAGTGAAATATTGACTATTATTGCTTTGATATCTTTAATCTAACCCTGAATATGGATAGGAACAGAGTGAAAATTCAGTGAATTGCAAAAATGTATGTTTCTGCTTTCAGTTCACATTCCATTACAGGATGCTATATCTGGTACAGTACTGAATCTCAAGGAGACCTGTCTTTTTTTTTTTTTTTTTTTTTTGCCTTTTTTTCCCCACTGTCCTTAATACACGAAAGAAAGCAGAGACTCTGAAACTGAATCTGACACAATCCACCCTGTTTGTCATCAGTACGATGTGTCATTTGCAAGTTCATCCAGTCTCTTCCATCCACTACAGGGTGTGGAGCAGCTAAGAATAGCTGCAGAACTTGACTCTAAGCTGCTTGCCGGGAAGCACTAAACTTACTGCATGACTCACTGTGGGATGTAAATTCTTATGAGAGCACTGATAAAAAAGTCTTTCAGCAAGAGAGCCTTTTTAATGGGTTGCTAAGAACTTTCACCACTTTGGTGTTTTTGTGAAAAAAAAGTAAACTTGTGCATAGGCCACATTCCTGAGCACCAGTGAGTGGCACACGGGTACATTTCTCCCTTGTGGCTCAGATAGCAAATTTGGATGGTTTCCATTAAAGAAAATCTAAACTCTGAATTATGCTTTGCTCATAAACAGCACCACAGGCTTAGATAGTAGAGCCAAGGTTTAAACAGCCTGGGAGTGCTTGTACATGCTTCATTTCAAGTTATTCCTGTATTATTTATTATATTAGCCACTAGTGCACTTGTATCAGTCAGACATCTCAGAATCTCCCACCTGGATGCAATTCTCAAATAGACACTTAAAAATCTGGAAATAAAATAAAAATTCTAACAGGGAAATTTTACTCAGCTAGGCACTGTGCTAAGCCCTTTACATGCATTTTCTAATCTAATTTGCACAATAACTCTACACAGTATATTAGATTAATATGACTAAATTAAGTTCAGTTACTTGCCCACAGTCACAAAGCTAGTAATCATGATAGCATTCTGCAATTTGGCATTACTTTCTTTCATTTTAATTTCACAACCACCTGCTATGGTAAATCAAGAAATTAATATCATGTCACTTGAACTTTATAATGAGATTTTGTACAAGTCCCTGCCTATGTAAGTAAGACTATTAATTTAAACTTTATATTGCATTTTCCCAGAATGAGAATTAGGAGAAAAAAAGATAATTTCTCTAAACCGTGAAAGAAAAGACATCATAAATGTTATTCATTCTCATATGAAGTTTAAAGGCAGAAAAATATAAATATCATCTCTTTAACATCCCAAAATTATGGTTCTGAGCATATTCTTTTATCTTATGAAATAGCTGACATTTGACTGTTTTGAACCACAAAATGGGAATTTCACATGGTTCAACCCACTAGATAACATAGTGGTACTTAACGTTTGGGTATCACGGCCAGGAAGACCTAGGTTCAAGTCCTGCTATTGCCACTTTCTAGTTCTGTGTTCCCAGCACACTATCACTGCTCTTAGTCTTACGTCCTTTCATTATAAAATGGAGCTAATAAAAGTGCTCACTTTTGCAAGAAGATGATGTACAAAGCACTTAGCAGTCAGCAATGCTCTGAAATGACCACCATATTTGTTATTCATCTACTTTCAAACCGACCCAACAGTTTCCCCAATCCACATACCTCCTTCTTACAATACCTCAAAGTAGACCAGCATATTAATACGAGACCTCGGCCAGGCGCAGTGGCTCACGCCTGTAACCCCAGCACTTTGGGAGGCCGAGGCGGGTGGATCATGAGGTCAGGAGATTGAGACCATCCTGGCTAACACGGTGAAAACCCGTCTCTACTAAAAATGCAAAAAAAATCAGCCAGACGTGGTGGTGGGCACCTGTAGTCCTCGCTACACAGGAGGCTGAGGCAGGAGAATGGCATGAACCCGGGAGGTGGAGCTTTCAGTGAGCCGAGATCGCGCCACTGCATTCCAGCCTGGGGACAGAGCGAGACTCCATCTCAAAAAAAAAAAGAAAAAAAAAAAGAAAGAAAGAAAGAGAGAGACTTCATTCACCACTATTCCTTTATCCTGTGAAATAAACTTCAGATTCATTTTAGAAACCAATAGATTCAGCTTTGCACTCTAATTTAGTCCCTCATTCTAGAATTTTATATTTATAATTTGTCACAATGTTTTCTCATATTTCTATCTTGGACTATCTCCCCTTTTCAATAAGCAGTGTAATTTTTTCCTTATAATTTCGCTCTAAAAAAATCAGTGAAAGAAGGGCATTCTTGAATGTGTGCTAAAATTAATTATTATAACTCAGAGATTGTTAGGACACTATATATAAACAATTGTGACAATGTGTGTCCATTTTTATGTGGATAATTATGTACCCTTTTCAGTTACTTTGTGTAAAATAAAAATAGATCTCTGTGTCTTTTCAAATTTTTGCTAAAAACAAAAATGCTAATTCTCTAAAATCAGTGTTATTAAACATAATCTAAACCTTTCCTTTCCTTACCAGAGTTGCAGAAACAATTCAGGCTTTCTCAGTAGATGGTTGAACAATGGATAAACGAACTTAAAAGTTTCCTTCTGCACTAAGAGTGCCATGATTTTCACAGGAGTTTAATGTGCTTTCCTGATGTCATTGGTCATGGTCCAATTTATCGTCGTCGTTCTGCAGCCATCCAGGTAGATGTTCATCCGAGCCTAAGAGGATCATATATTTCTTCTCTAGGACCCAGTAATAGAGCAAAGGGCTATGCCTATGATCTCAACTAGGCAAGTCAGATTTCTCACCCATAATTTTGTAGCTTAACACTGTTACCATTATCTTTTCTATCATAATCCATGAGCCTACCTAAGAGTGAGGCCAACACAGAGAAGTCAGAAGAAGAGAGAAAGCAGAGCAGCAGTAAGATGGAGAAAATCAGACACTGATTACATCATTTTAGCCTCTGAATTGATCAGCTCTGCCTGAAGTCCATATACCCCTGTTCTTCCAGTTATACCAACCAATAAATTCCCTTTTTTAAAAGGCAATTTGAATTGTATTTGTTACCAGCAAACAATAGGAAACATGTAAAATGCTCGCCATAATGCCAGTCCATACTAAGTGTTCTATACTTTATCTATATTTATATAGCCCAAAAACTGTGCTTTTAAAAATTATAAACTTTATGGTTAGATAAAACCATCAAGATCTTCCGTTCCTGTTCCCTTACTTTTTAGAGAAACTGAGACCCAGAGAGGTTCAAGTGTTCCTCACAATCAAATTGCTCTTTATTTGCACATCTGGGATCAGGATCCCAGATTTTCTTTTTCCTATGTGTCATATTCCCTTAAAATTATCTACAATATAGACACTATCAGGATTAATTAAGGTCTGGGAGGGACATTAAAAGTCGCAAATACAGGTAAAGAGGAAAAAGCAGTCTCCTTTAGGCTGAGTTTAAGAGTTTTGAATGTTTGGACTTTGGTACATTTTTCAGACAACATTAAAGTAATAATCAGTACATTTGAGTTTTCCATTGATGTTACAATGACCCATTCCTTGCCTTGGTATTGAAAGGAAAAATAAAAGAAAAAAATAATATTTGACGTGGCATATTTAAATTAAAATTATTAAACAATTTAATTCAAAGAATGCATTGATTTCAAGCACTCAAAAAGCGCTCTACAATGTATTATAAACAAAACAAAGATGACTAAAACATACTTGCTACAGGATAGTTCTTCAAATATTATATTTATACTAATACTTATATATTTATAATATACAAATATTTATACTAGTAGACTGCTTGAGGTCCAAAAAGGAGGTTGAGAGTGGGGAGAATGGAAAGTGGAGCAGGACACACAAAAGAGATGGAAACAAATTCCTCCTGAAGGACTTGGGGAGACCTTCTTGAAAAAGTGCCTTGAGCTAGTTTTACTGATGGGTTGGATTTCAAAACCCTGCACTGGAAACATCTGTAGGACAAAGACATTCCAGATGTAGTAAACAGCACGAGGACAGAGAGTTCAGAGTATGTTTTGTAAACACAGATGGACCTGTGAGTTCATGTGAAAGATAAGCGTATAAAAATAGTTAGTCTTAGGTGAAGAATATCAGGAGAAGAACTTCCTGTCTTTAATAGGCTTTCAGAATTCTCAAAACCTCAGAGTGTAGGGGAATAATACCATGATGCCCATACAGCTTGCCAGAATACAAAAACTGCACTCAATTCTCTATTTTAACCAACTGGGGCAAAACAAACTTCTCTTTCATGATTTTATGTTTCATCAATAAAAATGTTGAATTTAGTTATAAAGATAGGCAATCAAGCAATGACTGTATTAGGAAAAATGGAAATCAAAAACAAAACAAAACAAAAACCCCAAATTATAAACAATCTAAATGTCTAGCAGCAGACTGTCAAATAATGATAATATCCAAACCATAGAATACTATCCAGACAAATTAACATTGTGAGGAATATTTAATGAGAACAATAATGTTCAAATATGCTGTGACCCAAAAAAGAGGACTAAACACTATATGCAGAATGAATTCATTGTGTGCAAATGTGTATATCTGTACATGTACATGTATGTGTTTGTGTAAAGCAAGAAGATGATATACCAAGGCATTAGTCATGGTTATTCCCAGATGGTAAGGTAAAAGATATTACATGTGTTTTCATTTTCTTTCCATTGATTACTTGTGCTTCAAGCCTTTATTAAAGAAACATGTATTACTTTTGTAAAGTAAAAATAATATGTATGTGTATATACTTAGGTATGTACAAGGCTTAATCCTTTACATGAGGGAAGGTGAATTTAAAGTAGACACTAGGGCTTCAGATGTTTACTTTAAAAGAAAATTAATAAATCAATGAAAGGATGTTCTTTTTTTCTGTAACAAGAGCTCCCATGTGAAAAACCCTCTCTACCCACTATGCAATGTAATCAAATCGTGTAATCAAACTTAAATTTGTCATTTAAATTCTGAGACAATTATCAAATTGTCACCAACATTTCAACCAGAGTACATACAATGTTGAACTTTAGTATAATAAAGTTTTACATAACATATTTTTAGATAACCCAAAGAAAGGGATTAAACTCTTTAATTTCCTTTGGATATTACTTCACAGTGATATTCCAAAACTATTTAATGATTACTTCATTGAAAACACCATTTCATGAGATTATTAATTATATGCAAGATGTAAATTATGGAAGAGCTCAATTTACATATTGTGAATAATGCTTTAAAGATAAGATTTAGAATTGGAGATTGGGGGTAAGCAGTGGTGTTTAGCTGATCATACAGAACCCACCTTGTAGGGTAAGTAAGCATCTCTCCAAAATAAAGCTGTATCTAAATTATGCCTGATCCTCTCACTACAAGTAAATAGGGTGTTTCCCAATTTGCTTCCTTCCATCTAACATTAAGTCTTTGTGGGTGATGAAGGGTAGAGTACTACTGATTGTAAAATAAGTACCATCAGCGCCAATCTAGCATATGTGTCAGTATTTCTGCAGCTTAATAACAAACCAGCAATAAGTGACACCAAGACTTACTCATGACACTAGACCACTGACCCAGCAGAAGTGTGAGCATGCAGGTGGGTTCACATTTACAAAAAGACTGTGCAGCTATGCTTCTGCTTTTCTGCTCTTTATATAAAGCAGATGCTTTCAGCCTTCACTGTATGTTGGAAGGCCTGAGGAGTATTGTTTAAACATTGATAACAGGGCCCCACCCACAGAGATTAGCTTTCCACTTATCTTTTGTGGGCTTTAGGTATTTCCTGAAAATCCTCAGAGGATTCTAGTTCATTAGCCAAGGTTGAGAGCCCTGATTCAGTGTTAGGTTTATGTATATCCACATTTAAGACATTAATGTCGTATCCTTTTTAAAAAACAAATTTTGTAATATTACTACATAGACTTTCAAGGAAAGTCTAAAAGTAGCCAGATGACCCAGGACAATATCAGCATTTTTGTCTCAAGTGTGCCACCAACGCTCTCTATCTCTGACTTCTTCTCATGACCAGCCTTGAGTACTGAGTCCTAATTTTGAGGAGTAGGTTGCAAACACCAAAAATTCAACTCTACTTAGAAATTTCAGCAAGGGGGATATGATCTAAAACTCAGACAATACAAGACTCCTCCCCATTCTACACTTTCCATCACTAACAGCTGTCACCAGTCTATTCCCAACCTCCTACCCACAGATACTTCACACATAATAGTATCACCAGAGGCACAGGCCAGAGCCTTCATCTGTGCCCTGTGGAACCACTCTGCTCTTGAGGGGAAACATATATTTAACCTATGCCTCGAACATTCCTTTTAGCTCCTCCCCAATAACTGATGGCTGCCCCTTCCCTCAATGGTTTCCTTTCCCATAAACATCTTTCTAATAAAGTAGATTGAAGTCAGTTGCAGTTATGCTCCTTCATGAGCACATGCCCACTGGAAACTGGGTACATGCCGAAGCACCCCTCAACCCCTGATACCCTTTATAATCTTTATTCTCTGCCATCTCTGAATAACCTCTGCTCTCTCAAAATGCACATTCACCCCAAGCACTGAATCTTCCCAGCCCTGTATCTGTCTTGCCTGGCTACAGGACCATCACCCATTTTCCATAATGATTTCAGCATCTTACTTCTCATGAGACTCATTCCTTTCTCTATCCCTTTAGTATGAGTGCTGATAACCTTTCCAGAACCCTGGCCTCAAAGTGGAACCTGACCTTTTCAGCAAAAATGGCTTTGATTTCCATTGTACTTCAGCCACCTACTGAGAGACATCACCATCCCACTGGAAACAGCTCTTCTCTCAATGCCTAAGTCTAGAAATACCTCTCCTACAGTACTACCTCCCTTCTCAGGACACTCTCATGGTCTTCTTTAATACAGAGCTAAGCTTCCTCAAAGAGGGGTCCCCTCTCTCATCAACCACTTACTATATAATTCCTTGGACAGTGTATAGCTAATTAAACCAGTAGAGAAGTTAAGAGCACAGTCCTGAGTTTGTGTCTTGCATATAGTACATTGTATGATCTTGGAAAAAATATTTCATCTCTGTAGACTATTGGAAAGGGGGACAATGAAAACCTCTGCTTCATGGCCAATGCTGTAAGGATTAAATGATCTAATGCAATCTATGTGCATAGCACAGTAACTGTCACACAGTAAACTCTTAACACATTCTAGCCTCTTCTTGTTGATAGTTTTCATTATTATCTGGCTTCTACACCCACAGTCATTTGGAACTGCTTAGTTGAAGTTCAACAATGACATCAAGTCAATATGTCAGCAGGTCTCAATCCTCTTCTGTCCCCAAAGTTCCATTCTTCCCGGGTTCTGCTTGACTCTGCATTCTCCTACTTCCCTGCCTGCTTACTCTCTTCTTACTACTCTATATTTGAAGGTTGATTTTTGCTTCAACCTTCAAATATAGCCATTATTTTTCTAAAGGGGTACTTATTCTCTCTATTACTTAAAATTACTAATTTTATGCACTTACTGTTCTAGCTCCAATTTTGCATTTCCAGTTCCCTGCTGGGATTAAATTAAATTGGCAGAAGCTCCGCCTAAATGCCTGCAACGGAATTTGTCCCATATCCATACAACTTGCTCCTCCACAATAAATGGGAGAATCATCCTCTTACCTCAAGTTTGTATCACTCATCCTTCTATCTTCCTCTCTCTCTTAGTAGCCAATGAAGTGTCAAAACCCACAAATTTTGTTTCTGTGACACCCATCTTTTTTCCATTCACTGAATATGTCTTTTGTTCAATTTCCCAGCATCTGCCTCAAGCAAAGTTTCTGATCCATCTACCATGTAATTTTGATGCTGACCAAGAATTACAGCTTCAAAGAAATCATTCGAGGATCATGAATATATTGGTCATGAATAACTTTCATGCGAAAGACTCCGCAGCTAATCACAAGTGCTGTGAACTCTGTTTCATTACTATATTTCCAAACATTAGAGTTATTTGGGTTGAGATAATTTACTTTTTTGTTTTAAACCTAATATAAAGCACTTCCAAACTTTCTGCCATTTGCTATTACTTTTCTCCCTCAGTGAGTGCCAAATTAGCTCAATTTTAGTTAATTTGCAAGTTCTGACAATCAAGACCATCCTCAGCAGCAAGCGAAAAAATGTCTGAATGACTAGATACAATTTCACGGGACAAGAAATTTCTCTGTCTCTGGCTCATTGGCAATGAGGTATCACAGCCAGGGTTTATTCTTCTGTGATCATGATAGTATATGAAGAAATTAACAAAAGAATGTTAATTCTGACAATTTATAATACTGAAATAATTAACACAATCTTAATGTCAAATAATAGTGTATTATTTAAATGATACCATGGAGATATTAAATATGGTTTATTAGCATGTTTAAAGGTAGAAAGTACCATCATACATTAAGAAAAGATACAGTTTGAAACTTGCACCCAGGATAGTTCCATTTCTTTATATGAAGAATGTATATCACGAGTAGCAGAAGAAGTCTTAGAGAGATGAGATTGTGGGAATATTTTTCTTTTGTTTAATTTCATTTTCTATATAGTCTATAATGATAATGTATTAAATTATAAAAAGAAAAAATGAGTTTTCTTATCATTAGAAATAACCATCAAAAAAAAGAAGTAATGTCCATCCCTTTTAGGATAGTCTTTATTGGTCAAATTTAAAGTTATTATAAGTTAGGTTAATCAACATTTATGGAAAGGGTATTTTAATGGACTCTTGGGGGAAAAGTGATACATGTTTCTGAAGATACTGGAACTCAGGGAAATATAGCCACCAGTGGCTGGGCTGATCAAAGGAAGGGGAGAATGAAAATATTATCTTCTCCACTGAATAATCTTACCTAGACAGAGGTGGTACCAACAACTAACCTTAAAGAAATGCAAAACTAGAGGTCTGTATTAGTCCATTCTCACACTGCTGTAAAGAGCTGCCTGAAACTGAAATGTATAAAGAAAATAAGTTTAACTGGCTCACAGTTCTCATTCTTGCACTGCTATAAAGAACTACCTGGCCGGGTGCGGTGGCTCACACCTGTAATCCCAGCACTCTGGGAGGCCGAGGCCAGCGGATCACGAGGTCAGGAGATCGAGACTATCCTGGCTAACACGGTGAAAACCAGTCTCTACTGAAAATACAAAAAATTAGCCAGGGGTGGTGGTGGGCACCTGTAGTCCCAGCTACACGGCAGGCTGAGGCAGGAGAATGGCATGAACCTGGGAGGCAGAGCTTCCAGTGAGCCGAGATTGCGCCACTGCACTCCAGCCTGGGCGACAGAGCGAGACTCTATCTCAAAAAAATAAATAAATAAAATAAATAAAACTACCTGAGACTGGGTAATTTATAAAGAAAAAAGGTTTAATTGGCTCACGGTTCCACAAGCTGTACCGGAAACATAGCTGGTGGGGAGGCCTCAGGAAACTTACAATCATGGCAGAAAGTGAAGAGGAAGGAGTTACATTTTACCTGACCAGAGAAGGAGGAAGAGTGTAAAGTGGGAGGTGCTACACACTTTTGAACAACTAGATCTCATGAGAACTCACGCACTATCGCGAGAATAACAGGGGGAAAATCCACCCCCATGATCCAATCACCTCCCAACAGGCCCCTCTTCCAACACTGGGAATTAAAATTCAACATGAGATTTGGGGGAAGACACAAATCCAGACCATATCAAGGTCTCTGCTGAATATGCTGTTATTCTCTTAAGTTTCATGACAAGTCTACCAGCATTATAAAATAGGTCATGATGATTCACAAGAAAATTAAATTTACATTTTTGCCACTAGCATGTTCATTGAGAAGTGTAAAACTTTCAAAATTTGGTCATGCACGGTGCATCACCATTCCTCATGAATTTCTTTTTTTGAAAAGGAGTCTCACTCTGTCACCCAAGCTGGAGTGCAATGGCGGATCTCAGCTCACTGCAACCTCCACCTCCCGGGTTCAAGCGATTCTCCTGCCTCAGCCACCTGAGTAGCTGGGATTACAGGCACCCGCCACCATGCCTGGTTAATTTTTGTATTTTTAGTAGAGATAGGTTTCGTCATGTTGGCCAGACTGGTCTCAAACTCCTGACCTCAAGTGACCTCCCTGCCTCGGCCTCCCAAAGTGCTGGGATTTCAGGCATAAGCCACCGTGCCGGACCCTTTCTTCATGAATTCTACTGAAGGAAGAGGTATCATACAACAATTTGAAGCCAAGTTTAAAATTACTATGATTAAAGCAAATATAACATTTTTAAATGAAAATCTATAATTTTCTACATATCAAATATTAAACTTCAATATGAAATTTTACTCTGGTTCTGCCTATTGCAAACTGAAAGCAAACTGATATGCTTCATCAGTGCTAGAGAAAAACCTTTAGATAAAATTTTCAAGCAAGAGCTCTTAGTTCCCTCTGTCCTTTCCATTGGTCAGCCCTTGCTATTTCTTTCCAATACATGTGGCATTAATTTCACTGACCTAACACCCACCTAAAGTCTTCATAGTGGAAGTAAATTAAGTAATGGTTGTATAGTAAACCTTCAAGTCTTCTTTTGAAATAAGGTGATGTTGAAGAAAAAATTAAAAAAGTCTATCACTACTGGAATAGATTGCTTTCAAATATCTAAAAATTGGCAAAAGCAGTCATATGTTTGACCTACCTATGTGTTTGAACAATAATAAACAAGGGCCTATTTACTTGAAATATTTCCTAAACATTGCATTATTTCAAAAACAAAAATACAAAAACCTCAAGAGTATGTTTTAAGTAGTACTGAGAGATCTTGGGCACAGAGTGCCCCATTTGGGCCAGAGCAATCAGATTTATATACGAAAAGAACGTGGTGCCACATCACACAAATAGCATCCAATCCATCATGCTTAAAGATGGCAACTCAAGGCACATCAGTGGAGGACAGCTGCTTGACATTCTGTTTCCATTCACTCTTAAAGAACTGTGGCAGATTTTAAAATTGATTGTGGCTTTTAATTCTTGAACCAGAAACCAGAGACCATGGTAATTGGCACATTTGTCAAATTTAAGGACTAAATACTTAGATGACCAGACTGTTTACTGTGTTTGCTATGAATCACCAAGTCTGCACCAGCAACAGAATGATAAGCGTTCTTTTTACAAAGTCTGAGAAATTTGGCTTGTTTTCTATTTGCAAAGGAATAAAGAAGCACTAAAGTCATCATTTCTGGTACACTTTAAGATAAAGTAGCAAACCACAGCTTCCCATAGATCTGACTCATCTTGGTTCCACAGCCAACACCCCACTCCAGTCAACCTTCACTTCACACTTTTGAGCTGAGAAAGCCTCTATCTCGCTCCCTGCTTGCATTTTCTCCTCATTCTCATCCATTCCGCAACTGTCACCATGACACACATTTTCTATAATGCCTCTTCAGCATTTTGGTCACTTGACATTCCCTTAAATTAGTTAAGACTGTGGGCTTCCACTACTGGATCAAGATTTGTTTCCCCCATGTCACTCACAACTTCTTTCACATGCTAACTCCTATCACTAATTGGCATCCTATTCCCTAATTATAAGAGAGGCCTCGCCCATCTCTATACCAGACATAATTCACAGTGTTAATTCTGAGCAGGCTGATTCCCCTGGCTCAGTTAGCTTTACACAGAAGTGGGTAGAGAACATACTTGGCACAAAACATGGAAGTCATCAGGCTGTGGGTGGAGCAGCTTTCTTTAGAGAGGGTTGAGGGTGGCAAGAATGAAAACGTATAGGATAAATCCAAACACCAAGATAAATTACATAGATGACATGCTGTGTTAGCTCCTTCATTTCAGCTCAGCTTTTCAAGACGGATCATTTCAATTCATTACATCTTAACTAGCCACAAAGGGAATAGGTAAATGGTGCTCTTATTCATTTAAAACATCATTTTTACTTTAAAACAAATACAAACGTATCATGGAATAAAGCACAGTATTCACACTCATTTGTTGATGTAAAATGAAGACATTATCTAAGAAGTCCCAGATGGGAGAAGACAGCCTTAGGCTGTAGCCAAGTTCTTTGGGAGAACTTGTTCCCACTCTTCTGACTTAACTGCTAAAAGGGAGCAACACTGGGTCTAAAGAAGGTTTGAGGATGTTTGTAGGAGTGTCGTGAGGTGCTGCTCTGGCAAAAATCTCAGTGAACGAATAGTAAATCTCTGAGAGTCTTGAGACTTTCGCCTGCAGCTTATCCTAAGCAGCCACAACTATGTCTAAATCTTCCCAGATATTACCTTAACTCCCTTTATATTTTATGTTTCCGTTACTACTCATGGTTCCTTCCCTACCTCCCAAGTCAACAAAAATTTCATTACTAAGTGATGATGATGATAATGACGGTGGTTGCAGTAGTAATGAATAGATTCCTACATTTCCAAATTTCCAGACATTGTGATATATGTTATTCGACCGATGTTAGCTTTATTAAAGAGGAACTTTATTCCTAATTTACACATGCAGAAACTGAAGGAGAGATTAGGTATATTGTCCCTGGTGATGATAGTCTTATGACTCCATATCTGCTGCCCTTTTACTCTAAGACTCTGTCTACAACTCCTCTGTCCTTTGTTTCCTCAACTTGCTTAGTTCATGTCACAGAATACTGGTTTACAGATGTTTTATAAATGTCCTTATGTAATTTCACATTTTATCCTAACTAGACTGTGACTTTCTGGTGATATACCTGCTGTTGTGATAGAATCATGACTTTAAAAAGTATGTTTGGTACCCTAAAATCAATTGCTAGGGAAATAAGCTGAAAACTCAGTTATAAATCTGTAAATATATCTATTAAAATCGAAGAAGAACAAGATGGAGGGAGAGAGAAGGAAGAGGAGGATGAGGAGGAGGAGAATGTAGAGCAAGAGAAGAAGAAAGCAGATAGGGACTGCTACATCCCTCTTCTACCTGGCCTAGCGAAAATCCCAAGAGATACTTTAGGTAATAGGAGAACTTAGTCCAGACAACATTTATTACATCTAGGGAGAGTCTTGTCAGTTTTATTTACAGAAAGGCTATGAGTAAAAGCCAAAAATGGCATAGACTGTTGGGAAAGAAGTTGAGTAAAACCCTCGGGGAACTGCTGGTTTCTGGATTAAGATTTATTCCCTTCTTATGTAGAAGAACCTGATATTGTTAAGGGATCCACCCTACCCCCACAAACCCTATATGAATTGGGAAAAATTGACCTGATCTCAGCAACAGGGAAAAATCCTAACTTCTAAGTTAGGGATTCTCACTAAGTGGTACCATCCTCCTAGTGGAATGTGAACATATGTGAGGACATTTTTGGTTGTCATAATAAGCATTTGGTGCCTGAGGTCCAGGGAAGCTAAATTAGCTACAAGGTATAGAACGGCCTATATAATCAGGAATTGTACCAACCAAAATGACAATTCTGGGCTGATGAAAAAAACACTGGCCTAAACTAATTAACAGCAAAATACTTTGCCAATGACAAAAATCCTTGAATAAGTACTTAACCAATGGTATACAAATGGGAAGTCTACACATGAAAAGATGCTCAACATTATTGGCCACTAGGGATGCAAGTTCAAGCCATGATGAGATACTAGCAAATGTCTATTAGGATGACTATAATAAAAAATACTGAAAATATCAAGTGTGGATAGGGATGTAGGAACTCACATGCTTTGCTGGTGGAAATACAAAATATTTTGGCCACCCTGGAAAAACAGTTTGGCAGTTTTCTGTGAAGTTAATCATATACTTATAGGAGTCAGAAAGCCCTCTCCTAGTTATTTACCCTGGAAATGGAAAACTTATATTCACACAAAATCCTATACCTACTAAACTGTATCACAGCTTCATTTATTAACTGCCAAAAATCATGAACAATTTAAATGCTCTTCAGTTGGTTAATGTTTAAACAAACTGTGGAACACCGATACAATGCAATACTACTCAATAATACAGAAACTAAGTATTGGTCTATTGAGGCATGGAACAATATTGTTATGGCATTCCCAAAAAGATACACTGTTGGAGAACAAATCAGTGGTTGCCAGGAGTTGGGGGTAGGGAAAGATAGAACTAAAAAAGGGCAGTTTGAAATTTCATATTTTGTCTCCATGACAGATTTTTTGTTTTTAATTTCAACTTTCATCGTAGCTTCGGGTGGTACATGTGCGGGTTTGTTACATGGGTACAGTGTGTGATGCTGAGGTTTGGGGTATGATTGATCCCCTCATCCAGGTAGTGAGCTTATTACCCAACAGGTAGTTTTTCAGCCCTTGACTTTCTTCCTCTCTCCCACCTCTAGTAGTCCCCAGTGCTTATTATTCCTGTCTTTATGTCCATGTGTACCTGTTCTTTATTTCCCACGTATAAGTGAGGACATGCAGTATTTGGTTTTCTGTTTATTCATTAATCCTATTAGGATAATGGCCTCTAGCTCCATCTATGTTGCTGCAAAGGACATGATTTCTATCTTTTTTATGGTTGCAATGTATTCCATGGCGTATGTGTACCACATCTGCTTTCTCTAATCCACCACTGATGGGCACCTAGGTTGATTCTACCCATTTCTTATTATGAAATAGTGCTGTGATGAATGTATGAGTGCATCTGGTATTTTTGGTAGATCAATCTATTGTCCTTTGCATATAAACCCAGTAATGGGATTGCTGGGTCAAAAGGTAGTTCTGTTTTAAGTTTGGAGAAATCTCCCAGCTGCTTTCCACAGTGGTTGAACTAATTTACATTCCCATCAACACTGTATAAGTGTTCCCTTTTCTCTGTAGCCTTGCCAACATCTGTTACTTTTGACTTTTAATAATAGCCATTCTGAAGACTCTTGAGCAGTCACCATGTACTCTCTTACCTCAAAAAATTTCTACTCTTTCATTCTGTTTTATTTTCTTTTTCTATTTATTGTTAACTGAAATTACTTTGTTTATTAATTTGTTGAGTGGATTATCATCAGTCCTCTCACCATCCATCACCTTAATGCTGGTCCCATGAAGACTGTGATCTACTGTATCCTCAGTACCTAAAATAATATCTGACACATGGTAGATTCTCAAAGGATATTTTAATAGATTAATTAATTACTAATGAATAAGGTAAATAGTCTGATGCACACGAAGTGCTCAAAAATGATGAGAGACAATATCTCAACCTCTATAATTCTACAATATTCAACACAAAAATATGACCTGTTAACAAGTGCCTGTGCTCTTAAATCCTTTTTCAGGCCAAATATATTGGGTTTGCATAGCCATAGTCACTGTCTACTGAGAAGACACTTTCTGATTTTTAAATTCTCTAGCTCTCTGTAGGTGGAGAATTCTACAGTTATTATTTGGTGTTGATCTAAAATGTTTAACATTATAGCATGACTGAACATTGCAGCCTACAACTCAGCACAACAAAGAAAACATGCAAAGAAATGAACATAGATGATGCTTGCTTTACATGTTACATTATCTCTATTCCTTTCAACTTCATTTTACGGATTTAAAAAAAATCAAAAGACGTTAAGTGATCTTAGTAAAAACTCAAACTTCACTGCTCTTAGTTTTCATGTCTTGCTTGTTTAGGTCAGAGAATAAACAGACATTGTGCAGTTTTACACATGAGGCTAGCTCCCATTTGCTCATTTGAAACCAGATTCACAGATGAGCACCACATCGAAAATTTCTGATCTGTGTATTCATTTCATCTTTAAATCTGAGAGACACAATTGCCCACATTTGCACTATGCCAAAGGTGCATGGTGTCTTTCATTTTGAAAGACAGGAGAGTTCTGGCTTTGAGATCAGACTTGACCATTAATACATTTCAGTAATATTCACCCATTTTAAACCAACATACTTATTCCTCTTCCGTTATTTTATTTGTGTTTGTTTTTAAATGGCAGCTCCCAGCGTGATTTTCAGAGAAGAATGATTTAAAGTTCATAAAATGTCATCACACATTTCCATTTTCTCTAGCAAATTACCCAGGAAACCAAGATGAAAGTCAAACTTAAATCACTTAGACTTTTTACAAAACGTGACATAAAATTACTAGAAATTCCAATTTCCAAAGATCTTATGTAGTTTTTCTCATATCTTTCTTTAGTAAAACTTTTATTGTTCAAAAATCCAAAGGATGGCAATCTTAAAAAGCTAATTAAATCGGTTATATAGATTTCTGTGGAGATTATGTTTCTCTCAGTTCAACCAGAAAGAAATTTCTCAATAATAAACTCTACATCTATTAAATTATATGATGTCTTTGGCAAGTATGTGCTCAAAATCTTTGCTAGTTTTCAATCTAATTTCCTTATATGAAAAGTAAATGTGGTTATTTACACATGTGATAAAATGATAAAATAGAAAACAATTTTAATTTGAGTTATTTTATATAATAAAACTGATTTGTTTGCTGGATAAGAAAATTAGATTTCAAAAAGAAACAAAAGAAAATGATATAAAATACATGCTAAAAAATTAGAGATTAGTAATGAAAACAAAAGTTCAGGAGACTTTTTAAGGACATCTGAAAGCAGAGAGCAAAGTGTCAGAAAGAGTGGTTTTCTAGACGTATGGACTTCAAGGATCGGTAATTGTTTTTTAAGGAATCACCATAACTTCATAAATATAAAGAAAAATTTGTAAAACCAAAAAAAATGAGAGATGATATAATCTCAAAAGAGCAGAGCTTTTAATAAATTGAATAAACATAAATTATTCTATTAAAGAAATTGCAATTGTTCTTATTTTCCTCATTTACTCTAGAGTGAGTAAGACCTCATCACAGACAAGCACTAATCCAAACCATTTTTGACATCAGCCTTGTAGAGAGCCTCAGGAATGAACAAGGTGCTTCTGAGATTTGTTTTCCCTGTCTTAAGAATCTCTTTTCAATAAGTTTCAGGCCTTCTGATCAAACATAAGTGGAAACCTCACTGTGAAACTAATAACCTTAATTTATGCCAAAGTCGTATCAGAGAACAAATATCTACTGATGGATTAGTTATCAGAGGGCATACTGAATAGTCTAGTATGTCCCCTTACTCAAGATCTTTTTATGGGTACTCATACCACAAGTTAGGACCTAATCCAATCTGTGGTAAAACACTGAGGGCATTAAGGAGTGAGGTGAGGTATGAACAAATATTTTCTGAACTGCATATATATTGATCTAGGTGATTCTGTTATTTAATCTCATATTAAACAGAAAAACATTGTCAGTAGATATTATTAACAATACTGAGATTACAATACACTAACAGATTTGAAGTTCACTGAGGAGAAATTGCCAAAGACAACCCCACAACTGGAGGGCATCAGAACTGGAATTAATGGTTTGAATCCAATATGATGCCTTAAGCACTCGGCACTGGTAACTTTGTTTTTACCATTACTCACAATCCTCTCCTGTGAGGACTCATATATCTCTTTTCTGAAATAATCATTCTCCTGTCAAAATGTAACCCTAGGGTGCTGACCTTTGCTTTCTCAACAAATCTGATAAACTTCTGAAAATTTACAAACACCTCCCAAAGACTAGCAGACTACTCCTTCCCTTAGACATCATTTCACAACAGCAATGCCTTTACCAAAAACCATGATTGACAACCCAAAGTTGTCAATATATTTGGGTAAACTTATAACAGCAGCTTAGACTACTCTACAAATACAAGTCCATTAGCCCAATATTTTTCCCATTAAACAGTGTTATTGTTTGGAGACATCTATTAAGCCTCTTTCACAGGCTTTAGATATCTCTCTCTCTCTCTCTCTCTCTCTCTCTCTCTCTCTATCTCACACACACACACTCACACACATACACACTGACACACAAGCATCTACTCAGTTTTGGTGTCTTGTAAACATTCTTTGACAAGCAATCCCATATACGGACCCATTTAATTGTGCTGGATTACAGAGTCCAGAAAAGCCACAGAAGATTAGCAAGAGTTCAGATACCAAATATGTGAATTGATGCATGCAGAGCTGCAGCTGTATGATGTACCCCTGGCTTCTTAGGGTTGTAGAGACACCGTGAGCATTGTCACCAATCCTTCACAGAGTTTACATAGAAGTATCAATCAAAGAAGAAAAAATCAGCACATGACATGTAAAAAAGCAATACAAATGGTTAGAGGCCCCTTCTGACTACCCAAACTCTGACTAGTCATAGTCCCATGTGTGGACCAAGGACAAGATTCATAAATATCACAAATACCTACTGTGTTTCTCAAAGGGTAATACTGCGAGAATATTTTTAAGTCCTAGCATTGTCCACAAGTTCCCAAGAAGGTATATGTGTTTCTCCCCTAATCCCAACACCCCAGTTATGAAGTATTAATTTCCACTTGGTAATCACTCAGCAGAACATATCAGAGACACTACTTCTCTCATTCCCCATGCCACAGCCAGCCTGGAACCTTCCATATCTTGGCTATTGTGAATAATGTCACAATGAACATGGACTGCAGACATCTCTTTGACCTACTGATTTCATTTCCTTTGGATATATACCCAGAAGTGGGATTGCTGGGTCATATAGTAGTTCTATTTTTTATTTTTTGAGGAACCTCCATATTGTTTTTCATATTGATTGTACCAATTCATATTCCCACCAGAAATGTTCAAATGTTTCCTTTTGCCACATTATCTCAAACATTTATTGCTGGTCTTTTTTGATTCTCATTAACACTATTGCTGATCTTTTTGGGAATAGCCATTCTAGAGCTATTGTGTGAAAGAAAAAATAGTTTTCTGCTAAATTGTCAATATATTTTGGTAAACTTATAACAGCAGCTTAGACTACTCTACAAATACAAGCCATTAGCCCAATATTTTTCCCATTAAAACACTGGCGACTAATTAGAGTTACAGGAAAATAAACTGTCAAGACTTTTGCACATGTTATTTCTAATAATAACCCTTTGACATAAGTAATATTATTATCTTCATTTCATAGATGAGAATTCTGGATCATAGACTTCAATGTACAATGACAAACAATAAAGCTTTAAAAATTAGGAGTATATCTTCAAGACCTAGGACTAAGTGAAGAGTTCTTATACTTGATACCATAAGCATGATCCATAAAAGAAAAAAAATAGGTAAATTGGACCTCAGCAAAATTAAAATATTTGCTCTGCAAAATATTCTGTTAAGAGGATGAAAGACACGCTATGACCTGGTAGAAAATATTTGCAAATTACATATCCAACAAAGAATATGCATCTAGAATATATTTTTTGAAAAAACTTTCAAAACTTAATAAGAAGAAAACAAAACGAAACTCCAATTAAAAACTAGGGTAAAGATCTGAACAGACACTTCACCATAAAAGATATACATATGACAAATAAGTACATGAAAAGATGTTCAACACCCTAACAATCAAAGGAATATAAATTAAAACCATGGTAAGATACCACCACACACCTATCAAAACAGCTAAAACAAAAAATAATAATACCAAATGCTGGTGAGGACATGGAGAAACTGTGACACTCATACATTGCTGATAGGAATGTAAAATGGTACAGCTACTCTGAAAAATAATTTGAAAATTCCCTTTAAAACTTAAAAAAAAAAGGACTTACCATATGTCTCAGCAGTTACACTTGTAGCATTTATCCCAGAGAAATGAAAACCTATTTTTTACACAGAAATATATACACAAATATTTGTACCAGCTTTATTTATAATAGCTAAACATGGGAAACCACACAAATATTCCTCACTGGGTGAATCATTAAACAAACTGTGATACAGCTATAGCTATACCATGGAATAATACTCAGAAGCAAAAAGAAATTGTGGATACTCACAACTTGGACTCACCTTAAGGAAGTGATGCTGAGTCAAAAAAAGCCAAAAATGCTTGTATACAGTCAGTCATCACTTAATGACAGAGATTCATTCTAAGAAATGTGTCCTTAGGCAATTTTGTCATTGTGTAAACATCATGGAGTAAACTTACACAACCCAAGATGGTATCATCTACCATACCTAGCAGTAGGTTATACCATATGACCATATCTGGGCTATATGGTATAGACTGTTGATCCTAGGCTACAAACCTGTACAACATGTGACTGCACTGAATACTATAGGCAATTGTAACACAGTGGTATATATTTGTGTATCTAAACATAGAAAAGGTACAGTAAAAATATAGTAAAAGAGATAAAAAATGGCACACCTGTATAGGGCACTTACCATGAATAGGGCTTACCAGACTGGAAGTTGCTCTGGGTGGGTCAGTGAGGGAGTGGAGAATGAGGATGAAGGCCTAGGACATTACTGTACACTACTGTAGACTTTATAAACACTGTGCACTTTACACTAAATAAATAAAAATATTTTTTCTTCAATAATAAATTAATCTTAGCTTACTTTAATTTTTTTACTTTATGAACATTTTAAATGTTTTAACTTTTTTACTTTTGTAATAATACTTACCTTAAAACACAGATACATTGTAGAGCTACACAAAAAAATATTTTCTTCATATCCTTAGTCTATAAGCTTTTTTCTATTTTTAATTTTTTTTAACTTTGTAAATGCTTTTATTATAAACTAAGTGAAAAACACACACATTAGCTTAGGCCTACACAGGAGGAGCAAGATCATTAAGATGTCACTAGATGACAGGAATTTTTCAGCTCCGTTATAATCTTACAGGACCACCATCCTATATGCAGTTCGTCATTGACCAAAACATCATCACACAGCACATGACTGCACTGCAAAATTTCATTTATTTAATATTAGTGAAATAACATAATTATACTTGCTGATGACATTGTTGATGAATATAGATGAAGAGCAGATTATTGATTATCAGGGGTTTCATGTATGCTAGGTTTACACACTAATGTAGAAATCTGAAAGAATTATTTAACATTAATTGAAGAGAAATTATGTTAGATATCCTATTTTTGGTTTGTTTTTCATTTGCATTCAAGACCAGACAATAATAGTTGACCAATAAAGTAGGTCCCCCAAAAGTGGTCAAAATTTTGGCAAGACAGCTTTTTATATGTGATATAAAAGTTATCACCTATCTAATTACATTTCTAGTGACATTTTAACATGTAATCCAAATACATTTTCCTATTTAAAGAGGAATTGTTTTAACAAGTTGTTAAGTAAAGTTATTAACAAGATGTTAGGTAAATTTAGAAGAATGTTAAAGTACTATTACTTACTTAAAGTCTATAGTAGTAAGATTTTATTTCATTCCATGATGCCTAAATATTACTCCAATTTTTCGAGAATGAAGAATAATAACGGCCTCATGAGGTAAATGTCAGCTTTGATTATTTGTTTATTACACATTGGGTAAATACAAAGTATATGTTTCCTCTGAAGGGAATAGGAAATCATCATAAAGGGTGATGGGGAGCTGAGGTTCTGGGCCTGTCATGAGAGGGATATAGGTGAGAGTTAGGAGAGTAGATCTGGACTCAGGCTGTCCTGAGGCCAACTCTTCCACTGGCTTGCTCTGTGTCCTGTGCCACAGACTTAAGACTTAGTTCCGGCCAGGCACGGTGGCTCACGCCTCAATTCCAGCACTTTGGGAGACCAAGGCGGGTGAATCACGAGGTCAGGAGTTTGAGAACAGCCTGTCCAACATAGTAAAATCCTGTCTCTACTAAAAATACAAAAATTAGCCACGCAAGGTGGCATGTGCCTGTATTCCCAGCTACTCTGGAGGCTGAGGTAAGAGAATCACTTGAACCCAGGAGGCGGAGGTTGCAATGAGCTGAGACCGCACCATTGCACTCCAGCCTAGGCAACAGAGCAAGACACCATCTCAAAAAAAAAAAAAAAAAAAAAAAAAATTAGTTCCTCCAACTGCAAAATGGGAAAATAGCATCTACCTCCAAGATTTGTGGTGATGATCGCAAACTAAGCACTTTACCTGCTTCTTAGAACACGGAACATGTTCTGCCTATTATCTTTATCATCATTATCATCAGGCAAGATTTCTCAGTTTATCTTAAACTATCAATCAACAGGGATTTGGTTTTCAATTCTGATGTTACATTAAAAAATTTAATTAAAGATGTTTTATAAAAGTAATGTCCTGAAATATTTAGACTACTGGATCAAAACATCAATAGGTGTCCTATTATTAATGGTAAGACATCAATACAATCTGAGTAATAAGAAAAATGTCAGCATGCGTCTTCTTTTCGAAATGATAGAGAGCTTATTCCTTCTCACAATTATTGACAGATACGAATCTAAAATTGTACCTAGAACTTTAAACACATAAGAAACCAAAAAATGATCCCTCTTTGGGAGGCCAAGGCAGGTAGACCACTTGAGGCCATGCGTTGAAGACCAGCCTGGTCAACATGGCAAAACCCTGTCTCTACTAAAAATACAAAAATTAGCCAGGCATGATGGTGCATGCCTGTAGCCCCAGCTACTCAGGAAGCTGAGGCAGGAGGATCTCTTAAACCTAAGAGGCAGGGGTTTCAGTGAGCCAAAATTGCACCCCTGTACTCCAGCCTGGGTGACAGAGTAAGATTCTGTCTCAAAAAAAAAAATCCCTTTTACTTCTTGAGTATTATAAAAGCAAACCCAAACCAAATGCACAAAAGTTTCAGATGTTCAAAAGTACTCTGCTCTACCTTATCCATATTGTGTATGGTTGTTATTGCAGAGTGTGATGCAGGAGAAGCTATCCCTCAGCACAGGATTTTGGTAGAATATGAATAAAAATCTAAGCAAAATATAAATTCCTTCAAAATAAACAGGAAAAATTTCAAAGGATAACCCAATTTTTATTGATTTCATAAGCATCTCTGTAATCATAACTGCCAGTGGTAAAGAATTTCACAATATCCGAAAATATCTAATAGATACTAAAAACCATTTTTATATTACTTAATTTTCACAAGGGAATAGTAAATATAACCTCTCATTGGGTTTTACTGGGTTATTCTCGAGGCAAAAAATGAGGCCAAATTAATCATCAAATATAGTATGAAAAAAAATAGAACTCTCCAGTTCCACTTTCACCTACTCTCAGAAAGTTCCATAGTCTCCATAATTCTGTCATTGCTCTGTGAACTAGTACTTTGGCTAAGTGACAGGAGACTGCCATTCTCCTCCTGTCACACTCTGTTGATGCTTTGCCAATGCCAAAATCTGCAATTCTGCCACCAATGCCACGGCTGCCTACCAATGGCCACACTATAGGGAGTAAACTGCCAGCAACAAGCATGTCGGCATTTAGTGCTTTGTATATCATACAAAGATTTCATGGAAAATTTTTACTGAGCATGACTGATGAGGTTGAGTTGGAGGTCAATCAGAACGTGGAGGCAGTCGGCCATGCTCAGGGTTTCTCATTTTCCATGAACAAAAACCATACCTCATCCGTCTCTTCCCTCAGGGCAAGTCCCTTCCTGAAAAGCTCTTCATTGTCTCTTGAAAATGGTCTGTGGAAGTGCCAAACTACCAGCTCTCCAGATGTGGCTGACTCTCAAGGTGAATTTAATTTAGACTTAGCTTGGAATCCCTGTCATAACAAATCAGATAAAGTACATGTGCATGCATGTGCACATGCACACTCAGACACGTAAAACCCATCCTAGACAGTTCAAACAAGGTTTGAGTACCACTTTCCACGTATCAGGCTTACAAGCTGCCAAGAACATACAGTTCCTAACCTTGAGGAGCCTGCAGTCTGCTGGTAGCCAAAGTGGTACAGGCAGAAGGATGTAAGCACTCCAGGCTTCCATAAATCTGCTCTTGGATAAGGAATAAAGCACAAAATCAGATGGCCTTGCATTCTTCTCTGACACAATCTCATCAAGTCAGCAAGATCATAAAAATGTGAGGTAACAGTACAATTTTTTTACAGAAAAAATTACTCTGAGCTATTTGAAATCTTAGTAAAACTGAAAAATACAATTTAACCCATAATATTGTTGCCATTATCTGGTTTGTTAAGACTCTAGGGTTTGGCTAATAGAGCTGCACAAATATATTCACTAGTTTACATGTTAATGTTCTGTCAACATGCATCATCTATAAAAGAAGCATTCCACTTTGCATAACATCTGTACTTCTGTGGAAAAAAGGAAAATACTGTCCACTATACCAAGGCCTTTACATTTCCTTGTATTATGTTATCATAGATTAGTAACTAATTCCCCTACTATGTCCACTATTTTTACTTTTATAAACAATATTGCAATAAACATCATTAAACCAAATATTTGTATATTTCTTTGCTTCATATAAATGTCTAGAGTAAAATTATGTGGCCAGTAGGTATGTAAATAATTAAGGTCTCAACACATGTTATACTCCAGAAAAATGGTAGCAATTTATAGTCCTATCTGCAGAGGAGACGGCATATTTTTTAGAAAAAATTCTTAAGTAAAATAATTAATTATTGGAAGTGTTGCTTTCCTAGGAAAATATCTTACGTGCAAGGAATAAAAGTGCCAGATGAAGGTAAGAGGCATATAGTATGATACCCTGAGCAGAAAAAAAAATAGTTGCTGGGTTTAAAATTTATTTGAATCAGATTGTGCTGTCAATTGTGTACTTATGTTCTTCTTTTGAATATTCTGAGCACATACGCATATACCAGTACTCCTTCCCTAACCCTTTTTCTTCTTACCTATACTCTTCACCTCCTACAAGAATCCCACATTGATAAATCTAGCAGCTTTGGGTTTTTTTTTAATTAATTTTATGAAGCATATATTAGGTATGGTCCCAATTATTTGTACCTCACAATTTAGCATTTATTTTTATCTCTATGTAATATTTGCATTCATGTAATATAATTATTCTCCACTGAGATTAGGCCATAATCTAATCTCATTTCAGAATATGCACGATATTTTAAACATTCTTGTTTTTGAAACTTTGCCACTTCACAGAACAAAAATACAGTTAAAAGTTAATAAAATTTTCATGGCACACTTCCTAGTGGGAACGTAAGCATTGTCTCTTGACTGACAGTTGCTTGAAATCATATATGATTTTTTTCTGAAGGAAACAATCCTCAGTCGCAAGTCCAGGGTTTCTCCAGACCCAAGAAGTAACTTGTATACCACTGTGATTCTCATTTCCCTAATGGCTACCATACCACTTACTAAATGCCTACTGTGTGTGGGTGCTTTTCAAATATTTCCACATTTTTAGTTCATCTGACAGCTCTGTGAGACAAGTCATAGCCCATTTTACAAATGAGAAAATGATGGCTCATTTAGGTTAAACACATAAGAGCCCAGATTTGATTCTTACCCCAGAGTCCCAGCATTTAACCACCAAAATTACTATGGCAAATGATTTTCTTATGCTAAGAAAAAGAGTAAAGATTATAACCTTTCAAAAAAGCTGAAATTTTCAAACTTTCAGAAATGACATAATTTTAGTTACATGATCAGAATTTCTGGTATGCCAAATAACATAGCTTAAGCGATGATTTCAGATAGTAAATTGTCTTTAGTCTTGGTCCATTTTTGCTGGTACAACAAAATATCTGAGACTGGATAATTTATAAAGAACAGAAATATACTCCGGGAAGTCCAAGATCAGGGTGCCAGCAGGTTCTGTGTCTGGTAAAGGCTCATTTCGCATTGATGGTGCCTTCTAGGCATCCTCACATGGTGGAAGGGACAGAAGGCAAAAAAAAAAGAGGAACACTGTGTCTTTACATGGCAGAAGAGCAGAAGAGAATGAACTCATCCCCTCAAGCCCCTTTATAAGGGCACTACTCTCGTCCACTACGACTCCAACCTCATGGCTTCATCACCTCTTAAAAGCCCCACCTTCTAATACCATCAGTTGATGATTAAGTTTCAACATCTGAATGTTGGAGGACACATCCAGACCATAGCATCTCTCAAAAAAGAATAAAGATGTTCCATAGCACCCATCATTTATTGAAACTATTTTCCAGCACAAAAAGAGCATTGAGAGCAAGCTTTTAAAATAAATTGAGGGGCTTCTGGGTCAAGATCACTAATGGAACACACACGTTTCTTTCATATTCTTCTCTGGACGCTATTAAAATTAAAGGAATTTTAAATCATAAACCCACAAAAATAAGAGATCTGGCAGAGAGAAAAATCAGTATGAAAAAGTGCATTGTAAATTTCTGGAACATGAAAAGGAGATAGAGGTAGACGGCCAGATGAAGATGAGCTGCCAAGAAGAGACCTTAGTATAAATGCCTTTGCAAACCCTGGAGGGTGCCAGAGTCAAGGAAGACAAATTCCACAAAGGCATGACTGTAAAACAGGGTTGAAAAGAAGGGGATTCACTGAAAGTCTCTAAACCCAGCTCTTTCTTTTCCTTTCCCACCCCATGCAAAAACAGACCAGCAGGCAGGAGGTCTACAAGCTGCAGGCAAAGGATTGCTGGGCTGAATGAATGAATAAGCAGAAGCAAGTGGCACAACAAAATATGCCAGAATTCTAAGACTGAAAGCTGAGTTCGAGTGGAAAAACAAAATAGGGATGAAAAAATGTTTTATTTCCCATATATTTCCTTCACATTCTAAATTAATGCCCCACTCTCTGTAATAAGCATATTAATTCATGCTAACATTTTCTTCCTTCAGCCTCCCACTATGACATGATGTCCCAGAGAAATTATAACAGGTTCAGGAAAGCAATCCTATGAGCTCTCTCAACTGCTCCTAAGACAAATATCATCAAGTTAGTATTTAAAATCACGAGGTCGTCTCTAAATTGCTACACTCTGACAGCTATAAGGTACTAGGCCTATTTTGGAGACCAAGCTTGGGGGGACATCTTCCCAGAAACTACCCATGCAAGAAAATACACATTAACTGAGAAGAAAATTAATAAAAGGACCCTTGAGAAATTTTTAGGTTGTAAATAATAACAAAAGACCAGCAACTGAACTACAAACATCTTCTAACCATTTTTTTTAAACCATCTCCTTATTTTCTTGAAGGTCATGTAGCAAAATAAAGCAGATGATTCTCTAATGTAATTCCATCACTAATACCACAGTCTATTTGTCATTCCCTTAGGGGAGCCGTACTTGGGACAGAACAACTAGATATATAATTGTAATTCTCACAATGAGAACCTAGAAAATATTTCGCCGCACGTACAGTATGCTATAAATGTCACTGTGAAAGCACAGCTCGGTTAAAGCCTGCAATCCATCTAGCTCCTTTCTGTTATTCACCATCACACAGAGCTATATCAAAAGATCCATTCAAACAGTGAGTCTCAGACTTACATTATCAGCAGACACTGCTTTAATTAGCAGTGGTTTTCAAAGGACTGGATGGCTTCGAGAACTTGATTTGAACCATAAAGTAGAAATCTGGATCTTTATCAGTTTCACTTCTCAACTCTCAGCTCCCCTCCCTGGGTTCCAATAGACACAGCCCTCATTTTTCTTAATGTAAGAAAGAAAACGAAAATGGTAGCTAGAGTTTGGCAATACTTGTGCGTCCACTTTTTCCTCAACCAACAGTGATGCAGAGGGGCTAAAATTAAGGTTGCAAAGGGACTAAGATATCTGTGTCAGGTACGTTGCAGGGAGTGGTAAGAATGACAAAAAGAGAATGAATAAGAGCCAAATAAACCATTTTTAAAATAACATTTAACACACAGATTTTATGTGTGTGTGTGTGTGTGTGTGTGTACATTAATTTTTATTCCAAATGAAAACACAGCATCCACTTTATTTTGGGTTAAGTGTGAGAAAATATAATGCTTTATTTTGGGTATTTCAATACAAACATTAAGTCACTGACTGGCTACTTTTTTCATCTATTTTGCAATATTTACCCATGATCCAATTCCTGAATCTTGGTTATTTCTTGGTGAAAACATAGAAAAAATATGAAATTTAATTCATCAGTACCGAACTATGAACTTTCTCTTCTAATAGGAATGTTTCATCTAATAACAAGGACTTCTACTTTACATTTGATCAGTGATAATATAAAAATACAAACTATTTCAAGATTCCTAATGCTTGAATAAATAGGCATCATTTGGTATGGAAAGAATTTAATAAATCCACAGCCAGAGAGCACTTTCGATAGATGTATAAAATGTGGAAGAGCATAGCAATCTTTTCAAATCCAATCCAACCTTTCACTTTGTAGATAAAGAAGCCAAAGATTAAGTGATTTGTCAAAAGCCATATAAGTACAACTTCAACTGTAATACCGTCTCCTGGAATCAGATCCAACATGCTCCTCACCATACTAGTTGGCACTTAGGGAGAGATAGAAAACCTCTTTAGAATAAGAATCCTTGTCACCATCAGCACACACACACAAACACACACACACACACACACACTGAAGACACAGGTTCTTCATTTAAATTTTCATAGGTATGTCAATTAAACACCTGTACACACTCACTTTTTCATTTTTCCAGTCTCTCCTCATTCTGCCATTATGCACATTAGGACTTTAATTCTCACTGCTTAGCATTTCCCAATGATCCTCATGGTCCACCACTATCATAGCATATTTCCTGTCCTCCCCTTTTTTAAAAAATTTCATACTATAGATTCTTCCACAATTTTTAAATTTTTGTTATTGATTCAAAGGAGAAGGGGCCAGAAAGAAGTTAAGATGGAATTATTTCTTATTCAAAAGAGATTTAAGTTTTTCAACTACTTAGTTTTTCACTTTGGTCTTCCAAATGATCAGGATTCATGGTTACTATTTATTACTATACTTCACCTGGGGTAAGACCAGAATTTTTTAATTACTCATAATGCTTAAGGGTTGTCTCAGTTATTTGGAGAACATTATCTTAATCATCAAATTTCTAATATCTGGTGCAGAGAGATCAATCCTATAATCCCCTTATTGACATCTCAGAAATGTCTGACCTCCCTAAGAAAGGGAAAAATTAATTAATTTTACTAAAAATTCAGGAGTGCCACAGGGTTCAGAAACTCAGAGAATCCTGGTTCTGAATTCCCTCCAGTTGCCTTCCAGTTGAGGAATGCTTACTGAAAAACTCAACATAAAATTTTGGTCTCTACCGCCCATCTGTTTTATGAAAATAATTATTTCCACAGGGTATTTTAGATGTCAACTCTGGATGCCATCTCTGGAGAAAAGTGGATAATAAATTTAAAACATACCAATGATGAATGGGCCATTGTGGGAGATGTGCTGAGTGGAGACGTAGAATGCACAGTAGGCAACACAAACACCTTGGAAAGGGCAGCTGCAGCCCTAAAGATGCTGAAGTGCCTACCCTGGCCCAGGATGATGTCACCTATAAAATCAAACGTGAGCCGGCAGCTTAGGGGAGTTAAGGTATGGGGGCAAAGCAACTCACGTCCTCTATCATCAAAATTGTCCCTCAGACAAAATGGACATCTAACGCAACTTAATCAGTTGAATCCAAAACATAGCAAGAGTCATTGGTCGGCTCTATGAGTAGCAGAGACATGGAAGGAGGTTTCCAAAATAAATGATGTAATGCCAAAAAAAAAAAATCATTGTTTGCATGTTTTTATCTTTCTTTTCTTCATTTAGGTCATCACCAAAATTAGTTTATTAAGAATGAATGCAACCAGTTGTGGTATAAAGATACATACATCCAGTACCTTACTGCCAGAGATTTCCTACTTATTACATTTAATTTGCATTTATTACTTATTTTATTATATGAAGTTGCCTTGTAAGGAATAACATACAGATCAGCAGCAACATTCAAGCCATACTGAAAGTAATATCTAGATAACACATCAGAAACATTGGCAGAATAGATGACTTGTTTTCAGGCATGTCAGGGCCTTCTGAGTGAGAGGCTATTAGCAATGACTCTAGTTAGACACAATTAGAAAGAGAAATAAATATATAAGTAGATATTATGGCAGAATAAAACATGTTACAGGCCAGGTGTGGTGGCTCATGCCTGTAATCCTAGCACTTTGGGAGGCCGAGGCGGGCAGAGTGCCTGAGCCCAGGAGTTCGAGACCAGCCTGGGCAACACAGTGAAACCCTATCTCTACTAAAATACAAAAAAAAAAAAAATTAGCTGGGCATGGCAGTGTGTGCCTGTAGTCCCAGCTACTCAGGAGGCTGAGGCAGGAGAATTGCTTGAACCCAGGAGGCAGAGGTTGCAGTGAGCTGAGATCGTGCCACTGCACTCCAGCCTGGGCAACAGAGTGAGACTCCATCTCAAAAAAAAAAAAAATGAAAATAATAATAATAATAATGTTATCATGTTACAGCATAAAATGCTTTACAATCATTCCCATTGTTAAGACATTCTGAAGAATAATTATACACTTGCTACCACAGGTCCGTGTGAGAAATTGGGGTGTCAATGCTTTGTACGCTTAGAGTATTTGAGTGGCTAAAAACTATCATTATTATATCATAATGTACTTAAAAATAAAGCATAATAATTGCCTTGAGGGTTAGGACTTTCTTTATCCCATATGTTCCCACTGTAGCCCTTAGTACTCTGTCTTATTCAAAATAAGTGCCTAAGGATGTATACTGATTTGAAAGTCTGTTTTGTTTTTTCTAAGTACATTGCCATCCAATAGGCACTAGGTTGCATCTCTGAAGATGCTCATCGACAACACTCAAACCTGTCATCAGATAATGATATAAGGAATTAGAACCCAGCACTAACCTCGTGTTTTTTGTTTGTTAACAGATTTCTTTTTAGAAAGTAATTAATTTTATTTGTATTAATGAAGCTATGAATTAATAAATAATTTAGGCTGGGCATGGAGGCTCATGCCTATAATCCCAACACTTTGGGAGGCCGAGGTGGGCGGATAACCTGAGGTCAGGTGTTCGAAGCTAGCCTGACCAACATGGTGAAACCCCATCTCTACTAAAAACACAAAATTAGTAGGGCCTGGTGGTGCCTGCCTGTAATCTCAGCTACTCAGGAGGCTGAAGCAGCAGAATTGCTTGAACCCAGGAGCAGGAGGTTGCAGTGAGCTGAGATCGCACCATTGCACTCCAGCTTGGGCAACAAGAGTGAAACTCGAACTCACAGTAAATAAATTAATTAATTAATCTTATTTAAAGAACTATCCTTCACTGAATTATCACAGAATTCTAAAATGTATAGTTCTTTGTAGTTTTACATTTTAAAAACAGTTTTTTTCATTTCTTTTCTCTTTTGTTGTATTTAAAAGTAAGTGATATGGGCCGGGTGCAGTGAGTCAGGCCTGTAATCCTAGCACTTTGGGAGGCCGAGGCGGGAGGATTACCTGAGGTCAGGAATTTGAGACCAGCTTCGCTAACGAGGTGAAACCCTGTCTCTACTAAAAATACAAAAATTAGCCAGGCGTGGTGGTGCACACCTGTAATCCCAGCTACTCTGGAAGCTGAGGCAGGAGAATTGCTTGAACTCAGGGGGCAGAGGTTGCAGTGAGCTGAGATCGTGCCATTGTACTGCAGCCTGGGCGACAAGAGTGAAACTCAGTCTCAAAAAATAAATAAATGAATAAAATCAAAAATAAATAAGTGGTATGAACCCTTTTTTCTGAAATCAAGAAGAATGTTTTATTATGAGATCATAAGTAAATCTACATATCATTGGATAAGTCTTTCTCCCTCAAATTCAAAATAAAATTTTCAAATATAAAAAGTAAATTTTAAATTATTTAAAATATAATTTTTCAGTTCCTATTGAATATAGATACACCCTGTTTAAAAAAAAAAAAAAAAAAACTAATGAGGTCAGGCACGGTGGCTCGCGCCTGTAATCGTAGCACTTTGGGAGGCTGAGGCGGGCAGATCACGAGGTCAGGAGATCGAGACTATCCTGGCGAACACGGTGAAACCTCGTCTCTACTACAAATACAAAAAATTAGCTGGGCGTGGTGGCGGGCACCTGTAGTCCCAGCTACTTAGGAAACTGAGGCAGGAGGATGGCGTGAACCTGGGAGGTGGAGCTTGCAGTGAGCCGAGATCCTGCCACTGCACTCCAGCCTGGGTGACAGAGCAAGACTCTGTTTCAAAAAAAAAAAAAAACTAATGTCTGATGATCTATTTTCTTTCTCAATCTCAAAGAGTTGCCTTTTTACTCAAGGAAGCAATATTTATAACATTTAGAAATTGACTACTGTGTTGATTTGATTGTACCAAGTTCCAATATAAAATAAGTTGAATCATATACTCTTCTTACCATTATTTTTGTAATATTATTGAACATTCATTATTTGACAGGATAAAATTGTCTCTTGAGACAGATTATGTTAATGCAATAGAAATTATTAAATTTATGCATGAGATCTGTTTGTTCTTATAATCTCTTAGAGAAATAAACCATTATTATATCAGAATGCCCTGAAGTATATGATCATTTTTACTATAGTAATATATGTTTTTTCTTTTCATTATGAAATTTCAGTTGAAGGTAAATATAAGTAAAATTCTTTGTTGATGCATTTATAATCTAAAAGAAGTTTAGAAAATAGTCAAGATTTGTTGTCTTAGTTTTACTTATTTATTAAACATAATACATAGAAACTAGTACCTATTTCTAAAACTATTCCAGAAGTAACTTCATGTTATAGATACAAATATACCCAACTTGAATGTATTGCTTTGCCTATCATTATTCCAAAAAGTTGCATATTCCATTATTGCAACTCAAAAATAAAATCAGACTACAAATTCATATGCCAACACATCATTTCTTAAAGTATGTTGCAGAGAACACTGCTAGTTCCTCAGAATATGCACTGCTATTGCACACACAGTAAAATGTATTACATTGGTAGGTGAGTTTAAGAAACACTGAATTAACCTCACAGTCTTTAGTATGTTACAATACAAATATGAGTCTCCGAGAGGAAATGTGCTGTATAGTGCATTTCCTGCTCAGTGTTTTCTGAATATTCTTGAGCACAAACCAGAACCACATTTTGTGACGCACTTTGGAAAATCAGAATTCCCAGGAACAGAGTTTAGAATATACATGATAGGAAAAACAAAAGATCCATTCAGTCTCAACAGCAATTATGGTGGAACTAACCAAACTGAAACGTATTATAACAAAATACTTTCCTCCCTTCTTCCACCTCTCTACCACTTCCCACAAAAATTAGCTTTACTGTCATCTGACTTAGCAGAATCAGTGACTAAGATATTCCACATGGTTTAATAGATGGTATTCAAAGGGGTGGAAATGTCCTTCTAAGTCCATGTTAATTGATTTTTTTCTTCTAATGTTTGAAATATTGGAATAACATCAACCAAACTACAAGAACTTTCACTTGGCATTGGTAAATTTAAGAAATTTTGAAGAATTTTATATCATTCCTTTATTTCTGATTATGTATTGATTAACAGATGTAAAAGAGGCGCCTTCAATTGGTTCAGAACCTAGCAATCTTTTAATCGGCAAACAGTAATAAACTCAGGGCAAAAATCAATATTTAAAAGTAGCAATTCACTCACCCAGGGTAAGACAAGATTTATATTGGATGCGTAGCAAAGAATCTTGCTTAACTTTTGTCTTGTCTTTGTCTTATTTTGTCTTGTTTTATCTTTGTATGGAATAAACTGATGAATTTTTAAATTCTGCAGACTGGTGACTTTCTTACTTATTTACTATAGATCTTACCTTAGAAATGTTTTCAAATAAAGTCAATAATGTTCATTGCTTAAGTGTGTGACACATACTGTAACACTGTTCATAATAAAGATCCTTATGAGAAATATAGCTTTAATTTTAAACAAACGTATAACATGATATTATAATGTACACATATTTAAATATTTTAATGGGAAAAATATTGTCTTCTTTTAAAAACCAGACTTTTACAAACTTTACTATTTGTAATAAATAAATTGAATAAATTTCAGAAAATAGTGAACTCCTCAAGAACACATTTTTCAACTGTCTTCAGCAACCTAGCCAGTCATACTGTGTTTCATTGGTATTAACATGAAATATAATGCTCAATGAACTGAAGTTTTTGGATATTTATTCACGTAAACAGCCAAAATAATTTTATTGGAAACTCTCAAAGATATATCAGAGATTTTCCAACTCTCTTAAATAGAAAATACTGAGCATAGGCGAACCTTTTCTTGATAACATTGTCATCGGATCTCCTGTATCTGAAAGGTGTCAAGTTCCTTAGCTCTATTTGCTTGTACACTTAATTACCCCAGACACAGGGCTTTCATGTGTTTCCCCCACCCACAGAACAGCCTCTCTTCTCAGTGCAGGTGAGTGTTCTTATGCCTCTGATGTGCCGCCATATTTCCCCACAATCTTTGGAAGTCAATCTGAGGCTAGCCCTAGGCCTCTGCTACAGAGTAATGTTCATGAGTTTTGTGACAGCTACTTCCTCTAAGGAAAGGTTTTTGCTCACTTCTAGATTTATAGTGTATTCAAAATAGAGTCAGGCATGCACAATGTCTGACTTTCCAGAAAGTGAAATGCTAATACATCGAATCACTTCAAATGAGAAGAATCCATCTTCACTTTGTGCACTTGCCCGATGTCCACTATGTTCACTTGCAAAACTTCCTGTAAAAGACTGCCAGGAAGCTCAGGGTCAAATTTCACACTAATTCATAGCAACTATCTATTCATGTATTTATTTACTCCCTATCTGGTTCCATAAAGGTTTTATAAACACTAAGCCTTTATGCTTACCATATCTGGGTTTTCTTTTTACTTTTAAATGCATTTTAACTTTTTTCTTTCCATATTAGTAAACTTTGGGCATGTGCTTTTTAAGTGAATCAGGCCAAAAACAGTCTAAAAATAGGTTTAGGCTAGGGACTTCACATACATTATAGTTTTTATTCTTCACAAAAGCCTTCAGATTAGTTACTACTGTTCCCTATCTTACACATGAATTAACTGAGACTCAGAAAGATTAAACAAAACCCATGGTCTTATGTTTGGTACTTGTGGGCAAGAATTTTCACCAAGCCCTTTCTGATTCAAAATCACTGGTTAGCTCAAGGACACATGGCCTTTCCAAATAGTCAAAAAGCAAAATACTCTGTGGCCAATACCTGTCTGGACAATCACCTAGGGCAGAGGTCAAAAGTGGGTACAGAAAATGATGACCTGATTCCTTTAAGAAAAGGTTGTATATTTTATTCAATATATTACTTTAAGACCTTGAGATTCTAATGCACTTCAGGAGTTTTCAACCCAGTATGGTTCTCTTTTTCATTTTTCTAGTTTTAATATCTTGAATAGTCCATAAACCTCAACTTCATATGTCTAGAACAATGTATTACCATGAATTTGGTCTTATTATGGGCTATATTATCTTACTTTTTTTATTTATGCTGGTATTAAAATTAGTTATGACCTGTTCCAATGTTAACTCTGTAGCCACAGTAAATTTACAAACATAGTTAGCTACCTATGCTCATCAGATGAGCCATGGACAGCACATTTAACTCAAGGTTATAGTATATTTTCTATTTCAGCAAATATAAGTGACCATTATTAATCATTGACATTTAATTGCTTAGTATCGAGGCAAAATTACTTTTATAACTTCTATAGTAAAAAACTTTATCCTTATACTAGAAGTTCATTAAACTTAATAAAACATTAACATATTCTATAATACTTATTTTTCTTGGCACATATTCCTGGTATCTCTGAGAAAAAAATGGACTTTGAACACTTGCTAAGCTTCACATACGTAAATAAAACAATCTTCCAGTGCTGAGGCAATCACAATGAGAGGTCAAAATAAATGGATTCCAGTTTTTAAAATGAAGGTAAACCACATCATTTAACTAAATCAAATTTGCCCTCATTTGTGTAATGGCATTTTATGTATAACTTTATTACATTGTTTTCAGGAAAGCCCATGGAACTCATTAATTTTAAAGTTATTGACCAGCAAAACATGGAAACAGAGGCTGGCTAGCATAACTTTTCCAATCTATGACAGTTGCTCTACTACCCTGTCAATTTCATTATAAATCTGTGTGTGCTAGATCTCATGTCTTACCGTCAGTTTCTCCTCTAAATTCTTGTTTAATAAGCTTCTTTTTTCATGCTTTTCAAGTTCCATATTGAAAGAGAACGAGAAGGAGAGAAAGACTGAGAGACAGAGGTTCAGATTCTGTCTAGAAAATGATTCGACGTGCTTACATGTTAGATATTGCAGGACATTCCAAGTTGTGAGAGCCTAGGACACTATCAGAGAGCCCTAGCGATAATTTCTGGTTAGCTAGTGTTTCCATTTATAGATGTTCAAACCCTATAAACAGAGCACTGAAGAGAAGTCAGGCAGCTGGCCTTAGATAATGATAAATGTCCCTAGATATAAAAGCAAACTCTTCAGTAGAATATTCCAACAGGTTAGGATCCCTGAACCAATACAGATGTATGTGACAAAAAGCCACGATCAAAGAATTCATTAATAGCTGTTGCAACAGAATAATATATACTCTAGAATATAGACCTAATAAATCAGTTAAAAAGAACAAACGTGATAGTCAGATAGCAAATAAAATCAGTGGATCTAGGGCTTCCAAATTCCAATTTGCATCCTAGTAGTGCAGATATTTATAGATTTTTTTAAATGTTGCTTAAAGAGAAAGAGCAAAAGTATAACTAATTAAAACTATAAAGACATGCAAACATATATTCAAGGGGTGTTGTCAACTTTATTCCATGGAGAGTAGACAAAATGACATTTAAAAATACCATGAAATAAAAGCGTTTTTCTTCACAAAAACGGATTTGGTTCTCCATTATCCTGGCTTGTTCACTGGGAGCAAAATTATGATATAGAAGATAAAACTCATTTTTTCAGTGGAACGAGTATTTTCAGCTTTCTTTAGAAAATGTTACATGCCTTAAAGAAAATTAATTGGGCAACTTAATGGTAAATAGTTCTCCCTGTGTTTTGCAGCAAAACAAAATATATGGATGGTAATAGAAGAATATAAATGGATTTCAGAGTAAACTAAAACTGCTTCTCTATGGTGATTTAATCCCTCATCCTGTTTAAAACATCCTTTTAACACGTGTTTTTTGGTTTTGGTTTTTTGTTTTGTTTTGTTTTGCTTTGTTTTTTACTTTAACTCAAATTCCCTATCAGCTTTTCCTTCATAGGAAAACATTTCAGAAAATGTGTAGTGAAGCTCTATCCTTTCAAACGATTGCAGTCAATCCTCTGTTGTCAGGCAGGGTTGCCCCAGAATTTATTCTGCATCATGATGGAAGGGTTGAAGACTTCAGAAGCGAAACACTGAGTAGGCAATAAACCTATCCTTCAGGATGATAAATTCAGAAACACTATATTAGATTCATGGGCAAAAGGGGCTTCCCCTTTTGACTCAAATCTAAATTCCAGAAAGGAAATTATTTATGCTGGTTATTGTCCTAACAAGTTGGAAAACAAAAATCTTAAAGATTGATTAACATGCAAGATTGGTATGTGTTAAAAGCAAGGCAATTGTTAAAATCTTAAGTGAACGAACTTCCTAAACCTCTCTAGGAAAAAAAAAAAAAAAGAATCATGCTGTGACTGCAAAAGGAAACTCAATTCATGCTCAGCATGCGAGTTTAATGCCTGAAGACTAAATCCAGGATCCGGTTAGGAGGAAAAGGAATGGTGTGTGTGATGCAGAGTTGGTTGGCAGATGAGAATATGGTAGTGATTTGGAAGAGATGTACAAGGCATGAAAAGTTTTAGTTACACAAACATGTGCTGAGTACCTATAATACATAAAGATTATCCTAGGGGAAGGTAGATTTTTTAAAAAATAAATAATTGAAAATAATAATACAATTTTAAGATACAATCTCTGGATTTTGGCCCTCAACAAACTCACAACCGAGGTGCGACTGGATAGTAGTGGGATAATAACCCTCATATAGCACAGTTCCTTGGCATACTCACCATGTGCTAGGTACTGCTTTAAGGCTTTCCAAGTGTTATTTCAATTCACCTTTAAAATCACTCTAGAGGGTAGATATTATTATCTTCCCCATTGTTATGGGCTAAATTTGTGCCCCCAAAATTCATATGTTCTCATCCCCCAATACCCTAGAATGTGACTGTATGTAAAGAATGTTCTTGAAAGAGATAATTAAGGTTAAATGAAGGCATTAGGGTGGGCTCTAATCCATTATGAGTGGTTGCTTCTAAGAAGAAATTAGAACACAGGCACTCACAGAGGGAAAGCCCTGTGAAGACTCACTGAGAAGATGACCATCTATAAGTCAAAGAGAGCAGCCTTAGATGAAAACAACCCCGGTGCCTCAGGGTAAGCAGCAGCTACCGTGAGAAGAGTTTGGTGGGAGATCTCACACCATCTTGCTGGCACAGCCTACCAAAAAGTCAGAAGACAGAACTTAGGCTGACTATGAATCTGTGAACAAATGCATGGACAGCATTTGTAAAATAAATGAAGAATACCTGAAGAGAAATCAAACTAATATACCCATTTCAGAGTTGAAAAAGCAAGACACAGTTACACAACTAATAAGCAGCCATCAAGGCCCCTAGCCTAAGCTCCTCTCCAGCCACTATGCACTTTAGCTTCTCCTCTGAACAAATCACTTCCTCACAGGTGTAGCAGGGGACTGGATAAATAGCACCAGCACTGTGTGGAGAATGCTTTCTCTTCCATGCCTTTTCAGAGATGTTTGAATATGCTTTAGATATGATTGAGGTACAGAAGCTTTCTTTAGATGAAATTAAGCCCAGGCAAAAGCTAGCTCTCATCTACTTGCTGGTCAAACAGAAAAGAGATTGAGCCACTCTGGTCTCCTTTCCTTTTGTGAGTCACAACAAACATGTTCCTTCCTTTGGAGCTGTCTTCCTGGAGTGCTCTCCCCACAGATAGTCACGTAGCTCCCTTCTCACTTCATCCAGGCCTTCCCCATCACAAACAGCAAACCCATCACTCTTTGTTCACTCATTTGCTGTGTTCTTCTTCATAGATCTTATGATCTCTGTTATTAATTATGTCACATTATATGTTAAATTTATCCATATGAACTTCTTTGTAGTTTGCCTCCCCTGCTAGAGTATGAACATGAAACTGTGCTTTATTCATCATATTATTCAGGCACGTACAATGTAGTGTGGGCTAAATAAATACCTGTGAAACAAAGGAGGGCAAGAGGAAAAGGAAGGAAAGAAAAAAGCAAAGAAGGAAAGAATGAGAGGGCAGGCAGGGGAGAAAACTGATCCAATGAATGAGACTTGAGACACTTAATACATAATTGTTTATAAGACTTTTGATAGGAAACAGGAATAAAATTATTTTAATCCAACACAAACAATACTACAATGAATATCTTGTATATTGATTGTTCAAGACACATATCCTACTCACATAACTACTAAAGGGGAAAGCAATGGATTTAGGAAGCAGGGACAACTGAATTTGTTTGCAGATTCTGCTACTCTCTGGTTGGCTCATTTTGAGCAAACTGTTTACTTAATTATTGGAGTCTCAGTTCCCTGTCCCCTAAATAGAGGGATGATACCAATCTCGTGTGTTGTTGCAAAAATTAAATGTGGTATATTTTGTGTGTAAGGAACTTAACAGAATGTTTGGCACCCAGTGGGTCCTCAGTAAAAGCGTGTGACATTATTTCTCTAGTCTACATGATATTTATGTAGGAAAAAGGTGACTTCAAAGATACTATCCAAACCCTAATAAGTGTGGCAAAAAAATTAACTAGACAAGGGATTCCCAACCCCTGGGCCATGGACCAGTGCTGGTCTGTGGCCTGTTAGGAAATGGATTGCACAGCAGGAGGTGAGTGACAGCTCAGCGAGCATTACCATCTGAGCTCCGCCACCTGTCAGATCAGCGGCAGCATTAGATTCTCATAGGAGCGTGAATCTTATTGTGAACTGCACATGTAAGGAATTCGGGTTTCATGCTCCTTATGAGAATCTAACAAATGCCTGATGATCCGAGGTGGCACAGTTTCATCCAGAAACCATCCCCCACCCCTAGTCCCATCTGTCGAAAAAATTGTCTTCTGGGAAACCAAAGAGGTTGGAAACCACTGAAACAGAAAATAAGAGCAAATATTTACAAGTTATTTATCTGATAAAAGATTTGTATCCAGGATACATAAAGAATTTTTGCAACTCAACAATAAAAAGGCAAATAACCCAATGTAAAAAAATGGACAAAAGATTTGAATAGACATTTCTCCAAAGAAAACAAATGGCCAACAAGCACATGGAAAGATGTTTAACATCACAGTGATTAGGGAGCACAAAGCAAAACCAGGAGATAACACTTCACACCTATTAGAATGGCTAAAATAAAACACAAACAATAACAAGCATTGGCAAGGATGTGAGGAAATTAAAACCCTCTTACATTACTCCTGGGATTATAAAGGGGCACAGCCACTTTAGACAACTATGTGGCAATTCCTCAAAATGCTATACATAGAATTATAATATTACCCAGAAATTCCACTGCTATCTATATACACAAGAGAAGTGACAACATGTGTACACACAAAACTTCTACCCAAATATTCATGACAGCATTATTTGTAATTGTCGGAAGGTGGGAAAAACACAAATATCTATCAGTATATGGATGGTAAAACAGATGTGGCATATCCATACAGGGAAAATTATTCAGCAATAAAAAGGAATTAAGTATTAATACATGCAAGAGCAGGGATGAACCTTGAAAATACAATAAGCGAAAGAAGCCAGTCGCGAAAGATCACCTATTACATGATTTATTTACATAAAATGTCCCCAATAGGCATATTCATGGAATCAGAAAGATCATTTGTGGTTTCCAGTGGTAGGAGGGAAGGCAGAACAGGGAGTGACTACTAATGGGAATAGAGTTTCTCTTTTGGATGATGAAAACGTTATGAAATTAGACATTGATGATGATTTTGTACAACTTTGAAAATATACTAAAAATCACTGAAGTGTATGTACAGTGTAAAAGGATAAGTTTTATAGCATATAAATTGTATGTTAAGAAGGTTATTATTTAAAAAAAATGACAGAGGAAGATTTGTAATTCCTTTTTAAGCTGGAAAGTTATTATTTTTCCCAGGAATATAATACACACATAGGGTCGCTCCAAACAGGAAATTAAAATGTAAACTGCAGTTGCCAAGCAAGAATTCCATTCAAAATGGAAACAAATGATTGCTGGCAAATAATATTTGGTTCAAGATATTCCCACCTCATTTCATTCCTTTGTATTCAATACACATGCTTCCCAAATAAGTGCCTGATGAGTTTGTGCCCGTATTCAGAAACTGGAGGAAAGTGGAACTTACAGCAATTAAAATTGCTTGTTCATGTACTGGATCCGAGAGCCAAATGTAAATTAACCTTAATAGTGGTTAAAGTTATTTTAACTCAACTGCCATTTTAAAAACTTCCTTCTCCACAAAAAAAAAGCACAGATAGATGCTCTACTGCTGAAACCACACAAGGTAGAGAAGGCATAAATGAAAACAAATGCTGTTTTCTTTTGAAAGAATGACAATCTGCCAAACATGGTATAGACAACCCAGGATCTTCCCCATTATATGCTCTAAGGATAAATATCTTTTTACTAAGACAGGGCTCCCCTTCTGGGACAGTTGATGCTTTTATATGGGTTTCTTATCATTTCCACATAGCCCATCCAGAACATGAGTCTGTTATTCCCCCCTTGATCAATTCAGAAGCCCATGTAATCTCCACACCCATTTAATGATGGACCAGGATACTACACTCAGCACATGCATCAGGTACCCAAGAGCCTAATCCAAAGGTAGCTCAGACCAAGCACTGAGCACTGATCTCAAACAGTTAACTTCTGATCTGTTGGTGTTGCTCTTAGTCCAGAGCTTATGCCTTTTTCTCTAGAAAGCTGTGTTCCAATTGGTGGTCACAGCACTGGGGAGGCAGAGAGGTGGAGGCAAGCAAGAGAATGGTTCCCAGCTCTTTCTGGTTGTCTCAGCATCCTTACCTGAATCTATTTATCAGCTTTGGCAGCTGCAAACTCTCAAGGAGCAGCTGTCAACTCTTCTACAGGAAGACTTTTAACCTCCCATCACCATTCTTTTTAAGGCATCTGTTACGGATTCTGTAGGCAAGCAGTACTGAGTTCTAAAAGTTGTGGTGGGTACTCGGAGCTTGTGAAAAGATAATGTCTATAGAGAAATTTCTTAAAGTTGAATTCGTCACCATATAATAAATATTGTTTGTAAGTTGAAGCTGCCAAGCCGATAAAAAAACCAACCCCAAAATATCAGTAGATGATAATTATGATAATGACAGCTTAACAAACTTGTACCTTTGTAATTACTGTTCTTCAGCGAAACATAAACTATTTCTACTGGAATGTGACTTTTTTAACTTCTTCTGATACTGGTTTTCCCCTTATTTTGGTTCTGGGCCATATTTTTTGAATGACTGTAAAAAAGACATTTTATTCCATCTAAGGGAGAAAACAGGGTCTTTCTAAAATCACTTCTGAGGTAGAGTGTTTTTGAAGCATTAGAAAATATTTGAATCAAGTGAGAACTGTAAGAACTTTGAAAAGTGTTTTTTTTAAATTTGTGCATCATCTAAAAAATGCAATTCCTTTATTGGAAACTTATTGAAAGTAAAATGTGAGGTTTTAAAAAACTGCTACTATTAACACTGATGACAATTTCTACATAACAATAGTAATTAGGATATAAAACTAAATTCATACCTTCAGAGTTTATAAAACAAACTGGCTAAAATCAGTTGAGAATCAAGTCCAGCATGTTCCATTTTCTCAACTACTATATAATAGCACGTTTTCAAGGGGCTTTCAATATATTTTCTCTTGTGCATGATTACATCCACAGAGGTACTTGGTTGAAGAGGTTTTGCTCTTGCATTTGCAATAAATATATTTCTAGGCCCTTTCAACTTCCTAGTAGTTCCTAGTAGCCACTTTCTGTCTATCTGTCTGTCTGTCTGTCTGTCTCTGTCTCTCTCTCACATACACACACACACACCATTACTATTTCAGGAGTAAAGACAACAAACCAAGATAAACTCACAAGATTTTAGGGAAAAGGACTCAGAAACAGAATTACAATGTGTGTTTCCAACTTTGGAAAGGAGTTCCGGATTTAAGTTTTCCTGGGTCTTTATGACTTAATCAACACAAGCAGATTCAACACCCAGCTCACCCCTCCCCTAAACCCAGCAGCCTAACTGTCATGGTTGTGTTGACATGATAAATCATTTCGCCCCCAAAGTAACAGCTCCGTGCCCTTTGAGACAGTGTGCCCAAAATGTACTTTCAGTTTTATCAGTTGAAATTGTAACACGTTCCAAAGCAATCTGCACTTATACAGAGAGAATGCTTACCTTTCTACTGACTTGGAAGCAGCCTGCAGGACAGTAATCCATCAGGGAGGTCAACGGCCACATTCCCAGAACAGCTGACCCTGTCAGTCATCGGAAAATACTGTTTACTCTGTAACTAATACTGGATACCAGGCACAAGAGGCACAAACCAAATTTTAAAAAAAGAGTTAGGCATAAACCTCATTCCCACTGGGACCACTTCACAAAAACAGTACTTGCTAAGTTCCCCCCAAAATATTGTTTTATAAGAGTGTCTTAGCAATACTGGGAATTTTGAATCAAGTGTTCAAAGTTTTGCAACATACCCAACTATCTAATTTTTAGTGTACCGATGAAAATTCTTTAAGCTTCCCTAAGGACATAAGTGGTAGCGGAGTAAAATGTTACTGAAAATTGAATTTCTCTTCTATTTATGTTGACTGGATTTTTTAAATAAAATTGAAAGTCCTTCTGAAGTGAAATGTCAATTACTCCAGAGAAGGAAAGTCGGAATTATGCAAAAGCTGTCCATGATAAGGCTGAACAAACCCCACAGTCAGGCAGGAAAATTGCCCTGCTTCCTAGCCACCAAAAAATGTCCAGAGAGGGCAGACTTCTGCTGAACCTTCCTCAGTTCTCACAAATTTTCTTTGCTAATTGCTCTCAACAGAAGTGAGTCTGTGTTACCCCAAAGGCCACTACTTCGATGTCTAGCCTCTGTGCAAAGGGATCCAACTTTGGGCTCTGGCCCATGTGGAAGTTCCATTTAAAGCATGGCCAGGGAAGAGACTCAGAATTTGAAAGGCAAATTATTGCTCATTTACTTGACTATCTGTGGAAAATAAATCATCTCAGCTTAGCTTTGTCATCCCACCCGGTAAATCATCCCACCTGCCTTCTATAGTGTATTTTTAAAAGAAGGAAGATATCACAATGATTTATTTGCCTTTTGGGATCATTCACATTGTAACTCAAGGTACCCTAGTAACTCATAACTGTGGCACACTGAGTTTCTGTGGTTTCAAAAGGTTCCAGGAAGAAGCTCAGCTACAGTAAAACAAAAACCAGGTAAAACCAGAGTTGCCTGAGTTGGAGATGAAGTTTGGTGAACTCTCCTTATTACCATACTAAAAACCCTTCCTAGGGAGGATTTTATTCACCGTTTTCTATACCTGCAATGTATGAAGAAGCATGATCAGGACTGTGCCTTCACTGCCTTTACCCCGCCTTTCATACAGCGACTCAACTAACCAGCATAATGAAAGCCCCGCTCTCACCTTCCTTCGGAGAGACGCACTGCTTTGGGAACTACCCCCAGTGTTCTCCTTACTTGTTGCAAGTAACCAGAATGCCCTTGTTAAATCCTCCTTGGTTGTGGCAATTGGGTTAACACCTGCCAAGCAACCAAAATCATCCATTATGTGGGTCACACCACTATTCTCTTTCATGAGTCCCACTAGTTGAGTTGATTGATGTTGGTGATTTCTAAGTGAATGCTCATGTAAAAAACAATGTTATTTTAGGACATTATTCGATTATTTTCTATCCAGTTCAGTAACATGATAATCATGGGTCAAGTACGTCAACATCCCTGTGTGGACATTGACAGCTTTCAGGAGTTGAACACACAGTCTACTGTCAAGAGTTTAGTTAGAAATGAACAGAATCGCATACACCACAGCAGCCTGAATGTGCTAAGTGCTGAGTTAGGAATATAAATGATGTGCTTCAAGAGCCAAAGAAAGAAAAGACGATTCTGTCTGGGGACATTGTTCATGATTTCACACAGATATTAGATTTGAGCTGGGCCATCCTAATCCTTGCTGCTAAAAGTGATCTTTGGATATCAACATTTACGTCATGTGAGAGCTTATTAAGAATTAAAAACTTGAATCCCACCCCAGACATACAGAGACAGAATCTGCACTTTAACAAGGTCTACAGGTTAATCATATGGGCATTCAAGTTTCAGAAGCACTGATTTAACTATTTTAGAATTGCTAGAGATATAGAAAGACGGACATGTCAGGTGTACACAAAAATAATGAAAGCCAGTAGATATAGAGGATTAATAGAGTGCCTACGGAGGATTTACGTATGTCACCTAACAGTAAGGGTAAAAAACACCACAACCACTTATTAGGACCCAGTGACTCTGCTAAATGATTGATTATGCTATCTCATTTTGTGCTCTCAACAATCCCAAGAGCTAGCTCCATCATTTCACAGATGAGAAAGCCAACACTAACAAGGGTTAAGTAATTTTCCAAGTCTACATAGAGAGAAAAGAGTAGAGCCAGGATTCAAAACTGATATTTACTTCCAAACTAGATCTTTCAGCCGCTACCTACTCTAAGCCTCGCCAGGAAAAAATCCCAGTCCTTATCAACACTCCCCTAGAGAACAACAAGAGGGCCTGAAGCCCACAGGTAGAGCATCCCAGGCAGCCCACACTCTATTCCTCCTTCCATCCTTCTTTCTTTCTTAAACTCCTACACCTGATGGAATAAGAAGGGAAGACTGACAATACTGTTTTGGTGACTAAGGTAATTATTTTTTCATTAAAAATAGAACTTTTGGGAGACCCACTCCTGGGCAACCTCCATTCTCAGCATGAGGAAGCTTCCTCTCTCTTCTTTTTTTTTTTTTTTTTTTTTTTTTTTTGGTCTATTAAACTTTCCATTCCTAAACCTATCCCCAATAAAATTGAAAAATAATAATAACTTTTTATTTTATTACCAACTAAATTTATATACACCACAGAAAATTTGGAAAATACAAAGAGAAAAATTTAAATTATCTGTAAAACCACAACTCAAATATACCACAGTTAACATTAAGATATATTCTGGCTGGGTGCAGTGGCTCAGACCTGTAATGCTAGCACTTTGGGAGGCTGAGGCAGGCAGATCACGAAGTCAGGAGATCGAGACCCTCCTGGCCAACATGGTGAAACCCCATCTCTACTAAAAATACAAAAATTAGCTGGGCATGGTGGTGTGCACCTGTAATCCCAGATACTTGGGAGGCTGAGGCAGGAGAATCGCTTGAACCCGGGACGCGGAGGTTGCAGTGATCCGAGATCGGGCCACTGCACTCCAGCCTGGTGAATTAGCATGTTTTTGGAAATGTCTCTAGTTATCATGTATTACTACTAGAATATTATAGAGTACATAATGATTGATGTATTTCCAAAAACAATAGATATTTTATCAAGAGCTCCTGTTGACACACTATAGCAAGTAAGAAGCATAGGTTATTCATGGACATAGAATTACAGTGCTTCACCGATTTAAAGACCCAAAAGTAAAGCCATCTTATATAGTAATACTTGATTGCAGGAACAGAAACTGACTTGAGAATAAATAATAACAATACTGTATACCATAAGGCACAAGAATATCTCATGGTACTCAGCCAGGTTTCATGAGAGCTACAACCAGAAACTAGAAAGTCATCATCAACCAGTTCCTCTGTTAGATCCCATGAACTCTTATCTTTTTCTTTCTCTGTATATCTGCTTTCGTCTTATTTTCCTTAAAATCTGCTTTCTTTGTGCAAGTGGGAAAAGATACCTCCACCTCTAGTCCAAAATGTTCATGTCTCTCAATCCAAGGCATGCATACAAACTGACTTGCTTTCTCTGAATTTCCAGTTCTAAATTCCCAGAGGAAAAACTCCAATTTGCCCAGCATAAGTCAGGTGTCCATCATGATCCAATCTGCAATGGGTAGTGGGAGATTAGAAGGGGCGGTGGGTGAGGAAGGGAGGAGGAGACCTGGCAGAGTTACATATTCTCAACACAAGGGAGTTGAGAAGGCATCATTAAAAGGGTCTACTAAAAACTGGGAAAACAAAAACAAACCAAAAATATAACTTAAAAATGTTTATATTTCCCTGGATTTTATCCCAATCTCTTTTCTATTCTTACATTTAATAATATTTCCTTCTAGGCTTTTCTATATATAGTATATTTTTGTTGTGATAATGATGTATACACTTTATACCCTTAAGAATTCGTCGTATTACTGTAAAGTCTTGAAAAACATTTTAAATCAGTAAAGCACCAATACCATTCCCACTTCATTGGAAACTTAGGTTATTTCCCATGATTTCAAATAAATCTGAGATCACCACTTTTGTGTGCAGAAAGCTATTTTTCCATTTCGAGTTACTTCATTAAAACTGTCTTCCGGCGCCGCCCTCCTGCCTCATGGCGCGGGGTCTCACGGGCCCTGCTCCCGCCCTCCGCTGGCCTGACCCTGACCGGAAGCGGCGCTGCACCGCCTGGGCCTGGCGCGGGGAGTGGGCACTGGGGCCCGGTGGGACATGGGCAGGAAGCCCAAGAAGCACAAGTCGGACAAACACCTCTACGAGGAGTATGTAGAGAAGCCCTTGAAGCTGGTCCTCAAAGTAGGAGGGAACGAAGTCACCAAACTTCATGGGCAGCTCGGGACACGACTCCAGCCTCTTCGAAGACAAAAACGATCATGACAAACACAAGGGCAGAAATCGGAAAAAGAGAAAGGAGAGAAGCAGGTTCCAGGGAAAGAAAAGGGGAGAAAACGGAGAGAGTTAAGGAGTATAAAAAGAAGCGAGATCGAGACCGGGTGGAGAATGAGGCGGAAAAAGACCTCTAGTGTCACGTCCCTGTGAGATTAGACTTGTCTCCTGAGAAGCCTCTCACAAGCTCTTTAGCCAAACAAGAAGAAGTAGAACAGACACCCCTTCAAGAAGCTTTGAATCCAACTGATGAGACAATTGCAGAGAAAAGATTCAAGTGCTTTCATTTCCTGTTACTGATTGTATTGCTCCTGGCTACTCCATGATCATTAAACATCCAATGGATTTTAGTACCATGAAAGAAAAGATCAAGAACAATGACTACCAGCCCAGAGATGAACTAAAGTATAACTTCAAACTAATGTGTACTAATGCCATGACTTACAATAAACCAGAGACCATTTATTATAAAGCTGCAAATAAGCTGTTGCACTCAGGGATGACAATTCTTAGCCAGGAAAGAATTCAGAGCCTGAAGCAGAGCGTAGACTTCATGGCTGACTTGTAGAAAACTTGAAAACAGAAAGATAGAACAGACACCTCACAGAATGAGGAGGAAGGAGGCTGCTGACTGAGAGAGAGAGAGAACTCTGGAGATGCCAAAGCACACACCATCAAGAGTCCCAGCAAACAAAATAAAAAGAAAAATAACATATGCTTGAAGATAAGTTTAAAAGCAATAATTTAGAGAGAGAGCAGGAGCAGCTTGACCGTATCATGAAGGAATCTGGAAGAAAACTGACCAGGCGGCTTGTGAACTGTCAGTGCGAATTTGAAAGAAGAAAACCAGACGGAACAACGATGTTGGGACTTCTCCATCCTGTGGATCCCATTGTAGGAAAGCCAGGCTACTGCTCTGTGAGACTGGGAATGACAACTGGAAGACTTCCGTTTGGAGTGAATACTTGGCAGGGGTTCAAAGAGCATCAAAAGAACAAAGTCACTCCAGTGTTATCTTTGAATTACAGGCCCTACAGTTCTTAGGCACCGCATTATGACTCCACATTTACAAATATCAGTAAGGATGATTCTGATTTAGTCCATTCAACCTATGGGGGAGACTCTGATCTTCCAAGTGATTTCAGCATCCATGAGTTTTTGGCCACGTGCCAAGATGGCAGATAGTTTACTGGATGTTTTAACAAAAGGAGGACATTCCAGGACCCTACAAGAGTTGGAGATGTCATTGCCTGAAGATGGAAGGCCACACTAGGACACTTGACACAGCAAAAGAAATGGAGATTACAGAAGTAGAGCCACCAGGAGGTTTGAACTCCAATACTCAAGACAGGCTCATAGCGCTGAAAGCAGTAGCAAACTTTGGCGTTCTAACTGAAGTTTTTGACTCTGAAGAAGCTGAACTATTCCAGAGGAAACTTGATGAGACCACCAGATTGCTCAGGGAACCCCAGGAATCCTAGAATGAATGTTTGAGCACCAGACCCCTTCCCAGCATGATCTGTCTCTTGGGTCCCTCATACAGAGAAATGCATCTTGCTGAACAAGTGACCAGTAATCTTAAAGAATTTGCACAGCAAGTAACTCCAGGTGATATCGTAAGCACCTATGGAGTTCAGAAAGCAATGGGGATTTCCATTCTTTCCCCTGTCATGGAAAACAACTTTGTGGATTAGACAGAATATATTGAAGAACCTAAAAAGATGGATGTTGCTGACTGTGGACCTGGTGGAAGTTGAGGCCGCCTGGTATTTGATTATATATTATGTACATACTTTTTCATTCTTAACTTAGAAATGCTTTTCAGAAGATATTAAATATTTGTAAATTGTGTTTTTAATTAAACTTTGGAACAGTGAATTTGAATGTTTCAGAAGCTGGACTTGTATTCGGTAATAAAGCTGGACCTGGGACTCATACAAAAAAAAAAAAAAAAACTGACTTACAGATGCTGAATTTTACCAGAATGAAGATAACAAAAATTGTCCAAGTTCTTGATAGATACTGCTAAATTTCTTTCCGAAAGAGTTGCATGAATGTGTCTTTCACATATCCTCATCAGCATGATATTATTGTATTTAAAAATTCGCCATAGTTAATAATAATTGATTGTTGAAATAACTAAAACAGTAGAATTGGAATGTTCTTAACACAAAGAAGTAATAAATGTTTAAGGTGTTGGATATTGCAATTACCCTGATTTGATCATTACACATTGTATGCTTGTATCAAAATATCACATGTACCCCATAAATAATAAATATTTGCAACTATTATGTATCCATAAAAACTAAAGATCATTTTTTTAAGTTGCTATATTGGAAATTTAAGATAGAAGTAACATTCACTGGCTTTTATTTTTTTGAGACAGAAGCTCACTCTGTCACCAGGCTGAAGTGCAATGGTGCAATCTTGGTTCACTGCAACTCTACCTCCTGGGCTTAAGCAATTCTCATGCCTCAGCCTCCTGAGTATCTGGGATTACAGGTATGTGCCCCACACCTGGCCAATTTTTGTACTTTGAGTAGAGATGGGGTTTCGCCATGTTGGCCGGGCTGGTCTCAAACTTCTGGCCTCAGTGCTCCATCTGCCTCAGCCTCCCAAAGTGCTAGGATTACAGGCATGAGCCACGGTGCCAGACTTTAATGGCATTGTTAAAGCAACATCAGTATAACCATAGTTTCTTCTATGTTAACTGTTGAGGCTTAATCACCACACATTGGCCAATTACCATTAAACCTCCTTTAGCAGCCAGGACTAAACATGCCATTCTTCCTTGGTACCACCATTCATTCATCCGACAAACATTAGTTGACCACCTGTTAGCTGCCAAGCACTGTTTGAAACTTAGAAATAGAAATATATAGCTATATGGCCCCTGTTCCTAAAGGTACTGTTACATGAAGGATGGCAGCCCTCATGGAAGTAGACACAGTAGAGAAGAATCACTGCATCCCACTCAGGGCTTCCCTGCATAGCCCTGGAACTCCCTCAGTGATATACACCCAACAGGTCCTCAGGTCAGCTCTGGTCCTTCAGAAAGTTCCAAGGAATGAGGGAGGGTAGCACTCTGAACACATTTCAACCACAAATCCCAGGCCTCCCTAGCACTTCGTTTTTCCTGCTTAATGAAAAAAGAATGCCTAAAAATGCATTATAAGAATGGATGAGGCTGGGCGCAGTGGTTCATGCTTGTGATCCCAGCACTTTGGGAGGCAGAGGTGGGCGGATCAATTGAGGCCAGGTGTTCAAGACCACTGACCAACAGGGTGAAACCCCGCCTCTAATAACAATACAAAATAATAGCCAGGTGTGTGTGGCAGACATCCGTAATCCCAGCTACTCGGGAGGCTGAGGCAGGAGACTTGCCTGAACCCAGAAGGCAGAGGTTGCAGTGAACCAAGATCATGCCACTGCGCTCCAGCCTGGGTGACAGAGTGAGACTCCGTCTCAAAAAAAAAAAAAAAAAAGAAGGGATGAGACGTTCCTTTGGAATTTATTCAAACATATCAGAGTTTTTTAAACCCAACTATAACATCTGGAGCAGACAAAATCTACACTCAGTAATAGATTCTTATGATCTCTCTCTCCCTCCCTCCCTCCCTCTCACTGACTACAGTTTATTAATATAAATGTTGCTCCCAATTTGAGAAGTTCATTGAGGCATAATTTAGAATTAATAAGCTCAGGCAATAGTATACAATTAATGTACTTCCCAAGTTAGGCAGGAGTTTAATGTCACCTCATAAAACCAAGTATTTGTGATTATCGAAGTACCAGCTGTGAACTGATCAGGAACACAATAGGAATTTTGTTAATTATCATTACCCAGAGGAAAACAATTAGTTTCTTTGTAGGGAAAATGAAAAGAAATGTTGCTATTTTCATTTTAATTTCAACCACTGAGGTTGATAAAACTCAGAATTTGTCTACCAGTTTTGGTCGTCCTATTTCTAAATATTATAAACTCATTAATGCATTAGCAGATTGCATGTTAATCTTCATGTCCATAAATTAATTGGAACACTTGTCACTGGATAATTGATACATTGTTTTTAGGGGGCATAAAGTAACCACCAAATCCCAAAGTAAAAAGGGCGACTGAAACACCTTTGGAGAGAATGATGTAATCTAGCTTTTTTAAGACTTCAAAGGTTCATCAAAGTCTTCTTTAACCCATTATCCTTTCCTTTAAGCATGGCAAATAGACTTTCCTTCTCCCCCACACCTTGCAGATAAATCTCAAAATCATCAGATCAGAATAACAGGGAGTATTTCTTGGCCTCTCTGAACAACTTGGCTTCAATTGCAGCCTTCTCTTCTCTAGAGCCATCAGGTATGAGGACCCACTGTCCACTTGGGTTAGGAACCACACTGTCCATAGGGAATGTTACGTTTTGTTTGGAACAGAGTATGGTACTTCTGAAATATCGAAGACAGTGCTAGCCATTTGGGTAGCTCAAAAATGCAATAAGGGCTGGGCACAGTGGCTCACACTCTTAATCTCAGCACTTTGGGAGGCTGAGGCAGGAGGACCTCTTGAGCTCAGGAGTTCAAGATGAGCCTAGACAACATAGCAAGACCCTGTCTCCACAAAAAATATTTTAAAATTTTAAAAAAATGAGCCAGGCATGATGGTGTGCATCTATAGTCCTGGCTACTTGGGAGGTGGAGGTTGGAAGATCCCTTGAGCCCAAGGTGTCAGGGCTGCAGTGAGCTATGTCTACACCACTGCAATCCAGCCTGTGTGACACAGCAAGACTCTGTCTCTAAAAAAGAAAAACAAACAAGCTAGAAGACATCGAATGATTTATTGTTTTTAAATTTTTGGAGCTTTTAGGAAGCCTACAGATTACAAAGTGCAGGCAGACACAAACATTAAAAAACAAGAATATCAGGAATTCTGACCCCAGGGAAAGATAAGCAGTCACATCTTTGCGCTAGGATGTAGAACTCAAGCCTAAACCTACAAATCTTGATTTTACAAATCCATCTCATGTCATTTTCATGCCATTAGTTAAAGACATTTATGTGTCACTAAACGTCTTCAGCAGATCAGCTTTACCACATAGGTTCCAGTAAGACGTTGGAAGAGAAAAGTATTTGAGTCCAATGTCTATATTTATGGCTTTAGGCGTTTACTTACATTATTTGGGCCTCAGTTTCCTATCAGAAAAATGCAGATAAGAATAGCAACTTTCCCACAGTACTGTTTGAGGGGAAGTGCAAAAAATGATCACTATACATCAGTATTCTCTTTGTGGAAACTGCCATTCTCTAATTACTTTAGGTTGTCAGTAGATGAACAAACCTGAACAACAAACCAATAGCCAAGGGTCCATGGAGAGAAATTATTGTTGCAATTGAGTGAAACAAGTTAGTGGTGTGATATATGTAATGACTGGCATCATTGCCATTGTGCTGCATACTAATTAGGTATAAATAATAAGCCACAGATATAAATATCTGTAATTAGTATTGCTTTTACAGGAAAGTTCAATTTTTCATTTTTCTCTTCTCATTTTGTCCATTCTTCATATCTGTAATCAGCATCAATATCAGCAATTTTTCAAAATACTGCTTCACTGTAATCACTCATAGGAACAATCACCCACATTAAAAGACAGAGCCCCTTGCCCTTGAACCAAGATGTTTTTACTTCAGTGCTAGGTGTTTCAATTCATGGTTCAACTAGGAACCTTCTCCACTGGGGTTTGCAGTACTAGAGGTAGTAAAACATTTGGACCATGAGGTCACTTCTTCTCCATTAAGACAATGGAGGACTGTTCACAGCATACAGAAAAAGAGGAAGAAAGTCAATATCTGTGGAGGCACCCCCAGGTATATAGCACTGCTAGATGCTTTTCAATTTTGTATTTACATCTCTTACCACCCTCATAAGGTAACTATGATATTATCCCCCTCTTACATGTGAGCAAGTTATACCTAACAAATGTCAAATAACTTATCTAAGTCCCCAGATAGAAAGGGCAACACAAGAGTTTGAACTGAGATCTGCTCCACATAAAATCCTAGCCTGCTGTATTAGCAAGTGAGTCCAAGCAAAACCCTGAACTCAAAAGTATGTGGGTTTGTGGCCCAGGAGGGCAGAACCCAGGGAGACAGAGCTCTGAAACCTAGGAAGTGAGAGTTTTGAAAGAGATGAAGAGGATCAAGGATTAATCAAGGAAAAGGGAGAGGGGGAATTAAGTCAGTTCATGATCACTTTCACTATAAAAGTTTTGCTCTGGGAAAGGCAATGGGTGAGTTCAAGGTGTATCAGGTGGGCTTTAATAGTGGAAGCAGAGCCACTATGAGCATTATGATAAATCCATAAAGGATTTACCATAGGAATTAGAGTTTACACAATTGTGGGAAAAGCAAGGAAAGGAAAGGTCTGGAAGAGGGAGTCAGAGGATGGAAAAGTCAGGAAGCACTGACTCGGGTTGGCAAGACAACGCTTTCAGAGAGACTTAAGAAGCGAAGCACAGCCAACCTGTGAAGCGGGGCTGTGAGCAGGAGCTCAGGGAGACCTCAGGAGAGCATTTGTCTTTGGCAGCTACTGCCTCTGTGGGTCTGAAATCAAGCATCTGGTGGTGGGCCTATAGTCTGGTCAGCAGGTCCTGTAGTCTGGATGATGAGAGGACCACCATGTGGAGGACAGTGAGGATAAACTGGGACTCACCAGGTACCTCTGCATCTATTCATCTCTGTATCTGGTGTACTTCCAATAGTGTGTTTCCACTAAAGTTCCTCTCCTGACTAATGCTACAGGAAAGGGATTCTCCTACTGTATTTCCAAGCTTAATCAGGCTGTCAATAGGCATAATTCAAGACAAAGAGTGATGCAGGAAAATCAGTTAGGAAGCTATGTTATAAAAGTCCATGCACGATGTGACTAGTAGAGAGAGAAAAAATGATTTAAGAAACAAGAAAAAAATGCAAGTGGATTTGGCAATGTACTAAACAAATATAAAGAATTTATTTTTAGGGTTAACCGTAGCTAAAATTAGAAATATCTCAATTGATAGATAAATTATAATTGGCAACAATGATTTACATGAGCATACTAATAGTCCAATTCTAGCATTACCAAAGGATTTTAAACCTTTGATAATGTTTCCCATTGGGGAAACCTTTGCCTCTTGCAGCACATTGAACAGAAAAAGCCACTATTAAACTATAGTTTTTAAAATTTCAAATATGAAAATATTTTCTCATATGAAATGCTATCAAAACTTTATAAAAGTAAGAAAATTTCTTAGAGGTGATACATGATGTTGCTCACCTACAACAGGCTTTCTTGTGAGTGTAAAAAAATTATGCTAGATTTTTAGCAGTGAAGATTCTTCTTGTGTTTGGAGGATTGAAGACCTATGACTCCAACAGACAAAAGAGTAAGATGTGCTTGGAATGCTTGCCTTCCAGAATATTTGAAGCAATTAAGCAATCTTGCTCCTATTTCCTCTAACTACTGAAAAATCGATCTCATAAGAATCCCTGTTGATCCCCAAATCCATCCAGCACAACTTATTGAGGCTCCCCTAGCTGACCCACAAAGTAAATAAGCCTTGAATGATACAAAAGAAAAGGGTCTTCTCTAGCTTTCTTAGGAAACAGAAAAACCAACAGCTTTTCAGGTAAATCCCATGTAAGCATCAAATCTTTCTCTTCTAAGTGACACCAGAGGCACAACGGAAGGATCATTGGATTGAGAGTTTAGATGTCCAATGTTTCTTGTTTTGTCTCTGATACTAATTAGTTACTTTGTCTCACTGAGAATCTACTTTTTCTCATTAAAATGAGGGAACTAGGCCTTATAATCTTTACCTTTTTTTCTTTTTGTTATCTAAAATCTTTTGTGGTTTTTTTTTTTGTTTTTTTGTTTTTTTGAGACAGAGTCTCACATCGTTGCCCAGGCTGGAGTGCAGTGGGTGCTCTCGGCTCACTGCAACCTCCACCTCCCAGGTTCAAGCAATTCTCCTACCTCAGCCTCCCTAGTAGCTGGGATTACAGGCACCCGCTACCACACCCAGCTAATTATTTTTGTATTTTTAGTAGAGACAGGCTTTTGTCACTAAGTCTAATAATGACCATACAGTAATAGGCTCAATAAGTTCCATCCACTCTCTGAGCAAAATATAATGCAGAAAGTTCTTGAAATCCTTGTCTACTGCTAGTCTGTCTACCAACCACGTCCCTTAAAGTCTCCATATGGAACCATATTTTGGTTTAAAGTTGGACAGTTTCCTTTAGCCAGTCGTACTTTCTGGTCAGACATTTTATCAAGATCCCAAGACTCCTAACCATAAGCAACATCTCCTTTCATTTGTGGGTCCTCAGTAGTTACCTGCTTTTCTTGTAACATACCCTGTTTCACTTGAATGCCAGTAATAACCTTCTCGGATAGATATCAGGGGTGACATTATAGACATTTTCTAACAGAAGTTTCTGAGGGCCAAGGAAATTAAATGGTCAACCAATACTATTTGGATGTTTGTTAATATCAAGTCATCATGCCTCCAGACTCATAATCCTTTTCTTATAATTTGCTGAAGGGATTTTTAGATTATAATGTCTATCGGGGGCAACCATTTTGAGAGTTACAAACATTATATAAGATAATTAAAAACAAGATTCATAACACAAAGGTGCTTCATTTCTGTTCTCTGAAGCAAGCTATTGGCCAGTGTGAACCCACTGACCACATGGTCAGCATGCATCAGTGAAAACAGAACTACATCACTACACCTTGTCCAGAACTGCTATTGTGCAAGTTAACCAAATGTATGTAGTTCTATGTCCTGCACAGATGCAGGACTTTTCTTCTCAGTCACTTTGCAAGCTGGGGACTCCCAGCTTGCAACACCCTGCCCGGGCCTCACTCTGCCACACTGGCATGCCCCAGCTTACCTGTGTCATAGCTTGTAACCCCATTTGGTGATTCCTGAGCTTGTACTGCACCCAAGAAGAATGAGGATACACTGGACATTGAAGGGTGAGGAGGGCAGAGAATAATTGTATTGAGCAACAGAACAGCACTCGGTAGAAAGGGGAAACAGTGGGTGATTACCTTATCCAAAGGCGGGAAAGTCCCCCGTGTGGCTGGGTTGCAGGCTTTAAACCTTCTGCTTGAAGGTAGGGTTTCACCGGGTACCCACTCCTATCTGCCTAGGCATATGGCTTCCTCCTGTCTCTATCAGCACTAGAGATAGCAAATATAAGTGTCTTCACCAGTCAACCAAGCACTTTTAATTAGTTAGGTGAGCATGTTGTAAAACAACAGAAAATGAAGACTGTAGTGAACCAGACACTACCTACCCTTATCAGTTCCAGCAGACTGTTGCCGTATGGGAATGCAGGCCCAGGATTTCCAGATCTTCTCATTTTTCCAGAAAAACTAGTCTCATCTGTGAAATCTCTTGATTGTTAAATGTTGGAAACTGATTCCACTTTTTATTCTGTACAGGTTAAAAAAAGAAAAAAACAAACAAAAATACCCCACTATCCATGCCTGTAGGTCAGAGTAGGCCAGCAGATCACCAATATACAGTTTCTACTAAATACTAATGTTAATACAAGAAAAATATTTGCCTTATTGGTTTACAAGTTCCAGAAGAATGGAACCAAAACTAAGTTCTAAGTAATTAGCGTCAGGTAAAATAAGGCTATAGCACAATTATCATGGAGAGGATGAAGACCAAAGTCCTGAGTAAAGTATTTTCCTAAATTTCCATCCTTCACGCCTGTGATCCAGTCATATGCACTCACTTGTTCTTGAATAAACCATACACTCTGTCACTTCCAGGCCTTTGCACATGCAGGCCCTGGTGCCTAGATAACCTTCATACCTTCCTCTTGCTTTTATCAATCACCTTATCTTCATGCTCCAGATCCCAGGTCAAGTCTCATCTGTTCCAGCTAACAGAGAGCAACTCCACACCCTATCTGATGCTTTTGCAGTGCAAAGCTCTATGCTTTATCATTCACACAGTACTATTCTTGTCTGTTTTCTTGTATTTCTTCATGATGAATCCAGAAGCAACTTAAATGCAAAATCTCTGTTTTATTAGTATTTGTAGTCTTAACTTCTAAAACATTGTATGGAACATAGTTAGTGAACAATATTTCTTAAATGAATATATGTGAAATCATGTAATAAAGATATATTTTATAACCTTTCAGATAATTAATTTGAAAGATAAAAATATTATTTCAAGTAGGAAATGAGTAGCATTTCTATTTTCAGGTTACACAACTTCCTGAGAATAGTTTATATCTATTTTTAAAATTATAAGCAAAAGGCAGGTCCTTTCCATTTCTTCCTGACTTAAAAGTAGATATGATGGCTGGATTGATGGCAGCCATGTTGTAATCACAAGGAAAAGGCTTAGATAATTAACACAGATATCAGACCTGACATAGTTAAGTCATTAAGCCAACTCCACCATCCAATAATGTCCGGGATTCGTTTTTGATAAAAATTAACTGGTTTTTTTTTTTTAATTCTAAGCTAAGGTACTTTAAAGAGGGGCAGTATCTACTCAAGAAAAAAAGCATCATTCTAGGAGGAAAGATTTATTCTGGTAAAGTGAAATAAAAAATTATAGCATATGTGAATTAATGAAGCTTCTTAGAAGAAAAAGCTGAGCTACATGAATTAAATTATTATTATTTACTATCTCTTCCAAACAAATGCACATACATACAAAGTTACTCACTAGATTGAAAGGATATTTTATTTCGGCAGAAAATAAGTAGCACTTAGAAACCAGGGTATTTGTACATAAAGCAAATAATGGGCTATACAGTACACAAAAACAAGAAGGGAAAAATCCATACAATTACATTAACCGTTTTTTTCCAGTGGAACATAATGAATGCAAACATCTCCTTGGTTTCTTTCACACCATTACCTGTGAGGTTTTTAAAAATACACTTGAAGTGAACATTAGGACATTTTTAATATGCCAATGACTTCATTTTATTAATACTGCTTCCAAGTTATACAATCCCTAACTCAAGTTTCAGTTAGTATTTGCAAATGAAAGACAACCTAAATGGAGTTACGTTTTCTCTGTTCTTTTGAAAACAACTTTGTTAAACTGTTAAACCGACTAAGGCAGTGGTTTCTATTATTTTTCAATAATAGAAAAATATAAATTGCAAAAATATTAAAGTGTCTTTCTAGCAGAGTCCATAGGGTGAGTAAAAAGCATTATTCAAAGAGTCTGAATAAGGGAGGACATCATCACTGGCTCCATCTTCTGTCTCAGAGACACCTCAGTCTTGAAATACTGGGTCAGTATTCTCAGAAGTGGAAGGACGTGTCAGGATAATCTGAAGTACCTTTGAGATAATCAGAGGCTGTCAACAAATGAGATGGACGGATTTTTGAAAGTAACGAGGCTAGTGGAAAAATAAGCCAAATGCCAGGAATTGCCATAGAATATGAGTAATCAAGTCAATGTAGCTACAGACAAAGCTGTGACAAAAGCATGGATAAAACACGTGGCAAATGTTTTAAGCGGCGGCATGAAAAAAATGGATGCAGTGAATCCAATTACGGCCAGTAAGCCAATAAAACAGTGTTAAACACTCAAAGAGTGTCAGTCTAACTCTGATATTTTATTACCAACATATGACATGTGCATTGTCTGTGCATCAGATGATAATAAGTGCTGGGGTTCACCTGTACATTAAAAGGCGTTGTAAGAATTTGCATAGATTTTGGTACACTATACAGGAGTCTAAAAACATTTTTTTTTCTTTCAAACTATACTTTTTAACAGTCACTAAAGCAAAATGATTTAATCAGAATTCCAAATGCTACCAAATGAGTGTGTTGTTTGCAAGCAGCATTTAGCAAGGCAGATTTCACGAAAGTGAAATCCTCATTAGTTTTGTATTATGAAATACAGACAAGAACCATAAAAGGTCAGAGGACAGATATTCAAATCTTTGCCAAAAAGCCTCTTCAAATTTAGCTATTCTATGGCCACTATACATTGCCAGGACTCACTGTTAAGAAGAAATCTTTAGATTTCTTCTAGAAATCTAAAGAGATCCCCATTCTGGACGGGGATCGTCCAGAATGCGAGATTAACATAACATTTTAAAACTGCAAAGAGTGGGAAAATAAGGTCACATTGGGAATGCAGTCCCAGCACATTGAGCTTTTACTATCTTGTAGTAAAATGTGCATATGTATGTTCTGTGTGCCTGGCATTTTATTCATTAAAAAAAAGCATGCATAACAGAGATTAGAACCACAGTGGACCTAATCTATGCTATAAAGGAATAAACAGATGAAAGCCAATCTGGATGAGAAAATTCAGTGAGTCAGGCTCAGGAAATGAAAGCAAGTGTGTCTTAGACTTTCTAACACACAACATGGCCAAATATTTATAGTCAAAGCTTGGTAGAGAGCTCTAGCAATTATTGCTTCTAGCCATTTAGATCTCTGGTTTTGAAAGAACATTTTAGGATTACTGATTTTCCAGATAGTAGGAGGCAGTGTAAGAAACAATGTTTTCATCATAAAATGTGTAATATTAAACTACAACAAATGTACTTATTTAATCTCTCATTTCTAACTTCAGAAAATCAGAGCAGCCTTCCTATTATTGTGGGTTAAATGAGGCTTTATCACAAACGTAAGTCATTTGAAGTCCATAGCTCCTTGAGTGATATGCATAACTAAAAGGACCTGAGAATCACAGACCTCAATCTCATGTCCGGATAATTGAGAATAAAATCTAAAAAATTGAGTTGCTAAACGTAGATTTACTTCCAAAAGCTTTAGTGATAAACTTCTAGCTTTTTGAATATGCTTTGTGTATACTAGAAAGCCTGCATTTCCTTTCGTCATATCAAAATAATTTGACTGTTCTCTTTCCCGCGCGTTGCTACACTGTGAAAGAGTGTGGGATGTCCCTTTTCTCTAAGACCATGCTTTTCAAAAAGTGATCCAATGACCCCTTATGCAATCTTCACTGTGCTACTAGTTAAGCAGCTAAAATATGAAGGCCACACTCCCCACTTCTAAATGAAAATGTTTAATGATAGAGGTCAGGAATCTGCATTTTAACAAAGTTTGAGAACTGGTCCTAGGGAATGTGACCGCTCTACTATTTTTAGCTGTGACACTTAATTCAGATACTCCCATTAGGAGACTATCAAAATCTTTAGATAATATTTAATTTTAAAACTTATCTTTTATGAGGGTCCACTAACTTAATTCAGAGGGCTTACTTAATTCAGCTATTTATTGTTACATATATTGCCTTAAAAAGGATAAGGCTTAATTATATACAAAATTCAATATATGAGGCCGGGCGTGGTGGCTCATGTCTGTAATCCTAGCACTTTGGGAGGTCGAGGCGGGCAGATCTCTTGAGGTCAGGAGTTCGAAACCAGTCTGGGGAACATGATGAAACCCCATCTCTACTAAAAATACAAAAAAAAAAAAAATTAGCCAGGTGTGGTGGTGGGCACCTGTAATCCCAGCTACTTGGGAGGGTAAAGCATGATAACTGCTTGAACCCGGGAAGCAGAGGTTGCAGTAAGCCAAGATCATGCCATTGCACTACAGCCTGGGCAACAAGAGCAAGACTCCATCTCAAAAACAAAAAAAGAGAATTCAGTATATGATAAAGTTAGTATTGCAAATTACTAACGCAAAGATTGGCTTTTTATAAGTTATGCTGGACAACTGATTAGCCATTTGGAAAAAGATAAAATTAGATCAATTCTTCACACCATATACAAGAATAAATTTCAAATGAATCAAAGTGTAAAGAATAAAACTTTACAAGTACTAGGGGATAAAGATGGATGAATTCCTCTATAAGAAAAGCCTTTCTAACTGTGACTAAAAATTCAGATGTAATTAAAGAGTCAAGTGATAAACTTAACTAAATGAAAATTAAAGTTTTACAAGGAAACAAATATAAGCAAAATCAAATAACAAAGTACAAGCTAGGATAAAATATTTGCACTCTCTATACATATATTATATATATTATATATGCCATATATAATATATAAAATAATATGTTATATATATTATTTTATCATTAATATATTATGTATAATTATATAATATATTATATATTATATATTATTTATTAATATTATATATTACATAATTATACATATTATATATAATATTAATATGCTATATATTATATATTATATATACATAATATATTATATATTAAATGTATTATATATAAATATTATATATAACACATATGATACAGTCTATAATATATAATTATATATAATATATATTTATATAATATATTTAATATATAAAAATATATTATATATTCTATATCATGTATTATATAAAATATATTAATATTATATATCATGTATTATATATAATATAATATATAATGTTAATATAATTATATATTATATATCATATATATAATGTTATATATAATGTTAATATATATTATATATAATATAATACATGATATATAATATATGAATATATAATATGTGATATAATATATATAATATATAAGTGATATTGAATATCTCATAGATAAGGCATTAATATTCCTAATATAAAAACAAACTTTTACAAATTAAAGGAGAAAAATATCCTATAGACATATGGGCAAAAAATATAAGTAGACAACTCACAAAAAGATGTTTTAAATGGTCCTCAAGCATTTGAAAAGATGTTTCACTTCACTAATAATAGTAGACACAAGCTAAAACTACAATGAGATACCACTTCTCACCTGTCCCATTGGGAAAAATCCAAAAGCGTAACAATACAGTTCATTGCTGAGGCTGTGAGGAAACAGGCACTTTCATACATTGCTGTTGGGGATCCAAAATGATTCAATCTCCATAGAAGAGGATTGGACAACAGCAACCAAAATTACATATGGATTTGTCCTTAAACCCAACCATCCCACTTCTAGGAATTTATTCTAAAGATAGTCTTACAACTACAAAAATATATATGCAGAAGTTCATTCATTGTGGCAGTAGTTTGTAATTGCAAATATTAAAATTGCCTATATGTCTAATCATAGGACATTGTTGAAAAAACTCTGGTACAAACACACAATAGATACTATGTCATGGTAAACATAGAATGAGAAAGCTCTCTATGGACTGATGTGGAATGATGGTCAAAAGATCTTATAAATGAAAAATCAAAGCACCAGAGACTGTATATAATACCACTATCTTTGTTTAGGAAAGAAGGAAAAATAAGAAAACATACATATATTTTATATTTACCAAAAATTCACCAGAATGAAAAGCCAGAAACAATTATTAATATGTTGGTTGCCTACAAATGGTGAAGGTAATGAGAGTGCCATGGCTGTAGAAGGGAGGAATACTTTTCTGAGTATACCTTTCTGTAAGTTTTGACTTTTGAAAGCATGTTAATGCTTGACATATTCAAAACAATTAAGACAGCAAGGATAGGAAAGGGAGAAACTGAAACAATGAACCCAACTGTATTTCAAATGAATACTATAATTACAATGGAGGGCAAAAAATAACTAATTTGAGTAACTTACAACAGTTTTGACTGCACATCCTACAGCCCTCAGTCTTGGACAGGGTAGGGAAATGGAAAAACTGGAAACTAGAGATCCTGAACTCTTTTGAGTAGCTTTGCATTTTTGTAGATATGGGTGAAGTCATTCTGAAACTACTTTAGATATATTATGAGATTGAACAAATGAGTAAATCTATTGATTTTAGAAGCCAAGACTCTCACTGTGAAAGAAGGTACATGCAAATATGGAATGGGGGAAGGTAAAAAAGAGGAATTGAAATTGGAAGTATTGGTGCTCCCTTATGATATCCAAAATATGCACATGTATGTGTATAAACATGTATATGTGCATATCGTGTATGTATGTGCATTTACATGTATGTAAGTATATGTATATGCACGCATATATCTCCTGGCTCCATTCACTTAAAAAGGTATAGAAGCAGAGATATTCCAGGAGCAAACAGCACAGCTAGTGCATGGATTTTTATCTCTAACACTATTCCCCACCAAAAGGAACAAGGGGTTCCTGGAGAAGTGACTGAAAGCAGGGCTGGGGAAGCGTGATAAACCTGGAACATTTTGTTATACCAGAGGTAAGGATGTGCTCCAAAGAATAATGGACATATGGCACAGGCACACCTAGTCAGCTTGAAAGGATCCAACTGACCAAATCTGGGATAATCCACCACCAAGCTAAATAAGGATAATAATTATACACCACTTGGGGGAAAGTGGGGTAGAAAACAGAAATCCATGAGTTCATAAAGATAATACACACTGCTATGGTGTGAATATATGTATTGCCCCAAAATTTATGTGTTGAAACCTAACCACTAGAGTAATGGTATTAAGAGGTGGGATCTTTGGGAAGTGATTAGGAATTAATATCCTTATAAAAGGGGCCTGAGGGAGTTCGTTCACTCTTTCCACCACGTGAGGATAGAGAGAAAGCACCATGTATAAGGAAAGAGCCCTTACAAGACACCAAATCTGCTGGTGCCTTGACCTTTAACTTCCCAGCCTCCAGAACTGTGAGTAATAAATTTCTACTATATATAGACTACCCAGTCTAAGATATTTCGTTACAGCAGCTGGGACAGACTAAGACACATTCATCCATACATGAGGAAAAGACACGGTCCTTGGTTAAACTAGAAAGTCACATGCTGACTGGTAAACATGGAGGGAGTGCTGAAGTGATCCTAATCATTTTGTTACCATCACAGCAAAGACTGGTTCAGGTAAGAATCCCAATAGATGCTAAATCTGAGGGGAAATTGTAATGAGGAGCAGGATATTTGCATGGTCTTAAAGTGTCTCTCCTCAAACTCATTATTTGCAAGGGAGAAAATGGTAACTATTTACTGTTGGAGAAATAGGACAACACTCCTACTGTGTGAGGAAAACTAGCGTCACCAGGGAGGGGCAGACAGACATTGTGTGCCTCCAGATATGGCTGCCTGAGAAGCACACAGTGTCACATATGCAATATCCTGGTCAGGAATGTAGAACCTGAATCTAATGATGAGGAAACATCAGACAAATTCAGAATACAGAAACTCCTGTATATAGAAAGTAGGGGGACTCTGTCTTCAAATCTGTCACTGTCACAAAAGGAAAAAAAAAAACATTTAAAAAGGCTGTGGCAATGTTTCAAAGATTAAAGAAACATGACAACTAAGTGCAGTATCTGTCCTGAGACTGGATCTAGTACTGGAGGAAAAGGAAGCCATAACAAATATTGAGCCAATGAGACAATTGAAATACAAATTAAACTATTAATGTTATATTTACCGAAATTGAGGACTTCCCTGTGGTTATTTATAAGAATATACCTTTATATAAAAAATAATATTTAGGGATAAAAGACCATGCTATGTAAAACTTATTCTTAAATTCTTTAGTAAAAACAAAATATTTTATGGTATATACACAATATTATACATGTATGTATATATGTGCAGATATACATTATGCACATATATATGCATATGTGGAGAAAGAAAGAAACAGAACGGAGAGTGCACAATGATTAGGCAAATTGACTAAAATGTTGACAATAGAAGCTGGGTAAAGGGTTAACTGATGTTCTTTCTACTATTCCTATTCGAGTAACTTCTATAAGTTTGAAACTGTTTCCAAATAAAAAGTCAAAAATATACATAGGCATTTGTATTAGTCCGTTTTCACACTGCTATAAAGAATACCTGAGACTGTGTAATTTATAAACTGACTGACAGCTCTGCATGTCTGGGGAGGCCTCAGGAAACTTACAGTCATGGCAGAAGACAAAGGGGAAGCAAGCAACTTCTTCACAAGGTGACAGAAGAGAGAAAAGAGCAGGGGAAACCACCACTTATAAAACCATCAGATCTCATGAGAACTCACTCACTATCATGAGAACAGCATAGGGGAAACTGCCCCCATGATCCAATCACCTCCCACCTGGTCCCTCTCTTGACAAATGGGGATTTCAATTCAAGATGAGATTTGGAGTGGGGACACAGAGCCGGACCATATCAGCCTTCAAGAAATGTTTGATGTCTTACTAGTAAATTTCATGATATGTAAAGCATAAAGAAAAAACAAAAAACAATGTATGGCAAAATATGTATTTATGCATTTTAAATGTTCATCTCTCAGTTGACTCATCTAAAGGTAGATAGAATGAACAGAAGGAAAAGATTTGAGTATGTAATTGGATTAGAAGATAAAGGTCAGACTATCAGGAGTAGTAAAATTAAACTTGATGGAAAGTGTTGTCCTACCAACCTATAGGGAGGAAAAGAAAAAGTGCTTATGTCTCAGAAGCATTCATTCAACTCCAGAGGACCAAGTCCACCAGTAAGAGTCACCTTTCCAAAGGATTACATTCATACATTCAGTTTTTTTCTTACATTTCAAATTGTTGACAAGTGAAACCCAAGATAATGATGCACCTTTGAGCCCTCACATAATCTCTTTTTTATTGTCAGTATTTTACTTCTGCCAAGAGAGTCACAAATATCTGATAAACACATTCTGAAGGAGATCATAAATACAGATAGCACTGGGGTCTCTTTACAATTTCTTAATGACTCCTCTGGACATTAGTGTGATACATCAAGAGAAAAATTAAGAGACTAAATTCAAGTTTTATGACAAAATGAGAACATTCTCAATGGGAATTTAAAACTAACCCTTGATACTCAAAGCATAAATAAATGAAAAACAATCAGAAGAAAATCTTCTCCAAACTGCCTTGCTTATCCCCAGGTGAGGTGGTAAGAACACTTTCCCTGAGATTTGGTAGTTGCTAAAAAATTGTATCCTTTTTCTCCCTGCCCTACTATCTTTTAGAAAGGATAAGTCTGAACAATAACATTTATCTTATATAAAATGCTAGGAGTTAAATATGGATTAAGTCCACTTAAGACCTCTTAAAAAACCACAAACACCTTTAAGTGACCATGACTATAAGAAGTCTTTCTTTTTCTGGTAGATATTAAAAAAAACAAAAACAAACAAAAAAGGAACTAAAAAGGAACAATCATGCAAACAGGTAAATGAAACCCAGAGAAACCGGATGAAAGAATGACCAGCAGAGATGAAAGCTAATAGCAGCATAAAGAAGAAACCCCTTTAAAAGGTCAGAGAGTGAAATGAAAAAAGGAAAAAAAAAAAAAAAAAAACAAGTGTTAGTTCAAGACAGGCCAACTGGAAGCAAATGTTTTTGGATTTTTTTTACTACAGACTTAAAAAACAGCCCAGCCAATGCATGATGGAAGCCACTAATTTTAAAGCCAATATATTTTGTTTAGGAGATGCTGTGAGAACCCAGTGTCCAACAAAGGAAATATTTGCATGGCCAATTTGAGTATACCTAAAGGGACGTCACTTAGCTTAAACCTCCCACTGTGAGGTTCAACAAATTGACTGGAAGCGTATCTGAATTAAAAATGGAGAGTTCTGAGAATACCCCATCAGTGGCATTGTGAGAAAATATTATCGACTGTTTTGAATTATCACCAAGGGAAAGCATAATTTCATTTTGTAAGAAGTTTGTAATTTTTTCTACTATGAGATGAAATCTAAGAACTATATTAGGAGCAAGCAAAATAGCTCTCACAATTTACTGAGTAAAACCTAAACAATATTTATATGATAAAAGTATTTATATATATTTTTTATTTTTTGTTTGTTTGTTTGTTTGAGACGGAGTCTCGCTTCGTCACCCAGGCTGGAGTGCAGTGGCGCGATCTCGGCTCACTGCAAGCTCCGCCTCCCGGGTTCACACCATTCTCCCGCCTCAGTCTCCAGAGTAGCTGGGACTACAGGCACCCGCCACCACTCCTGGCTAATTTTTTGTATTTTTAGTAGAGACGGAGTTTCACTGTGTTAGCCGGGATGGTCTCAATCTCCTGAACTCATGATCCGCTCACCTCGGCCTTCCAAAGTGCTGGGATTACAGGCGTGAGCCAAAATGCCCGGCCAAAAGTATATCTGTGTATTATTAATAGGAGTCATTAAACCTAAAAATGAAGACCAACTCTTTTTCATAATGTTTTCTTATTTTTTTAAGGTGTCTACTTTCACAAAATTTTCCAGAATTCATATATTTGGTTTTTCATCATTCTCCAATACTGAAAACTGACTCATGCTTCAATCTTTTTAAATGTAACTTTCCTTCTTCTAGGAGATGGTCCTAATAAGAATGCTTCTTGAAATATAGACGAGAACAAGATGTTATCTTAGTTCTAACACTCATGCAAAATCCAGTCCCTGTGAGATCCAGGATATCATCCCTCGGGCTCATATTAAAAAACAGTTCTAAATCTGACTTGGGCTGAATCGTTGCTTTGTGTGTCTGTATCTTTTAAATTATAAACTTTCCAGATGTATGTAACTCAATGTGTTGCATATGAATATTACTTTCTAGGTTACATCTAGCATGTGTTCAACCTCAGTACTCAAATTAAATTTACCACCATGATGGATTAGTCACTCATTAACTCTGCTCGTTACCTCTGCAGCACCTTCAAGGCGAGATCACTTATTCTTTCAGATTTTTTTTTCTCTGATCCAATTCATTAGATTCCATACTACCTACAACCTACCCAACTAGGTAGTTAAAGGGTGAAGTCCAGATACACATCTGGACACATTTCTGGGGCAACAGGGTAGAGGCTAGTGCCCTAGGGATGAGTGCCCTACACTCTCCTCTCCACTCTATCCATCCCTCTCCTGCTCCCCCACAACACCATCCCTCATACCCCATGCAAGAAATCCTAAGAGAGGAAACCTTGACCATGCCCACAACAAGGGCAAGGCAATGTAGACTAGCTAGGAAGGTTGATGGAACTGCAAAGCATAATTACATATGTGGGAAAACATTCTGGGTGATTATTAATTAATCAGGAACTCGGTGTGAAAACCTTCAGAACATGAGTTTTTGGAGCCTCATAAATCAAGAAATCAGGAACCTTTTCTTTTCACTGTAAAAAGTGGTTAAGTGGGCTATGTTAAGAGTCAACTTACTATATAACTAACTACTTTTACAGTATTAATACTAGATAATTTTTCTTTCCTGAGACTGTAAAAGAACTTATAAATGTAATTCTATAGAAGGAAAAGATTTCTCTTCTATAGAAATTATTGAAAAGGTAAGTTATCTGAAAAGGCTTTTAGGCATTTACTTCATGGGGCCAATTAGTTCTTTTTCTACTGTTTTCCAAGCAGAAAAGATAGATTAATTGTTGCAGAGTTTCCTAAAAGCAGATACAAAGATGGATTTTGGATCAACAACTGTGAAGGGTAGGAAACAAAGATGGATTCGGCAAAGGAAAAAGAAAGATTGCCATGCAGGCCCAAGAAGCCTGAGGCAACCCGACTGGGAGCTCAGAAGTGTAGGATCCAACAGAGATGGCCCTTTTAGGCAAAAGTGGCTGGACAACTATTCCTCTTTCCGTCTCAGTCAATGGAGGTGGGCTGCTCGGGCTGAGGGCGAAAGAGCAGGTGTCTCTCTGCAGCTGAAGCAGACACAGAAGGCTATGAAGACTATTGGCTGCCTGGTGCCTGCACCCCCCACAGCTAGCCAGCAAACCCATCCTTGAAGCAGAATCCAGCAACACACCTTCGTGTCTACAACAGTGGTATTAACCAATTAGATCAGGGTACTACTTAGTTGCCTCTCTTAAAGGCACTTGCAGGCTCTGATTTATAGAGACATGTCATTTAACGAAAAACATTTAACATTTGTAAACCAATTTTTAAAACCCAGGGAAAGTAATTCATGGGGAGGCCTGCCTTGAGTTTGTCCACGTTTGTTAAGCCTAGTTTCTTCAGCCAAGGTTGGCAAGCATTTTCTCTGGAAAAACTACCATCACATCTGTTCCTTACCCTAAAGCTCTGTAGCTTGCTCGGGTTTGGTGATCCCCATAGCGAATGGCGGAAATCATCTGGAGGAGTGTCCGTCTTTAAACATCTTCAAGAACTACAGAAACACAAACCAGAGTGATTTCTGGCTTGCTTATCAGCCCCTGGGCACAGACCAACATGGACAAGTGCTTTCCGGTTGATTATGTAAACAAGCTCCGTAGGCCCCTCTCAAGCATCGCTGCCACAGCTGCCTAAGGAGAAACAACACTGTGAAGCAACATGCATAACAACCCCTCCTCAATCAAGCTGTCCCTAGGAGTTTCTTTCTTTCTCTAGCATAATCATCGTTCTCATCCAGCTACGGCAGGCATTTTGCTACGTTGCCATGGGGATTACACTGAAGATAATCACTTGTGAACATTTGCAGATCCTGACAACCCACTGGGGCCTGATGTTGCTTTACCCCCTCAATCTGAACATGCTCATTGAAGACTCAGCCACTTGGCTCTTGATTTTAATCCTAATGCTGACCCTCTTCCTCACAGCTGTGAGTCTTTGAACAAATCTTTTCCAAACCTGTTTCCTTAGCTGAAAATGGGGTGGGAGAATGTGTGGTTGGTACAGATGATGGCTAACTCCAAAATTCCAGGGGCTACAATACTACTACACACATCCAAGGGACACTTCTCTATCATGACCCTATTATCAGGCAGTTTAAAAAATTTCAAAGCACCTATTAAATGATGCCCAGATGCCCAGCAATAATAAAATTATATCCCAATGCAATCGTTGGGTTTCTTAACAAGAGAATTATCAGTATACAACTCAGGTGGTGGGGTGGTATGAGGTTGAGATAGCCTACTTTCTTTTTAAATCAACCCAGAGTTTGCTTAAAACAAACAAGAACAAAAACGCTCCTCTGAGTGTGTGCTCGTCTGAGTGTGTGCTCCTCTGAGTGTGAATTCCTCTGAGAGAGCGCTCCCCTGGGTGTGCACTCGTCTGAGTGTGAGCTTGTATGAGTGTGCGCTCCTCTGATTGTGAGCTCCTCTGAGTATGTGTTCATCTGAGTGTGAGCTCCTCTGAGTGTGCACTCGTTTGCATGAGCTCCTCTGAGTGTGCGCTCGTCTGAGTGTGTGCTCATCTGAGAGTGTGCTCCTCTGAGTGTGCGCTCGTCTGAGTGTGCGTTCCTCTAAGTGTGATCTCCTCTGAGTGTGCCCTCCTCTGAGTGCGTGCTGCCATGAGTGCATGATCGTCTGAATGTGCGCTCCCCTGAGTGTGCACTCCCCTGAGTGTGCGCTCCCCTGAGTGTGCGCTCCCCTGAGTGTGCGCTCCTCTGAGTGAACACTCCCCTGAGTGCACGCTCATCTAAGTGTGCGCTCTCCTGAGTGTGCACTCCCCTGAGTGTGCATTCTCCTGAGTGCATTCTCCCCTAAATGTGTGCTCCCCTGAGTGCACGCTCGTCTGAGTGCGTGCTCCCATGAGTGCGCACTCCACTGAGTGCGAGCTCCCCTGAGTGCGTGCTCCCCTGAGTGCACGCTCGTCTGAGCGTGCACTCCTCTGAGTGTGCACTTGTCTATGTGAGTTCCTCTGAGTATGCGCTCATCTGAGTGTGCGCTCCTCTGAGTGCGTGCTCCTCTGAGTGCGTGCTCCTCTGAGTGCGTGCTCCTCTGAGTGCACGCTCGTCTAAGTGTGTGCTCCCGTGAGTGTGCACTCCCCTGAGTGCGCGCTGCCCTGAGTGCGTGCACCCACGAGTGCACGCACATCTGAGTGCATGCTCCCCTGAGTGTGCGCTCCCCAGAGTGCACGCTCCCCTGAGTGCGCTCTCGTCTGAGTGCACGATCCCCTTAGTGCGCGCTCGTCTGAGTGCACGCTCCCCTGAGTGCGCACTCGTCTCAGTGCACGCTCCCCTGAGTGTGCGCTCCCCTGAGTGCATGCCTCTGAGTGTGTGCTCGTCTGACTGTGAGCTCCTATGAGTGTGCACTCTTCTGAGTGTGAGCTCCTCAGAATGTGTACTCCTCTGAGTGTGCGCTTGTCTGAGTATGAGCTCCTGTGACTGTGATCCCCCCTGAGTGTGCGCTCATCTGAGTGTGTGCTCCCCTGAGTGCACGCTCGTCTGAGTGTGCACTCCCCTGAGTGTGCACTTCCCTAAGTGCGCGCTCCTCTGAGTGCACGCTCCCCTGAGTGCATGTTCCCCTGAGTGTTCGCTTATCTGAGTGTGCACTCCCCTAAGTGCGCACTCCCCTGAGTACGCGCTCCCCTGAGTGCGTCCTCCCATGAGTGCGCGCTCGTCTGAGTGCACGCTTGTCTGAGTGTGCGCTCGTCTGAGAGTGTGCCCCTCTGAGTGTGCACTCCTCTGAGTGTGTGCTCCTATGAGTGTGATCTCCACTGTGTGCTCATCTGAGTGTGTGCCCCCTGAGTGCACGCTCATCTGAGTGTGCACTCCACTGAGTGTGCACTCCTCTGAGTGTGTGCTCCTATGAGTATGTGCTCCCCTGAGTGCATGCTCTTCTGAGTGTGCACTCCCCTGAGTGTGCACTTCCCTAGGTGCGTGCTCCTCTGAGTGCACGCTCCCCTGAGTGCATGCTCCCCTGAGTGTTCGCTCATCTGAGTGTTCGCTAATCTGAGTGTGCACTCCCCTGAGTGCGCACTCCCCTGAGTACACGCTCCCCTGAGTGCGTCCTCCCATGAGTGCGCGCTCGTCTGAGTGTACGCTTGTCTGAGTGTGCGCTCGTCTGAGAGTGTGACCCTCTGAGTGTGTGCTCGTCTGAGTGTGCGCTCCTCTGAGTGTGTGCTCCTATGAGTACGTGCTCCCCTGAGTGCACGCTCTTCTGAGTGTGCGCCCCTTGAGTGTGCAATCCCCTGATTGCGTGCTCCCCTGAGTGAGCGCTCCCCTGAGTGTGGGCTCCTCTGAGTGTGATCTCCTCTGAGTGTACACCTGAGTGTGCACTTGTCTGAGTGTGAGGTCCTCAGAGTGCACGCTCCCCTGAGTGTGCACTCCCCTGAGTGTGCACTCCTCTGAGTGTGAGCTCCTCTGGGTGTGCAGTCATCTGTGTGAGCTCCTCTGTGTGCTCCCCTGAGTGTGCACTCCCCTGAGTGTGAGCTCCTCTGAGTGTGAGCTCCTCTGAGTGTGCACTTGTCTGTGTGAGCTCCTCTGAGTGTGTGCTTGTCTGAGTGTGCACTCGTTTGAGAGTGCACTCCTCTGAGTGTACGCTCGTCTGAGCATGTGCTTCTCTGAGTGTGATCTCCTCTGAGTGTGCGCTCCCCTGGATATGCGCTTGTCTGTGAGCTCCTATGAGTGTGAGCTCCTCTCAGTGTGCACTCGTCTGGGTGAGCTCCTCTGTGTGCTTATCTGAGTGTGCACTTGCCTGAGAGTGTGCTCTTCTGAGTGTGCGTTCATCTGAGCGTGTGCTGTGAGTGTCATCTCCTCTGAGTGTGCGCTCATATGAGTGCATGCTCCACTGAGTGCATGCTTGTCTGTGTGCTGCCCTCAGTGTTCACTCCCCTGAGTGTGTGCTCCCCTGAATGTGCGCTCGTCTGAGTGTGAGCTCCTATGAGTGTGCGCTCCTCTGAGTGTGAGTTCCTCTGGGTGTGCACTCGTCTGTGTGAGCTCCTCTGTGCACAACCCTGAGTGTGCGCTCCCCTGAGAATGCACTCCCCTGAATGCACGCTCCCCTGAATGTGCGCTCGTCTGAGTGCACGCTCCCCTGTGTGCGCTCCCCTGAGTGCGCTCCTCTGAGCACGTGCTCGTCTGAGTGTGAGGTCCTATGAGTGTGGTCTCCTCTGAGTGTGAGCTCCTCTGAGTGTGTGTTTCTCTGAGTGTGCGTTCCTCTGAGTGTGCTCCTGTGTGATCCCCTCTGAGTGTGCGCTCATCTGAGTGCGTGCTCCCCTGAGTGCACCCTGGTCTGAGTGGGCGCTCGTCTGAGTGTGCGCTCCCCTGAGTGTGCGCTCCCCTGAGTGTGAGCTCCTCTGGTGTACACTCATCTGTGTGAGCTCCTCTGAGTGTGCACTCTTCTGAGTGTGCACTCATCTGAGTGTGCATTGTGAGTGTGATCTCTGAGTGTGCGCTCATCTGAGTATGTGCTCCCCTGAGTATATGGTCCCCTGAGTGTGCTCTCCCCTGAGTGTGCGCTTCCCTAAGTGCGCCATGCTCTGAGTGTGAGCTCCTCTGAGTGTGCGCTCGTCTGAGTGTGTGCTCGTCTGAGAGTGTGCTCTTCTCAGTGTACACGCAACTGAGTGTGCGCTCCTGTGAGTGTGATCTCCTCTGAGTGTGGGCTCATCTGAGTGCTTGCTCCCCGACGTGCACACTTGTTTGAGGACACGCTCCCCTGAGTGTGCGCTTGTCTGAGTGTGCACTCCCCTGAGTGTGTGCTCCCATGAGAGTGCACTCCCCTGAGTGTGCGCTCCTCTGAGTATGTGCTCCTCTGAGTGCGTGCTCCCCTGAGTGCATGCTCCTCCGAGTATGCACTCCCCTGAGCGTGCAATCCCCTGATTGCACTCCCCCCTGAGTGCACACGCCTCTGAGTGTTAGCTCCTCTGAGTGTGCGCTCCCCTGAGTGTGCGCTCGTCTGAGTGCGTGCTCCCCTGAGTGCGTGCTCGTCTGAGTGTGTGCTCCCCTGAGTGTGCGCTCCTCTGGGTGTGAACTCTTTTGCATATGCACTCGTCTATGTGAGCTCCTCTGTGTGCTCCCCCAAGTGAGCGCTCCCCTGAGTCCGTGCTCCCCTGAATGTGCGCTCCCCTGGATGTACACTCCACTGAGTGTGTGCTCGTCTGAGTGGTGTGTGCTCCCCTGAGTGTGTGCTCCCCTGAGTGTGCACTCCCCTCAGTGTGCGCTCCTCTGAATGTGAGCTCCTCTGAGTGTGTTCTCCTCTGAGTGTGTGCTCATCTGAGTGTGCGCTCCTATGAGTGTGATCCCCTCTGAGTGCACGCTCCCCTGAGTGCGCACTCGTCTGACTGTGCGTGCCTCTGAGCGCACGCTCATCTGAGTGAGTGCTCCCTTTGGTGTGCGCTCGTCTGAGTGCGCGCTTCCCTTAGTGTGCGCTCCCCTGAGTGCGTGCCTCTGAGTGTGTGCTCGTCTGAGTGTGCGCTCCTCTGAGTGTGAGCTCCTCTGAGTGTGTGCTCTTCTGAGTGTGCGCTCATCTGAGTGTGTGCTCCCCTGAGTGCGCACTCGTCTGAGTATGCGCTCCCCTGAGTGTGGGCTCCTCTGAGAGTGCGCTCCCCGGAGTGCATGCCCCTCTGAGTGCACGCTCCCCTGAGTGCACGCTTCTCGGAGTGTACGCTCCCCTGAGTGTGCACTCCTCTGAGTGTGAGCTTCTCTGGGAGTGCACTCGTCTGTGTGTGCTCATCTGAGTGTGCCCTCGTCTGAGTGTGTGCTCGCCTGAGTGCGCACTCCCCTGAGTGTGCACTCCCCTGAGTGTGAGCCCCTCTGAGTGTGCACTCCTCTGAGTGTGAACACCTCTGAGTGTGCACTAGTCTTCGTGAGCTCCTCTGTGTGTGCGCTTGTCTGAGTATGCGCTCGTCTGAGAGTGTGCTCCTCTGAGTGTGATCTCTGTTGACTGTGTGCTCATCTGAGTGCATTCTCCCCTGAGTGCAGGCTCATCGGAGTGTGCGCTCCCCTGAGTGTGTACTCCCTTGAGTGTGTGCTCCTCTGAGTGTGTGCTCCTCTGAGTGCATGCTCCCCTGAGTGCATGCTCGTCTGAGTGTGTGCTCCCCTGAGTGTGCAGTGCCCTGATTGCATGCTCCCCTGAGTGTGCGCTCCCCTACGTGTGAGCTTCTCTGAGTGTGCGCTTGTCTGAGTGTGAGCTCCTCTGAGCGTGTGCTCCCCTGAGTGTGTGGCCCCTGAGGGCACGCTCCGCTGAGCGCATGCTCATTGGAGTGTGCGCTCCCCTGAGTGTGTGCTCCCCGGAGTGCACACTCCCCTGAGAGTGCGTGCCCCTCAGTGTGTGCTCCTCTGAGTGTGAGATCCTCTGGATGTGAGTCGTCTGTGTGAGCTCCTCTGTGCACTCCCCTGAGTGTGCTCTCCCCCGAGTGTGCGCTCCCCTGAATGTGTGCTCCCCTGAGTGCGTGCTCCCCTGAGTGTGTACTCCCCTGAGTGTGAGCTCCTCTGAGTGTGCACTCGTCTGTGTGAGCTCCTCTGAGTGTGTGCTTATCTGAGTGTGCACTCGTCTGAGAGTGTGCTCCTCTGAGTGTACGATCGTGTGAGTGTGTGCTCCTCAGAGTATGATCTCTTCTGAGTGTGCGCTCCCCTGGATGTGCTCTTGTCTGAGTGTGAGCTCCCCAGAGTGCGCGCTCCTCTGAGTGTGAGCTCCTCTTAGTGTGTGTTCATCTGAGTGTGAGCTCCTCTGAGTGTGCGCTCCTCTGAATGTGAGCTCCTCTGAGTGTGCACTCGTCTGGGTGAGCTACTCTGTGTGCTCATCTGAGTGTGCTCTGTGAGTGTCATCTCCTCTGAGTGTGTGCTCATTTGAGTGCGTGCTCCGCTGGGTGCCTGCTCGTCTGAGTGTGCGCTCCCCTGAGTGTACACTCCCCTGAGTGTGCGCTCCCCTGAATGTGCGCTCATCTGAGTGTGAGCTCCTATGAGTGTGCGCTTCTCTGAATGTGAGTTCCTCTGGGTGTGCACTCGTCTGTGTGAGCTCCTCTGTACGCTCCCCTGAGTGTGTGCTCCCCTGAGTGTGCAATCCCCTGGATGTGCACTCCGCTGAGTGTGCACTCCCCTGAATGCGCGCTCCCCTGAGTATGAACTCCTCAGAGTGTGCACTCGTCTGTGTGAGCTCCTCTGAGTGTGTGCTTGTCTGAGTGTGCACTCGTCTGAGAGTGTGCTCCTCTGAGTGTACGCTCGTCTGAGTGTGTGCTCCTCTGAGTATGATCTCCTCTGAGTGTGCGCTCCCCTGGGTGTGTGCTCGTCTGAGTGTGAGCTCCTATGAGTTTGCGCTCCTCTGAGTGTCAGCTCCTCTGAGTGTGTGTTCGTCTGAATGTGAGCTCCTCTGAGTGCGTGCTCCTCTGAGTGTGAGCTCCTCTGAGTGTGCACTCGTCTGGGTGAGCTCCTCTGTGCACTCATCTGAGTGTGCGCTCATCTGAGAGTGTATTCTACTGAGTGTGCACTCATCTGAGTGTGCGCTGTGACTGTCATCTCCTCTGAGTGTGCGCTCATATGCGTGCTCCGCTGAGTGCATGCTCGTCTGAGTGTGCGCTCCCCTGAATGTTTGCTCGTCTGAGTGTGTGCTTCTATGAGTTTGCACTCCTCTGAATGTGAGTTCCTCTGGGTGTGCACTCATCTGTGTGACCTCCTCTGTGCGCTCCCATGAGTGTACGCTCCCCTGAGTGCACGCTCCCCTGAATGTGTGCTCCCCTGAGTGTGCCCATGTCTGAGTGCGCACTCCCCTGAGTGTGCGCTCGTCTATGTGCGTGCTCCCCTATGTGTGTGCTCACCTGAGTGCACACCTCTGAGTGTGTGCTCGTCTGAGTGTGAGCTCCTATGAGTGTGCGCTCCTCTGACTATGAGCTCCTCTAAGTGTGTGCTCCTCTGAGTGTGCGCTCGTCTGAGTGTGCGCTCCTGTGAGTGTGATCCCCTCTGAGGGTGCGCTCATCTGAGTGCATGCTCCACTGAGTGCACACTCGTCTGAGTGCACGCTCATCTGAGTGCGCGCTCCCCTGAGTGTTCGCACTCCTGAGTGTGAGTTCCTCTGGGTGTGCACTCGTCTGCGTGGGTTCCTCTTAGTGTGTGCTCGTCTGAGTGTGTGCTCATCTGAGTGTGCACTGTGACTGCGATCTCCTCTGAGTGTGCGAACATCTGAGTACGTGCACCCATGGGTGCACACTCCCCTGAGTGTGTGCTTGTCTGAGTGTGAGCTCCCCTGAGTGTGCGCTCCCCTGAATGTGCGCTGTTCTGAATGAGCGCTCCCCTGAGTGTGTGCTCCCCTGAATGCGTGCTCATCTGAGTGTGCGATCCCCTGAGTGTGCGTTCATCTCAGTGCACGCTTCCCTGAGTGTGCGCTCCCCTGAGTGCACACTCCCCTGAGTGTGCACTCGTCTGAGAGTGTGCTCCTCTGAGTGTACGATAGTCTGAGTGTGTGCTCCTCTGAGTATGATCTCCTCTGAGTGTGCACTCCCCTGGAGGTGTGCTCTTCTGAGTGTGGGCTCCTATGAGTGTGCACTCCTCTGAGTGTGAGCTCCTCTCAGTGTGTGCTCCCCTGAGTGCATGCTCCCCTGAGTGCATGCTTCCCTGAGTGCGTGCTCGTCGGAGTGTGCGCTCTCCTGTGTGTGTGCTCTCCTGAGTGTGCACTCCTCTGAATATGAGTTCCTCTGGGTGTGCAGTCATCTGTGTGAGCTCCTCTGTGCGCTCCCCTGAGTGTGCACTCCCCTGAGTGTGCACTCCCCTGAGTGCGCTCCCCTGAGTGTGAGCTCCTCTGAGTGTGCACGTGTCTGTTTGAACTCCTCTGAGTGTGCGCTTGTCTGAGTGTGCACTCGTCTGAGAGTGTGCTCCTCTGAGTGTACGCTCGTCTGAGTGTGTGCTCCCCTGAGTATGATCTCCTCTGAGTGTGCGCTCCCATGGGTGTGCGCTTGTCTGAGTGTGAGCTCCTATGAATGTGCACTCCTCTGAGTGTGAGCTCCTCTTAGTGTGTGTTCGTCTGAGTGTGAGCTGCTCTGAGTGTGCATTCCTCTGAGCTTGAGCTCCTCTGAGTGTGCACTCGTCTGGGTGAGCTAATCTGTGCACTCGTCTGAGTGTGCACTCATCTGAGAGTGTGCTCTTCTGAGTGTGCACTCATCTGAGTGTGTGCTGTGAGTGTCATCTCCTCTGAGCGTGCGCTCATCTGAGTGCATGCTCCACTGAGTGCATGCTCGTCTGAGTGTGCGCTCCCCTGAGTGTGCACTCCCATGGTGTGCACTCCCTGAATGTGCGCTCGTCTGAGTGTGAGCTCCTATGAGTGTGGGCTCTTCTGAGTGTGAGTTCCTTCTGGGTGTGCACTCATCTGTGTGAGCTCCTCTGTGCGCTCCCCTGAGTGTGCGCTCCCCTGAGTGTGCACTCCTCTGAATGTGAGTTCCTCTTGGTGTGCACTCATCTGTGTCAGCTCCTCTGTGCGCTCCCCTGTGTGTGCACCCTCCTGAGTGCGTGCTCCCCTGAGTGTGCGCTCCCCTGAGTGTGAGCTCCTCTGAGTGTGCGATCCGAGTGTGGGCTCGTCTGAGTGTGCGGTCCTGTGAGCGTGATCCCCTGTGAGTGTGCGCTCATCTGAGTGCGTGCTCCCCTGAGTGCATGCTCGTGTGAGTGTTTGCTCCCCTGAGTGTGCACTCCCCTGAGTGCACGCCCCCAGAGTGTGCGTTCATCTGAGTGTGCGCTCCCCTGAGTGTGCGATCCCCTGAGTGTGCACTTCCCTGAGTGTGAGCTCCTCTGGGTGTGCACTCATCTGTGGGAGCTCCTCTGAATGTGCAATCATCTGAGTGTGCGCTCATCTGAGTGTGCGCTGTGTGATCTCCTCTGAGTGTGCGCTCATCTGAGTGCGTGCTCCCCTGAGTGCACGCTTCCCTGAGTATGCGCTCATCTGAGTGTGTGCTCTCCTGAGTGCGCACTCCCTTGATTGTGCGCTCCCGTGACTGCATGCTCCTCTGAAAGTGAGCACCTCTGAGTGTGTACTCCTCTGAGTGGGCACTCATCTGAGTGTGCGCTCGTCTGTGAGATCCCCTCTGAGTGTGCCCTCATCTGAGTGCATGCTCCCCTGAGTGCCCGCTCATCTGAGTGTGAGCTCCTCTGAGCGTGCCCTCCCCTGAGTGCATGTCGCCTGAGGGCACGCTCCCCTGAGTGCGCACTCGACGTGTGCACTCCCGAGTGCATGCTAACCAGAGTGCCCGCTCCGCTGAGTGAACGCTCATCGGAGTGAGCGCTCCCCTGAGTGTGCATTCCCTGAGTGTGCACTCCTCTGAGTGTGAGTTCCTCTGGGTGTGCACTCACCAGTGTGAGCTCCTCTGTGCGCTCCCCTGAGTGTGCTCTCCCCTGCGTGCGTGCTCCCAATAATGTGAGCTCCCCTGAGTTCGTGCTCCCCTGAGTGTGCGCTCCCCTGAGTGTGAGCTCCTATAAGTGTGCACTCGTCTGTGTGAGCTCCTCTGAGTGTGTGCTTGTCTGAGTGTGCACTCGTCTGAGAGCGTGCTCCTCTGAGTGTACACTCGTCTGAGTGTGTGCACCTCTGAGTATGATCTCCTCTGTGTATGCGCTCCCCAGGGTGTGCGCTCATCTGAGTGTGAGCTCCTACGAGTGTGCACTCCTCTGTGTGTGAGCTTCTCTGAGTGTGTACTCGTCTGGGTGAGTTCCTCTGTGCGCTCATCTGAGAGTGTGCTCATCTGAGAGTGTGCTCTTCTGAGTGTGCCCTCATCTGAGTGTGCGGTGTGTCATCTCCTCCGAGTGTGCGCTCATCTGAGTGCGTGCTCCTCTGAGTGCACGCTCGTCTGAGTGTGTGCTCCCCTGAGTGTGCACTCCCATGAGTGCGCACTCCCCTGAATGTGCGCTGATCTGAGTGTGAGCTCCTATGAGTGTGCGCTCCTCTGAGTGTGAGTTCCTCTGGGTGTGTACTCGTCTATGTGAACTCCTCTGTGCGCTCCCGAGTGTGTGCTTCACTGAGTGTGTGCTCCCCTGAGTGCACGCTCATCTGTGCTTGCGCCTGAGCGTGCATTCCTCTGAGTGCACGCTCCGCTTAGCATGCGCTCCCCTTAGTGCGTGCCTGTAAGTGTGTGCTCGTCTGAGTGTGTGCTCCTATGAGTGTGTGCTCCTCTGAGTGTGTGCTCGTCTGAGTATGCACTCATATGAGTGTGATCCCCTCTGAGTATGTGCTCATCTGAGTGTGTGCCTCCCTGAGTGCACGCTCCTTTGAAAGTGAGCTCCCCTGAGTGCATGCTCCCCTGAGTGTGCACTTGTCGGAGTGTGCGTTCCCATGAGTGTGCACTCCCCTCAGTGTGTGCTTCTCTGAGTGTGAGCTCCTCTGGGTGTGCACTCGTCTGTGTGTGCTCCCCTGAGTGTGTGCTCATCTGAGTTCGCACTCCCCTGAGTGTGAGCTCCTCTGAGTGTGCTCCTCTGAGTGTGAACTCCTCTGAGTGTGCACTCATCTGCGTGAGCTACTCTGCATGTGCACTTGTCTGAGTGTGCACTAGTCTGAGAGTGTGCTCCTCTGAGTGTAATCTCCGCTGACTGTGCGCTCATCTGAGTGCATTCTCCCCTGAGTGCAGGCTCGTCAGAGTGTGCGCTCCCTGAGTGTGCACTCCCCTGAGTGTGCGCCTCTCTGAGTGTGTGCTCCTCTGAGTGCGTGCTCCCCTGATTACACGCTCGTCTGAGTGTGAGTACCTCTGGGTGTGCACTCGTCTGTGTGAGCTCCTCTGTGCGCTACCCTGAGCGTGCGCTCTCCTGAGTGTGCGCTCCACTGAATGAGCACTCCCCTGAGTGTGCCCATGTCTGAGTGCGTGCTCCCCTGAGCATGCGCTCATCTGAGTGTGCGCTCCCCTGAGTGCGCACCTCTGAGTGTGTGCTTGTCTGCGTGTGAGCTCCTATGAGCGTGTGCTCCTCTCAGTGTGAGCTCTTCTAAGTGTGTGCTCCTCTGAGTGTGCGCTAGTCTGAGTGTGCGCTCCTGTGAGTGTGATCCCCTCTGAGTGTGTGCTCATCTGAGTGCGTGCTCCCCTGAGTGCATGCATGTCTGAGTGTGCGCTCATCTGAGGGCTCGCTCCCCTGAGTGTGTGCTCTCCTGAGGGTGAGCTCCTCTGGGTGTGCATTCGTCTGTGTGAGCTCCTCTTAGTGTGCGCTCGTCTGAGTGTGTGCTCATCTTAGTGTGCACTGTGACTGTGATCTCCTCTGAGTGTGTGCTCATCTGAGTACATGCACCCGAGTACATGCATCCGTAAGTGTCCGCACTTCTGTGTGTGTGCTACCTTGAGTGTGCAATCCCCTGAGTGTGCACTCACCTGAGTGTGAGCTCCTCTTAGTGTGCGCTCATCTGACTGTGCGCTCGTCTGAGAATGTGCTCATCTGAGTGTGCGCTCATCTGAGAGTGTGCTCGTCTGAGTGTACACTCATCTGAGTGTGCACTCCTGTGAGTGTGATCTCCGCTGAGTGTGCGCTCAACTGAGTGCGTGCTCCCCTGATTACACGCTCGTCTGAGTGTGAGTACCTCTGGGTGTGCACTCGTCTGTGTGAGCTCCTCTGTGCGCTACCCTGAGCGTGCGCTCTCCTGAGTGTGCGCTCCACTGAATGAGCACTCCCCTGAGTGTGCCCATGTCTGAGTGCGTGCTCCCCTGAGCATGCGCTCATCTGAGTGTGTGCTCCCCTGAGTGCGCACCTCTGAGTGTGTGCTCGTCTGCGTGTGAGCTCCTATGAGCGTGTGCTCCTCTGAGTGTGAGCTCTTCTAAGTGTGTGCTCCTCTGAGTGTGCGCTAGTCTGAGTGTGCACTCCTGTGAGTGTGATCCCCTCTGAGTGTGTGCTCATCTGAGTGCGTGCTCCCCTGAGTGCATGCATGTCTGAGTGTGTGCTCATCTGAGGGCTCGCTCCCCTGAGTGTGCGCTCTCCTGAGGGTGAGCTCCTCTGGGTGTGCATTCATCTGTGTGAGCTCCTCTTAGTGTGCGCTCGTCTGAGTGTGCGCTCATCTTAGTGTGCGCTGTGACTGTGATCTCCTCTGAGTGTGTGCTCATCTGAGTGTATGCACCCGAGTACATGCATCCGTAAGTGTCCGCACATCTGTGTGTGTGCTACCCTGAGTGTGCACTCCCCTGAGTGTGCACTCCCCTGAGTGTGAGCTCCTCTTAGTGTGCACTCATCTGACTGTGCGCTCGTCTGAGAATGTGCTCATCTGAGTGTGTGCTCATCTGAGAGTGTGCTCGTCTGAGTGTACACTCATCTGAGTGTGCACTCCTGTGAGTGTGATCTCCGCTGAGTGTGCGCTCAACTGAGTGCGTGCTCCCCTGAGTGCACACTCGTTTGAGTGCGCGCTCCCCAGAGTGTGTGCTCGTCTGTGCTCTCCCCTGAATGTGTGCTCCCCTGAATGTGCACTCCCCTGAGTATGCGCTCCTCTGAGTGCGTGCTCGTGTGAGTGTGTGCTCCCCTGAGTGCACGCTCCTCTGAGTGTGTGCTCCCCTGAGCGTGCAATGCCCTGATTACGCACTCCCCTGAGTGCGCGCTCCCCTGAGTGTGCGCTCCCCTGAGTGTGAGCTCCTCTGAGTGTGCACTGGTCTGTGTGAGCTCCTCTGAGTGTGCACTTGTCTGAGTGTGCACTCGTCTGAGATTGTGCTCCTCTGAGTGTACGCTCATCTGAGTGTGTGTTCCTCTGAGTATGATCTCCAATGAGTGTGCGCTCCCCTGGGTGTGCACTCATCTGAGTGTGAGCTCCTATGAGAGTGTGGTCCACTGAGTGTGAACTCCTCTGAGTGTGTGTTCGTATAAATGTGAGCTCTTCTGAGTGTGTGCTCCTCTGACTGTGAACTCCTCTGAGTGTCCACTCCTGTGAGTGTGATCTCCTCTGAGTGTGCGCAAATCTGACTGTGTGCTCCCCTGAGTGCACACTCGTTTGAGTGCATGCTCCCCAGAGTGTGCGCTCGTCTGACTGTGCGCTCCCCTGAATGTGCGCTCCCCTGAATGTGCACTCCCCTGACTATGCGCTTCTCTGAGTGCATGCTCGTCTGAGTGCGCGCTCCCCTGAGTGCATGCTCCTCTGAGTGTGCACTCCCCTGAGCGTGCAATGCCCTGATTATGCACTCCCCTGAGTGTGCACTCCCCTGAATTTGAGCTCCTCTGAATGTGCACTCGTCTGAGTGTGTACTCCTCTAAGTGTGATCCCCTCCAAGTGTCTGCTCCCCTGAGTGTGTGCTCATCTGAGTGTGAGCTCCTCTGAGTGTGTGCTCCTCTGAGTGCGTGCTCCCCTGAGTGCACGCTCCCCTGAGTGCACGCTTGTCTGTGCTCTCCCCTGAGTGTGTGCTCCTCTGAGTGTGAGCTCCTCTGTGTGTGCCCTCATCTGTGTGAGCTCCTTTGTGCCCTCCCATGAGTGCGCACTCCCCTGAGTGTGCGCTCCCCTGAGTGTGAGCTCCTCGGAGTGTGCACTGGCCTGTGTGAGCTCCTCTGAGTGTGCACTTGTCTGAGTGTGCACTCGTCTGAGACTGTGCTCCTCTGAGTGTACGCTCATCTGAGTGTGTGCTCCTCTGAGTATGATTTCCTCTGAGTGAGCGCTCCCCTGGGTGTGCGCTCATCTGAGTGTGAGCTCTTATGAGTGTGCGGTCCTCTGAGTGTGAGCTCCTCTGAGTGTGTGTTCGTCTAAATGTGAGCTCCTCTGAGTGTGTGCTCCTCTGAGTGTGAGCTCCTCTGAGTGTGCACTCGTCTGGGAGAGCTCCTCTGTGCACGCATCTGAGTGTGTGCTCGTTGGAGAGTGTGCTCTTCTGAGTGCGTGCTCATCTGAGTGTGCACTGTGACTGTCATCTCCTCTGAGTGTACGCTTATCTGACTGCGTGCTCCGCTGAGTGCATGCTCGTCTGAGTGTGCGCTCCCCTGAAAGTTCACTCGTCTGTGTGTGTGTTTCTAGGAGTGTGCGCTCCTCTGAATGTGAGTTCTTCTGGGTGTGCACTCTTCTGTGTGAGCTCCTCTGTGCGCTTCCCTGAGGGTGCGCTCCCCTGAGTGCGCGCTCCCCAGAATGTGCGCTCCCCTGAGTGTGCCCACGTCTGAGCGCGCACTCCCCTGTGTGTGCGGTCCCCTGAGTGCGCGCCTCTGAGAGTGTGCTCATCTGAGTGTGAGCTCCTATTAGTTTGCGCTCCTCTGAATGTAAGATCCTCTGGGTGTGCACTCGTCTGAGTGAGCTCCTCTGTGCACTTCCCTGAGTGTGTGCTCCCCTGAGTGTGTGCTCCCCTGAGTGTGAGCTCCTCTGAGTGTGTACTCGTCTGTGTGAGCTCCTCTGAGTGTGCGTTTGTCTGAGTGTGCACTCGTCTGAGAGTGTGCTCTGCTGAGTGTATGCTCGTCTGAGTGTGTGCTCCTCTGAGTATGATCTCCTCTGAGTGTGCGCTCCCATGGGTGTGCACTCGTCTGTGTTTGAGCTCCCATGAGTGTGCGCTCCTCTGAGTGTGTGTTCGTCTGAGTGTGAGCTCTTCTGAGTGTGCACTCCTCTGAGTGTGAGCTCCTCTGAGTGTGCACTCGTCTGCGTGAGCTCCTCTATGTGCTCCCAGGGTGCGCGCTCGTCTGTGTTTGAGCTCCCATGAGTGCGCGCTCCTCTGAGTGCGAGCTCCTCTGAGTGTGCGCTCGTCTGATTGTGAGCTCCTATGAGTGTGCGTTCCTCTGAGTGTCAGCTCCTCTGAGTGTGCGCTCATCTGAGTGTGCGGTCCTGTGAGTGTGATCCCCTGCGAGTGTGCGCTCATCTGAGTGCATGCACCCCTGAGTGAAGGCTCGTTTGAGTGAGCACTCCCCTGAGTTCATGCTTCCCTGAGTGTGCCGTCATCTGAGAGTGTGCTCCTCTGAGTGTACGACTGTCTGGGTATGTGCTCCTCTGAGTATGATCTCCTCTGAGTGTGCACTCCCCTGGATGTGCGCTCGTCTGTGTGAGCTCCTCTGAGTGTGCACTCCTCTGAGTGTGAGATCCTCTGAGTGTGTGTCCCTCTGAGTGTGAGCTCCTCTGAGTGTGTGTTCCTGTGAGTGTGAGCTCCTCTAAGCGTGCGCTCCTCTGAGTGTGAGCTCCTCTGAGTGTGAACTTGTCTGGGTGAGCTCCTCTGTGCGCTCATCTGTGTGTGCTCTTCTGAGTGTGCACTCATCTGAGCGTGCGCTGTGAGTATCATCTCCTCTGAGTGTGCACTCCCCTGAGTGTGTGCTCCCCTGAATGTGTGCTCGTCTGAGTGTCAGCTCCTATGAGTGTGCACTCCTCTGAATGTGAGTTCCTCTGGGTGTGCACTCGTCTGTGTGAGCTCCTCTGTGCGCTCCCCGGAGTATGCACTGCCCTGAGTGTGTGCTCCCCTGAATGTGTGCTCCCCTGAGTGTGCTCCCCTGAGTGTGAGCTCCTCTGAGTGCGCACTCATCTGTGTGAACTCCTCTGAGTGTGCGCTTGTCTGAGTGTGCACTCATCTGAAAGTGTGCTCCTCTGAGTGTACGCTTGTCAGAGTGTGTGCTCCTCTGAGTATGATCTCCTCTGAGTTTGCGCTCCCATGGGTGTGCATTCGTCTGTGTGTGAGCTCCTATGAGTGTGTGCTCCTCTGAGTGTGAGCTCCTCTGAGTGTGTGTTCGTCTGAGTGTGAGCTCTTCTGAGTGTGCACTCCTCTGAGTGTGAGCTCCTCTGAGTGTGCACTCATCTGCGTGAGCTCCTCTGTGCGCTCATCTGCATGTGCGTTCGTCTGAGAGTGTTCTGTTCTGAGTGTGCGTTCATCTGAGTGTGCGCTGTGAGTGTCAACTCCTCTGAGTGTGCGCTCATCTGAGTGTGTGCTCCTCTGAAAGTGTTCTCCCCGAGTGCACGCTCCACTGAGTGTACGTGCCCCTCAGTGTGCCCTCCCTTGAGTGCACACTATCCTGAGTGCGCGCTCCCCTGTGTGCGTGCTCCACTGAGTGTGTGCTCCCCAGAGTGTGAGTTCCTCTGATTATGCACTCATCTGAGTGTGATCTCATCTGAGTGTGTGGTCATCTGAGTGCATGCTCCCCTGAGTGCATGCTCGTCGGGGGTGTGCACTCTCCTGAGTGTGCACTCCCCTGAGTGTGTGCTCCCCTGAGTGTGTGCTCCAGTGAGTGTGTGCTCCCAGCGTGCGTGTCCCTCTGAGTGAGCACTTGTCTGAGCTGCGATCCTCAGAGTGTGCACTCCTCTGAGTGTGAGCTCCTCTGAGTGTGTGTTCGTGAGCTCCTCTGAGTGTGTGTTCGTCTGTGTGAGCTCCTCTGAGTGTGCTCTCGTCCGAGTGTGCACTCATCTGAAAATGTGCTCTCTGAGTGTGCGCTCGCTGAGTGCGATCTCTTCTGAGTGTGTGCTCATCTGAGTGCATGCTCCTCTGAGTGTGTGCTCGTCTGGGTGTGCACTCCTCTGAGTGTGCACTCCCTTGAGTGCGCGCTCCCCTGAGTATGTGCTCCCCTGAGTGTGCGCTCCTTTGAGTGTGCGCCCCCCTGAGTGTGTGCTCGTCTCAGTGTGGGCTCCTCTAAATGTGCACTCCTCTGTGTATGAGATCCCCTGAGTCCATGCTTGACTGAGTGTGTGTTCCCGAGTGTGTACTCCCCTGAGTGTGGGCTCTCCAGATTGTGCTTCCCTGAGTGTGAGCTAATCTAAGTGTGTGCTCACCTGAGTGTGCACTCCTCTGAGTACGTGCTCCCAAGTGTGAGCTCGTCTGAGTGTGCGCTCCCCTGAGTGTGCACTCCCCTGAGAATGCTCTCCCCTGAATGCACACTCGTCTGAGTGTGAGCTCCTATGAGTGTGCGCTCCTCTGAGTGTGAGTTCCTTCTGGGTGTGCACTATTCTGTGTGAGCTCCTCTGTGCGCTCCCCTGAGTGTGCGCTCCCCTGAGTGTGCACCCCTCTGTGAGTTCTTCTGGATGTGCACTCGTCTGTGTCAGTTCCTCTGTGCGCTTTCCTGTGTGTGCACCCTCTTGAGTGCGTGCACCCTGAATGTGCCCTCCCCTGAGTGCGCGATCCCCTGAGTGTGCGCTCCCCTGAGTGTGAGCTCCTCTGAGTGTGCACTCGTCTGTGTGAGCTCCTCTGAGTGTGCGCTCGTCAGAGTGTGCACCCATCTGAGAGTGTGCTCCTCTGAGTGTACGCTCGTCTGAGTGTGTGCTCCTCTAGGTATGATCTCCTCTGAGTGCGCGACCCTCTGAGTGTGCGCTCGTCTGAGTGTGGGCTCCTCTGAGTGTACGCTCCCCTGAGTGCACGCTCCCCTGAGTGTGCCCTCATCTGAGAGTGTGCTCCTCTGAGTGTACGATCGTCTGGCTGTGTGCTCCTCTGAGTATGATCTCCTCTGAGTGTGCACTCCCCTGGATGTGCGCTCGTCTGTGTGTGAGCTCCTCTGTGTGTGCACTCCTCTGAGTGTGAGATCCTCTGAGTGTGTGTTCCTCTGAGTGTGCGCTCCTCTGAGTGTGAGCTCCTCTGAGTGTGCACTCGTCTGGGTGAGCTCCTCTGTGCGCTCGTCTGAGTGTGCTCTTCTGAGTGTGCACTCATCTGAGCGTGCGCTGTGAGTGTCATCTCCTCTGAGTGTGCGCTCATATGAGTGCGTGCTCTGCTGAGTGCCTGCTCGTCTGAGTTGTGCTCCCCTGAGTGTGCACTCCCCTGAGTGTGTGCTCCCCTGAATGTGCGCTCGTCTGAGTGTCAGCTCCTATGAGTGTGCGCTCCTCTGAATGTGAGTTCCTCTGGGTGTGCACTCGTCTGTGTGAGCTCCTCTGTGCGCTCCCCTGAGTGTGCACGGCCCTGAGTGGGCGCTCTCCTGAATGTGCGCTCCCCTGAGTGTGCGTTCCCCTGAGTGTGCTCCCCTGAGTGTGAGCTCCTCTGAGTGAGCACTCGTCTGTGTGAACTCCTCTGAGTGTGTGCTCGTCTGAGTGTGCACTCGTCTGAGAGTGTGCTCCTCTGAGTGTACGCTCGTCTGAGTGTGTGCTCCTCTAGGTATGATCTCCTCTGAGTGTGCGCTCCCCTGGATGTGCGCTCGTCTGAGTGTCAGCTCCTATGAGTGTGCGCTCCTCTGAATGTGAGTTCCTCTGGGTGTGCACTCGTCTGTGTGAGCTCCTCTGTGCACTCCCCTGAGTGTGCACTTCCCTGAGTGTGTGCTCCCCTGAATGTGCGCTCCCCTGAGTGCGCGCTCCCCTGAGTGTGAGCTCCTCTGACTGTGCACTCGTCTGTGTGAACTCCTCTGAGTGTGCGCTTGTCTGAGTGTGCACTCGTCTGAGAGTGCGCTCCTCTGAGTGTACGCTCGTCGGAGTGTGTGCTCCTCTGAGTATGATCTCCTCTGAGTTTGCACTCCCATGGGTGTGCATTCGTCTGTGTTTGAGCTCCCATGAGTGTGCGCTCCTCTGAGTGTGAGCTCCTCTGAGTGTGTGTTCGTCTGAGTGTGAGCTCTTCTGAGTGTGCACTCCTCTGAGTGTGAGCTCCTCTGAGTGTGCACTTGTCTGCGTGAGCTCCTCTATGCGCCCATCTGAGTGTGCGTTCGTCTGAGAGTGTTCTCTTCTGAGTGTGCGTTCATCTGAGTGTGCACTGTGAGTGTCAACTCCTCTGAGTGTGCGCTCATCTGAGTGTGCCCTCCCCTGAGTGCACGCTATCCTGAGTGCGCGCTCCCCTGTGTGCGTGCTCCCCTGAGTGTGTGCTCCCCAGAGTGTGAGTTCCTCTGATTATGCACTCATCTGAGTGTGATCTCATCTGAGTGTGTGGTCATCTGAGTGCGTGCTCCCCTGAGTGCATGCTCGTCTGGGTGTGCGCTCTCCTGAGTGTGCACTCCCCTGAGTGTGCGCTCCACTGAGTGTGTGCTCCACTGAGTGTGAGCTCCCAGCGGGCGTGCCCCTCTGAGTGTGTACTTGTCTGAGTTGCGATCCTCTGAGTGTGCGCTCCTCTGAGTGTCAGCTCCTCTGAGTGTGTGTTCGTCTGTGCGAGCTCCGCTGAGTGTGCACTCGTCTGTGTGAACTCCTCTGAATGTGCGCTTGTCTGAGTGTGCACTCATCTGAGAGTGTGCTCCTCTGAATGTACGCTCCTCGGAGTGTGTGCTCCTCTGAGTATGATCTCCTCTGAGTGTGCACACCCCTGGATGTGCGCTCGTCTGAGTGTGAGCTCCTATGAGTGTGCGCTCCTCTGAGTGTGAGCTCCTCTGAGTGTTCGTCTGAGTGTGAGCTGCTCTGAGTGTGCACTCCTCTGAGCTTCAGCTCCTCTGAGTATGCACTCGTCTGGGTGAGCTAGTCTGTGCGCTCCTCTGAGTGTGCACTCGTCTGAGAGTGTGCTCTTCTGAGTGTGCGCTCATCTGAGTTTGTGCTGTGAGTGTCATCTCCTCTGAGCATGCGCTCATCTGAGTGCGTGCTCCACTGAGTGCATGCTCGTCTGCGTGTGCGCTCCCCTGAGTGTGCACTCCCATGAATGTGCGCTCCCCTGAATGTGCGCTCCTCTGAGTGTGAGCTCCTATGAGTGTGCGCTCCTCTGAATGTGAGTTCCTCTGAGTGTGCACTCATCTGTGTGAGCTCCCCTGTGCACTCCCGTTAGTGTGCGCTCCCCTGAGTGTGCGCTCCCCCGAGTGTCAGCTCCTCTGAGTGTGCACTCCCCTGGATGTGCGCTCATCTGATTGTGAGCTCTTATGAGTGTGCACTCCTCTGAGTGTCAGCTCCTCTGAGTGTGCGCACATCTGAATGTGCGTTCCTGTGAGTGTGATCCCCTGCGAGTGTGCCCTCATCTGAGTGCATGCACCACTGAGTGCACGCCAGTTTGAGTGAGCGCTCCCCTGAGTGCATGCTCCCCTGAGTGAGCCCTCATCTGAGAGTGTGCTCCTCTGAGTGTACGATAGTCTGGGTGTGTGCTCCTCTGAGTATGATCTCCTCTGAGTGTGCACTCCCCTGGATGTGCGCTCGTCTGTGTGTAAGCTCCTCTGAGTGTGCCCGCCTCTGAGTGTGAGCTCCTCTGAGTGTGCACTCTTCTGGGTGAGCTCCTCTGTGCACTCATCTCAGTGTGCGTTCGTCTGAGACTGTTCTCTTCGGAGTGTGTGTTCATGTGAGTGTACACTGTGAGTGTCAACTCCTCTGAGTGTGCGCTCATCTGAGTGAGTGCTCCTCTGAATGTGTTCTCCCTGAGTGCACGCTCCCCTGAGTGAACGTGCCCCTGAGTGTGTGCTCCTTTCAGTGCGCGCCCTTCTGAGTGTGCGCTCCTCTGAGTGTGCACTCGTCTGAGAGTGTGCTCTTCTGAGTGTGTGCTCATCTGAGTTGGTACTGTCAGTGTCATCTCCTCTGAGCATGTGCTCATCTGAGTGCGTGCTACACTGAGTGCATGCTCGTCTGAGTGTGCACTCCCCTGAGCGTGCACTCCGATGAGTGTGCGCTCCCCTGAATGTGTGCTCGTCTGAGTGTGAGCTCCTCTGAGTGTGCGCTCCTCTGAATGTGAGTTCCTCTGAGTGTGCACTCGTCTGTGTGAGCTCCTCTGTGCGCTCCCCTGAGTGTGCACTACCCTGAGTGTGCGCTCCTTTCAGTTCGCGCGCCTCTGAGTGTGGGCTCCTCTGAGTGTGCACTCCTCTGTGTGTGAGATCCCCTGAGTCCATGCTTGTCTGAGTGTGTGCTCCCCTGAGTGTGTACTCCCCTGAGTGTGGGCTCTCCTGAGTGTATGCTTCCCTGAGTGTTAGCTCATCTAAGTGTGTGTTCACCTGAGTGTGAGCTCGTCTGAGTGTGCGCTCCCCTGAGTGTGCACTCCCCTGAGTATGCTCTCCCCTGAATGCACACTCGTCTGAGTGTGAGCTCCTATGAGTGTGGGCTCCTCTGAGTGTGAGTTCCTTCTGGGTGTGCACTACTCTGTGTGAGCTCCTCTGTGCGCTCCCCTGAGTGTGCACTCCCCTGAGTGCGTGCACCCTGAATGTGCACTCCCCTGAGTGCACGCTCCCCTGAGTGTGCGCTCCCCTGAGTGTGAGCTCCTCTGAGTGTGCACTCGTCTGTGTGAGCTCCTCTTAGTGTGCGCTCATCTGTGTGTGTGCTCCCCTGAGTATGATCTCTTCTGAGTGTGCGCTCCCATGGGTGTGCGCTCGTCTGTGTGTCAGCTCCTAGAGTGTGCGCTCCTCTGAGTGTGAGCTCCTCTGAGTGTGTGTTCGTCTGAGTGTGAGCTCTTCTGAGTGTGCACTCCTCTGAGTGTGAGCTCCTCTGAGTGTGCACCTGTCTGCGTGAGCTCCTTTGTGTGCTCATCTACGTGTGCGTTCATCTGAGAGTGAGCTCTTCTGAGTGTGTGGTCATCTGAGTGTGCGCTGTGTCAACTCCTCTGAGTGTGCGCTCATCTGAGTGTGTGCTCCTCTGAATCTGTTCTCCCCGAGTGCACGCTCCCCTGAGTGTACGTGCCCCTGAGTGTGCCCTCCCCTGAGTGCAAGCTATCCTGAATGCGCACTCCCCTGAGTGCATGCTCCCCTGAGTGTGTGCTCCCCAGAGTGTGAGTTCCTCTGATTATGCACTCATCTGAGTGTGATCTCATCTGAGTGTGTGGTCATCTGAGGGCGTCCTCCCCCGAGTGAATGCTCGTCGGGGGTGTGCGCTCTCCTGAGTGTGCACTCCCCTGTGTGCTCCCCAGAATGTTGTCTCCCCTGAGTGTGTGCTCCCAGCGTGCGTGCCCCTCTGAGTGCGCGCTTGTCTGAGTTGCGATCCTCTGAGTGTGCGCTCCTCTGAGTGTGAGCTCCTCTGAGTGTGTGTTCGTCTGTGTGAGCTCCTCTGAGTGTGCCCTCGTCCGAGTGTGCGCTCATCTGAAAATGTGCTCTCTGAGCGTGCGCTCGTCTGAGTGCGATCTCTTCTGAGTGTGTGCTCATCTGAGTGCATGCTCCCCTGAGTGCAAGCTCGTCTGGGTGTGCGCTCCCCTGAGTGTGCACTCCCTTGAGTGTGCGCTCCCCTGAGTATGTGCTCCCCTGAGTGTGCGCAGCTTTGAGTGAATGCCCCTCTCAGTGTGCTCTCGTCTGAGTGTGGGCTACTCCGAGTGTGTGCTCCTCTGTGTGTGAGACTCCCTGAGTCCATGCTTGTCTGAGTGTGTGCTCCCCTGAGTGTGTACTCCCCTGAGTGTGGGCTCTCCTGACTGTGTTCTTCCCTGAGCGCGAGCTCATCTAAGTGTGTGCTCACCTGAGTGTGTGCTCCCCTGAGCATGCTCTCCCCTGGGTGCACACTCCTCTGAGTACGTGCTCCCGAGTGTGAGCTCGTCTGAGTGTGTGCTCCCCTGAGTGTGCACTCCCCTGAATATGCTCTCCCCTGAATGCACACTTGTCGGAGTGTGAGCTCCTATGAGTGTGGGCTCCTCTGAGTGTGAGTTCCTTGTGGGTGTGCACTACTCTCTGTGAGCTCCTCTGTGCACTCTCCTGAGTGTGCACTCCCCTGAGTGTGCAACACTCTGAATGTGAGTTCCTCTGGGTGTGCACTCGTCTGTGTCAGTTCCTCCATGCACTCCCCTGTGTGCACTCTCCTGAGTGCGTGCACCCTGAATGTGCACTCCCCTGAGTGCATGCTCCCCTGAGTGTGAGATCCTCTGAGTGTGCACTCGTCTATGTGAGCTCCTCTGAGTGTGCGCTCGTCTGAGTGTGTGTTCCTCTGGGTATGATCTCCTCTGAGTGTGCGCTCCCCTGGATGTGCGCTCGTCTGATAGTGAGCTCCTATGAGTGTGCGCTCCTCTGAGTTTCAGCTCCTCTGTGTGTGCGCTCATCTGAGGATGCGGTCCTGTGAGTATGATCCCCTGCGAGTGTGCGCTCATCTGAGTGCATGCACCCCTGAGTGCACACTCCTTTGAGTGAGCGCTCCCCTGAGTGCATGCTCCCCTGAGTGCATGCTCCACTGAGTGTGCGGTTTTCTCAGTGTGCGCACTTCTGAGTGTGTGCTCCCCTAGTGCACGCTCCCCTGAGTGTGCCCTCATCTGAGAGTGTGCTCCTCTGAGTGTACGATCGTCTGGGTGTGTGCTCCTCTGAGTATGATCTCCTCTGAGTGTGCACTCCCCTGGATGTGTGCTCGTCTGTGTGTGAGCTCCTCTGAGTGTGCACTCTTCTGAGTGTGAGATCCTCTGAGTGTGTGTCCCTCTAAGTGTGAGCTCCTCTGAGTGTGTGTTCCTGTGAGTTGAGCTCCTCTGAGTGTGTGCTCCTGAGTGTGAGCTCCTGTGAGTGTGCATTCGTCTGGGTGAGCTCCTCTGTGCGCTCGTCTGAGTGTGCTCTTCTGAGTGTGCACTCATCTGAGCATGCACTGTGAGTGTCATCTCCCCTGAGTGTGCACTCCCCTGAGTGTGTGCTCCCCTGAATGTGCGCTCGTCTGAGTGTCAGCTCCTATGAGTGTGCGCTCCTCTGAATGTGAGTTCCTCTGGGTGTGCACTCGTCTATGTGAGCTCCTCTGTGTGCTCCCCTGAGTGTGCACTGCCCTGAGTGTGCGCTCCCCTGAATGTGCACTCCCCTGAGTGCGCGCTCCCCTGAGTGTGAGCTCCTCTGAGTGTGCACTCGTCTGTGTGAACTCCTCTGAGTGTGCACTCGTCTGAGAGTGTGCTCCTCTGAGTGTACGCTCGTCTGAGTGTGTGCTCCTCTGAGTATGATCTCCTCTGAGTGTGCACACCCCTGGATGTGCGCTCATCTGAGTGTGACATCCTATGAGTGTGCGCTCTGCCGAGTGTAAGCTCCTCTGAGTGTGTGTTCGTCTGGGTTGTGCTCCCCTGAGTGTGCACTCCCCTGAGTGCGCGCTCCCTTGAGTATGTGCTCCACTGAGTGTGCAATCCCCTGCATTTGCGCCCCTCTGAGTTTGCGCTTGTCTGAGTATTGGCTCCTCTGATTGTGTGCTCCTCTTTGTGTGAGCTCCCCTGAGTCTACGCTTGTCTGTATATGCGCTCCCCTGAGTGTGTGCTCTCCTGAGTGTGAGCTCGTCTGAGTGTGCCCTCCCCTAGAGTGTGCTCCCCTGAGTGTTCTCTCCCCTGAGTGTACACACCCATGTGTGTGTGCTCCCCTGAGTGTGAGCTCCTCTGAGTGTGCACTCGTTTGTGTGAGCTCCTCTGAGTGTGCGTTTGAGTGTACAATTCATCTGACACTGCGCTCCTCTGAGTGTACACTCATCTGGGTGTGTGGTCCTCTGAGTATGATCTCCTCTGAGTGTGCGCTCCCATGGGTGTGCACTCGTCTGTGTGTGAGCTCCTATGAGTGTGCGCTCCTCTGAGTGTGAGCTCCTATGAGTGTGTGTTCGTCTGAGTGTGAGCTCCTCTGAGTGTGCACTCGTCTCCGTGAGCTCCTCTGTGCGCTCATCTGAGTATGCGTTCGTCTGAGAGTGTTCTCTTCTGAGTGTGCATTCATCTGAGTGTACCCTGTGAGTGTCAATCCTCTGAGTGTGTGCTCATCTGAGTGTGTGCTCCTCTGAATGTGTTCTCCCTGAGTGCACGCTCCCCTGAGTGAACACGCCCCTGAGTGGGCGCTCTTTTCAGTTCGCGCCCCTATGAGTGTGTGCTCCCCAGAGTGTGAACTCTCCTGAGTGTGCGCTCCCCTGAGTGTGCACTCCCCTGAGTGTGCGCACCCTTGAAGCACGCTCGTCTGAGTGTGCACTCCCCTGAGTGTGCGCTCCCCCGAGTGTGCGCTCCCCCGAGTGTGCGCTCCTCTGAGTGTGCGCTCCCCTGAGTGTGCGCTCCCCTGAGTGTGCACTCCCCTGAGTGTGCATGCTGCTCTGAGTGCGCGCTCCCCTGAGTGCGCGCTCCCCTGAGTGTTCACTCCCCTGAGTGTGCGCTCCTCTGAGGGTACGCTCGTCTGAATGTGCGCTCACCTGAGTGTACGCTCCCGAGTGTGCGCTCCCCTGAGTGTGTACACCGGTCTGAGTGCGCACTCCCTTGAGTGTGTACTCCTGAGTGTGCGCTACCCTGAGTGTGCCCAGAGCGTGCAATCCCGTGTGCTCCCCTGAGTGTGCGCTCCCCTGAGGCAAGTTCGTCTGAGTGTGCACTCCCCTGAGTGTGCGTTCCCCTGAGTGTGCACTCCCCTGAGTGTGCATGCTTGTCTGAGTGCGCGCTCCCCTGAGTGTGCACTCCCGAGTGTGTACGCCAGTCTGAGTGCGCACTCCCTTGAGTGTGCACTCCCCTGAGTGTGCACTCCCTTGAGTGTGCACTCCCCTGAGTGTGCACTCCCCTGAGGGTGCACTCGTCCGAATGTGCGCTCACCTGAGTGTACGCTCCCCTGAGTGTGCACTCCCCTGAGCATGAACTCTCCTGAGTGTGCGCTCCCGAGTGTGCCCAGAGCGTGCACTCCCCTGAGTGTGCACTCCCTGAGTGTGCACTCCCCTGAGTGTGCACTCCCCTGAGTGTGCACCCTGGTCTGGGTGTGCACTCCTCTGAGTGTGCACTCCCCTGAGTGTGCATGCTGGTCTGAGTGCACGCTCCCCTGAGTGTGCACGCTGGTCTGAGTGCGCGCTCCCCTGAGTGTGCACTCCCCTGATTGTGCACTCCCCTGAGGGTGCGCTCATCTGAATGCGCGCTCCCCTGAGTGTGTACGCCGGTCTGAGTGCGCACTCCCCTGAGCGTGAACTCTCCTGAGTACGTGCTCCCCTGAGTGTGCCCAGAGTGTGCAATCCCCTGAGTGTGTGCTCCCGAGTGTGCGCTCCCCTGAGGCAAGCTCATCTGAGTGTGCGCTCACCTCAGTGTGCACTCAGCCGAGTGTGCACTCCCTGAATGTGCACTCCCCTGAGTGTGCACGCTTGTCTGAGTGCTCGCTCCCCGGAGTGTGCACTCCCCTGAGTGTGCACTCCCCCGAGTGTGCGCTCCTCTGAGTGTGCACTCCCCCGAGTGTGCACGCTCGTCTGAGTGTGCACTCCCCTGAGTGTGCACTCCCCCGAGTGTGCGCACCCTGAGTGTGCACTCCCCTGAGCGTGAACTCTCCTGAGTATGCACTCCTGTGAGTGTGCCCAGAGCTTGCACTCCCCTTAGTGTGCACTCCCCTGAGTGTGCACGCTGGTCTGAGTGCGCGCTCCCCTGAGTGTGCACTCCCCTGAGTGTGTATGCCGGTCTGAGTGCGCACTCCCTTGAGTGTGCACTACCCTGAGTGTACTCTCCCCTGAGTGTGCGCTCCCCTGAGTGTGAACTCTCCTGAGTATGCACTCCCGTGAGTGTGCCCATAGCGTGCACTCCCCTGAGTGTGCGCTCCCCCGAGTGTGCACTCCCCTAGTGTGCACGCTAGTCTGAGTGCGCACTCCCCTGAGCGTGCGCTCCCGAGTGTGCGCTCCCGAGTGCACTCTCCCTTGCGCGCGCGCTCTCCTGAGTGTGCACTCCCCTGAGTGTGCACTCTCTTGAGCGTGCTTTCCCCTGAGCACACGCTCATCTGAGTGTGCACTCCCCTGAGTGTGCACTCCCCTGAGTGTGCCCTGAGTGAGCACTCCCCTGAGTGTGCGCTCCCCTGAGTGCATGCTCCCGAGTGCATGCTCATCTAAATGTACGCTCCCCTGAGTGTGCACTCCCCTCAGTGCACGCTCGTCTGAGTGTGTGCTCCCCTGAGTGTGCGCTCCCCTGAGAGCCTGCTCCCTTGCGCGTGCATTCCCCTGAGCGTGGACTCCCCTGAGTGTGCGCTCCCCTGAGGCACGCTCGTCTGAGTGTGCACTCCTCTGAGTATGCGCTCCCCTGAGTGCGCGCTTGTCTGAGTGTGCAGTCCCCTGAGTGTGCACTCTCCTGAGTGTGCCCTCCCCTGAGTATGCGCTCTCCTGAGTGCACGCTCGTCTGAGTGTGCGCTCCTGTGAGCATGCGCTCCCCTGATTGGGCACTCCTCTGTGCGCTCCCCTGAGTGCACACTCGTCTGAGTGAGCTCTCCCCTGAGTGAGCGCTCCCCTGAGTATGCGCTCCACTGAGTGCACGCTCGTCTGAGTGTGCGCTCCCCTCAGTGTGCACTCCCCTGAGCGTGCGCTCCTCTGAGCGCGTGCTCCTCTGAGTGCACGCTCGTCTGAATGTGCGCTCCCCTGAGTGTGCACTCCCCTGAGTGTGTGCTCCCCTTAGCGCGTACTCCCCTGAGTGTGCACTCCCCTGAATGCACACTCGTCTGAGTGTGCCCTCTGAGCGTGAGCTCCTCTGGGTGTGCACTCGTCCGTGTGAACTCCTCTGTGCGCTTGTCTGAGTGTGCACTCCCCTGAGTGTGCACTCTCTTTAGTGCACACTCCACTGAGTGTACGCTCCCCTGAGTGTGATCTCCTCTGAGTGTGAGCTCCTCTGATTGTGCACTCGTCTGTGTGAGCTCTTCTGAGTGTGCACTTGTCTGAGTGTGTGCTCCTCTAAGAGTGTGCTCCTCTGAGTGTGCGTTCATCTGAGTGTGCGCTCCTCTGTGATCTCCTCTGAGGGTGCGCTCATCTAAGTGCGTCCTCCCAAGTGCACGCTCATCTGAGTGTGCGCTCCCCTGAGTGTGCACTCCTCTGAGTGTGCACTCCTCTGAGTTTGTGCTCCTCTAAGTGCGTGCTCCCCTGAGTGCACGTTCATCTCAGCATGCACTCCCCTGAGTGTGCACTGCCCTAATTGCATGCTCCCCTGAGTGTGTGCTCCCCTGAGTGCATGCTCCCCTGAGTGTGAGCTCCTCTGACTGTGCACTCGTCTGAGTGTGCTCCTCTGAGTGTGGTCTCCTCTGAGTGTGCACTCCCCTGAATGTGCACTCGTCTGAATGTGAGCTCCTATGAGTGTGCGCTCCTCTGAGTATAAGCTCCTCTGAGTGTGCACTCGTCTGTGTGAGCTCCTCTGAGTGTGTGCACGTCTGCGTGTGTGCTCCTCTGAGTGTGTGCTCACCTGAGTGTGCGCTCCCGAGTGTGCACTCGTCTGTGTGAGCTCCTCTGAGTGTGCGCTCGTCTGAGTGCACGCTCCCCTGAGTGCACGCTTGTCTGAGTGCACGTTCATCTTAGTGCGTGTTCCCCTGAGTGTGCACTCCCCGGAGTGTGAACTCCTCTGAGTGTGCACTCGTCTGAGTGTGCGTTACTCTGAGTGTGATCTCTTCTGAGTGTGCGCTCATCTGAGTGCGTGCTCCCCCGAGTGCACGTTCGTCTGAGTGTGCGCTCCCCTGAGTGCGCGCTCACCTGAGTGCGCGCTCCCCTGAGTGTGGTTATTTGAAAGTTCATTCAAAAAAAGCAAACTCCCATGAAGAAAAGCCACAATGAAACTATTCTCAGCTCTTCTACTGAGGTGAGACTGACATCTGCTGGCCTCCTTCTCCTGTGCAGACACTCTCTGGAAAGAATATACTTTTGCAAGATTCTAATCCTATTTACGCAAATGTATCTAGAATTATAGTTATTTGAAAAGAAATGCAAGAGTGCATTTATACAGGAGAGGTACTAAGAGCAAGATACAATAATATTTCAGTTATACGTTTGGAGACCAGGAGGAAGGCAGTGTGATGTGGTGCTACAGAGCAGATGCTCTGGTCCCTAACTGGCTGCAGGTTCAAATCCAAGTTCTACAACTCACATTTAGGGTTGGGATTGAGGAAATCACAGGTCAACAATAAATACTTTTCTCTTTCTCTCTCTCTCTCTCCTCTCTCTCTCTCTCGCTCTCTCACACACACACACACACAATGATTCAAAGATTCTTTAAGAAATTTGTTTCAAATTTTCATCATCATTTATAAAGCTCTTTAATTGTTAGTGATAATTATGTGTTTATAGAAATTAAGGTGACTGACAATATAAGAGAAAATGAAAAAGAGAAACCAAAAATAAAGAAAATAAAGGGAGAGACAAAAAGACGAAGATAGAGTCAGAGGTAGATATGGAAAAAAAGGCGAAATGTGAAGTGGCAGATCCAGGCATAAAGAAACAAACACCTAAGAAGACAGAGACAGAGAAATCTTGAGTAAGGAAGCCACCCAGAAGATTGTTCACTTCCCTCAAACTAAAACTACTCGATAAAGTAGAGGAAAAATGATCCAAGAGTATTTAAGCTGTTTGTCGGCTGACATATCTCATTTAGCTGGTTGGTCTCCTAAGCTGCCAATTTTCTCCTTGTGACTCTGTGGTAAGAAAGATTGTGCACAGTTCCTGTGGCTCCTCCATGAGGCAGCAGAACTCTCTCTGTAATATTCTCTGTAATGAAAAGCACATTTCTGAGGCAACACTAAGAAGTCAAGAGTTTCATTTAAAAGGGAGCTTCTTAAAGTAGGAAGTCCCTTTGGATGTGTGCAGCAGTATCATAGAGCCTGGAATTTTGGAGTTAGCACTGAACACTTCATTTTCTTATAATCTGTTTAATAGCACTGGGGTGATTATACTTGGGGAAGCAGGAGGGGTGAGATGTAAATGCAGCCAAGGCATGTATATGATGTCTAGGTGGCTCCACCTCAATGAACCCCAGGACAGCAGTTGAGGAAGTGTAACATATTCAGCTGAAATTAAAAATAAACCAGAATTAATCTAGATATGCTGAAAACTAGAATGAAATATGCTTCCTCTGCTATAATTTTTCTGCCTTTTGTTTGCAGTAGAAATCAGATTTACCCTCTCTGAATCTCTGATTCATTATCCATAATATACGGACACCAACAACCTACCCTATTTACCCTGAAGGATTATGAACATAAAATGAAATAATGTATGTGAAAACACTGAAAATTTTTCCAGTACTAAAAAATTATGGAATCGTAAAAAAAAAAAAAAAAAAATTCTTTCTGGATAGGTGGCGAAGTAAACAGCCTTGGAGAATAGAAAGATGTGAAGCAAAAGCCATCTCCAAGCAGAAAAACCACTCCTGACAGGACCATGCCTTCACACTGGGCATTTGGGTGAAAGCTCTCAGAAGCCATGATATGGAGGCTTAAGCACTGGGTTAGCCAATGGGAATATTAGGCACACAAAAGTTCCGTCTCTCACTCTGAGGGTTGATTTAAACAGATGTTCTATCCATTCCTCATTTGAACAAGCTGTTATCAAGTTGGTTTCAAATTACCAAGGAAGAAAAACTGAATATGCCCTTCCATCCCTCGAATTGTGGATTAGAAGTGGCTATATAGGTGCTGCTGGAGAAGGACCAAATGAAGCTTCTCCTATGAGCAGGTTCCAACCTTGGTCTTAGTTGTCACTCACCAACCCTTGGTTTTGTGTGTGTGACTCACAGAATGAGGATCCTGGGCAGGGATGCATTTTTTCCCAGGTCCCAGGCACCCCTGGCTCTCAAGTGAACATTTGATCCCAAAAAGTCAAACAGTGACCACACAGAGGAAATGAATCACAGTCATGTCATCACTTACATGCTTTTCCTGTTATTTGAGATAATTATGCTCTGTCACATGATTGAGTGAGTTCTTTAAAATTTAAAACTTTGAAAACCACATAGAATTAATTATTAATATTGTCTTAGAAACAATCTCCTAATTGTGCCTAAAATACAAGTAGTTGGACAAAAAGACTCAGAAAAGTTCTTTCCAGAATGGTAATGTTGGTTTGTTTTTATTTCCCTAGTTATATGAAAGGTGGATGTAATCATGATTTTGTGACCTTGGCAGAAAAGTCCAAATAGAAAGCACATACCCCCAGGGTAGGCAAAAAGAAATGATCATAACTGCAATTTATATTTACTTTTTACCTAATATTTTTAACAATTACAACATATATTTATGAAGTGCATAATGCCAAAATGCACTTAAACAATTTAAATATTTACATGATACATAAATATAAATTTTCATTAATATCAGTGCCCTATGCCCAAAAAACTTTGCGGAACATGGAAATACAGTTGTTGGGAACAGGCCCCCTAAAATCTGGCCATAAACTGGCCCCAAAACTGGCCATAAACAAAATCTCTGCAGCACTGTGACATGCTCATGATGGCCATAATGCCCACGCTGAAAGGTTGTGGGTTTACCAGAATGAGGGGAAGGAACACCTGGCCCATCCAGGGCGGAAACTGCTTAAAGGCCTTCTTAAAACACAAACAATAGCATGAGCGATCTGTGCCTTAAGGACATGCTCCTGCTACACATAACTAGCCCAACCCATCCCTTTATTTCCACCCATCCCTTCGTTTCCCATAAGGGATACTTTTAATTAATCTAACATCTATAGAAACAAAGCTAATGACTGACTTGCTGTTACTAAATACCTTGATAAATCTCTGTTCAGTGCTCTCAGCTCTGAAGGCTTTGAGACCCCTGATTTCCCAGTTCACACCTCCATATTTCTGTGTATGTGTCTTTAATTCCTCTAGTGCCACTCGGTTAAGGTCTCCCAGACAGAGCTGGTCTTGGTATACAATGAAGTATATTCTGCCATGTAAAAAAAGTCACATGTTGCCTGGTAGTTTGGGTGATACTAAAGGCTTGGTTCTGTCGCAAGCTAACATGTGTCATAGGTTAATATTAAAATCCTTGAAGTTTTATCCTAAGAGCCACCAGTAAAATAGTGAAAATTCATTAATGTAATCAATTACAACTGATATAGTTTGGATGTCAGTCCCTCCAAATTTCATTGAAATGTGACCCCCAGTGTTGGAGGCGGGCTGGTTAGGAAGTGTTTGGGTCATGAGAGTAGAGCCCTCAGGAATCCCCTGTGGAACTGAGTGAGTTCTTGATCTATTAGTTCATGTGAGAGCTGGTTGTTTAAAGAGTCTGGTGCTGGCCGGGCACGGTGGCTCAAGCCTGTAATCCTTGCACTTTGGGAGGCCGAGACGGGCGGATCACGAGGTCAGGAGATCGAGACCATCCTGGCTAACCCGGTGAAACCCCGTCTCTACTAAAAAATACAAAAAACTAGCCGGGCGAGGTGGCGGGCGCGTGTAGTCCCAGCTACTCGGGAGGCTGAGGCAGGAGAATGGCGTAAACTCGGGAGGCGGAGCTTTCAGTGAGCTGAGATCCGGCCAGTGCACTCCAGCCTGGGCGACAGAGCGAGACTCCATCTCAAAAAAAAAAAAAAAAAAAAAAAAAAAAAAAGAGTCTGGTGCCTCCCTCCCCTCTCTCTTGCTTCCTTTTCCAACATGTGACATCCCTGCCTTCCCTTCACCTTCCACCACGACTGGAAGCTTCCAAGAGCCTCTGCAGAAGCCAAGCAGTTGCTGGTGCTATGCTTATACAGCTTGCAGAACTGTGAGCCAAACAACCCTCTTTTCTTTTTCAATTGCCCAACCTCAGGTATTCCTGTATAATAAGGCACAACAGACTAATACGATAACTAAAACAGAACTAACGGAGCCCGGTCTAGTGGCATTACGGATATCATTGTACAACACACATGTAAACTACACACAAAGCCAGGAAAATCCTAGTGTCAATCATAGGAATTACCTTTATATTTCTCGATAGAAGTGTGTCATAATGTTGTAGCCACGTAAAGCTAACTGGGAATTGAGTTTTTCTTCAATCCAAAGTCTGGGAAATTAAACTTGATCTTCAAAATGACAGTTAAGGGCATAAGAAGCTAACATGGCAACCACATCCTTGTCAAAAAAGTGCAGCCCTTTATATTGACCTAATCTGACAAATGTGAAGAATTACAGACAGAAAAGGTGGTACACCACTGGCTTAAACATAACAGCAAGGAGCCATCTATGCCTGTTATGTGTGTAACTTACTGTGATTACGTGATTCACTTTCCGGAATGAGGCACGCTTCGAAGTTGACTCATCAGCAAAATCAGGTGGGCTGGGTTCTAAGACAGTGCTTTCCTAGGAGACAAAAATTAACTTATCAAGTTCCTCTTATTTTATTATGTCTGGCCTTGAATTTTAAATAAATAGAAATGATCCACATGGTCTTCCATTCACCTCATTCTGACAGAATCCAACCTCCAAAGCTATGGAGATATTGACTTCCTCCTGATTCAATGAATAAAATTAGGATGACAGAATCCCCTGGGCATGATTTGCTCTGTAAAGTGCTGCTAAACAAGGCCGTAAATTCCACTCCTCAGCTACTGCCAAGGACCAAAGCGAACAGAAAACGCAATTCAGAGGTCAACTGCAAGAGGTTTTCAAAATTGTTCCTTTATTAATACACAACTGATTAATACAAGGACATGGACAATATCAACCTAATTGCCTAACACTCGTACTTACCCTGATTTGTGGTTGACAAAAAAGTAGATCCTTTATTGGTCTCAGTGAGTCCTCAGCTTGCTTTCTTCCCTACATTCTGCCCCTCACTTTGATAAACCATGTCTACTCATTACCTTGGTAATCATTATGATACTCATGTAACCAATTTTGTTTATCTGGCTTTCCTTAATGTTCATATTTTTATGGATGAATTGATTGATTTGTCGATTTTAATGGGGAGACTTAGTGTTATGCTTGTATCCAGATGAATTCAGACTGATGAGTAAAGTGGTCACGTGAGTATCATAATGATTACCAAGGTCAATAACTCCCAATCCAGCATCCTTATCGATACCACACTGTACATGTCTTACAAAAAAGATTTACAATATCATGCAGGTGTAATTGCCAGGAATTACTGTAGATCAGTGGTCCCCAACCTTTTTGCCACCAGGAACCAGTTTCGTGGAAGATCATTTTTCCATTGACCAGGGGTGGCAGTTGGGGGTTGGTTTCAGGAATAAACTGTTCCACCTCAGACCATCAGGCATTAGGACATTAGATTCTCATAAGGAGCAGGCAAACTAGATCCCTCGCATGCACAATTCACAATAGGGTTTGGGCTCCTGTGAGAATCTAATGCCGCAGCTGTGACAGAAGGCAGAGCACAGGTGGTAATGCTTACTCTCCTGCCGCTCACCTCCTGACGCACAACCTGGTTCCTAACAGGCCACAGACCAGTACCAGTCCGAGGCCCAGGGGCTGGGTACCCCTGCTCTAGATGATGCCTGCTGGAGTCTCTACCTAGCCCATAATCCTTATTCTCTGAAATTTGGGTTTCATGTTTATACTCTGTCATCCAGACTCGGCCTCCACCACAGCTGACTGGACAAGCAGGGATCTCCTGATCATGAACTCACCTGACCATGGGATGGCCTGACCCGGGGGAATCATCTGGCCAGTGAAAATCACCTAAGTAACAAGGATCACCTGTTCTCTGAAATCCAAAAGTTAAAAGCATATGAAAAAATGCCTAACAACCCTAATCATCAGATAAATGCAAATTAAAACCACAATGACGTATTATCTTATACCAGTCAGAATAGCCATTATTAAAAAGTAAAAAATAATGGATGTTGGTGAGGATAGGGATAAAAAAGAATGTTTATACACTGTTGATGAGAATGTAAATTAGTACAACCTCTATGGAGAACAGTTTGGAGATTTCTCAAAGAGCTAAACATAGAACTACCACTCAACCCAGCAATCCGACTACTGGGATTTACTGGTATCTACCCAAAATAAAGAAATCAGTCAAAAAGACACCTGCACTCATAGTTTAATCACAGCACTATTCACAATAGCAAAGTTATGGAATCAACCTAAGTATCCATCAGCGGATGAATGGATAAAGAAAACATGGTATATATACAGCATGGAAGACTAGGCAGCCATAAAAAAGAATGAAATCATGTCTTTTGCAACAACGTGGAGAAACTGGAGGCCATTATCTAAAGTAAAACAACTCAGAAACAGAAAGTCAAATAGAGCATGTTCTCACTTATAAGTGGAAGCTAAATAATGTGTACACAGGAACATAGTGCGGAGTAATAGACATTAAAGACTCAAACAGTAGGATGGTGGGAGGGGGTACAGAATGAGAAATTACTTAATAGATACAATGCATGTTATTCAGGTGATATGCGTGCTAAAAGCCCAAATTTCACCACAATGCAATATATCCATGTAATAAAACTGCAATTGTACTTCTTAAAATTTATGCAAATAAAAAACCAAAAACAAAAGCAAACAAAAAAAACTTTATACAGAGATAGTTCTGTAAAATCAGGGAAAACTGCAATTGTATTCCTCTAATAAAGTCAGTCTAATAAAGTTTTCCTCTTTGTTTTGAGATTTTTAGGGTTTTAAAAAATTTAATTCCAAATAAATAAATAAATACATTAATAACACAAAAGGAAAATTAGCAGTCAAAAATTCAATTCTACATATTTATTTGATATGGGCACCATTGGCATTTATACCCATTCTTTTGCTTTGGTTGTTAATGCTCTTTAAAGTTAACATTTTTGATTTTTGAACAACAAAATTTATAACAGAAAAAAATTTAGACTTGGTCTGCTATTTTATTCCATTTATGATTCTGATACATTACACTAAATCTAGTTTAAAACTGAAAAATACAAAGATCCCCCAGGAAAAAGTCTTAACTTTTTCTAATTTCAGTGTTTGAAATGGTTTGACAGGTAACTGTGATCCATATTTTAATACCCATGCGTAGTAAAAAAAGGTTTTGTTTTATATTTTTTGTTGTTACTTTTATCTTTATAAAGATGAAAAATAAAATAAAATTATACAACAATTGTTAAATAAACCAGCGTTCTCAAAGGGCAGATGCACACACCTCAGGGATATGCAATCCCCAAAAGAGGTTCATTGTAGTGTAGGAAAGAAATATTAGAATTTCAGTCTATCATAGCCTTTTATATTTCAATTTTTCTATAGGTGTATCTTATAATTGCCACAATGTATTAGTGCAATATTAGGTATATAATTTATTTTTTTAAATAGACATACATATATTGGGTCTGCAAGCTCAAAAATGTTCCGAGTGCCCTTTTGAAAAGCTTAGGAACCACTGAAAGTCAAGAGTGCCACTTTTTCTTGCCAGCCTTTTTCAATCCTAGAACACAGCACCATCTGGTGGTACCCTGAGATAATGCATGCATGATGTTTGAGTCGTTTTTATAAGAAAAATACTGTTGTCATTCAGATAACAAGACAAATCAATAATAACCATTCTAAATTAGTAATACACCATTTTAACTAAATCAAGAGCAACTATGAAAATAGTATTTCTATTGTTTCCTACTACTGCTTCTAGGCTCTTCGGCCTTTTTTCCTGAGCACACCAGCTCATTAGCTGCACCCTTCTCCATACTTCATAGGTACCCCGCTTAAACCACTTGTCCCGCAGACTTACAGTGATGTGCTTACATGTCATTATCTTTCTATTAATTATAAAGAAACACTGTCTAGTAAAAAGATAATATGACCCACAAATGCAAGTCACACACATAACTTTCAATTTTCTAGTAGCCAGACTTTAAAAAATAATAAGAAATAGATAAGATGTATCTTAGTATATTGCATATAATCTTAATTGTATATTGTGTATTATCTTAATACATTATAATATATATACACATATATAAGACTTATCTTAATATATTGTATATAATCTAATGTATCTAAAACATCATTTTGATATATATGAAACATTAATAATGAAATAGTTACTTTTTTGTATGAGGTCTTCACAATTCAAAGTGAGTTTTATATCTATAGCATGTCTCAACTGGGACTTGCCACATTTCCAGTGCACAGTGGCTATGTGTGTCTAGTGGTCGCTGAATTGGACAGTGCAGTTCTAAAGGCAAGGTCTAGTATCTTCTTGCACTTAGTGAATGTTCAGTAAATGGTGCCAAACTCCTGACCTCGTGATCCACCTGCCTCAGCCTCCCAAAGTGCTGGGATTACAGGTGTGAGCCACCATGTCTGGCATTTACTTTGTATCTTTTATGGTTAGTACATGGGGATAAAAGTAAGGCAATCCTCCTTTAGAACTCTGAGTATTAAATCTATGACATCAACACAGAATAGGTAAGATTGGCGATTGGCAGAAATAATCTAGACACAGTGGTCAGGGCCAACAGGTGTCGATGTGCAGGCTGGGTACTATGTAACCTTACACAGTCCCAGTCAGGTGCACAACCTACAGACCACAACTGGCAGCCTTGAGAGTGATTTTCTCTCAGGTCACGGAAGGAAGACAAACCCTGGAAATCAAATCTAGGCTCTACCGAGTATAAACAAAAGCTGAATATTATCAAGACTGCTGAGATGTCTGAAAGAAGAATGTGTGGCTGAAGGAGATGGGCCTCAAATCCAATCCTGCCTTCATGACTAGAAGGTAAATGCCATTTTTTACCAAGACCAGGCTCACATTCTTTTGATCCCCTGTATTTTGCCCAATAGGCTCTGCAGTTCATGACCTGCAATCAATGTTCAATGATTTATTTTCTCTACTGGTGCTTTGCAAGAGGCAAATTTTATTTGGGCAAACAATAATCACAAAATAAATACAAGGATCCCCTTTCACTTATAAAGTACTGGAAAAATATCAGAAAACTGCTATTAAAACACTCAGTTGGCATGGGGTTGGAGCTCCATGTCCACATTTTAAACGTGAATGGCTCTTAAGAAAGACAGTTTTACCCAGTTTGGCCTGATAAGTAATTTAAAGTAATCTGAAGTGCTTCTGAGGAAATTTCCTTCTAAAGAGAGAGAAAAAAAAAACAGAAGTTACAAGTTATGATACAGATTTAAGTAACCATGTAATACAATTCAGAGTGTTAAAAGGCATATCTTCTCTACCATACCTCTGGCTGTTTGCCTTTTCCTGGTATGGCAGGCGTTTTTGTTGCATTTTCCTTGAACTGCCTGTCAGTGAGAACCCCCTGAGAATATAGGAAAATTTTATCACACCTTTCCTCCAACTCATACTTGGCTTCAGAATGAAAAAAAAGAAAAAAAAGAAAAAAAAAAAACCACTGGGAAAGAGTAATTGCATTTTCAATCATGGTCATTCAGCTGCAACAGAGTCAAGGCTAGTTAATTCTTATTTGCTGACATACAGGTCTTAACCAAGTTTACATTTCACTCACTACAAAAAAAAAAAAAAAAAAAGGCAAGAACTGTGTGGGCTCATTAAGCCCTCATTACTTTTCAGACGTGACACAGTGTAATTTGTGAAATGATCTAACTTCACTGAACCCAAGAGGTGAGGCCAGGACATTGGCTCACCACTTGATTTTTACCTTTCTTTTCATCATAACTTAGTCAAATCTGATTTTGAGGCTATCTTTTCAAATCATAAAAATTAACTATATTGGCCAGGCACAGTGGCTCATGCCTGTAATCCCAGCACTTTGGGAGGCCAAGGTGGGCGGATCACGAGGTCAGGATCGAGACCATCCTGGCTAACTCAGTGAAACCCCATCTCTACTAAAAATACAAAAAATTAGCCGGGCGTGCTGGTGGGTGCCTGTAGTCCCAGCTACTCAGGAGGTTGAGGCAGGACAACGGTGTGAACCTGGGAGATGGAGCTTGTAGTGAGCTGAGTTCGCACCACTACACTCCAGTCTGGGTGACAGAGCGAGACTCCATCTCAGAAAAAAAAGTTACATTATCTCAGGAAGGAAAAAAAATGCTCCATAATCCATTCAAATCAAACACACATTCAGTGCTTATTTAAGCACATAGCTCTCTGCTCGGCCTTTCAGAGAATGCATATAAGATATAGTTCCTGCCTTCAAGGGGCATTCATTTTCTTTAGGAATGCAACACATATAAAAATGGGCATGCACAAACAGAAAGTGAAATAACAATCGAAGGCAGTGTAGACTGAGAGGCAGTATGGGTGGAAAAGAGGGCAGGTTCTGAACCAGATTGTTTTGATTCAAATCCTAGTTCTACCATCCTATGACCTTGAGTCAGTTACTTAACCTGTCCGTACCTCTGTTCCCACTGCAAAATGGATGTAATAATTATGCTTACTTCATCTGATTGACTAGGTTAAATGAACTAAGAGAGACTTAGAACAATGCCTGGCACATAGTAGTTACTCAGAGAGTAGTGTTATTATTCTATGATTAAGAGCCAATTCATGGAACAACGAGTGCTTTATAAGCTCAAATGAGAAACAAATAGCTGTGGGTTAGTTGATCAGAAAATGTTATTCAGAGGAAATACAATGTTAGCATCTAGAATAGGAATTGAAGAAGACAGCCTTATTCAACATAATCTCTCATGGAGAGAATAAGCCAGGAGAATTCAAAAACCAGAAGCAGGATATCCTAGTTACAGATATTTTTTTCATTAAAAAATAGAAGAAGATGAGGTTGAAGGATTGCAGAAGAGTTGGTCACCGGGACAAAGATTGTAGATTTTACCCTTTCGGCAACAGGAAGCCCCCAAGTGTTCCTGGACAGGTTAATTACAGAGTAAGAGTAGTATTTTTACAAGGTTAATTCTGCAGCACTTGGAAGTGAGGTGTGGAGGGGAAGAGAGACTCAAGGTAGGGAGGCCATTCATGAAACAATCACAATGATCCAGGTGTGAAGGGATCAATAAAAAACAGAAAAGAATCAGCACAGATGCTATTATGAAAGAATGATCAAGGGGCCTCAGTAGACCAGATCAGAGATGAGAGACAGAGTTGGAGAACCACAGGAGTGACGAGAAGAAATCTCATCAGAGATTTTGGTCTCTTTTCCTACCACAATGGTAGTGACACAAACACAAATAGTTAAGTCAGGAGACCCGAACTCTTTTGGAGCATGCTGGAGGAAACCAGAATTCCATTCTTGAAATAAAGACTTTGGGGAAACAGAAAAGCATCCAAAAAGAAATCTCAAAAGGACAGATAGAAATAAATTATTGCAGAAGAGAAATTTGGGCTTCAAAAATATGCTGAGGATCCTCAGCTCATGGAAGCCAGAAGAGTGGATGAATTCACAGAGTGGGATCCATAGATACAGATGCTTATCACCTTACAGTGCGGTTATGTCCTGATAAGTCTGTCCTAAGTGGAAAATATCGTTAAGTCAAAAATGCATTGAATGCACCTCACCTACCGAACATCACAGCTTAGCCTGACCTACCTTAAACATGCTCAGAGCACTTACATTAGCCTACAGTTGGGCAAAGTCATCTAACAGCAAGCGTATTTTATAATAAAGTGTTAAATATCTCATGTAATTTTTTTTAATACTTTACTGAAAGTGAAAAATGGAATTACTGTTTACCCTCATCATCAGCTGGTTGACTGGGAATGGCACCTCCCTTACGCTGCCCAGCATTATGTGAAAGTATCCTTCCACCTATCACAAGCCCAGGAAAAAATCAAACTTCAAAATTTTAAGTGTCATTTCTACTGAATGTATATCACTTTCATACCATCATGAAGTTGAAAAATCATGAGTCAAACCACCAAATGTTGGGGACTATCTGTACCAAGAAAGACATAGTAAAAACAAAAAAAAGTCACACGTGCAAGAGCATAGCTTCTTCAAGGAAGGGGTTTGGGCCTTTTTTCCTACCACAATGGTAATGATAGAGAACTATGCAGAGTGATTTATATGCAACCCCCACCTCCTGGATATGGTTAGGTTCTGTCTTCCCACCCAAATCTCATCTTGAATTGTAATCTCCATAATTCCCACATGTCGAGGGCAGGATCTGGTGGGAGGTGATTGGATCATGGGGGGCAGTTTCCCCCATACTGTTCTTGTGATAGTGAGCTCTCACGAGATCTGATGGTTTCATAAGTGTTTCACAGTTTCTCCTACGTGCGCATTCTCTCTCACCAGTCGTCATGTAAGACGTGCCTCTTCCCCTTCCGCCATGATTGTAAGTTTCCTGAGGCCTTCCCAGCCGTGCAGAACTGTGAGTCAATTAAACCTTTTCCCTTTATTAATTACCCAGTCTCGAGTATTTCCTTATAGCAATGTGGGAATAGACTAATACAGTGAGGAGGGATAACAATTAATGCTGATGTTTTGGTCTAAATCAATAAACGTGTGGAAGGGAAGACTCTGAAGAAGTTAGGAGGGCAAGGAGTTCTGTAAAATAACAGGTATGCAATTAACACAGAGGGGCCCTTCCAACTATAAAATTCTACATGATTCCTGTCATTTCTAGGTGTATTATTATGAATAACTTTAATTATTCTTTTTGGATTATTTTTCCTTTCCAATAATCCCTAGTAAAAATGTTTAACTTTTTTAAAAAATAAGAAAAAGTATTCTAAAAGCTTATAAGACATCTGTTTATAGGAATAAGAGTTTAACAACTTTCAAAGAAAATGTAGACACTATAATTTATATAAATATTTATAAAAATAGGTACACTCTATAAGGAATTTGCATACATAATTTATATAGCTAGTCTGTATAAAGGGATTCACATATTTTGCTATCTGCATTTTAAAAAATAAAATACATAATCTTTTTTTATTTCTATTTTTAATATATGATATGCTTAAGGCAACAAATTACTTCTTTAAAAAAAATAGGCCTAAGTTCTTTCCATCTAAAAGTACTCAGACATTTCATTTATTTAGTCAGTCAGTCAGTGAATACTGAATGCATTGATAAGAAAAAATTAAAAAGACATCCTCTCTCTGCACAGAGTAATGGTAATTTTTTTTTCCTCCTTGACCTCTTCTCCTTCATTCCCCACTGTCTAATACAACTTGGTTGTGTGTAGGTGTAGTTGACTTCTTTTTTTTTTTTTTTTTTTGAAAGAGAGTCAAGAGAGTCTCACTCTGTTGCCTAGGTTGGAGTGCAGTGGCACGATCTCAGCTCTCTGCAACCCCCACCTCCTGGGTACAAGCAATTCTCATACCTCAGCCCCCCGAGTAGCTGGGACTACAGACATGTGCCACCATGCCTGGCTAGTTTTTGTATTTTTAGTAGAGATGGGCTTTTGCCATGTTGGCCAAACTGGTCTTGAACTCCTGACCTCAAGTGACCTGCCCATCTCAGCCTCCCAAAGTGCTGAGATTACAGGCGTGAGCCACCACATCTCACCAGTATAATTGACTTCTACTGATCACACATGACGAGGGAGAAATATTACAACATAGAAAGCATAAAGCAGAGTGTCACATATCACCATCTTAAGACGTCTTTAACCATCCCTACCTCTTGGAAATTCTCACCAGCTCTCTTCCTCCTCAGACCCTAGCCTCCTGCCATGTTGCAGGGCTCCTCTCCTCTTTCCAGGAATCTTCCCCTGTACCTGTTCTTCCCAGGGACATGACCTGTCTTTCTATCTCTTCCACTTGCCAATAAAAAATTCAAAAGTCCTTTTCTTTCTTTATGCCCATTTAGTTCTCCAGCTCCTTCCTAGACATGGATTAGTTTGCATACTCTACATCTAAAGTCCTCAAATTTGAGCACATATTAGCATCACAGGAAGGGTTGTTAAAACCAATATTGTAAGGCCTCATCCCCAGAGAATTTGCATTTGTAATGAATTCTCTGGAACTGCTGATGCTGCTGGTGATCTCTCACACTCTGAGAGCCATTGCATATGAAAGATCATTTAACAAGTTTTCCTAGCAGTAGAATCACATACATACTCCTGGCCTCATCATTAGCCGTACAAAGGGAAAATTGGAGCTTTCTAATTTAAGTCTTTCTCTATCTCAGACCTGGGTAAGATAATCCCCTCTTGTAATATTTTCTGAAAGTGGAAGCCATTCTTAAATGTTCTGACCTCTGTCCAGAGCATTCCTATAATGAGGATTCATTTCATTAACCTTCACCTTCCTTCTTCCTCTTGTGTCCCACATCTAGGCAAGCTGATAAGAAAGCTTGGGGGCTCCCTGCTTTGGCACTGATGGGAGATTCAAGCCATGCAATCCTCTTTGCGAGTGAACCCTCACCTGGGCTAGCATCAACAGCAATAAACACCCATTCCAGTCTCCTTTCCTAGCTCTTTCAAGCCATTTAGGATCTGCTTAAGAGGCCTGCCCTGCTCTTCCTAGAGACCTCAATTCTGTAAATAATAAACCTCACAATAGCTTTTTCATGTGTGTGTGGCATCATCAGTCCCAACATCTGAACCAAACTTTAGATCGGAATCCCTCCTGCTTTTATGGGATGATTCTTTACATTGAAAGAGCCTAAGAAAAATCATTCTATGTAATTACATGGGTAGAATTAAGTAAAAGTTTACATATCAAATCTGAGGACCCTTCCCCTCCCTGTTATTGAAAATTGGGTACAAACATACCAGGAAGATTAGAGAATCTAGAATTCTATACCTACACTACTGAATAAATGTCAGAGTAAAAGTATTTTCTAATAATGTAAGGTAATCTGAATCTGGAAATTTATACTAGCTCAAGAAGAAAGTCCTAAGGATACTGATACAAAAAGATGCCCTTATACTGATATAAGAAGATGGCCATGATAGTCAGTTCCATTCACAGGCATGAATCTTCCTATCAGCTTTTTAATGTCCCATTTAAAAATGAGTAGATAGGTAATGATCACCAGGCATGTAAGGAAAGTAAGGAAAGTATCTCATATGAAATACAGAAATCAAAGCAACTAACAGAAAAGAAAGCAACTTACAGGAGATAGATGCAATACAGAAAGAAAAAAATCTTCAAAAAATATCCCTAATATTCTGAAAGGAATAAGAGAATGTATTACATCCATGAAGTAAGAATAAGACACAAATAAAAATATAGGCAGAGGATAAAAAAGAGTTCTGAGAAATCAAAAATATGAAAGCACAAATGTAAAACTCAGTAGAAGGAAGAATAAATCTTCCAGAAAGTAATATCTTCCAGAAAATAAAAGACAAAAGGATAGAAAATGGAAATTTATTTAATAAAAAACAGAAAAATTAGGAAAGTCCAGTAGAACAAAGATCCAAATAACAGAAAATCCAGAAACAGAGAACAGAGAAAAAAAAAGAGTAAATAGTTAAGAAAGTAATTCAAAATAATTTTCCCATAATTGAAGGAAATTAGTTTTAACATTGAAAGGGACACAAAGTTCCAATATAATGAATGAATATAGACATCAATGAAGGCATACCATTGTGAAATTTCAGAACAACAATAAAGCAGAGAAGAGTCTAAAAACACTAATGTTTTGTTCTTTTTGATTAAGAGAACAGTATTGCATCATTCAACAATACTAGTAGATAGAACCCAAAATTTTAAGGGGAAACGATTTCCAACCTAGAATTCTATATCTAAACTATTGAAAAAATGTCCAAATAAAATAAAAATATTTTTTTTTTTTTTTTTTTTTTTTTTTTTTTTTTTCTGAGGTGGAGTCTCACTCTGTCACCCATGCTGGAGTGCATTGGCGCGATCTCGGCTCACTGCAAGCTCTGCCTCCTGGGTTCACGCCATTCTCCTGCCTCAGCCTCCCGAGTAGCTGGGACTACAGGTGCCCACCACCATGCCCGGCTAATTTTTTGTGTATTTAGTAGAGATGGGGTTTCACCCGTCACCACGCCCGGCTAATTCTTTTGTATGTTTTTAGTAGAGACGGGGTTTCACCGTGTTAGCCAGGATGGTCTCGATCTCGTGACCTCATGATCCACCCGCCTCAGCCTCCCAAAGTGTTGGCATTACAGGCGTGAGCCACCGCGCCTGGCCAAAAATATTTTCTGATGTGAGATATGAAAAAAAAACTTTTTTTGAATACGTCTTTCTCAGAAGACTACCAAAGAACATGTTCAATCAAAACAAAGGAGTAAACTAAGAAACAGGAAAACAAGGGAACCAAAAACAGGCAATCCAACATAATAGAGAAGTTAAAAGAATCTGTAGGGAGATGGGGGGATTCCCAAGAACATAACTCTGGACCAAGTCTTGAGAGTAACCAGGAGGGTTTAGGATAAGTTGGAAGGCTCCAAGAGGAATTTTTTCGAAAAGATGACTAGACAAAATTTAATGTGGCTGACTAAATTTGGACAACTGACAGAATTTGGGATTGAATTAGGGATAAGCATAGAAAACAACTAAGTAAACAATGAGTATTAACTCCAAGGAAAATAAAGTATTTTACAAGAAAGAAAAAGTAATCATAGTATACCGGTTGGTTTATCTGTAAATAGCACTTTTATAGTCAAAATAACATTAAATATTGATCTAACCAAATTTGTGCTCTGCTTCACTGGGAGAGCAGGAGAAGAATGGAAGTAAACATGTATGGTAGGTCAAAAGAGAAGCTATGAAGCAAAGGATATCAAGTAATGCATTATGACTAAAACTACAAAAGTTCAGTAACAAAGTTGTAGCAAAAGAAGTAACAATATAAATCTGCTATATAGAGATATGGAGAAAAGGTATTTTTAAGAACAGCTCTATTAGTTGAAAATGCTGCAGAGGAGTAGAAATTTGGGAGAATGGATAGGGATACCAGCGAGTGGCTGTTTTTTATTAATATCCCTGTAGAGGGATTTCTGATTTCTTAACCTATGTGCATATGTAGTTTCAAATAGTTTAAATATAAAGTACTTATTCTCTTTAAAAATAATTTATCCAATAAAAAGATTACTAAATTACTTTTCTTCTTACTCTTACCACAAATAATTTAAAGTGACATATCAAAAATACAGTATATTAACAAAAAAGTAAACACAAACATAGAAGGAAATCAAGAGAAAAGAGAAAGAATACAAGTTTCTTAATTACCAAATTAATAGTAACACTTTTTTCTCTTTATCTCCTCAACTGAAAGAAATGAGCACATCAAAGCTACTGTGATTTTGTGTGAGGTGTTTGTTTAGTGTTGCTTTGTTTTTATGGGAAGGAGATCTCTAATTTTTTTTAATGTTAAAAAGCTGTTCTCATATTTCCAAAGGCTGAGAACCACTGAGCTAGAAAATTGTTTATGACTCACAATTTTGAGCTGATCTACTTTTCAAAAGTAAATGCATCTTGTTAATGTTCACATATCAACTCTACTTCTCCCAAAGGACAACCACACAAAATAGAGGCAGTTATTTTTCCTGTATGCCTCAGGGTGTTTTAAAAACATATATACATAAGTGGAATGTCTGCACTAATGTTACTAATCCCGGGTGCATTTCTGCAAATGGGGATTTCTGTGAATCTATTCCTCTGAGAAATAAGCATATTTACCTCTGCTATGTGTTCTGTTTGTCTAAATTATAGATGTAAAAGCCTAGGGAACTGGTAAGGATTTGTATTGTGGTTTTTTAAAAAATAATGTTCAAATTACATTAGGTACACTATGAGCTCCTAATAGTATTCCATGTTTTGTATTTTCTAACATTTGCATTTATTAAACCAGAAGCTTAAACTGCAAACACCCAAGTCATGAATTTGGATAAGAAAGTTCTCAAGTTTTTTGGTTCTAAGTTGGTTCATTCTATTTTCTAATATTTGTATTTCTCTTCACAAATAGCTATGATTTGCCCAATAGGAAATTCACCAAAATATTAAGGGACATTCTTAATTTCTTTATGTGGAATCTGCATTTTTTAAAAGAAGAGCAGACCCGGAGGGAATGGCAGGAGCCAGCGATGACAGTGGAGGGCCAAGTGGCTCTGACAAATAGGTATTTGGATGTTGGAGTCTGAGACGTGGTGAAAGGGCTGGGCTGAAGAGATACATTTGGGACATCTGCATTATAGAGGTTGCATGTAAAGCCAAGGGGATTCCTACGGTCACTGAAAGCAAAAGAACACAGTGAAGAAAGAAGAGCTCAAAGACTGAGGTCTAAAGAAGTGGAAAACTTAAAGGACAGGTAAAAGATAAGGGAGACTCCAGAAATGCAGGAAGGAAACAAGGAAACCATGATGCTACAGAAACCAAAGGAAGGTTTCAGGGTGTTTCATGAAAAAGAGAGTGTTGGTGCTTAGATTCACTAAGAGAAGGAGTAGAAATTGTCACTGAATTTGGCATATATATCAAGCACATAAATAGTGGTTGAGGTTGATAATCATGAATTGATAGTTCTATTATTCCACTGGACTGTGGTTCTCTCCGCCAAGGTTAGGAACTGACAGAGAGTAAAGAGTTGGGCTTATTCAGTGTTAGGGTTAGCCAGGCGAGTGACACAAAAGAAAGGTAGACAGAGGAATGAACGTATTTACAAGAGAATAATTATAATAATAGATTATGGAATCTGGCCTGGAAAGGAACAAAGTAAAAACATATTTTTACTTTGGACAGATTGATATTAAAAATAGCCTAGCAAGAAACATCTTTTGTTTATTATTTTTTCTTCATTTTTTATATTTTTTCCCTTAGGATAGATTTCTAAAAGTAGAATTATTAGATCAAATGGTATAATTTTTTAAAATTATTAATGCATGTTGCCAAATTGCTTTCAAAAAAGTTCATGGCATCTTAAACTGATCAGCAAAGTATAACATTTCTTGTCTCCGAAAACTAGTCAACTTCAAGAAAGTTAAATATACATAATATAAGAAGAATCATATACAAGGTTTGATTGACATTAAAATTTTATCATCTCTAAAACCAAGCAAATTAGCTCCTACATTTCCTTTACTCTCCTGCTACCCATGCATCCCTCTTTCTTCATCTTTTTTAGTTTCCATTATAAATTAACCTTTTCCACATTGAGTAATTCTGCTTCAACTCAAAATCCTTAAAGTAGCTATAAGTATTTTATTCAAGAGAAAAGTTGAGCAAAATGTTTTTAAAAATTATTATATGAACAAAACAACTGGTTTTATTGCAGCAGCAAATATTCTCCCTCTTCTCCCCCACTCCCTTTTTCTCTCTCTCTCTCTCTCTCTGTCTCTCTCACCTCCCCATCTCTCTCATATTTTTGGTCACTAAGAATTTAAGAAACAAACAACTACAAGTGACTCTCACTCTTCTCTCCCTTGTAGCTAATTTGAGTCAGCATTTTCTTAACAGACCTAAAAGCATTTACAGAGATCCTTATGTCGAGAGCTTATTCCTAAGTGAAAGGAGAAAACAATCAGGATAGAGGCAAGGCAAACATGTCAGTCAGCCCATGCATAGGTTGCTGAAGAGTTTTTATAAAACTCAATACAATGATGTCTTCTATATTCATATGTTTTTCCAATAAATGATTACCATTTCTAGGGCTTTGTGTAACTTAAGAGAAAGATCCTTATTCCCTGGAGACTCTATCATGACCTATGGAACCTAAGGATGATAAGAGGAATAAGATATCATATGGCTCTAAATCTCTTTTTTTTGTGGCAGGGGGAACAAAGTCTCACTCTGTCACCCAGGCTGGAGTGCAGTGGCATGATCTCGGCTCACCGCAACCTCTGCCTCCCATGTTCAAGTGATTCTCCTGCCTCAGCCTCCTGAGTAGCTGGGGTTACAAGCCCTCATCACTGCACCTGGCTTATTTTTGTATTTTTAGTAGAGACAAGGTTCACCATGTTGGCCAGGTTGGTCTTGAACTCCTGACCTCAGGTAATCCGCCTGCCTTGGCCTCCCAAAGTGCTGGGATTACAGGAGTGAGCCACGGCGCCTGGCCTCTAAATCTCTTAAAGAAATAGAAACTAAAATCCAGAGCAGTAAACTACCTGGTTCAGGAAACACAGCCAATCAGTAACTAATTTCAGACAAAGCCTGAGTCACTGTCTCCTGAGCCAGTTCTGCTCTTGCCGTCCTCATAGTAGGCAGATATATGCAAATTGGTAGACAATGAAGATGTTTCTAAGTATAAGTGGTGAAAACATCAATAACCTTGCATCAGATGTTACGGTACAAGATAAATTATACTATCATACTAAGAAAATTTCATTTTTGAACACTGAAAATAACTAGTTGTATTAGTCTGTTCTCATGTTGCTAATAAAGACATACTTGAGACTGGGTAGCTTATAAAGGAAAGAGGTTTAATTGACTCACAGTTCCACATGGCTGGGAAGGCCTCACAATCATGGCAGAAGGTGAATGAAGAGCAAAGTCATGTCTTACATGGTGGCAGGCAAGAGAGCTTATGCAGGGAAACTCCCATTTATAAAATTATCAGAGCTCATGAGACTTATTCATTACCATAAGGACAGTATAGGGGAAACACCCCCATGCTTCAGTTACCTCTGCCTGGCCCTGCTTTTGACACGTGGGGATTTTTGCAATTCAAGGTGAGATCTGGGTGAAGACACAACCAAACCATATCACTAGTAGTTTCTAAATATGTGGTTCCAGAGAAAACAACTGTAATATTAATTAAATTGTATGTTTTGTTTGTTTGTTTTTGAGATGGAGTCTCACTCTGTCACCCAGGCTGGAGTGCAGTGGCACGATCTTGGCTCATTGCAACCTACACCTCCCAGATTCAAGCGATTCTTCTGCCTAAGCCTCCTGAGTAGCTGGGACTACAGATGTGCACCACCATGCCTGGCTAATTTTTGTATTTTTAGTAGAGACAGTTTCACCATGTTGGTCAGGCTGATCTCAAACTCTTGACCTCATGATCCGCCCTGCTTCACCTCCCAAAGTGCTGGGATTACAGGCATGAGCCACCATGCCCGTCCAAATTGAGTGTTTAAATTCTGAGTTTAAACACACAATTAATACTTAATACCCATTAGTAAATTTAGGGTACTTAATACCCATTAGTAAATACCCTAATGCTTATGGGTATTAAGTATATGTGCATGTATGTGTGTTTACACACACACATCATAGCACCATACTTAATACCCATATACATACACGAACGAGGCCACTTGCCATCTACATGAATGCTTCTCAGTGACAAGACGTCCACAAATTTCTGAATGAATTGCTTTACTTTTTTTTTTTTTTTTTTTTTTTGTTGAGACGGAGTCTCGCTCTGTCGCCCAGGCTGGAGTGCAGTGGCCAGATCTCAGCTCACTGCAAGCTCCGCCTCCCGGGTTTACACCATTCTCCTGCCTCAGCCTCCCAAGTAGCTGGGACTACAGGCGCCCGCCACCTCGCCCGGCTAGTTTTTTGTATTTTTAGTAGAGGCGGGGTTTCACTGTGTTAGCCAGGATGGTCTCGATCTCCTGACCTCGCAATCCGCCCGTCTCGGCCTCCCAAAGTGCTAGGATTACAGGCTTGAGCCACTGCACCCGGCCGAATTGCTTTACCTTTAAGGATGGCTACATTTGTTCTGTCACTTGTGGGATCCAAGTAACCTTAAGTGTCTCCAGAGATGTTGCTAGACGCTAATGGAATGTTGATAGAAGCAGAAACCGGAGAAACTGTCCTTTTCTTGTTGGTCACAGACAAAATATTTTCTTCAGATGTAGCTTCTTGGATTTCCCATGAAAACCTTTCCAGAGATTTGTTTGGTCGCTGGTGTTGATTCCAACTGCCAGGTACTGGCTCCTGCTTTGGATTTTCAGAGGAAAGGTAAGTGACATACCGCTTCTAAAACTATGCAGAGTGATGACATTCATTGAACAATATTTTCCCACCATATTGGTAAACACTATTCTGAGGCATAGAGGGCATCTTTAATCTGATATTTTCACTCTCTGCCACATTTCATTCCTCCCCTTCAAGCATTCTGAAGTTGCCAGCACTCTGCCCCTCATCAATGGTCCTCCTTTCCACAGCTTCATCCTGTCTGGAAGAGAGACGCTTAGGTGCAGCTATTTTATTTATTTATTTTTTTGATACATTCAAGTTTAAAGTTTGTACTGAGTATTTGAAAAATTTAGAATACAGGGTCCCAAAAAGAAGAGTACTGCTTAGAAATAGAATTAATTATTCCATTAAACTATTCGAAGAGGTAATTATTTGGGGGAATTTTGCTGCCTTTATCTGTAGAATTTTTAAATCTAGAGTTACCAAAATGGCATGCAATCTATTATAATAATCAGTAAACAGTTTTAAAAGCTGGGCAATGCTAAGAATAATGAATAATGATAACAATAAACTTCTTTGGGATACACAGAAAACTACTGTAAAGAAAGCACCTTTCTTTCCGAAAGGGCTTACTTCATCTTAAAAGTGATGTCCTGTAAAAACAATACTACACCAACTGACTATATGCAATCTAAGAATAAGATAAATGTCTAAGTCCTCTAAGATAAACTTCAGTATTAGATCAGGTGTTGGAAAGTTCAAACCACACTTAAAATATAAATTTAAAATGTTTTAGAAGCCCAACGGTGAGTACAGTGTGCATGAATAGTGTTTTATCAGGGGATTATTTTTAATTCCTCTGCATACAAATAGCCAATATTTTCACCATTACTTCACTGACATTCATGAGTATCATTACATGAATTAGTTAAATTACATTCTTCCCCCTCTCCACTCCCTTGCTGATACAAAGCCTATTTACAGGCCCATCTGCAGGAAAGCAGGTCTTGATGATACCATGGCAACATGCTGTCAAACCCAAAGGGGACCAGTCCTGAGAGAATGGAGAGAATCGATGCAACCCACCACTAACTAGAGGAAAAAGACTCAAAATGCTAGCTAGGCAATACTACCATCTCCACACCATAATTTTTTAGACAAGAACTAGAAGTACATTTCCTTCATTATTATTTAATTGTATAGTTGCAAAGAGAAAGGTCTAGAACATATTTTTAAATCTAGTATATTCTGTGTTAAAGGAAATATTCTCTTCTGTTCTCATGTGGGTGCTGTCTCTCCTCCGCTACTTCCTCTTGACTGACTCTTCCATTTTTCATTAGCTGATCTGTTTTTGTCTAAAAAAAAAAGCATCATGAAAGTTTTTCTTTCCCTGTAATGACTTCCAGCAGGAACCTTGCAAGTTAGCTCTAAGAAGATTTCAGAAGCCTCTTAGGCACATCTGAGAGGACAGATAGGACCAGGTGATTGGCCGCCTCACTAATATCCTACACGGAGTGCTACTGACACCAGACCCAGCTGAGGCTGAGGCTGAGCAGAGTTTTAGAACACTTACAGAGAAGTGCCTATTAAAATAGAAGTGCAAATGTTCAGTTCCCTTACTCAGAGAAGGGGAAAAAAAGAAAAGAATTCATTGATTTTAAAAAGTTCATCTTGTCATTTTTCTTTCAATGACATTAAATCATTGGATCATATTTATAAAATACCTGAAACTATATTGTGCCTCAGAGGCACTGAAAACATCTCTCTGGACCTTAGAAGAGTGAATGGCATTTCTCCACTCAACATGGACTCCTTGAACACTAAGTGTGTGCAGATCTCCACCAGGTATTGGTGACCCAGCAGTGGCAAGGAAGCCAGGATATTTGTATGGGCCAGTATCTTCCAACAATCCCACATTGGGTACTCTTATCAGTAGATACTCCTCTTTTTACATGAAACACGTAAGTTGGGACTCAAATAGTAAAAGTTCAGGCTGAGTCCCACCTACAGATTTATTAAAGTAATATAGATTAAACCTGGCCTTCAGTAGCAACACTGGCGATCTGTGACAACACAATAAGCACAATCCCAAACAGAGCTAGGGTCATAATTACTGTAACAGATTGTGGATGGCACTCAAAGCACTGAGTCTTTCTTTTTTTTTTTTTTTTTTTAATTTATTTATTATTATTATACTTTAAGTTGTAGGGTACATGTGCATAACGTGCAGGTTTGTTACATATGTATACTTGTGCCATGTTGCTGTGCTGCACCCATCACCTCGTCATTTACATCAGGTATAAATCCCAATGCAATTCCTCCCCCCTCCCCCCTCCCCATGATAGGCCCCGGTGTGTGATGTTCCCCTTCCTGAGTCCAAGTGATCTCATTGTTCAGTTCCCACCTATAAGTGAGAACATGCGGTGTTTGGTTTTCTGTTCTTGTGATAGTTTGCTAAGAATGATGGTTTCCAGCTGCATCCATGTCCCTACAAAGGACACAAACTCATCCTTTTTTATGGCTGCATAGTATTCCATGGTGTATATGTGCCACATTTTCTTAATCCAATCTGTCACTGATGGACATTTGGGTTGATTCCAAGTCTTTGCTATTGTGAATAGTGCCGCAATAAACATACGTGTGCATGTGTCTTTATAGCAGCATAATTTATAATCCTTTGGGTATATACCCAGTAATGGGATGGCTGGGTCATATGGTACATCTAGTTCTAGATCCTTGAGGAATCGCCATACTGTTTTCCATAATGGTTGAACTAGTTTACAATCCCACCAACAGTGTAAAAGTGTTCCTGTTTCTCCACATCCTCTCCAGCACCTGTTGTTTCCTGACTTTTTAATGATTGCCATTCTAACTGGTATGAGATGGTATCTCATTGTGGTTTTGATTTGCATTTCTCTGATGGCCAGTGATGATGAGCATTTTTTCATGTGTCTATTGGCTGTATGAATGTCTTCTTTTGAGAAATGTCTGTTCATATCCTTTGCCCACTTTTTGATGGGGTTGTTTGTTTTTTTCTTGTAAACAAGGTTATTTATAGATTCAATGCCATCCCCATCAAGCTACCAATTACTTTCTTCACAGAATTGGAAAAAACTGCTTTAAAGTTCATATGGAACCAAAAAAGAGCCCGCATCTCCAAGACAATCCTAAGTCAAAAGAACAAAGCTGGAGGCATCACGCTACCTGACTTCAAACTATACTACAAGGCTACAGTAACCAAAACAGCATGGTACTGGTACCAAAACAGAGATATAGACCAATGGAACAGAACAGAGTCCTCAGAAATAATACCACACATCTACAGCCATCTGATCTTTGACAAACCTGATAGAAACAAGAAATGAGGAAAGGATTCCCTATTTAATAAATGGTGCTGGGAAAATTGGCTAGCCATAAGTAGAAAGCTGAAACTGGATCCTTTCCTTACTCCTTATACGAAAATTAATTCAAGATGGATTAGAGACTTAAATGTTAGACCTAATACCATAAAAATCCTAGAGGAAAATCTAGGTAGTACCATTCAGGACATAGGCATGGGCAAAGACTTCATGTCTAAAACACCAAAAGCAACAGCAGCAAAAGCCAAAATTGACAAATGGGATCTAATTAAACTAAAGAGCTTCTGCACAGCAAAAGAAACTACCATCAGAGTGAACAGGCAACCTACAGAATGGGAGAAAATTTTTGCAATCTACTCATCTGACAAAGGGCTAATATCCAGAACCTATAAAGAGCACTGAGTCTTTCATGCTTGAGAATTCCACAGCCAAGCCCTGCAGTGGCACCTGCTGTACTCATCCACATTCCTTTCAGTATCAGATTAAATTCCAATCTCTAATACATTCCTCCAGCCCGCTGGTTTTTCAGCTAAAGACCATATATTCCTATGAAGATATTTTTGAGAAAACAGAACTTTTAAAAAATTTTAAGGTTGTGCTTTCATCTCAAAGATTGCCATGCTGAAATGGCTTAAATTTGCTTAAATTCCAAAGAATCTGCATAACAATCTCCTAGCAAAATGTCCCAGGCTGTCCCCCTCTTTGCTTTTATGTTTATGACCACATTGCCCAGGGAAGGCAAACACCATCACAAATGGAGGTTTTCCTTCCAGTTAAATGAGGGGAAAAAAATGATAAGAAAATGGAGCAACAAGTTATTTTAAGCCTCATCAAAAGAACCCACAGCATTTGGCCTGCAATGTATAAATGTATTCCTCTAATCACATCTTTTTCATACCAATTTGTTTTGTTTTATTTTACAGAATAAAAATGTGTTTTGTAGTGCACTGCTAAATTGGCTCATTCAAATAACAGATGTGTGATTAAAACATTCATTGTGAAAAAGAGAAAATAATGACAGGAGTCATAGTAATGACTCGGATGATGGGCCATCATTTTCTAAATCAAAAGATTCAGGTTGATACACAAATATATTTCAACCCAGTTAAACGAGCTACCTGCAAATAAACATTAACTGAATCACACTATCTATCACTTTAATGCAATTCACTAGCTTTTAGAGAGGCAGCTTCACATAATTATTAAATGCACACTCTCTGAAGCCACATTTCCTGGGTTCAAAGACAAGCTCTAATACTTAACAGTTGTGTAGACTGTATGCCTCAGTTTCTCAACTATAAATCAGATGACCTCTCTCTGTGATAATTAAATTAGCAAAATATACGTAAAGCACTTAGACTACACTGTGAACACAGGAAAAACTTTACAAGTATGGCTATTATCCATTTCGCACAGTATTGTCTGTCTAGTTTGTACATCTGGTTTAGTTTTATAGTCATATAACACTTGTGAGTATGTAACTCATACAAGGAGTATATAATGAGTTTTATGTTTTTATATATTAATTATATTTAAATAAAAACATTGTCTAGTCAACACAGGTGAATAAGAATTGTTTTTTTGTTTGTTTGTTTTTTGAGACGGAGTCTTGCTCTGTTGCCCAGGCTGGAGTACAGTGGCACAATCTCAGCTCACTGCAAGCTCCACCTCCTGGGTTCACGCCATTCTCCTGCCTCAGCCTTCTGAGTAGCTGGGACTACAGGTGCCAGCCACCACGCCTGGCTAATTTTTTGTGTTTTTAGTAGAGACAGGGTTTCACCGTGTTAACCAGGATGGTCTCGATCTCCTGACCTCATGATCCACCCGCCTCAGCCTCCCAAAGGGCTGGAATTACAGGCTTAAGCCACCGTACCCGGCCAAGAATTGTTTTAAATAATTGCATACACTACTCATGTTTAAAAAAATCTTTTCCTAGCTATTGCTTATCCCAGAAGCCTCACATGTTGCAATGAGGATAGTATATTCTAGTTTCTGGGAGGAAGTGTGATTTTCCTATCAAAGACAACCTTGATAGATGATAACCAGGGATTCATCACGCAGTTGCATTTCCCCAGATACCTCCCAAAGTAAACCAATTATGGGCAACCTATCATCCTACTGTGATTTTGAAATATGTTTCACTGAAGGGATCCACATAAGCTTCTAACAGAAAAGTTTCTAGTGGAGATGGAAACTCCATCCCAGCCATCTGGGAGGAAAGCAGCTATGACCAACACCCTGAATTGATGTCTCGGTCATTTGAAAAAACAGGTCAACTGATCCCCGTATCTTTTGATTCCACCTCCAAAAGGCCCAGCTTAGTTTCAACTAGGAGCCTGGAACTATGTAGGAATGTGACTCCTCTGCTGGATTAAGAGGTGGGAGGCAGTTCCAAGGTGGGAGGCAGTTCCAAGGAAAAGAGAGGGATGAGGAGAAGGCAGACCCCTTACATTGGACCTCATATATCCCAAAATCACATTTAGTAAGCAATATTAATCAATATTGTAACAGCATGCTGATAAAATAGAAATACTAAACATTAATAAGAAAAGCAAATTGCCCAAAGTAAATGTTTTTAAGAATATGGCTAACAGCTTGATGCAGCAGCAAAACTAGATATAAGACAGAGAAGGAAATCAAAGAGGACCTTCTCTCTCTCTACAAACTGTGTTATGGAAAGATTTGCTTCTTCTCCTGGAAAATAACCAGACAGTTGAGGTTTTGCAAAAGGAATTTTAGTAAGTGACTAAGGTAAACATGACAAGGCAATAAAAGTACTAGTTACTAAAAGAATTGAATACACACAAGGTAACCAGTATTTCAAGCAAAGATGGGTTTTAATGAGAATGGAATGCCGAATTTATCTAGATAGTGATAAAAGAGAGTTTAGCTTGCAGTGAAATTAGGTGGATATCACCTGCAGGTATGGGCAAGCTTCAGTCTCTTATAAAGCTACTTTTTCTGGCCGGGTGTGGTGGATTACGCCTGTAATCCCAGCCTTTGGGAGGCCGAGGTGGGCGGATCACGAAGTCAGGAGATGGAGACCATCCTGGCTAACGTGGTGAAACCCTGTCTCTACTAAAAATACAAAAGAATTAGCCAGGCGTGGTGGTGGGCGCCTGTAGTCCCAGCTGCTTGGGAGGCTGAGGCAGGAGAATGGTGTGAACTCCGGAGGCGGAGCTTGCAGTGAGCCAAGATTGCGCCACTGCATGCCAGCCTGGGAGACCAGCGAGACTCTATCTCAAAAATAAATAAATTAATTAATTAATTAATTAATTTTTTTTAAAAGCTACTTTTTCCGTAATTAACAAATGCAAGAGCCTATCAGTGCTAGACTGCCCAAGTTGCATACTAAGCCCATGCTTAGAGAACCAGCAAAGCAAGAACACATGTAGAAAATATGTTGGTCAGGCTGCAGTGGAGAAGGATTTATTTCATAGAAATGTTACCACATTTCTAAAATGGGAAAAATCTAAACTTGGGTAGGCTTTTTCATGCATATTTTTTCAGGTTTGCATTATTTTATTTTGAATCATATGTGGCAGATGGGGATGGAGAGCACCATATACTTTTAGATGATAATTTAGATGTTAGTTTTCTGTGTTTCATGAGCAGCTGTGTGTACGGAGTACTATATTAAGTATATTTGCTGACAAAAGTGAGAAGACACTTGAAAGGAACTTACAATGACGTAGGGACCACCCTACTTTTTTCCTCTTCTTGTCTATATTTAATTGTGAAAATGTTCAAACATATTAAAATGTTGAAAGACTTATACAATAGACACCATATACTCATGCTACAGACCGAATGTGCCCCTCCAAAATTCCTATGTTGAAATCTGAGTCTCTCATGTGATGGTATTAGGAGGTAGGATTTTGGGTTGCTGATTAGGTCGTGAAAGTGGAGCCTTCATGAATGGAACCATTGCCTTTCAAAAATAGGCCTCAGAGAGCTCCCTTGTTTTTTAATTTGATCTTGATCTCATGCCTTGATCTTGGACTTCCCAGCCTACGGAGCTATACGCATCTAGTCCCAACAGTTGTTAGAGAGACAGATGACCTGTGCAAAGCATCAGGGACTGTCCTTCTGTTTCCATTGAGATTCCCATTAACTATCCACATTCATTCAGAAAACTTCTCAAGGTGCTTGGAGAGGCTGTTTCCTGGTCACCTTCTCACAGTATTGACACCTTTTCAAATGAATCAACAGAACTCCATTTCCCACCTTCCCAGCTTTACTCCTTTCCCTTTTCTGATGAGGTACCTTAAACCAGGGTAATACATCCAGAGTGTTTGCAGAATAGTGAGCTTTCTGGAGTTCTTCCAAAAAAAATGTAATACCTCAGAAAAAAAAATGTTTAGAAAGCCCAACACAACAATCACTTTGGGAGGCCGAGGTGGGAGGATCACGAGGTCATGAGATCGAGACCATCCTGGCCAACGTGGTGAAACCCTGTCTCTACTAAAATACAAAAAATTAGCCAGGTGTGGCGGTGCATGCCTATAGCCCCAGCTACTCAGGAGGCTGAGGCAGGGGAATTGCTTGAACCCGGTAGGCGGAAATTGCAGTGAGCTGAGGTCGCACCACTGCACTCCAGCCTGGTGACAGGGCAAGACTTCATCTAAAAAATAAATAAATACAAAACCAACAAAACAATGGTAGAGGTAGATGAAGAAGAATGAAGACTTATTATAGGGTGGCCTGTGTTTGAAGAATGAAGAATTATTATAGGGTGGCCTGTGGTTTACGTACTTGGTCAGTAGAGTCAGCTGCCTAGATCTCAGTCCCAACTTGACCACTTACTAGTTCTATGATCCTGGGAAAGTTACTTAATCTCCCTGTGCCTCAGTTTCCTAATTGTAAAGTGGGTTCTTTTTCAAGTACAGTGTACACTCACTTCCAGCAATATGACTGCTAGACATGAAGTGAAACCTTACCTTGCAGAGCTTACAGAAAAACCTGGAGAAAATTTTAAAAACCTGGCCAAGCACCAGGACCTGAAGAATGTCTGGGCCCAAGTCAGGAAGGACACATGGGTAAGAGAACCATGACTTTCAATGCTGAGATTCTCAAGGTTGACATCTACAGTGAGTAAAATAGAGCCTCTCCAACCTCCCTCCCTCATAGAGAAAGCAAGTAGTAATATTCACTTGGTTATTTTTGCCTTGTCTCTGGTAAACTGGTAGGAGTGGGGCAATCTTTTCTGCAAAATTATTAACTACAGTCTCACAACAAAATGGGTTTGGGTCTGGAGTTCACACTACTTGTGTGGTTACTGCAAACCCACAATATGAAAATTTAGCTTAAAGAGATCCCTAACCCAAGTACTTCAAATTCAGAACCTCAAAGATTTCTCACAGGTAAAGGTTGAAAGAAAAAAAAAAATTCAGACCTTACAATTAAAAACCAGAAAACACAAAGGAAATAAGTCACTTGAGTGAGAATCAGCAAAGTAATGAATCCCAAGAGTAGACTCACAAACACTTCCAATGCTGGAATTACCAATGAAAACAGAAGAAGTGAGACTTAGATCTGAAGAATTTATCTAGAAGGCATCAGAGAGAAATGAAGTGACGAAAAGATGAGGAAAAAGTACGAAAGCACAATAGGCAATTCAGAAGGAGGTAATTGAGAGAATGAGGAGGGCAACACTCAAAAGACAGCATCTGACAACTTCCTAATACTGATGCAAGATTCCAGTCCTCCCATCAGGAAGCCAAGCAGGCTGAATACAGAGAAATGACACTTAGATATGTTATCATGAAGCTGTAAGACACTAGAAGAGGAAAAAGACACTAAAAGCTGTTAGAGAGGAAAGATAAATTATCTACAAAGAATTTACAGTTTGATGAATAGCTAACTTCTCACAGAATAATGAAGTCAGATGCCTGTGATATAATATCTTCAAAGAGCTGAAAGAAAATAATGGTCAATCCAGAAATCTAAATCCAGTGTTCAGAGCTGGTGCACAGTAGAAAAGCTACAACAGACATTAAAATGTTGAGATCTCTGTCCTACTGGCTGGTAAAGAGCTGCCAAACTGAGCCTGCCCTCTGAGCAGGCACCTACCACATGGCTGCCACCACTGCCCCCTCCCTGGGCTATCCCCCATCTAGCAACTAAATGTCAGTGAGCCATACAATGGGGAGCCTCCAGAACCATTACACTCTCACTAACCCTCCTTCCTTGGTTCCCACTTGTCCCTCTCTGTCTTTATTTCATCCTGACTCGAGCAAACCTACTGCTCTGTGGAGAAGATGGCAGCCTTTGGACAGTGCAGGCAAGTGCCCAGAGCGTATGTGGTTCCTCCGGCTGCACCTGCCCACCGCTAACAAGCTGTCCTTCAGAGCTGCTCTTCTGTAGCCACTGGGGAGAGCCGCAGCCCCTGTGGATTTTGACTCCAGGAAAGTTGGAAAGGGACAGGAGGACAGTAAGGTAATTGGGGCCGGCCTGCCTGCTGTCTCACAGCCTGGGCCCTGCTGGTACAGCAGGCACTCCCATGGTGAGAATCTTTAATGATGGCAGATCCAGCCTATAAATTAAATCAGTAGTTACAGTCTTCCCACAGAGAACACACAGGACCCAGAGGGCTTACAAGTAAGCTCTCCTGAGTATTCAAGGAACACATAATTCCAAGCTTATACTAGTTCTTTCAAAGAAAGAACAACAGGAGACACTCCCCAGCTCATTTAATGAGGCTTGTGTAAACATGCTGTCAAATCAGACATGAACATTATACAAAAGTTAAATTCCAGGCCATTTAAGAACGTAGATGCAAAAGCTCTAAATAAACCATTAGCAAACCAAGTCAATAAATGCACAAAAATGATAATGCACATAATCAAGTTGAATTTATTCAAGGTGCAAAATTGGCTCAACATTAGAAAAACCTAGGAATGTAACTCACCACAATAACAGATTCAAAGAGATAAATCGTATGATCATCTTAATAGATGCAGAATAAGCTCCAATAAAACTCAATAACCATTTATGACTTTTTCAACAATCTCTTAGCAAACTAGGTATAAAAGGGGAATCTGCATGATCTGATAAAGCATACCAATTTTTAAAAACATGCAAATATTTTGTGTAGTGCAAAACATTAAATGGATTCCCTTTAAAATCAGAAACCAAAGAAGCCTAATTGCTATTTTGTATTTATTGTATTGGAGATACTTGCCAGTGCAAGACAAGAAAAAGAAATACAAGGTGTAAGGATCAAAAAGAATGAAATTTCTCATTATTTGCTAATAATATGATTATCTACATGGAAATCTGAAAGAATTTATATATAAAAAGCTAAAAATTAATGAGTTTACCAACAGGGTGTAGGATCAATACACAAAAACTTAATTTTTAAAGCCATCCACAAATAAAAAGCGACTTAAAAGAAGATGCAACTGGGGGACTCTGCTTCTGATAAAAGCAAATCAGATGAATTTAATTTGCACTCACCATCCTCTTAAAATAACTAGAAAATCAGTACCAAATATATAATGTCTTGTAGCTCAGAGGGCAATAAAATAGTAAAGGGTTCGCCGCAAAAAAAATATTTTTAAAATGTGGCAAACCACAGTGGTCACCAGGAATACGGATTCAGAAAGGCAAAACGTAAAAGGATGGGGAAAATCTTAGTGTGCTCTATTAATATCACACAAAGTAGACATTAAAGTAAAAAAAAAAAAGACTTTAAGAGGCAATGAGGGACATTTCATAATGATAAACATGTATTTAATGAGAAAGAGTAAAGTTTAAATAATAATGTGGACTCACACTGCTGCCTGATTCCATTTCCATAAAATGCTAAACCATATTATTTAGAAATTCTTACAGAAGTGACAAAATTGTGGAAGGACAGGAGGGAGAAAAGGAAGTGAGGCAGTTTTCTAAGGTCTGAATAATGATTGTGTTTCAAGTAGAGGAAGTGGGTTGTGAATAGACAGAGGCGCTCAGCAAGCTTCAGGCAATGTTCTGTTTCTTCACCTGAGCAGTGATTATATAGGTGTTTATAATAATTCATTAAGCCATGCAACTTTTATGAATGTCTTTTATTTTATAAGAACAAGGTTTAGAAATTGACACTTGTAATAGCTACAAAAATAAAGTTTTGCAGAAAATTTTAACTCTATGGAAAGGTTATAAAAAGGCCTAAGTAAGTGGAAAAACATGGATAGAAAGATTCAATTCTGTGGAGATATCAGTTCCATCCAAATTATCATATAGATTTAATGTAATATACATTGAAACCCAAACATGTATAAATTACAAAATCAACCTGACAAGTTAATTTTGTCATTTATATGAAAGAGAGAAGAATGCATAAGTCAAGGTTCAAACAGAGAAGCAGAGGAAGAATATATATATACACATATATGAATATATACGTGTGCATATGTGTACACAAATACAGAGAGAAATACAGAAACAGAGAGGCAGAGCGGAACAAAGAGAAACAGGGAGAGACATAGAAATTTATTGCAAGGAATTGGCATACATGATCTCAGGGGCTGGTTGAACAAGTCCCAAATGCATACAGGAAGTCGTCGTGAGCACAGTGAGACTTCAGAGGAACGAGCCGCAGCTCTCATCAACAGGTGAAATTTCTTCTCTCTCCTGGGGAAACCTCAGTCCTGCATTTAAGGCCTTCTAACAAATTCAATCAGGCCTACCCAGATAATCCAGAATAATCTTCCTTACTTAAAGTCAACTGATTAAGGGCTGTAATTCCATAGGTAGAATTCTTTCACAGCAGCACCTAGATTATGTTTGCATAACTGGCCTATAGCCTGGCCAAGTTGACAGCAAAAGCACCATCAGAAACAGACAAGGCATATCTACCAAAATAGGTAGACTTGACCCCCCAGGTGTCCAGGCTTATAACACTATATTAATTAGGACCATAGAATTCTGGGTGGACTCCCACTAAAGAGATAACAGAGATGTACTCTGCTGGCATGCCATGCTTCCTGTCCCAAATCCTGGTGCCAGGACAGCCTCTTCAGATATGAAATGCTTACCTGATCAAGCATTTTGGGATTATACACACAAGCATGCACACACACATATTCCACGTGGATTAAGAAATTAAAATGTTAAATGTAATTTTTTTAAAATTTAGTAGAGAATCTAGGAGAATTGATTTATGACTTCAGAGAAGGGAAGGATTTCTTAATGCAAACCATAAAGGAAAGCATTGGTATATATGACTACATTAAATTTTTAACAACTTCTGTATATCCTACTCATCAAAGACATCACCAAGTTAAAAGACAGGCCACAAACCAGGAGACAACATTTGCAATACACTTGACAAAATACTTAAAATAAGAAATGCCTATTACATAATGCGAACAATAAACTCTATAAAAGCAGGCAAGACAGGAATAGGAATTTCACAAAAGAGAAGATTGTACCTATAATTCCTAAAAAGAGACGCAACCTTATGAAGTCAGGAATTGGATTAGTCAGGAAATGCAAATTAAATATCAGGTATAATTTCATATATTGTGAGAGATCAGATATCATTTCACAAATATATTATGAAATATGCATATATGCATACCACCAGATTGATAAAAAGGTAAAGTCTGATAGTACTGACAGTAAGGAAGGATATGTAATGATAGGAATTCTTAAACAATACTGAAGTTATTATTAACAGGAAAATACATTGAAAAATATCTTGGTGTAAAGATATAAATTGGGCATGCATATATTCTTCTACTCAGTAATCCTATTTCAAGGATTGTAACCAAAGAGAAACTCTTGCAGAAGCACTGCAGAAGCCGTGTTTAAGAATGATCATGGCTGGGTGCGGTGGCTCACACCGGTAACTCCAGCACTCTGGGAGACCGAGGTGGGCAAATCACCTGAGGTCAGGAGTTTGAGATCAGCCTGGCTAACATGGTGAAACCCCATCTCTACTAAATATACAAAATTTGCTGGTCATGGTGGCACATGCCTGTAATCACAGCTACTAGGGAGGCTGAGGCAGGAGAATCGCTTGAACCCAGGAGGCAGAGGTTGCAGTGAGCTGGGATTGCACCACTGCACTCCAGCCTAGGCAGTGGAGTGAGACTCCATTTCAAAAAAAAAAAAAAAAAAGAATAATGATCATAGGCTGTAGTGGTTCCCAACTGTAATCCCAGCACTTTGAGAGACTGAAGTGGGAGGACTGCTCGAAGCCAGGAGTTTGAAACAAGCCTGGGTAACAAAATGAGACTCCCATATCTACAAAAAAATAAAATAAAATAAATAAGAAAAAGAATAATCATAGAAGCAGCATTCATAATAAAAAAAAAATCTTGATGTCAATCATGAGTAGAACTAATATATTAGCTTTGATATATTCATGCTACAGAATATTATACAGTGGTGAACAAAAGGCCAACTACCAATATTAACATGATGAATCTCAAAAATATATGTGTAAGCACAAGATACAAAAGAGAACAGACTATATATTATATAAACATCAAAAACAGGCCAAATGAATGAGTCAATTAGTGGAATATGTATGTGAGTTAAAAGTAAAAAGAGAAGCAAGAGGTGGATAAAAATTCTGGAGACTCATCCTGTCTGGAGTATGGGCAGAGAAGGGTGCATGATCAGTTAAGGCAGACAGAGGAATTCAGAAACACTGGCAATGTTATACTTCTTGAGATGGTGGGGTGTATGTGGGTGCTTATTATATTTCTATTATTATTCTTTTAAGTAAAGAATTAGTTATGTGTGCCTTACATTTTTAAATAACTTTTAAGTTCAGGACTACATCTGCAGGATTGTTATATAGGCAAACTTGTGTCATGGGGGTTTGTTGTACAGATTATTTCATCACCGAGGTATTAAGCCTAGTACCCATTAGTTGTTTTTACTGATCCTCTTCTTCCTCAAACCCTCCACCCTCCAATAGGTACCAATGTCTGTTGTTGCCTTCTATGTGTCCATGTGTTCTCATCATTTAGCTCCCCCTTATAAGTGAGAATATGTGGTATTTGTATTTCTGTTCCTATATTAGTTTGCTAAGGATAATGGCCTCCAGTTCCATCCATGTCCCTGCAAAGGACATAATCTCATTCTTTTTTGTGGCTGCACAGTATTCCATGGTGTGTGTGTACCACATTTTCTTTATCCAGTCTACCATTGAAGGGCATTTAGGTTGATTCCATGTCTTTGTTATTGTGAATAGAGTTGCAAGAACACACGCATGCATGTGTCTTTATGATTAAACAATGTATATTCCTTTGCTTATATATCCAGTATTGGGATTGCTGGGTAGAATGCTAGTTCTGTTTATAGGTCTTTGAGGAATTACCACACCACTTTCCATGATGACTGAACTAACTTACACTCCCACCAACAGCATGTAGTGTCCCCTTTTCTTTGCAATCTCACCAGCATCTTTTTTTTTTTTTTTTTTCACTTTTTAATATAAGCCACTCTGACTGGTATGAGATGGTATCTCATTGTGGTTTTGATTTGCATTTTTCTAATGATCAGTCATGTTGAGCTTTTTTTCATATGCTTGTTGGCTGCACATGTGTCTACTTTGGCAAAGTGTCTGTTCATGTCCTTTGCCCAGTTTTAATGAGGTTGCTTTTTTCTTGTAAATGTGTTAAAGTTCCTTATAGATGCTGGATATTAGACCTTTGTCAGATGCGTATTTGCAAAAATTTTCTCCCATTCTATAGGTTGTCTGTTCACTCTGTTGATAGTTTCTTTTGCTGTGTAGAAGCTTTTTTGTTTAATTAGATCCCATTTGTTAATTGTTGCCTTTGTTTCAGTTGCTTTTGGCGTCTTTGTCATGAAATTTTTGCCTGTTCCTATATCCAGAATGGTATTGCCTGGGTTGCCATCCAGGGTTTTTATAGTTTTGGGTTTTACATTTAAATCTTTAATCCATCTTGAGTTTATTTTTGCATATGGTGTAAGGAAGGGGATCCAGTTTTAATCTTCTTCCTATGGCTAGCCAGTTATCCCAGCACCATTTACTGAATAGAGTCCTTTCTCCATTGCTTGTTTTTTTCAGGTTTGTCAAAGATCAGATAGTTGCATGTGTGAGGCATTATTTTTTGGGCTCTCTATTCTGTTCCACCGATTTATGTGTCTGTTTTTGTACCAGTTTCATGGTGTTTTGGTTACTGTAGCTCTGTAGTGTAGTTTGAAGTTGCATAGCATGATACCTCCAGCTTTGTTCTTTTTGTTTAGGATTGCCTTGGCTATTCAGGCTCTCTTTTAATTTCATATACATTTTAAAATTGTTTTTTTCTAATTCTGTGAAGAATGTCATTCGTAGTTTTATAGAAATAGCTTTGAATCTATAAATTGCTTTTGGCAATATGGCCATTTTAATGATATTGATTCTTTTCATCCATGAACATGGAATGTTTTTCCATTTCTTTATGTCATCCCTGATTTCTTTCAGCAGTGTTTTATGGTTCTTATACAGATCTGTCATTTCCCTGTTAGCTGTATTCCTAGGTATTTTATTCTTTTTGTGGTAATTGTGAATGGAATTGCATTCCTGATTTGATTCTCAACTTGATGGTTGTTGGTGTATAGGAATGCTAATTTTTGTACCTGATTTTGTATCTTGGGATTTTGCTGAAGTTGTTGGTCAGATCAAGGAACTTTGGGGCACAGACTATGGAGTTTTCTAGGTATAGAATCATATTGTCTGCAAACAGAGATAGCTTGACTTCTTTTATTTCTATTTGGATGTTTTTTCTTTCTTTCTCTTGCTTGATTGCCCAGGCTAAGATTTCCAGTACTATGTTGAATACGAGTGGTGAGAGAGGGAATCCCTGTCTATTTCTGGTTTTCTGACTAGCTTTTTCCTATTCAGTGTGATTTTGGCTGTGGGTTTTTCCATAGGTAGCTCCTATTATTTTGAAGTATGTTCCTTCAGTGCCTAGTTTGTTCAGAGTTTTTAACATGAAGCAGTGTTGAATTTTATCAAAAGCCTTTTCTGCATCTATTAACATGTGGTTTTTGTCCTTAGTTCTGTCTATGTGATGAATCACATTTATTGATTTATGTATGTGGAACCAACCTTGCATCCCAGGGATAAAATCTACTTGATGGTGGTGGATAAGCTTTTTGATGTGCTGCTGGATTCATTTGCTAGTATTTTGTTGAGGATTTTTGCATCAATGTTTCTCAAGGATATTAGCCAAAGTTTCCTTTTTTTGTTGTGTCTCTGCCAGGTTTTGGTATCAGAATGATGCTGGCCTCATAGAACGAGTTAGCAAGGAGTCTCTTCTCCTCAATTTTTTGTAATAGTTTCAATAGGAATAGTACCAGCTCTTATTTGTACATCTGGTAGGATTTGGCTGTGAATTCATCTGGTCCTGGGCTTTTATTTTTTTGATTGGTAGGCTATTTATTACTGATTCAATTTCAGAGCTTGTTATTGGTCTGTTCAGAGATTCAATTTTTTCCTGGTTCAGTTTTAGGAGGGTGTATATGTTTAGAAATTTATCCATTTCTTCTAGATTTTTCTAAGTAGTGTGAATAGAGGTGTTAATAATATTCTCTGATGGTTATTTGTATTTCTGTGGAGTCAGTGGTAATATCCCCTTAGTCATTTCTAATTGTGTTTATTTGGATCCTGTCTCTTTTCTTATTAGTCTTGCCAGTGATCTATTTTATTAATATTTTTTTAAAAAAAGCAACTACTGGATTTTTGGACTTTCGAATAGTTTTTCTGGTCTCAATTTCCTTCTGTTCGGCTCTGATTTTGGTTATTTCTTGTCTTCTGCTAGCTTTGGGGTTGGTTTGCTCTTGGTTTTCTGGTTCTTTTAGTTCTGATGTTAGTTTGTGAAATCGAGATTTTTCTGTTCGATATGGGCATTCAGCACTATAAATTTCTCTCTTAGCACTGCCTTAGCTGTGTCCCAGAGACTCTGGTATGTTGCATCTTTGTTCTCATTAGTTTCAAAAAACTTCTTGATTTCTATCTTAATTTCATTATTTACTCAAAAGTCATTCAGGAGTAGATTATTTGATTTTCATGTAATTATATGGTTTTGAGCTATTTTCTTTGTTTTAATCTCAAATTTTATTCTTCTGTGGTCTGAGACAGTGGTTTGTTACAATTTCAGTTCTTTTGCATTTGCTGAGGATTGTTTTGTGCCAACTTTAGAATAGGTGCCATGTACAGATGAGAAGAATGTATATTCTGTTGTTTTTGGGTGGAGAGGTCTGTAGATGTCTATCAGGTCCATTTGATCCAGGGCTGAGTGCAGGTCCTGAATATCTTTGTCAATTTTCTGCCTTGATGATCTGTCTAATACCATAGGTGGGGTGTTGAAGTCTCCCACTATTATTGTATGGGAGTCTGTCTCTTTGGAGATCTCTGAAAACTTACTTTATGAATATGGGTGTTCCTGTGTTAGGTGTGTACCTATTAAGGATAGTTAGCTCTTCTTGGTGAATGGAGCCTTTAACATTATGTAATGCCTTTGTCTTTTTTGATCTTTGTCAATTTAAAGTCTGTTTCATCTGAAATTAGGGTTGCAACCCCTGCTTTTTTCTGTTTTCCATTTGTTTGGTAGATTTTTCTCCATCCCTTTATTTTGAACCTATGTCATTGCATGTGAGATGGATTTCGTGAAAACAGCATACCAGTGGGTCTTGGTTCTTCATCTAGCTCGCCAGTTCATGCCTTTTAATTGAGGCATTTAGCCCATTTACATTCAAGGTTAATATTTACATGTGTGGATTTGAGCCTATCATCATGATATTAGCTGCTCATCATGCAGACTTGTTTCTGTGGTTGCTTTAGAGAGTCACTGGTCTACGTATTTAAGTGTGTTTTTGTAGTGGCTGGTAATGGTTTTTTTCGTTGCATATAGGGCTTCCTTCAGGAGTTCTTGCATGATAGGCTTGGTGTTGACAAATTCTCTCAGCATTTGCTTGTCTAAAAAGATCTTATTTCTCCTTTGCTTATGAAGCTTAGTTGGGCTGGATATGAAATTCTGAGTTGGAAATTCTTTTCTTTAAGAATGTTGAATATTGACCTCCAATCTATTCTGGCTTGTAGGGTTTCTGCTGAGAAGTCTGCTCTTAGTCTGATGGGCTTCCCTTTCTAGGTGACCTGACCTTTCTCTCCAGCTGCCTTTAACATTTTTTATTTTATTCTGACCTTGCAGAATCTGATGATTACATATCTTGGGGATAATCTTCTTGTGAAATATCTTACTGGGGTTCTCAGCATTTCCTGAATTTGAATGTTGGGTCCTCTAGCTAGGTTAGGGAAGTTCTCATATATGATACCCTGAAATATGTTTTCCAAGTTACTTATACTCTCCCCATCTGTTTCAGGGACACCAATTAGTCATAGATTTGATCTCTTTACATAATCCCATATTTTCACAGAGGTTTTGTTTGTTCCTTTTTATTCTTTTTTCCCTATGCTTGTCTGACTGTCTTATTTCAGAAAGCCAGTCTTCAAGCTTGAGATTCTTTCCTCAACTTTGTCTATTCTGCTATTAATAATTGTGATTGAATTATGAAATTCTTGTAATGTGTTTTTCAACTCTGTCAGGTCAGTTACATTCTTTTCTATAGTAGCTCTTCTGTTTGTCAGCTTCTCTATTGTTTTACTGTGATTCTTAACTTCCTTGGATTGGTTTTCAATGTACTCCTAAAAACTCAATGATTTTTGTTTCTGTCCATATTTCTGTCATTTCAGCCATCTTAGCCTTGTTCAGAATCCTTGCTATCCTTGAGATAGCATCGTTGTTTGGAGGAAAGAAGGCACTCTGGCTTTTTGAGTTGTCAGAGTTCTTGTGCTGCTTCTTTCTCATCTTTGTGGGCTGATGTTTCTTCAGTCTTTGCAGTTGGTGACATTTAGATGGGTTTTTTTTTCTTCAATCATATTTGATGACCTTGAGGGTTTGATTGTGCTATAAGGTAGTCAGTCAACTGGCTTCATTTCTGGAAGACTTTAGGGTGCCAACACTCACTTCCCAACTCCTGGACTGTGTGCTCTAACTCTGGGGGACTTGTATCAAGCCTGACTTTGTTCTCTGGCTCCTTGAGGTTAGGAATTATCTGCACTATGGAAGCCAAGGTGCTCCTGGACCACTGGTCACTACATCTTGATGTGTGGTGTCAGCTAAAGGATTTTGTAGTGTGGTGGCAGTAGGATCCATCCTTGTTTGCATGTGCCAGCAGCAGTGGGAGTGACAACCCAGCAGGGTACACACTCGCTGTCTGCAGCAGGATACTAGCAGGTGCCAGGGTGCCTGCCTCCATTTGGGCATTCACAACAGTGGTGGAGGCAGCATGGCTCAGGAGGGCAGGGGGCCCCTGCTGGTGACTGCCTACAGATGCACTGGGGGTGATGTTGGCATGGGGTCAGGGCACTGGTGGGCACAGGTCTGTGTGCACTCTCTGCGAACCACATTCAGGGGTGGTCACTCAGAGATGGAAAGAATCTGTTGTTCTCTGTTCCTAGTTTCACTCCTGAGGCAGTGTTGGTGCAGAGATGGGGTGCTGGTGGGGGTGGGGCTGGCTGGCTTTGGCCCCACCCAGTCTCCAACTGCAATGGCAGTTCCTCCGTGGTGGTGATGGTGTGGAGTGCGCTCCCACCACAACAATGACAGGACAGGGTGCATGCACATATGCACACTGGCAGGGCAAGAAAAGTGACCCCCTTGCCCCCTGCATACACACCCCAGCAAAGCAATGTGTGGGGGTGTCCATGGGCCTGGGGGAAGCTGCAGTGGAGGGAGGAAGTGGGCAGGCTAGTGCATGGCCATGGGGGCCACCCTGCTGGAGCTCTCTGCTTGTCAGGCACTGTCTGCCAGTACAGGAGTTATGATGCAGGCCCCCAGGGCATCTGAAGCTGCCTGGCAAGCAGGCATGGCCAGCCTGGGGCCCAGGGAGAGGCCAGCAGACCACGGGTTCTCAGGTTGGACTGGCCCCATCTGATAGGCAAGACCGTCCTGCAGAGTTCAGGTCTGACAGTTCCTCTAGGGCCAGAGTCTCTCCTGGGAGTAAGTCAAGCCTGGGGGATGGGTGTCGCTGGCTGTGCTCCGCTACAAACGCTGCTGCACTAAACCTCCGGGCTCCACATCAGCTGGTGTGCTGCCCCTGCCACTTCTCTAAGTAGTCTGTTTGCCAACTCTGTGTGGCAAGTGTCTGTAGTGGTCAAGAGTATTCCTCCTGCTAGGATTCCAGAGGCCTGTGGCAAGAGTGGGTTGCTCCTTACCAATTCAACTCAGTCACTCTCGTGGAGCCACTGCAGGCCAGGAACGAGTCCTGGTACATGGTAACCCCATGCAGGGTTCCCAGGTTCCTCCACTCTCAGCCCAGCTTCTGAGTCTTCCCTCCGTTAACTCTCAGTGCCGTCCCTCTGAAGATCTGTTAGGAGTGTTCCAGTCATCTGGGTCCCTCAGTGGCAGCTGTTCCACCTGTCTGCATAGTGAGCCATCTTGCCCAGTACCCTCACATATTTATTTTCTTTTTCTTGTTTTATTTTTTGAGATGGAGTCTGTTGCCCAGGCTGCAGTGCAGTGGCATGCTCTTGGCTCACTGCAACCTCTCTCTCCCAGGTTCAAGCAATTCCCCTGCCTCAGCCTCTGGAGTAGCTGGGATTACAGGTGCGCACCACCATGCCTAGCTAACTAATTTTTTGTGTGTTTTTAGTAGAGACAGGATTTCACCATATTGACCAGACTGGTCTCAAACTCCTGACCTCAGGCAATCCACCCGCCTCCGCCTCTCAAAGTGCTGGGATTACAGGCGTGAGTCACTGCTCCCAGCCACCCTCACGTATTTCTTGATATAAACATAAGTTTACACGTAAGGCATATGCCTTAGAAAGGTTGGATGTTGGCAGGCTCCAGAAGCAACATGCTAGAGAGAGCAGAGGCCTCCTATCGCATTCCCAGAGGATGGTGGGGGTGGTGGCCCCACTTCCAGTACAAATAAGTAGCCCTTTCACAACACTGTTTCTTTCTGACTCACTCCTACTGAGCCTGCCCTCTAAAATCAAGACCTCAGTCCCTGAAGCCAAGCTTGCCCATATTTAATTCCATAGCAACAGGAGTATTTATTCCACACATACCTTCCAGTGAAAGGAAGCCATTTTGCAATTGGTTTGTGGCAAAATGAAGGTGATGTTCTAGCCGCTGACATCACTATCACTCCCACACCTGTGCAGCCACCAGCAAACCTCAGCTGTAATATTCCAGGTTGCAGTTTTCTTCCACTTGGCTCCTTTTAGCAGCCCAGCTAAAGCCAGATCTGAAGATATTTTATCTTCTTGGCATTTTAGCTTAACATGGATTTCAGATCAAGACACTTTGCCAGGGAGAACATGGGGTTTGAAGCCAAACTCCTCAGGAGGTTTCGGTCTTAATCAGAGTGTCTTCTGTACTTCATGAGATTCTCACTACCTGAATAGATTCCCTATGATTCTGTTTGCTTTCCTCTCCAAAAAGCTGCAGAGAAGGAGCAAAAAATAACACATATTCCTAATCTTGAGATGTCTGAAGTGTGAAAGATAGTTTTATGAAATAGTATTAAAGTGCATGAGAAAGTAGCTAACAAGAAAATAGGCTCAGTTCTTAATTTCCTTGTGTCGTATTTTTTTACTCTTAGCGAATAACGCCTTTGTTCCCAGCACAACCTCAGTTTCAAAAGCACATCCTTTTGCCTTTCAATTTTCTTTCCTTTAATTTTGGCAAAAATTACTGGGAATAATAAACATGCCACTGTCTTCAAAAGTCAAAAACATAGGTGAAAAAATTTAATTGACTTATTGAACAAGACTGATGTGTGGAAATATAATCATAAAACAGTTTTATGTTTATATTCTGTGCTTCCCCCAGGCCCTTGGTGAGAATGCAAGCTGTCCTTATGATTTTTCTGGTCACTTATAGCTACTGCAGACATCCTCAAAGCAGAAATCTGAAACTACGAGCCTTTATCAGAATCCAAGCAGGCACAGGATGTACAATTGTGCCTTCTTCCCTTCCTCCAGCGAGGCCTGGCCCTGGGCAAGACTCCAGTCCTGCAGAAAGGGCAGTGTCAGCATCTCTTCCCTTTCACCGCCAGTATTTCTCCTCTGCTTCTGCCAGATTTCTTGCCTGGTGTTGGACTGCCCCTCTGTTGTTGAAGAGAGAGGGAGGGGAGGTAAGTGGGGAAGGAAAGTTCTCCCAGTTGGCACTATTGTAAGCTGGCTTCATGCATTCTGAGCCTGGCAGTGAGGTAGAGCTGTTTCTCTTGCTAGCGCTTTTGTGGAAGTTTTTGGCAATCATCAATGTGTGTCTTTCCCTGCAGTTCTCTTGACCCAGGCCTGTGCGTCTCTATCCCAGCTGGTTGTTTGAGGTTCCTAGGGATCTAGTTCCATCTTCAGCTTCTCTCTGCTGACCTGTATTAACCTCTCCAGGTAGCCCCCTTAGACAGGACTTGAAGTAGCCCCATGCTGCATCTTTCATTTGCACCTGGATGTTATCCAGGGGAAAACTCCTGACGACCTCTGGAAGGTCTGGCCCATCCCAGCCCTGTAGCCTCTCTTCTTCACACCTCTGCCCAGCCAGTCTCTGGACCTTTACTCTGGAGAGCGCCAGTCTTCAGACCATGCTGACCCTATAACTCTAAGCGGTACATATCTAGCTCTTTGGGGGTGGTCTGTTGAAGCTTCTGCAGGGCTTGAAGATGGGACAAGCACCCCTCACTCCTCCTTCCTGGTGGGGGTTGCTGAAGCAGGGGTTGCTGAGGCAAGGGCTAACTCACAGTACACTTGCAGCTCTTTGTACACAGTCTCCCCAACTCTCTTATCGCCCAACATCTCACATCCTTGGTGCATGAACAAGGTTTAGAAGTCATCAGTCCAGCTCTGACCCCCTCACTTTTGACAAACCTTACAAAAGGGGATGGTCTCCCACACAACTAACTTCAAAAAGGATCTCATACAAACATTTCCTGTAACATCCTATTCTACCCAGTAAAGAGCAAGGTGACTGCATCTTTGTGCAGAGCAACTGGACACACAATATGAGACAAGAAATGACAGAGTGAGATTTCCTCTAAGCAGGAGGTGGTTTGGGCAACAGTATTTCAAAGAAGAGCATTGCACAAAGGCAAAAGTGAGTAAATACATAGGAGAGGATTTTTATTGTACAGATGGGAGAAGGAACAGATGTTTGAAAGGAGGAGAGTAGGCTTTCACAAGTGAAATATGAAAATGAACAAATCTTAGATAAATAAACTTTGTGCAGTGTACTTAGTCTGTGGGCCTCCTTTTATCCTTTCTAAATAGAATGTCCTATTCTGCTGATTTTATAAATATTATAAATATTATATATTTCCTAAGTAAAGAGATCATTTTAATTACGAATAGTGACAGAAGAGGAAAAAGGTGCTCACTCATTTAGGGCATGAACAGAGGTTATTCTGTGCCAGATCCTAGAGGAATAAAAACCAATAAGATACAGCCTCAACTTGCAGGTAGTTAATTTCTTAGCAGGAGAGAATCTAGAAGGGGCTGTTACAGAAGGAAACCCTGGAAGTGAGTTGTGATAGATAATTGAAGTGCAATGAAAAGCCCTTGTTGGGAAGGCCATTCCAGCCAGAAGGGGTGGCACAAGCAAACACCTCTCTGAAGATTAATGTTGCCTGTAGCATAAACTGAAAAGGTAGGCAGGAGCTAGTTGGATCAGGGTCTCCTCTGCCTCTCTAGGAGATTATATTTTACTCTTTGCAATGAGTAAACTCAGAGCATTTTAAGGAGGAGAAAATGAGAATATTTCTTGAAAGACCCATCTTGGTGGCAGGTTGAAGAGTGACACACAGGATTTCAAGACCAAAAGCAGGGACAAGTGAAGACCACTGCCAGCTCAGGTGAGAGTAGAAGCAGATGAAGAGTTGGGCCAGTTAAAACACTTCTCAGGGAATTAATCCATAATGAAGGCTGCATTAATTAGAATGTAGGCTAAGATTCTATAACAAGGAAACACAAAATATAGTAGCTTAAATGTCTCATAGTACTCCAAACATGTGTGGATGGGCTAGGGCAGGGATCACCAGTGACAGCCTGGGGGCCAAATCCAAACTGCTGCCTGTTTTATAAATAAAGTTTCATAGAAGCCGGACCACGCCCACTCATTTCCCTGTTGGCTATACCTGCTTTCCTTCTACATAGATAGTTGAGTAGTACGACCATGACCTTATGGCAAGAAAGGCCTAAAATATTTGCTATCTGACCCTCAGCTATCCAGTAAACCGCTGGTCTGGGACAATTAGTTTTCTCTGAGTTTCACGTCATCCAGGAATCCAGGCTGGGGTGGTGAGCTCAATTATCTCCAACCGGGACCTTCCACCCTGGATCCAGGGAGTTTACTACAATGGTCACCAGTTCCCAGTCAGAGAGCCCCAGGCTGCTCTCAGCCTAGTAAGTGACCCAGCCCTACACAGCTTCAGAGAAGACTGGGAAATGCAGACTCTAGCGACTTGGCCATAGGTCCAGCTGAAACATCACCGTCACTATCTACTCTAAGACATACATACTCACATTTTGACATCTCTCAAACCAGCATTCATTTTACAGTTATTCTGTCTGGACTGAACTTGTGTTTTTCCAGAGTTGATTTGCATCTGTTTCTTCCGGTAATCTAGGCAAATTCCCAACATGAGACTACTTTAAATTTAATTCTCCGCCTGACAAAAAAACTACAGGAACAGGGGTCAAACTAGCCCTTTTATAATGGCATTCAACTCACCCACGAGGACAGAGCTCTCATGGTCCTGTCACTTCCCAAAGCGCTCCCCTCCTAACCTTACCACAAGAGCAACCAAATAAATTTCAGCTGAGTTTTGAAGGGGACAAACATTCAAATCATAGCAATACCTAAAGGACATAAAATTACTATCTTGAGGAGATGTCTGTACTCCCATGTTCATCACAGCATTATTCATAATAGACAAGATATGAAAACAACCTAGGTGTCCATTAAGAGATGAATGAATTTAAAAAGTGAAGTGTGTATATCTATATCTATCTACCTATCTCTCTAGCTAATGAAATATTACTCAGCCTTAAAAAAGAAAAAAATCCTGCCATTTGCAAAAACATGGATAAATCTTAAGGAATTTACACTAAGTAAAATAAGGTAGTCATAGAAATACAAAATTGCATGAACTCACTTTTATGTGGAATCTGAAAAAGAGTAGATGGAACTCACAGCTACAGCGCGTAGAATGGTGACACCCCCCGGGCTGGGGAAATTGGGATTACTGATCAAATGGTACAAACATGTTTTTAAAAGATGTGTAAGAGCTGGAGACTCAATGTACAGCATGATGACTCTAGTTAATTATTTCATGTATACTTAAACTTTGTTAGTAAAATAGATCTCAAATGAACCCACCTGTATTAGTCCATTTTCACACTGCTGATAAAGACATACCCGAGACTGGGCGATTTACAAAGGAAAGAGGTTTAATTGAGAACTCACAGTTCCACATGGCTGGGAAAACCTCACAATCATGGCAGAAGGCAAGGAGGAGCAAGTCATATCTTACATGGATGTCAGCAGACAAAGAGAAAGCTTGTGCAGAGAAACTCCCACTTTCAAAACCATCAGATCTTGTGAGACTCATTCACTATCATGAGAACAGCCCAGGAAAGACCTGCCCCCATAATTCAACCCCCAACCACGGGGTTCCTCCCATGACATGTGGGAATTGTAGGAGTTACAATTCAAGATGAGATTTGGGTGGGGACACAGCCACATCATATCACCACCACACCAAAAGAAAAAGAGTAACTCAATGAGGTAATTGATGAGCAGCAGGTGGTTTGGGCAACAGTTTAATTAGTTTCATTGTGGTAATAATTTCACAGTATATAAATACATCAAAACATATATGTAAGGTTGTGTACCTTAAATATATATAATTTTTATTTGTCAATCATACCTTAATAAAGGTGGTAAAGATTAAGTGTAATCAAACTAATATCTGTGTGTACATTTTATTTGAAACCATTTAAAATAACTTGTAGATTAAATGTAAAATACAAATTGACATAATTGTTAGTCAAAAAAGTTCTATTGAAGGAGCATGGTGTTAAATCTAGAATTAGATATTTAGCTAAAATACTTTTAATAAATGAAAGTAAATTAAAATATTTTCAAAAGTTAAAAGAAAGAAGAATTGGCTCAGGATTCTTGGTAGTGCATTCTGTTTTGTGTTATCTGTGTGTGATGATTTGGGTGACGGGTGAAACTGCCAAGAGAATTTATTTATATAGCCTATGCATTCATAATCAAGACTTAAAATCAAATGGTATAAATCAAGTCTCAAAATTTAATCTTAAAATCAAGACTGAATCAAATGGTATAAATTTTATCTTTCAACATCTCTAAGAAATGGAAACAATTACCCTCATTTTTTTAACCAGTACTTTTTCTTACAATCAACCATGAATGATGTATAAAAGTGTCCTGCATGTTGAAATGGATATAGTAACTCAAGATACTTTGTTCTTGATGGTGATTTTAAAATGAATATCTTTGTGGATAGGTAAGTGAATGCATTTGTAAATAATAAAAGTATTCAAATAAACTTGCAAAAAAAATTCTCTGTTTGGGATTTTTTTAAAACCACAGTTAGTATGAATTCAGACCACAAATCTAAATGACTAACAGTTCTTGGTTTAAGTTCTCAAGGGAAATTTTCCTTTTTCCTATCTCCACCAGTGTAAGACATGTTATTTTCCAGCCTTTTCTTTTTTTTTTTTTTTTTCATTTTGGTGGATGGCAGGCATACTTCTTGTTTCCCCTCCACTGAGGTGCAGCCTTTGATGTACCACCTTTGTTTGGGTTTTTTTCTTACTGTAAAACAAAACATGGTGCTTCTCACAGTAACAGTGTCTCTGATTTTTAAACACATGGCAAAAGAATAAAAAGGGAGAATGTATACTAGTGGGCAGGTTAGTAGTTTGCTCCAGGTGTTAACACATCCGCTAGAAGTTTTATAAGATGGAGAAAACAAAATACTTACCCAGGCTCTTCCCAGTGAAAGAATTAAGTGAAGTTGGAACAGGCATTTCAAGAGCAGCTGTGTGGTGAGATCCCTGAGGGCCATGCTTGAATCATGAACTGCCTTCTAAGGTATGTATAGGGGTGGTCTGAGTTCATTGTTGGATTTTGTTGTGCTAAGTGGGGTATGGAAAGGTGGAGCAGCATGGAATGGCACCAGGTCTTACAGAAACCATGCATGCCAACAGCTCTTCTTGCCCACTTCTCTGCCACACAACCCCATCATCTAAAACAAGTGAAAATTAATGTAAAATAACAGTCAGTAGGGTCCCCAAACATCTCATCTGCCTGTGGTGGCCACATATCTGAGTATGGTCTTGAGTGAAAGGTGATGAGGGCAGGAACCAGGATGTGGTGATGGAGATGGAGAGGCAGGGATGAGAGTGGAGGAGGTAAAGGTAGTAGGATGGATAGGCAGGAATGGTGGTGACCCTGGTTTCAGGCTGGGGTAACTCTGTGTGTGGCAGTGCTATTAACTGCACAGAAAACACACTCAGAAAAAGAAGCAGATTTGGGACATGGGGTGTAGAGAAAATTTGACTTTTAGGGAGCAGATTATATTTGAGGTATCTGCACATTCAACCGGAAAAGGAAGCAGAAGGGCTAGGAAATGCACACCCTAAACACACTGAAAACAAACAAACAAACAAAACAGTTTTTCTTTACGTGTTAAAGACCATTCAATAATCAATTGGGAATGGATAGAGGAAAGGTGAGATCTCTAAACTTAAGATACAAATAGCAGGCCCAAGTTTGTCAACTAAAAACATTAATAAAATTAGAAATGCCATTCATAATTAAGTGTGTTATATAACATGTTTGTCATTCCTACTCCTTCTAAGAACCCCATAAGATAAACACTATCATATCCATGGTGGAAAAGAAGTTCCAAGCTTTCAAGTAACTTGTCAAGGACACTCTGTAGGTCTTACCATTATCACCACAATGCCTAGCACGTAACAGGAACTCAGTAAATATCAGTTAACTGACAAACTTCAGCTGCATAATGAGAAACTAAGCCCCGATTTGGACGGAGGTCAGAACTCTTTCCACCAGCCAGACTGCCTCACCTGGTAGACAGCTGCTCTTTTCTTAACACCATTTGTCGTCTTGGTCTCCAGGATGTCTTCTGCTGTTTATTGTTCTCCAAGTTTCTCTGTCCTTTCCTTCACTTCTCCTCCCGTTCTTCCTATCCTTCTTCCTTAGTTCTATAGCCCTTTCTTGATCTACTAACACTTCTTCTCTTAGAAATGACCTAAAATGATTTATACATCATGGAATTAGCACAGTAAAACATTAAAAACAAAACAAAACAACAACAAAAACTTAAAACATCAAAACAAAAAAGTGAGATCTTAAAATAAGAATTCATATGCTTCAAAGCTCATATAAGACAAGTTTAATTTTTCAAATAGAAGCGAATTTAAATTAGGGGAAATGCTTTCCCAGAGCACAATATATAAACATTGTGAACTTGGAGCATCATTAGGATGGGGTTGATATCACAGTGTGGTTACAATCTTCTCTGGCTATACAATTTTTTTGTTAATTTAGGGTGTACCTGTTTTACTGCTGCCTTTTATTTTCTAAGTGTTAGCTCTAATACTTTGCAGAGAATTTTCTCTTCGATTATAATGGTCACTATTGGCCTTCTTCACAACATCTTATCACATCTTCCACTTCAAATTTTGATTTGAGGAAACATTTTCTAGCATAAGCACCATTATGCAGTCAATGTTTGTATAATGTATTGTTATAGGATATAAAGAAGATTTTAATCTGGTTAATAGGGACAGTGGTCAGCAGAATTCCCTGCAGAAGTACTGATGCTTGTGAACGACACTTTGGTTCACATGATTGTGCTTAGGAGAGCAGCTATTTCTGTTCACAAGATAACTTTCGCCATGAAATGAAAATAGCATGAATGTATTCAATCAACTAGCTAGCTTTTTTGATGGGGAGAAAGCTAAGGGGTGATTAGAATTATTTCCTTTTTTGTACATAAAGCAAAACTTAATTTCATATGACATTATTTGACATACACTGTAACTACATACATTTGATAAAAATCAAGGAGGTCTTGCTTTTCAGGACTTTTCAGCAGAATGAAAAGGATTATTTCTCCATTCTCCTGGCATATCTCAAGCAAAATGTTGAATGCACACACTATATATTTTTTTAATTCAATGATGATGGGAAAGCAGAGAATGTAGGAAATTAAGGAAATATGGTGTCAGTCAACTGTATGCCATCTTGTAATATTAATTTCTAAAAATATTCTCTGAAAAAAAGTGAAATAATCCTACCTTTCCAGCCCTTTGATTTTAACACTATTAATAACAAAATGTATCATCAAGGGTTTTGTCCTGCAAAGGCAAAGGCCTTCACTGGATTAGAAATGAGACAATGTAACAAGAAAGATGGGGAAAATATAAACTAGGTACTTCAGGCTCACAAGATAATTTAGGTCATCTGGAGACAGTTTGGTTTCATAAATCAATGATTTCTAATCTCTTGTCATGAACAATACATGCTAATAGAAAGTGAAGCTTTTACAATTGTTGAACTAACTTACACACCCACCAACAGCGTATAAGTGTTCCTTCTTCTCTGCAACCTCACCAGCACCGATTACTTTTTGACTTTTTAGTAACAGCCATTCTGACTGGTGTGAAATGATATCCCATTGTGGTTTTTATTTGCATATATGCTTTTTTTTTTTTTTTTTTTTTTTTTTTTTTTTTTTTTTTTTTTTTTTTTGAGACGGAGTCTTGCTCTGTGCCCCAGGCTGGAGTGCAGTGGCGCGATCTCGGCTCACTGCAAGCTCCTCCTCCCGGGTTCACGCCATTCTCCTGCCTCAGCCTCCCGAGTAGCTGGGACTACAGGCGCCCGCCACCTCGCCCGGCTGATTTTCTTGTATTTTTAGTAGAAGCGGGGTTTCACCGTGTTAGCCAGATGGTCTCGATCTCCTGACCTCGTGATCCGCCCGTCTCGGCCTCCCAAAGTGCTGGGATTACAGGCTTGAGCCACCACGCCCGGCCTATTTGCATATTTCTAATGATCAGTGATGTAGAGCTTTTTTTTCATATGCTTGTCAGCTGCATATATGTTTTCTTTTAAATAGTGTCTTCTTCATGTCCTTTGCCCACTTTTTAATGGGGTTGTTTGTTTTTATCTTATAAATATATTTAAGTTTCTTATAGATGCTGGATATTAGACCTTTGTCAGATGCATACTGGCAAAAATTTTCTCCCATTCTCTAGGTTGTCTGGTTACTCTGTTGATAGTTTCTTTGGCTGTGCAGAAGCTCTTTAGTTTAATTAGATCCCCTTTGTCAATTTTTGCTTTTGTTTCAATGGTTTTTGGTGTCTTCATCATAAAATCTTAACAAAATCCCTTGACACAAGGTTATCTATTTACAAACCTGCATATGTACCTGCACAACTTGAACTTTAAAATTTAAAAAGTGAGTTTTTGTTTTCTGCTTTTTTTTTTTTCTTTTTTTCGAGACAGAGTCTCACTCTGTGGCCATGCTAAAGTGCAGTGGCACAATCTTGGCTCACTGCAACCTCCACCTCCTGGGTGCAAGCGATTCTCCTGCCTCAGCCTTCTGAATAGCTGGGATTACAGGCAAATGCCACCACACCCAGCTAATTTTTGTATTTTTAGTAGAGACGGGGTTTCACCACGTTGGCCAGGATGGTCTCAATCTCTTGACCTCACGATCTGCCCGCCTTGGCCTCCCAAAGTGCTGGGATTACAGGCGTGAGCCACCGCGCCCGGCCCAAGAAGTGAGTTTTTTTAAAAAACCAAATCTTAGAAGAGAAATTGTTTGAAATGTAATACATGCTGAGGAAATAACCAGATTGAAGATGACTGGAGTGACTAACACATCTGTAGTGCACATTGTAGCATGCAGCTGAGATCGCCCTTTCAGAATGAAGGCGCTCATTGCCCCAGCTGTTGAGCGAGTTGGCTGCTCATTGCTCACCCATGAACCCCTCCACAGGAACTGCCCTCTATCAAAGGAAACTGCCTTGCCCATGTTTGCACCTCCTTTCCAGCGGCAGCCTATGTCTAATTACTGGTTGTGGGGTACAAAGGCCTGCTTTCTTGCCTCAGCTGGGATCCCCAGCTCCTTATTGACCATTCAAAGCCTCAGTTGCAATTGCATTGCAGTTCCACTTTTCCCACTGCCCAGTTTTGCTTTCCTCACTCCTTACCAGTGTTGTTGAGAGCACTCCTCAGTAAACCTCCTGCATCCAAATGGGCATCTCAGAGTATATTTCCCAGGGACTCAAGTTACAAAAACAGTAAAGAAAAAGTAAATTGGTTTTTAGAATAAGCCTTCATGTAGTGATCAAAAAACTATTTCCCTGTTTTTCATTCAAAGATAATAAAGAAAATACTTGAGACAATTAAAGTCAAGTAATAAGTAGCCACAAGGATTTAGAAATGATGCCTATCAGGGCCAGGTGCAGTGGCTCTAGCCTGTAACTCCAGCTACTCAGGAGACTGAAGCAGAAGGATCACTTCAGGCCTGGAGTTCAAGACCAGACTGGGCAACATAGTGAGACTCCATCTCTAATTTTTTTTTTTTTTTAATTAGCTGGGCAAGGTGACTCACTGCAGTGAACTATGATCGCAGCATCACACTACAGCCTGGGTGACAGAGACCCTGTCTCAAAACAAACAAACAAACAAACAAACAAAGAAACAATGCCTTACATATATTCAATCCTCAGAAGAGGGGTCTGCGCTGAATCTAAGAAGTTAACAGGCAAGTTTATCTCAGCCATAGTACTGGAAAATCCAGTTTCTTAGGCTGATTCTGTTCTGCTTGAAATGCTGTCAGCCTAAGAAACACGCAGAGGTCTCCAGTGATTGACTAGATGTGATGCACAAATGCAGTGGAGAAATCTAGTCTGAATACATTGTCAAGTGGCAAAGAAAATGGAGCTCTCTACTGAAAATGCTCCAGTTTGGGTGAAGTTTTTTCCATCAATCTTTAATTGGGTGGAGAAAAAACATATGTGATTCTTATTTCATAATAATATACTCTTTCTTCCAAAAGTACAATACACACTACAAAATAATATTTCCACTTTGAAAGTTAATTTTCACAATAGGCCTGTCAAGTAGGCAAATTTCTTTCCCCTGGTTTTGTAATCATCCTCTTTATCTCCCTACATGCCCTATTTACAAACCCAATCTTCCTCTCATCACTGCCCTTTTTCACCCCATCAACACCCACAAACACCTATTACATCTAATTTTTCTTTACCTTCCTCCCACTCTCATCCAAGCTAATGGGTTTCCTCCAACACAGCTTCTTACAGGTTAAACTATACGTTTGATGCTAATCAACTGGTAAGAAGCTTCCTAGAAACTTCCTTACTCATTACAGAGGCGTGTCAAAAGCATAAGGGTTCAACTTGCAAGACATGACCTGTTAATGAGTTGTGAAATCAATTTATTTGCTTTTGATTAGCACTAAAAATAATGAAATTGGAAATATCAGAGTTCCTTACATATAGTTAAGGATAAAGTTTCAGCTATGTACATGTATGTGTTTACTGGGTTACTACATAACAGGTTCCTTCAAGAAAGTTGAGTTGCAGTCAGAAAAGTTGAAAAAGCACTGAGGTAGAAATTTCGAGAAAGAGGGAGCATTCCCCAGAGTCAAATGCAGCAGACAGTTCTAGAAAGGTAAGAGCTGAATCAGTGTCCATCGGATGTGGCCCCACAGAGGTCTGCTGACCTGGCTAGAGCAGTTCCACCATGCTGTGGATGGGAGCCAGAGTTTTCACGGTAGTGCGTGGAAACTTAGAAGCGGGGAGAACAAGAATACACCTGTTTTAAGAACCTTGGCAGAGAAGAGTAAGGAAGACAACGATGGAGGGGACTTAAGAGTCTATTTCTCAGGGACTCAGAAGTTAAAAGTAAAGCAAAAAGTAAATTGGTCTTTAGAATAAGTCTTCACGTAGTAATCAAAAAACAATTTTCCTATTTGCCAATTCAATTTTCTATTCCTAATTCAAAGATTGTAATGAAAATACTTGAAACAATTAAAGTTGAGTAAAAGTAGTCACAAAGATTTAGAAACAATGCCTATCAGGGCTGGGTGCAGTGGCTCTAGGTTGTTGAGCTAGGTGATCAAGGTTTTTTGCTCATTTAGAATGGTATTTAAACATGCTTATAGAAGCTGCTGAGATGGGACAAAATGGATCATTGATGGAGCAAACTCTAAAAGAAAAAGGATCAGAGAGTGGCTGGAAGAGCTAGCTGTGATGAGGAAGTGAGGTCTGGGAGAGGACAGAGTCCAGCAAAGGCATTCTGTGGGTGTGGGTAGCAGGGAATAAAAACTAGCAATTCACTCATGAAAGCCTTTATTTCCTCCATAAAAGAAGACTGACATTCAGTATCTAAATGTACTGCCTTGGCCATTTAAAAAATATTGCATCTCTTCCTACAGGATGCTAGATAGTTTCATTCATGGAGTGTACACATCATGCAATGATGTTGCTTAGCCAGGCATACAGCCCATCCTTTAAGAAAATTGAACAGAAATGTAAGATAACACTAGGGTCCCCAAACATAATAGCATTGGGACCCAAGAGATTGTTGAGGGTGTGCTACAGCTCCTGAGCAGCCTGAGAAGGGGGTGGCCCCAGGCATTTGTTGCAAAGCATCCCAGTGTTGGCATAGCAAGTGGCAGGGCAGGTCTTGCTGTTGGTAGGGAACAAGAGAGGCTCTCTGAGTTTTGCCCATTTGTCCAGACTGGTGTCTGGCTGTGATAACCAGGCGACACATCCAGCACCCTCTGGTGGCAAAAGATAGCAGGTTGCACCTATTGACTGACTAGAGGCAGAAACCCCTGCAAACTGTCAATAAAGGGTCAAATAATCAATATTTTTGGCTTTGAGTGCCATTTGGTCCCTGCACATTTAAAAAGGGACATATTCATGTTCCAAGAAAACTTTATTTATAAAAAGAGGCAATGGGTTATAGTTTAAGAGCCCCTGGACTTGAGTATTTTAATAGGAATGCTATCAAAAAAGTTTGATGTTATTCCCAAAGCAAATGGTGGCCCAGGGAAGGGCATCATTTAGATAGCAGCCACCTACATTAAATAAGCCCTAAAGACGCAAAAATTATGAATATATTATATGCATAATTATGCAATATCATAAATGATTAGAACTACTACTCAGATCTCTAGAGAAGTAGTTTTATGATACATATAATATTGCTTTATATGATAAAAAAAGGGAGTTTCTAAAATGTGTGTATTGGTCTATGTATTACCATATATTTCCATACCAGTTACCTATTTTGAGGATCATCCTTAGTGTGACAAGGGGATAATGCATTTGGAGAGAGTCATGAAACCTTGGAACAGTTGAATAAGGCAACTTGTTTCCTAAGGACACTAAAATGATTGTCATGCTACATGAAGAATACAGATGAGGTTGGAGATCCTGAGCTTGGGTGTTTCCCAATCTGAAATACCAAGATTGGAAGATTTCTTCCAAAAGCCCAGGTGTAAGGACAGATTGTGGGTTGGGAGATTTGTGACCTGAATGTCAGGCACAGATTTTGTTCCTGCTCACTGAAAGTCCACGGTGTGTGGGCTGATAAGCCACCAGGCAAGTCAGGAAGTGTTAATATATTCTAACTACGTCAGCCATCTGCATTTTCAGTCTTCCCCTTAGGCACTCACCCAGAGGCAAGTATGCTTTCTACTTCTGTTAGCACTTCCTCTACTCCTATTAGCTTGTATAGATTAGCAAGAAGAGCCTAAAGGTCAGCACATCGCTAAGGAGACCAGATGTTCTTGTGACTCCCCATATGGAGCAAATACGATGCATTTCAGGATAGCAAAAAGAGTGGTAATTGCTAAAAACCTTCTATGTGCTCTGTCATCTAATTCTCTAGAAAGTCTTGAAGTAAGTATTATTCCCATTTTACAGATGAGTTCACTAAGACTTGGGGAAATTAAGAAAAATCTCAAGGTCACAACATTAAGTAAGTGCCACAGCTGGATTTAAATCTGCTTAACTCCAAAGCTCCTGCTCCTTCCAGCACACTAGAGCAGTGGTTCTCTAAGTATGTTCCCTGGACCAGTAGCAGCAGCAGCACCTAAGAACACGTTAGAGGTGCAAATTCTCAGGCCCCACACTAGACCTACGGAATCAGACTCTGAGCGTGGGGTCCAGCAATCTGCTTTAACACTGACACCAGGGGGTTCCAATGCATGCTCAAGTTTGGAAACTGCTGCGCAATACAGCCTTCAAGAAGAAGAGGATACTGCAGTAGGTGCCAGGTTACATGAGAGTGTGCAAGACAGGGTCAGCCACACTGAGCAGCCCTGGACAAACCTAAGGAGCTAAGGATAGAGATAACTCTTCTCTAGCTGTATGCCTGACTGAGCAACATCACTGCATGATGTGGTTTTTCTGCCCCCCACATTGTACCAGTTCTTTAAAGAGCCAGTAGCTATGATAGCAGAAAAAAAACCATATCAGAGCTTCACATCTGGTTGTCAACATCATTTCTTCTAACAACGTAATTGCTACATGGATTTGCTCTCATTGAGATGTGGAATAAAAGGTTAGGTAATTTACCAAGGGTCAAGTGACTACAGATGACAAACCCTGGGTTTCCCAAGGACTGCTGCTACCCAGGTCCCAGGGGCACACGCCCTTTACCTGCTGGCAGGCATTAAGATGAAGACAGGCAGCCATTGTTGGGGAGGGAGTTGACATCAAGCTGGTATCTCATCTAGCTCGTGACTTTTCTACATTGAACACCTTCCAGGTGTCCCGGTGAGAACACAACATGGATGAGGCTTACTTTACATCTGTCAGAGCCCTGGCAAATGCCTTCCCGGGTGCCTCTGGCATTCTCTGTGAGAAAGAGAGTCACAGCCTGACAACTCCCATAGCCATCAATGGCAATGCTCCTGACCCTCAGACATTCCGAAAGGATTAAAACCAAGAGCAATCCCAACCTAACAGACCCAGCCCATAGCTTCTTCTTGAAACTTTCCAAACTAACCCCGAAACTTGCCCCACCCATTACGCCTCTGGGCCAATGGGCAGGACCAAAATTCAGGAAGAACATTCAATGCCCAGACAAGTAACCATGTTGTTTTGTTTTTCCAAGCAGTGCTGAGAGAGGTTTAAACAAACAAGCACTCACACCTACAGCTAAGCAAGGGCAAGAAGCAGCAGCCAGGTGTGGGAACATGAACGCCAAACACTCGGGATCCAGACAGTCTCCCAGGAGAGCCCATTTCCAATGAATACTTTCTTCAGATGCTCAGTGAAGTGCAGTCCCATGGGGTGCCTGGGCAACTGCTGGCAAGCAGCTTGTTTAGTAAGACTTCATTTATGACTTACCTTGAGAAAGCCTCAAAAGAGAGGCATTTGCAGACTCTGCATTTACTGGGCATCAGGTGTGGGGTGTCACTCTATTATACCCTGTTACAAGCCGGGTTTCTTGCTATGGGAAGACTCCATAGGACCTTCTCTTTCTATCACCAGGGTGGTGGAGCCAGTTTCAAATAAGATTAAACATTGCTTAGTCACACAAGTTTTCTATTCTTCCTGTTTTCTGATTCTTTGATTAAATGAGAGATCCTAAAGGAGCAATCATTATTTGTCAAATCTTTCACAATAACACATTATAAAAGGAGGATTCTTTAAATAATAAATTATGAGTCATCTTTCTCATTTCCCCCAAATGGCATGAAGGTCAAGTTGCAGCACCATAGATTTCCAAGTGTTCATTATCTGTCTTTTCTCCAAGGGTAGGCTATTAAAGGTAGTGAGTATTAAAAGTCATTCCTAACTAATTAGCTCACTCTGGAGCTAACTGCCAATTTTCAGAATATGCTGAAGCTTTCTCAGAGAGCTGATTACCAAACTGTCACTCCAGTTAATGTTGAAAACATTATCAATTTTTTTTCCCACTAGCCAAATACTTTATCTTCCAAGTTTCTTAGAATTTGCACAGTTTGAGATGGCAGAACAAAGACCCCCATGAACATTTCCATAGCACTTAGCCAGCCCAGGACAACATACAGGAAGTGAGTGAAGGTGGTGGGAGGGTTAGAGCAGTGGTTCCAAATTTTTTTGGCACCAAGGACCAGTTTCATGGAAGATAATTTTTCCACAGACCAGTGAGGGGGGATGGCATCAGGATGATTTAAGTCCATGACACTTACCATGCACTTTATTTCTATTGTTATTACATTATAATATATAATAATACTATATATATATTAATTATATATATTAATTATATATAATAAAAATTATACAACTCATCATAACGTAGAATCAGTGGGAGCCCTGAGCTTGTTTTTCTGCAACTCGATGGCCTCATCTGGGGGTGATGGGAGACAGTGACAGATCATCAGGCATTAGATTTTCATAACAAGCATGCAACCTAGATCCCTTGCATGTGCAGTTCACAATAGGGTTTGTGCTCCTATTAGAATTTAATGCTGCTGCTGATCTGCCAGGAGGCGGAGCTCAAGCGGTAATGCTTGCTGGCCCACTGCTCACCTCCTGCTGTGCGGCCCAGTTCCTAACAGGCCAAGAACTGGTACCTGGCCCTGGGGTACAGGTTGGGGACCCGTGGGTTAGAGAATGCAGAATCACAGTGTTTGCAACCACTAGACACAAACGAAGGCCCAATTCTGCATCAATTTCATTAAATTTCACTGAGTTCCATGCCAGTCTTTGTCTATAAATTAGGTCTACGTAATTTTGACAAAAAACGGAACCATCACCATTATGATAAATACAAATTTAAATGCAATTACATGTTAAAGTGCTTTGGCTGGGAGTGGGGAGCAAAGTAAAATAAAGGGGTGATTGAAATGTCAATGGAGATGTGAATTTGAATTCCGATTTTGTCCCTTACTGTTTGATCTTGGGCAAATTCCTAAAATTATTTGAGTCTTAATTATCTGCTTTGCACAAAGGAAATGGTACCATCTACCTCATGGTGGTATTCTGGAAAGCTGAGGCTGTGTTCAGCTAGGTCAGTGTAGGGCACATGGTTAAGTACTCAGTGAATGGCTGCTGTAGTTCATAGTAGTGTCTTACTGTAAAAAAGGGCAGCTCGTTTTTTTGTTTAGAAGTTAATTGTTGATGCTGCAAAAGAAACTTGGGGCCGGGCACAGTGGCTCACGCCTGTAATCCCAGCACTTTAGGAGGCTAAGGCGGGTGGATCACTTGAGGCCAGGGGTTTGAGACCAGCCTGGGCAACATGGCGAAACCCTGTGTCTACTAAAAATACAAAAATTAGCCAGGCATGGTGGCGTGCACCTGTAATTCCAGCTACTCGGGAGGCTGAGGCAGGAGAATCATTTGAACCTGGGAGGCGGAGGTTGCAGTGAGCTGAGATTGCACTGCACTCCAGCCTGGGTGACAGAGCAAGACTCTGTCTCAAAAGAAAGAAAAAAAAAAAAAGAAACTTGGAGGATTGACCCAGTCAGGTTCTTGTCCAGTCAGAACTCAAGAGCCCTTGGCTAAAATCCATGCTTGTCACAATGGCTACCCACTCTCGGAGTTTAAAGTTAACACTATCCTTCTGGCCAACTGCCAGGCCAACTGCTAGACACAAAACCTCATCTCCAATCTTCCACACAGCCCACTGAATACAAGTAACAGATCAGGTTCTTCTGGTTTCCTTTTCCCACCAGCTGTCTGCTTTTTAAAAAAGGAAACCACTCCAATAAGATGGGAGTGTTCTCTACATGCCCCACGTCAGGCTGCACTAATTTATTTGTTCCAGCAGGTTTTTCTCCGTGGATGATCCATGTCTTAAATTGACTCGTCCCTCCTGATATATGAAAGCCTCCATTGAGAGAAAGGAGACAGAACAAAGCAAGAGGTAAAAAAGGAGATGTTATGAAAATCCAGGGTGAAAGAGAGAGACAAGGCAAAATGAGCACCAGAGACCTGAACCTAGAAAACCGAGGTTATGACAAAGAGGGGGACATTTTCTGGAAAAGGAGACCCTATCCTCAACTAGCTGTCTCATGGTTTCTTGGCAGGATCTAGTTTTACCTTAAGGACAGCTACTTAGTAAGTCTGGTTAAAATGAGGTGGTTACCATGAGACCATTGCTAGACCTACCATTAAGTAAGCACACAGGACAAATTAATATCTCCACCATCCATTACATAATGCAGGAGTCTATATATAAAACCACAGGCGAAACAGTTTTCAAATAAAGTTTTCTCCATCAGAACTAGTGTGTGTCCTCATTCCTGAGAACACTACCCATCTGATGACACACTGTTGGCTTGGTGGCAGGAATTGCAGAGCTGCTAATAACACTACTATAACAACAAAAACAGCAAGACCTGTAATAACAGCAGCCACCCACTTCCTGAGAGCGTATGTTTTATGTATCCCACTTAATCCTCACTCTAAGCCTGAAAGGAGTATATTACTGCCCCATTTTAGAGATGAAGGACCTGAGGCCCAGAGAGGTTAAACAGTTTGTCCAAACCTACGTGGCACGCTGGGATTCAGACCTATATCCATATGCATGATTCCACTGGCATGTTGACTCAAAAACTGTAAATCCAAAGCAGTTTTAAAAAACACATTTGCTTGCTTTTCTAGAGCTTTTAAAAAAATGCTTCATTGTGCACTTTCTTATAGATGTATTTTAAAACATAATATATATATTTTAAATACATGCATAACACATTTGGTTCCTTATAAATGCCTTAGTCTTGTGTTTCTAATTATTGAAGTTAAGTGATAGCTATAGGAGGGTCAATGATTATTCTACTTTTGTATGTTTTGAATTTTCCGTAATAAAGTTACGTTTAATTGGCTCTTTGGAAAATTGGATGAGGTAAGACAACAATAATGGTGAAGTGAGATTTCAACTCTCCATGGATGTCACTGAGTGGCAATGTCCCTAATCGCCTTCTATTAATAAGCAGCTGCAATGCAGTCCCTTGAGAGTGCTGCTGCAGCCCTGCCACACACTAGCAGCATGCCCAGAGCACAGCATCACTCATTTTCTTTTTTTCTCTAAGACAGTCTTGCTCTGTCGCCCAGGGTGGAGTGCAGTGGCACGACCTGGACTCACTGCAACTTCTGCCTCCCAAGTTCAAGCAATTCTCCTGCCTCAGCCTCCTGAGTAGCTCAGATTACAGGTGCGTACCACCAGGCCAGGCTAATTTTTTGCATTTTTAGTAGAGACAGCTTTTCACCATGTTGGCCAGGCTGGTCTCGAACTCCTGACCTTGTGATCCGCCCGCCTCAGACTCCCAAAGTGCTGGCATTACAGCTGTGAGCCACTGTGGCCAACCAAGCGTCAGTCATTTTCACCAGAGCAGGACTGGCTGTTCAGAGTAACTCTCAGACACAGAATTTTCCCAGCCTTCACCCCATTCACTAAGCATGTCTTGTTGGGTGTGGTAGATTTCACAGGAGATGGCAGAAGTGCTGCTGTGAGAGGCTGGTGTGAGTGATCCCACCTTGCCTGCTCACCTCATTGACAGCCAGCTAGTATGTTTTCAGACAGAAAGATTGGGTCACTCAGGACCATTCCTCCAAACTCTCCAGAAAAAAGACAATATCCAGGCAAACATTTTATGATTTCTTAGCAATCCCTCTTTTCATTATCAATGACTTTATTTCCACTTCCTCTCTTTTTTTTTTTTTTTTTTTGTTGGCTCTTTTACCCACTGAGGCATTATTTTCTTGCTAAAAAGAAGAAATAACTAGCTATGGGAAAAAAAAAAAAAATAAAAGTGGGTGAACAGGTCATACTAACCTCCTTTCCTGCTTTCACCTGTCACTCCCACAAGACAAACAGCCAGCCATATACTGTACTCCTCCCTTTCCTAAAGGAAGGGCTGGATGGGGACGGGGGAGGGGCACTGACAGAGAAAGGTATCCTTTCACATAATCAAGTTTTTCTTCTAACTACGAGAGGGGCCTTCTTGGAAACGGCTTGGCATGTTCTCAGGGCAGAACTGTCTGGTTGATGCTGTTTCCACTGTGAAGCTTCAGTTTGGTTCCAGAACCCTGAAGTTCAAGAGCACTACAGGGTCCCCAGCATAAAAGATTAAGATGAAAGTGACATTTTCCTCTCAAAGGAAGAGGGGAAACAAACAAAATCCCCCAAAATGAAAACAAAAAGCAAACCAAGTGAAAATGAACTAAAGGAGACAGGCCAAAGGAAATAAACTAGGTGCGTGACGTTTCCTAGGAAAATGTAAGCACACACATGCCATTCTGTCCACCTCCAGTCCAGAAAAGCCATGATGAACTGAGTAGTAAAGGATGGGCTTTATATAAAAAAAAACAAAACACGCCATGCAAGTTCTACTTGTTCTTCCACGTCAAGACAATTCCCATTAAATAAAACAATTTGCTTATATATAATCAGTCCATGAGTTAGTGGCATCATCTTTATAAGGTTAAAACAAAATAGAGGATGTCAAAAAACCTTAAAATAGAGAAAAGAAAATTGCTATGCACAGATTAGGGAGCAAGGTATAAAATTGACCAGCCGAAACTCACTTATATGCTACGTACTTTCAGCTCCATAAATAGTTTTTAAAATACACACATATTTACATACACACAGCCAAAAAAGCTAAGTGAACCCAATAAGTAAATATATAGAAGTAAAAGAAAGTATTGTATTTGGTTGGTTGAAGACGGGTTTCTAAGCAGTCCACTTGGCCAGACTGCCACAACCCAAAATTACTAGCCAGAGTCAAAGGCAATTCTGGGCTCTGCCCTGTGTGAATGCAAGTCCCACAGGAGGTCACTCACAACTGATGGGTAATTTAAATATGTAATAGACCAGAGCACACTGCCAAAGAATTTGGCTACCTGCTATCACTTGAACATACAAAGTAATAATTTTTAAAAGCTGTATGGCCAATGTCCAGGAAGAATTTATTTCTTGGAGAAAAAAAATATATATATGATTTTCCTAGACACCACACAGTGACTGGCACTTTTCATTTCTCTTTTATCACAGCATACAAAAAAGAAGTCAACAGAAACACACCAAAACTTTTCCCAATATCCCTTAAATTTGCAGATTTAAAATTAAATCTTGAAGCAGTATTTTCTGATACTTTGATTCAAACTCTATTTACAAATTAAATTGCACTTATAAAGATAGCAACATTTCTATTTTGATAGGTTATTTTGCTTTATTGTGGTTGTATATCTGGATATAAAACTTTTAAAGCTTTCTTGAATAAAAATCATTCTTTTGCAGTACATAATTTATTTGCCCACTGAATGTCTGAACCAGTTTTCTCTTTTTGTGCTTTTCTGATCTATTTTATTTTACAAATGGCACATACCATCAGAGTAGGTGCAGTCTGACACTGCGCTCATTATGAGAGACTTATTCAGAAAAAGTTAAAGTGTAAGGAATAAAATATTAGCAGTCAAATCCTTTGGTTCATCTTTTCAAAAAAGAATCAACCGATACAATTACAAATCATTGATAATTCATCTTTTTGGTTAAAAACAAATCCGCCAGGTAGATTACTGATTAAAATACAACACTGCTTTAAAATACCACATTCCTATTCTCATCTCACTGTTCAGAGATGCCATTGTTTACAACTGATTGGACATGACACAGGATACAGTAAGGCACAAGTGGATGGTACAAATAAAAACAAATACTTTAGGACTTGTTTCTCTGCACAAATACTAAAATATGTACCGTCTTCAAGATAAAATAACAAAAAAGAAATACATATTTTTGTTACGAAATACCTATACAAAATTTTAAAATTTACACCATCTGAGCTGCCAAAAAAGGTTTAAAAAGTATCCATTTTTCCCCATACATAAAACTATCTCTCATCAGTAGGTCCAAGGGAACCTGGGGGATTCAAAATGTCCCAGCACTTTATGGAAGGGAGTAGGATAAAAATTCCCCTTTCTGCTCTCCCTTATCCCAACATAAGACAAAAACAAAGGTCGTATGTTTACAGTAGTGTATTCTACTTATTACAAACAACTGAAATTAAAAAAAAAAAAAAATCACGCCGGGAGACCACTGGTGGCTGACTGGTTGCGGGACGAGTAAGGCACTTCCTGGGAGACAGCAGCTTCCCCACACTCCACGGGAGGATGGCGCGCGGGGGCTGGTTAGCTAAGACAAGGAGCACGTGAGGCTCCCCGGAAGCAGACAGGAACGTCTGGACAGCAGAGGAAGACACAGGAGGTAAAACTCGGAGGTGAAACTCTACACAGAAGTGGTCACTCGGTCAATGGCATGATTGACCTCGTTTTTGTTTGAGTCCAGTCCTTTAGCAGCATTCATGTCATTCCGTAAATTCTCCACTGTCTTTTTCATGTGCTTTAACTCCCCTGGGTGTGGAGTGGCTCGCCTTAGAAGTGTTCTCTAAAAACAAACAGTGGAGTGAGTGTTTTGGTTTTATTCCACTACTTCTTCAAAACATGCAGCTTCAAGGCATTTGCATTCCAATACAAATGTTACCTTCTTAGAAATTCTGAGTTAAAGCGGGTGGAAAAGCTTTCTTTGGAGGTATGGGCATTTATCAACTGCTCACTGGTAGTTAAGGGAAAGGGAAAGTGTTCCATATAACTTACCTCGTTACTATAGAAGGATTACTTTTAGAATAAAAGAATACTTATAAATATATGAAATTACTATAAAATAAAAATCTCTTGGCCGGGCGCGGTGGCTCAAGCCTGTAATCCCAGCACTTTGGGAGGCCGAGACGGGCGGATCACAAGGTCAGGAGATCGAGACCATCCTGGCTAACACGGCGAAACCCCGTCTCTACTAAAAACACAAAAAATTAGCCGGGCGAGGTGGCGGCGCCTGTGGTCCCAGCTACTCGGGAGGCTGAGGCAGGAGAATGGCGGGAACCCGGGAGGCGGAGCTTGCAGTGAGCTGAGATCTGGCCACTGCACTCCAGCCTGGGCGACAGAGCGAGACTCCGTCTCAAAAAAAAAAAAAATAAAAAAAAAAAATAAATAAAATAAAATAAAATAAAATAAAAATCTCCATAAGCAGCAAGAACAGTTATTTTAAAATTTAGGACATAATTATAGGGTGTGGGGAAAGAAAAAGATAAAAGAGTAAATAAAAAATCCTAAATTAAAGTCACTATAATGTTCTACTATTACCCAAAGCAATTCTGGCTTTTTTCAACCCTTGAGGCATGCAAGAAAAAGGAAATCAAGAGGGAAATATTTCCTTTTCTTATTTTGCTGCTGTGTGTACTATTTCTATGACCTACTGATGAAAGTTCACACTCTTCTAATAAAGACTGGAAGTTAAGTAACAGGGTATGAGTAATTTTTAAAATATTATTTAATATGATACATGATCTTTAGCTCATAAAACAGCGTGTACATCTTTTAAACGGCCTATCCAAGCGCTTTAGGGGGAACCAAACTAGCTTAACAAAATACTGGAAGAGGCAATGAAGTAACTGGTGATAATCACACTCTAACAAGTCTTGAGGTGAGTATTAAAGAGTCATTGACAGTGAGTAATTTTATCATCCCTAATTTGCGTTTTGCCCTTTATGATTGTATAGGCCTAAAATCCCATTTGGTGACAACTGGAATAACAAAGACTGTAGGCAAAAATTTAAAAACTGCCTTTGTTTTGGGGGCTGCAAGTACCCTCTAAGTTCTGCTTAAGAAAAATCTCAATTAGTTTAAGGAATTTAAGAAACCAAAGTCAACTGCTAGGAAGATGTCAAGCCTTGTCACCAACACCTAGAGATGCTGGATGTCTGAGAGACATTTTCAAGTACAGATGAAGGTAAGGGTGACTGGTATTTTCCAATTTCTGAACAAAAACTTGTTAACTAATCCAACTAAGATCCTAAGCCCTCTACAAGAAGACTAAGGTGAGCTGGTTACATGAAGAAGGCACAGAGGTCTGGCACTAAGTCAAATCATGGAAAGTAAATGGAGTCAACATGGGAAGAGACAGCATTCACTGGGAACAATTTAAAAAAAAAAGTTTCAGTGGGAGGGAAAACTATCACAAATAAAAAGCAGCACCATAAAAGCAGCACAACACAACAATAAGAGGCCGGGCACAGTGGCTCACGCCTGTAGTCCCAGCACTTTGGGAGGCTAAGTGGGGAGGTCACTTGAGTCCAGGAACTGTAGACCAGCCTGGACAACATGGTAAAATGCCATCTCTACAAAAAATACAAAAATTAGAGGGGCATGGTGGCAGGTGCCTGTAATCCCAGCACTTTGGGAGGCCAACATGGGTGGATCACTTGAGGTCAGGAGTTCAAGACCAGCCTGACCAACATGGTGACATCCTGTCTCTACTAAAAATACAAAAAATTAGCTGGGTGTGGTGGCAGGTGCCTGTAATCCCAGTTACTAAGGAGGCTGAGGCAGGAGAATCGCTTGAACCCGGGAGGCAGAGGTTACTTGAGAGGCTGAGGTCGGGGGATGGCTTGAACCCAAGAGGTGGAAGTTGCAGTAAGCTGAGATCACTCCATTGCACTCCAGCCTGGGTGACAGAGGGAGACTCTGTCTCAAAAAAGAAAAAAAAAATGAGTTCCATTTGCCTCATTTACCTTTTGTGACTGAGTACCTAGAATTACCTAGTTTTGTCTTCTAAAAAAATTCTTAAATGCTGAAGGCAAGGCAAGGCAGAGAACATACTAATTGAAAATCAAGAATATCCTAATTAGGTGCCATTCTCAATCTTTTAATTTTGAACTTCCACAGAGGCAAAGAATCTGCATTTCCATACCGTCTCATTGTCTTCTTCATCTTTCTCATCCTCCACAAATCGGATTGCACTGACTCTGTTGACAGCACGCTCGTTCCAGGCTTCATCAGAGACATCATTTACCAAGTTCTCCAGCGCACCACAGCGAGGCAGATTCTCTGCAGTGACAAAGACCACATCAGCAGGGAACTGTGGTTCATGTGACCGGTAAAAGCCATGAACTTTGCAGCTGACAAGGCAGAATCTACACGGAGGACCAGGGGTAGAACGCCAGAAATAAGGGTGGTGTTCTGTGGCAAGTTTGGCTTTAAAACACAAACACACACAAAATTCAAAAACAAAAAGAAAAAGGCCTGGGGCAAGGTTGCCCCTTCTTTTTTAATGATGTATAACTCTATTTGAGATCATATAAAATATCTGCTAAATTAATATGTTTAATATTTCATCACAGAATGTCATAATTTAGAGTCCCTTTTAAAATACTTATTTTATGCAACTTCAAAACTGTCCTGACAGTGATGTGGCCGCACAGGTTGGACACCAGTACTTTCCTCAGTAACACACTCTACCACGTTTTCCCTTAGGGTCTTAAAGTCCTCCCACTTGGGCTCCCATTCCCCCAGGGCACTCCGGTTCCCCTCCACCAAGCCCAGCCCTCAGCAAAGGGTTTATGATAGCATTTTGATGTTAACGTGAATTTTTTTTTTAACCACGCAGTTTACAAAACAAAGATACAATGACTCAAAATAATTCAATGGCTTAAAAACAGTATGCCAGTGGTGTTAGTACTAATCCCCTGAACTATCAGTTTGGATTTTAAGAGACTCTGTTACCACTTTTAGAAGTATTGTATTTTCAGCCTTAGCTATAATTCAAAACCAAAAAACTGCTTATGGAATTTCAAACATGATAAATAGATATGAGCGGCCCTTCTGCAAGGATGTAGGGTAACCTTTCCGGAAGAGTCCCACAGTGTCCTCACCCGAGCCGGCTCTAGGTGCAGACTGGATATAACACAATCACATGAAGGAGTAAGAGGCCTTATGGACAGACATTAGGTCCTACTCAATCTCGTGGCCCTGTGAATACTGTCCTTAAATTAAATTCACCTTGACAAGTAGGTTCAGAAGGCAGCTGAGGAAGTAAGACACAGGTTAAAATCTTCTCTCCCGTGGTGTAGTCTGTGTCTGTCTGGAATGTAAGCAGGGGCTGGGACTGGTTGTCAGATAGCCACAGAGCCTTCAACTTCAAGGCAGTCAGGGATAAAGGTAGATGCAGCAACCTATTTTTTTTTTTTTTTAAAAAAAAGAGACATTACAACCTCAAATTTTATAATCAAATCAATCCCTATCCATAAAATGAGGAAAAATTAAAAACAGCTTCCTGAGATTGGTTTCAAAATGTAAAAACGATGTTATGTTTTTAAGACACTTGACATACTCTTTGCAAGTGGATTCTTCAGTAGGTTCCTGTGCTTCCCTTTTCTGCTCTCACTTCTCCCATGAGAACCTCCAGATTACAGGGCAAAAAAAAAAAAGAGAGAGAAAATTGTAGGACACATTTTTAGGGTCTTGTACTAGGTTTCAATGTAAAGAGAGAAAAAAAGTCAAGGTGATTTTGGAAGGACCCAGAGGAGGTTCTTTACCTCTGATGGCGACAGCCTCACTGACAGGGCTGGTTTTGAAGCTGCGGGATTACCTGTTTCCAGGAGCACCTGATGAATCAGGCCAAGAGGAAGGAGGTGCCTGGGGTGTCAAAGCATTTAAGTTGCAGCCAAAATAAAGATTAAACCCCATTTTGTATGGACTCCATCTAGTTTCTCTAGGGAGATTATTTCAGGTATTCCCTTCTAAACCTTTATCTCTCAGTTTCTAGAAGCTCTTACTTCTCAGAGTCCTAGGTGACAATTAAAATCTATATCAGATTATTTCAGTTTCAAATGAGGTAGTACGTATGAAAGTACTTTAAATGTTATAATGTGACACCTAAAGATTAGTTTTATTTTTATGTTTGCACAAAGACTTCACAGATTGGTTGCAACCCGTAGAATCTATTTAGTAAAGACCACTGCCAGAAATCATATGTACACCTATTTCCAGTTAACATTAGCAGGAAATCTACCTATACATCTTACCAAAAGACTAACAGTGAATTCTCAGACGCACATACCATTTCAACTGACAGAACTTATGGGAAATAAACTAGAACTCTCTAAAGATATGAAAAGAAGCTGTATTCCAATAACACAAAACTAATCAGAGGAAAAGGTAGGCATAAACTGGTTAAATTACTTTAATAAAAGAAGTAAAAAAAAATCAAAGAGTGCACGGACAGTATTAACAACAAAAGCATCATTAACAAACTTTTCACAGTAACAATACATTTTGCAAGATTTCTGTGTTAGTTTCAAAGATGAGAAAATATTTTCTTTTCCTTAACAATAGTCCAGTAAAGGCTGAGTCCATCTCATGCATATGTATTGCGTGCAATACTGAGGAAGTACTGTGAAACTGTAACTTAAGTGGGAGTGAGGTTCTTAAGCCAGTGTATCCACGAGAACTGCTTATGTTAAAGTACTCTTGAAAAGACTATGAATTGTACATTATAATATTTCACTAATGAGAGCAGTATGAGGTGAGAAATACATATTTTCAAATCCTAGAATCCACCCGGTGCCACCATATGCTCACAGTTAGAGAAGGACACCTGAGGGAACCACAGGGAACAGCAGAATCACAATTACATTTCTTCTTACTCTGAGATATTTGTTCTTTAAGGGATAGAACTGAAATATCTTCTGCTTATACAAAAATTCTTTCTCTTTCTATCCAAAGAACGTTACATACATGTAAACTCAAATGCAAGAAAGTTAAAAACATGTATTTGCCAGGTACTGTGACAAGGATTTTTTAAATAGGCATTATACACTGTTAAAGTTTCAAGTACATCAAACTCTTTCATTTTATTGAACAAAAATATAATTTATTTAAATTTTTTCTCATCTATCTTTTAAAAGAGGAAGCAAGCTAACATCCACTAGAATGTTTAAAGTTTCAAGTCTTGGGCAAGACACTTACAGTCAGCATCTGTACCTGTGTTACTCATGAGAACAGAAAGAACAAAAATCAAGACTTGAAAACTGGCACAAAACACAGATACTCAAACGTGGTCATTGTAACTTCTCAGACTAGAAGCCAGCTGAATGTTAAAGCAAAAGTATAAATAAGAGGCTAAAAAGAGCATTGATAATACTAATAAATAACAACTTCTAAGGATGACAAACCATATGACAAAAGCTAAATAAATTACTAGACTCTACAACAACAAATCTTATCAACATATTTCAACTCAGATTAATGAGTTGCCTGAAACACCAGTTTTGCTGCAAAGAATCAAAGTGCTAGCTTGAATGTGGCTGCTGCTGACTGAGTCCACACCACATATGAGCTGCCCACTGTCTTGCGGACAGAAGTGTTGCCAGTGGTGTCCAAAAGAAAAAAACACCCTGTTCCCTGAACAGTCTGCCCACTGAGATTCTGCCGGCTGGCTAATCCTCTAACTCACTATAGCCTGGGGAAAAAAAGACATACACATGCTTTTCTGTCTCTCTTGGGTAAACCATCCCAGCTACAAGTCAGAAAATCGATGAGAAATACATTCCTGCTTTCCAAAGGAGCTAATAATACATTTTTGGTTTATTCTGGTACCTTCTGTACACTATAGAATAAACAGAATCAACACACAAGAAACCACAGCCCGTAGGCATCTCTGTGTTCTATTTAGGACCACATGCGCCCAGAAATAAAAAACTTGTGGTTACTATTCACACCAATGGTACAAGAACTAAAGCAAATGAATGACCAAACTGTAAGCCTCTTGTCTCCAGTTATATCCATGACCAACCCAGCCCCAAGTGACCTTCCATGCCTGTGAACTACTATAGCAACTGCCTTCTCAAATTTATTTAATATCTAAGCATGGCCTACTGATTAATATTAACTTCACCAGTGACTGAATACGCCTTACAATGTAATGTTTCATCTTTCTGTTACTTTCTACCAGAATTTTTAGTTTTAAGCAAACTTTTCAAAAATGTTTAAAAATATATATAAATTGAGAACATAACTGGCAAAAAATTAAACAATACTAAAATATCTAAAATGAAAACTCCCTATACCTTCAAGTCTCATCTAGGGGAACTACTATTAGTATTTGGGTACAATGCACAAATAAGTGATTTTTTTTTTCTTTTTTAAGGAAAAAACCCCACCAAAATGAGAGCTCTATAAACTGCTCAACATTTTCCCTTTTCACTCAGTATCTTGGGTCTCTTTCTGTGTCACTGCACAGAGAAATATCTCATTCTTTGACTGCTTAGTATTCCACAACAGTATGCTGTTGTTTGTCTTTTAATATTTTTAATTCTTTGGACTGGGTAATACATGCATAGTATAAAATTTAAAAGTGTAAGCTATTTCCTATTTTCCAATTGACAACCATTGTTTCTAATATTCAGTACTACTAATATTGCAAGTAAGGAAAATCCTCAAATGCTGAGTTTTGCACACTTGATGGATATTCCTATGGGAGAGAGTCTAAGTATTAAAGAATTTTGTGTTCTGTGCTCGGGTAACTGATGATATAAGACATTTTCTTTACTGTCACAGAAGGTTTAATACTTAGTTTCCAAGTGACAGGTTATAGTCATCCTTGCTATAATTTATCCTACCAAACTCCAAAAGAAAGTTTCTAGAAACTCACAGTGTACGTTTCCTGCTGCCATGTGTTATTTTCATATACTTGACAGAAGAGGCAGAAGCTTCTGTTACATTTAATATGATTTAGTATGATATCCTATGGTATGACATTTCTGCAAGCTAAAAGGCTGACCAGGTAGCCCTTTTTAAAAAAATTAGTTTCTATACTGATACTTTTAATAAGCAGTGATTAAATATTTTAATAGGCTTAAAATTTGATTATGAATCGGCTGGGCGCGGTGGCTCAAGCCTGTAATCCCAGCACTTTGGGAGGCCGAGGCGGGTGGATCACGAGGTCAGGAGATCGAGACTATCCTGGCTAACATGGTGAAACCCCGTCTCTACTAAAAATACAAAAAACTAGCCGGGCGAGGTGGCGGGCGCCTGTAGTCTCAGCTACTTGGGAGGCTGAGGCGGGAGAATGGCGTGAACCCGGGAGGCGGAGCTTGCAGTGAGCCGAGATCACGCCACTGCACTCCAGCCTGGGAGACACAGCGAGACTCCGTCTCAAAAAAAAAAAAAATTTGATTATGAATCTACATACGTATGCATGGACTAAATGACACACTTAACTGACTCAAATGACAACTGTGTAACTCGACTTTTTAACTGGGTTTTCTCCATCCCAGCCCAAGCATAATAAAAATTTAACTTTCTCTTTTTCTGAGAACTGGAGAAATGGGGCCTTCATTCATGTAAAAACAGTTTTTCGCCATCACAGGCATCTTTCTGCTCAAGAATTGATGCAAATTCATGCTCAGTAGTGTGGCAAGAACCAGCAAATGTTGACTCATTGAGTTTCTACTGCTAGAGGATAAAGATCAGGAAAGAAGTATCCTCCTCAAGCTGTAAAGGCTCACGCCTTAGTTCTGCTTAGTTCAGCAGAAATCTGAGGTTCAACTCAATTTAATCCTGGGTTTCCGGCAACCAGTTAGTGGTCTTAAGAATCTATCAAGATGTCCTGAAAGCATTAACTTTGAAAAGGTGAGCATTGCCTGAGGCTATAACTCACCTCTAGATTCCAGCTGAGAACTGCTGTTTATTTAGCCCTTCTGTCTATAATCCATTAGCAAGAATAAAAAATGGTGACCTGTGCCTGACCAAAATGATCAGCTAATCAGCACTCAGAAGACAGTCTCCCAAACACTCTTTAGACTGCTGGCCTTTACCATTTAAGATCATTGATCATCTTCCCCCAAGCAGTTGAACCTTTTTCTCCTAACTATATTACACTCAAAAGCAATTTTTAATTCCTTTTGGCAAGGAAGCCTATAATATAAGCCATCCTGCAGTGACCTGCTATTCATCCTGTAAAACTATTAACATTTTTGTTCCACTGAAAATGGCATCTGTTATGTGCCAGGCACTCTGTCATTGCATCTGACAAGTGATACAATGACACATAAACCAGAAGAACATCTAACTTTAGGTAACTTCAGGCTTAGAAGGGTTACCCATATGAAAACTGGCAATTCTCACATGGTACTGTGACTGCCATGGCAGGGGAATTTTCCCAAATGCGAACTCAGAAAGGAGGCTCCCTCAAGAAAATAAAGCTTGAGTGATGAAGAAGAGAGTCAAGGAGCCAGAGAAGAGGGTCCCCAATAGAAAGAATAGCCTGTTTCTGTTCACAGAGAAGGCGCATATGACATTTAGGGCGCTGAAATTAGCTCGGAATGACGGAAACAAATGTGTTCCACAAAGATGATGAACAGGCATATTCTAGAAAATGGCGCTCAGTCCAACATGACCTCTGCTCCGGAACTTGAGAAATGGTGACGCTGTGACCTTGGGGATACTAGTCTGGCAGCTCTGAACTTTTTTTGTATTATGAATCATTTGGAGATTCTGACATTAGCTATAAACACTTCCCTAAATACACAATTTTGTTTGTATTTTCAGGGGGTTCAGAGTCAGTATGTCAAGGTCCCCTGGTTAAAACTGTGTTCGAACTCATTTGTGCTCACTTTCCAGGTGAGGAAACTCTGAAGCCCATGATGACTTACAAAAGCTACTTAGAAGAGCTAAGCCACAACCCAAGTCTCCCCATTCTTAGTTCAGTGCTCTTTCCCTGGCATCATTGTACCATCATTCCGGGAAGCATTTCTACAAAAGTGTCCACTGACACTTTAACCCATGCTCAGGTTTCCCCTTTCTCTGCTCCATTGGGCTCAAGCACTCTAGCCCCCATATGAAGAACTCCCTGAGGCCTAGGTCATTTGAAAAATTGGGATCATATTCTGTAAGATAAAGCAAAGACAAAAATTTGAAGATGCACGCAAAGATTGGGATGTATGCATATTTGTTTCCCTCAAGCAAAGCATACAACAGGCTTACCTGTTCCCTGCCACATCCAGCACATGAAGTTCTGTTGCCTGTGACATCTCTGCAGGTATCCGAGTTAGTCTATTGTCACGCACACAGAACACAGTGAGGCTGCAGCACCCGCCGATCTATGGTGAGAAAGGAAATAAATCTTTTTTTCCAGTTTTCTAGGGGAGATGGAGTAGGATCAGAGTACCTTGTTTACCAAACAGTATAAAAAGGATGCATAAACTTATACCACATAACTCACTGGTCTCACTGATGATCAATAATCATTAATTTAAATCATACAAAACACAGCCCTATATGTTCATAAAAATCTCTGTGAAACGTTAGATGTACATGTTCTAAATTAAATCAAGAAAATCAATGATACACTTTAAAAATTTTATTCTAAAGAAGAAATCATTTTCCACTGCTGATATCTAACCCAACTGCATCTGTTAAATATGTTAACCAAACTATACAATCCAGAAAAATACTATGTGGTAATATGCAAGTTTAACAATTGTAGTTTCAAAAGTTAGGTCAAAGGTGATCCTGATAAACACACAATTCAAGACTTGCCCGTTATATTAACTTCAGCACTCTCCATGTTTTTTTTTTTTCAAAAAAAAGGGGTATCTTACAGATTATACAGTACATTAATTTCCACCATACATCTTTTAATAGCTTTTAGTCATTCACAAATTAATGTGGTAAATTCACTTTTTTTTTTGATGGATGTAAAATCAGCAGTATCTTCACAAAAAGTGAACGGAGTAAATCTATACATCCATTTCTTTAGCCGTGGCCTGCTCGTAAAGGCACACAGATCAACACCTCCATCCACACCAAATTTGATTACCATTTTTTAAAAGTAAGCAATTTAAAGGTAACTGAGTTTTGTATGAGTCTGGTCTTCAAAAAGGAACATAAACACACACAAAAATCCAATGATTCTCTTTAACAAATTGGTGGTGGTTTTTACAGTCAGGAAAACTGAATCAAGAGGACGGAAAAATAGCTCGATCCCAGACACAACATTCTGCAGGACTCCATAAAGTACTACATTCTTCTTGTACTCACTCTCCTGACTAAGGACAACTGCTAGGAAGGGCTCATGAAGGAACCTATTGATGTCTCTCCAACACATGGAAAAATACTACTCCAGAGGCTCCCACTTGAGAAAGAGCACAAGACTTGAATGGTTAATGCTATCTGAATATATCTTCTGCCCTTTTCTATTTATACATGTGTTTAATATATGTATATAATATCCTCAAAAGCAGAACGCAGATTTGTAAATGGCTACATAATTACCTTCATACATAATCTTTTTATTTCCTCCCTTAAAAATATAAAGATTTCAAAATAATGTATTGAACCACAATATTTAACCATAATGTATATAAAAGAAAAATAAATATATAAGTAAATGTAGGCTAACATTTGTCAGGCCGGGCACGGTGGCTCAAGCCTGTAATCCCAGCACTTTGGGAGGCCGAGACGGGCGGATCACAAGGTCAGGAGATTGAGATCATCCCGGCTAACACGGTGAAACCCCGTCTCTACTAAAAAAAAAAAAAAAACAAAAAACTAGCCGGGCGAGGTGGCGGGCGCCTGTAGTCCCAGCTACTCGGGAGGCTGAGGCAGGAGAATGGCGTAAACCCGGAAGGCGGAGCTTGCAGTGAGCTGAGATCCGGCCACTGCACTCCAGCCTGGGCCAGAGCGAGACTCCGTCTCAAAAAAAAAAAAAAAAAAAAAAAAAAAAAAATTTGTCTCTGGTCATGTGGAAAGCACCCAGATATGTAGAAAGGCTTTTAGATTTTGCCCCCTTTAGTCCCCGCATTCACATATTTCTCATTCCAGCAAAAATGGTCTACTCATTATACCCTAAATACATTTTTATATTTTTGATCCCACTGTTTTTTATAGAAATGCCTTTTTAAATCTTACCAATGATCCAAAATTAGCTAAACATCCTCTCTTCCTCCATAGAGCCTTCACAGAACCCTTTGGTCCATATAATAAAATGCTCTCTGCCTTTATTTCATAATTATGGTCTAACCCTCTGAGAGCATAAAATACCACATGAAGAACCCTAAGATCATTTACCTGAGTTACTGCTTAATTTGCACATGTTTATGTACACTCAGGGTACTTGGCAAGTATAGTATTCATGCTGTCTACCCACCATGCATAGCCTCTCTGCCCACTAAATTTCTCATTTACGTATATTTAGACACTTTATTTACTTACTTGTGAAAGACCTCTACTTAAAAGTTACCTGCCTCTATGTGCAGCAGTGGAGACAACAAAACTCTTTTTTGTTCCAGTAAGAATCACCAGAGTAGCCTCTCTTAGGTTTTATAAACATATAGCCCCAATATAGTGTCCTACAAGAAATGTGCAACTGGATTTCCCATATGGCTGAGCACATTCTCCCTCCCTTAAGGAAGGGAATCAACAGTTCTACTTAGATGCCCAGAAATATCATGGAAGGAAAGCAATCAAAACCCTGATCCCTTTGATGATCAATATTATTAGAGTCTCTGATAAATTTAGACAATCCTGACAAAGATCTACTTATGAGAAAGAATGACTAGGTTCCCATGGGGCACCCTTCCCGCATCCCTGCTCCCAGGTGGAGGAGCTTCGGCATGAGGCTGGGGTTCAGAGGTACGGCTACATGCCCTGAAGGAGGGCTTCCAAGTCAGCAGCTGGCTGAGGCTGAAGACCCCTGCTAGCGTCCTGACCTACCTTTGAAAAGACAGGATTTATGAGTGACCCAAGGGGGGAAAAGCAGATATTATTATTCATATGATCATCCGGAGGGGATAATCAGCTCCTGGAAGGCATATAGAGCTGGGACTGCATTTTAACTGTGGGCATCTTGTCATGAAGCTGTCCACTGCCCTCCCACCACACCAACCTGTAAGATATCTGTTTTGCGGCCCTACTGCTATACCATGTGAACATTTTCAATTTGTATCATGTGCATGTATTATGTAGTCCAAAAAATTAATTAACTAATTAAAGTGGGTCAGAGGGCTCTAAATAAATGTTCTGGACAAGATCCATTAATCATTTAGGAAGATAAAGTGTAAACTTCAATGAAATGTGTGAGCTATCTACTGTGTGTTATTGTTTCATTTTTCTTTTTCCTTTCCCACTCTAATCTCATACCCATTTGAGACGTCAAGGGGTGGAACGCAATTGCGTACAAGAGCCTCTTAGGCCCTCTGGATTGTCAGAGCAGGCAGTGTGACCTCCTGATCTCTATTGTCTATGGTTTTTGAAAAACAATGCCAACAAAGAGCACATGTTGTTGCAGAGTGTGCTAGGGATGCCTTAATCACCCCACAAAGGCACATGCTGTCCCAGCAAACATTCACACAAACACAGCCCTCTTTCCAAATCAGCCAGGAAGGGATGGCACAAACCTTTGGTTTTTAGAAAAGATTATTAAGCATTCAAACCCATAACTGAAAAGATATAGTTCATTATAGACGTCAGAAGGAGATGCGGTATGATGGAGGGAGTGGATGCTTTGAGATCATACAGACCTGGGCTAGAATTTAGGCTCAGTCATATGTTTTGTGGGTTTGGATGTGTTACTTTAACCAAAAGTAACAATAATGATTAAATTAAATGAAACCACGTATATAATTTGGCACCTATCATAGAAACTGGCCTTTTGCTGCTGCCAAATAAATGTGGTAGCTATTTTTTTTTTCCGGGAAGTAAAAACCTCAGATCCAAATGATGAGTACAATCAACACCTAAATACCTACTATGTTCTTAGAACTGTACTGATGTTGGCAGTCTCTTTCCTGAACTCACCTGAATGTCTTTAAAAAACTATCTCCCTAACGATGTATCGCAGTGGCACTTTGTATTAATAATAGTGAACACTGACATTATACACATCATTCATATATATTTTGGCTTTCTCTTTTGGGTTCAGGAGGCAGAGTCTACAGGTTCCTTAGTTGTCATCAGGATAAAATATCTGTATCATTTAGAAGTTCTGGGAAGCAGACTTTAAAAAACTTATTACCAGTTATGTAGGAAGCTGATATTTTTAAGCCTCCCTTAAACCACATAATAGCACCTTCCCAGAATACAAGGGGTTGGACTTGGATTATCTGAGAATTATGGAATATAGCTGAGAATCTTTGTCCAGCCATTTTGTGTCTCCTTAGCTGTTAGGCATTGATCTAACCCATCTCAAGAAAATAGGATCTGCAGATTATTGAGCAAACCTCTGCTCAGGTCAACTTTCACTAAGTATTAATTGCCTGCAGGTTAGCTCACCCAAGGAGAAGATCATGAGACAGATTCAGTGATTCAAAAAGGGAGCCTACGTTAGTCACTTTTGTTTATATTCTATTTTTTAAATGCTTGCCTTAAGTGTAAGGGAACTTTCACTTTCCTTCAGTATATTCCTTTTAATATTATTTGTAACATAATTGAACCCACATCCCATTGGCAAAAAAAGAAAAATGTACAATAATTAAAATCTGGCCAAAATGCAATCTGAGCAAAAATAATATGAAACATAATTTTAAAATTCCATCATCTATGGCATATTATTCAAATGTTCCCTACTTCATAAACATTTTTGGAAATCATGTGGCTTTGGGATTCCCTGAATTCTGGGGCCACTGACATCAAAATATCCACTAACAGCTACGGAATTCTTTTTTTCTGATTATAAAAAAGTACCTTACATTGATTAGAAAAATAAAAACCATACATCCACGCACAGGAAACCACAATGAAAAAAAAATCGAATCTTACCACAAAGGGATAATCAGTATTAACGTTATGAGGAACGATCTTCCAGTACCACTGCCATTCATGTGTGATTCTACATACACACTTTAACAATGTTTCTAAGAGGACTTTTATGGACCATATAGTTATTTCCTTCTATGGATGTATCACAGATTATTTAAGAAACTGCCCAAGGTAGACAATGCTAGTTAGGTCTGCCACTTCTTTGCTGTGTGATTCTGGAGAAGTTACTTAACCTCTCTCAGTCTTAGTTTCACAATCTGTTGGACACTGATAATGATTTACCTACACCTCATAGAACTGTTGTGATAATTAGATAAGAATAAATGCAAAAGCCCTTGGCACTGTGCCTGGCACATGTTAGCTGCCTCTATGGACACTTGGTATGGTGCCTGGAACATGTAGGCTGTTCCTATGAATAATGTGAGAAATGTTCTTGTGCATCATTCTTAGTGTATATCCATGAATGTTTTCCTAGACGTGGACTTGCAGAATCAAAGGGTATACACATTTCTGAAGTTTTTACTATTATCATATTCTCTTCCAGAAAGTCATAATAATTTATATTTACATGATAATATACACTTCCCTCCACCCTTGCCAAAATTTGGTATTAATTTTTTTGTGAATACTGATGAGGCTGAAATTGTTTCACATTAGTTGCCATTTCTATTTGTTCCTCTGTGAATCACTTGCTGGTTTTTGTGGAAGTTTCTTTGTTTTTGTCTACTTCTCTATAGATGTATTTAATACATCTTTTCCTCATTGGTGTAAAAGAACTTCTAATAGAGTAAAGACAGATCTCTCATTTAAGATACTTTAAATGTCTCCCTGCCCCCTTTCAAGAAAGTAAAGGCTATCTTTACCTTCTTGAAGATCAGAAATCGAATTTTCCTGTAGACAAATCCATCAACTATTTTTTAATGACTTATTTCAAGTTTAGGAATGACTTCTCCATCTTGAAATCTGATGGTCAACTATATTTTATCTAATATTTTTATATTCTATATTATGTCTTTAATCAATAATTCATTTTAGAATATAATGGAAACATACTGAAATAATTTTAAATTGTAATAAGAAGAAGGCAGAAAACTATCCACAAAATGAATATTCTATCACCACAGGCATTTCTGAGTATCATAGTAATATTTATGGGTAATTAATATTTACAGGTTGTCTGATTAAAAAAAGCTTTGATGAATGATCTGCAAATGTTATCTTGCCTCATCTCACTGGGTAAGTGTGGCTTAGTTGGCGTCACTTTCATTCAGACTTAATGGAGACAAAAAGAAAAACGGACTCTAAACTTGGATATAAGCTCAATTTCTTCTAGCCAAAAATTCTTTACGGTCTGGCTCTTGTTCATCATACTCATGCTCACACATATACCACCAACTCCATCTATCCATGAATCAATCATACTACTGCACAGTATGTTCCTTAACTCTCCTCTCCACCAACACTATGAGTTTTTAAGAAATCTCCTTTTCCCAGAAGTATATATACTTAAGCAACAGGATGAAAAATAAAAGACACAAATAAGTGACTTGAAAAATCAGAGGCATGCCAGGTGTAGCAAATAAAGCAAATCTAGCCTTTCCATTAGAGACAGATTTGTGCCAACAAACTTACAATTTAGTGAAAACAGATGAGCTGCCAAATGATGCCTTTCAGATTTCTGAATAACTTAAAATGTAATTCACAGAAAAGCATTCTTTTGAGAGTGAATAATCTGAACAAACATGAAAAACACATAACAAAATAAGGTTCCAGGCCATGCAGTCGTAAAAAAACCAAAAAACTGAATTTAGAGGAAAATGTCCAATATTTTATAATGAAGAGCACACAAAGCAGTCAGCCGATTTGAATCTTCATGCATTTAAGAAGCAGAATGGAAGTTAGAGATGCAACTGTGGTCTGAACAATACTTACAAGATAACAAGTTTACCTGACTTTTCTAAATTTCCAAGCAGCTAACAATTAAGAAAACAAAAGACATTCATTGATTTGCAAATGTTTACTACAAATAACACCACAAAACACAAACAGAATCCATTATTGTGACCCACACAGTACAAACATTTTCCCCTCAACCATTTGGGGAAAAAATGCAAATAAATGCTGCTACAGACTAAGGAGCTGTGCCCTAAAACTAGCAACACACAATAATATAAATTTTTTTTTTTTAAAGGACAAAATATAGGAAGAACTACACAGCATACCAGACCAATGGCAATTAATACTACTATGGGTTTTTGGCATATGAATTGAATTGGTCAGTCTTTCAGTTTAGAGATGTTATGTATGCAACTTAACTGTTCAAGAGAAAGCAATACATTTTTGGAAGAATCCAATCAGGAAAATGCAAGATTTGATCAAATGGCATCAAGCTTGGAGGAAGAGCTAACATACACACAGTCACAGGGCCTACCACGCTCACTGCACAGAGACTCATGACATGAAGGTGCTGCCTGGGCCAACGTGATGCATGAGAGATCAGGAGGCTCTCGGTGATTTGGCTGCTCAGCCCCAGTGGTCAGAGGCAAGCACTCAACCATTTCTGCTGGGCAGCAAACTGTGATCCGTGGGAGAGTTGGAGACATGTGCTCAGCACATTTCCTACTCTGGGAGCTGAGTGTGTGTGAGTAGGAGGCGATCTAGAAAAGATCCAATTCCTAAAAACCTAAACATTCTCTGCTTTATCAGACAGCTGAAGGGAAAGGCACAGACTATTTCTTTCTAAAATGCCAGATGCCAGAAGACCAATCATAATTTCTCAGAAATGGACAAAATATGACTAAAAGGCTTTGAAGTTAGAAATATTTTCACGATATTTTCACTTTTCACATCATGAAAAACTGTTCTAGTAAATTTAGTGAACACATAGCATGGATTAGATATAACCCTCTAGTCAGAAACACTTGAGTGTGTTTCATTCTTTTAAAGCGAAAAGAGAACTGATGCTGAAATGATGGTGAAAATTCTATGAAAGTAAATTTCCAAAAGGTTCTTGTTTAGAACGTAATCTTGTGAAAGACAGTCAGGGGATCAGGGAAGCTGGGGATGGGTGGTGAAACTTGCTGGGAATTAACATTACACCTAAAAGTGCTCTCCTCATGATCTGCCTTGAAAGTAAACCTAAAATGTATTAACTTTCTGTAGTGTCCAAACTAAAGATACTTTGGCCTTTCCTTAACAAATCAGGGGCTTGCCCTACCTCAAGGTCACAGATGGAAAGGTTGGGCTGAGCCTGCATTACCTAAGTGGTCATGTGTTTATTGAGAGACTCATCTTTGGAGTCAGGTTCTACCAACTCCCAGCTGTGTGAGCCCAAGTAAGAAAAAGAACTTACTTGCCTCAGTTTCCTCACTCATAAAATGAGGAAATCATCATGACTGCAAAAGCTGTTGTAAGGATTCAACAAGTACAACAAATACTTGAAAGCATCTAGTACAGTTACCTGGCATTAAAAAAGAAAGAAAGAAATCTTTTCTACATCTGTATGTGTGTTTATATGTCCAATCTACTATCCATCTGCCACTATCCAGCAACAGTAAATTTAACTGTTCAGAATATCAGCTGTGTATTTTGGTTTATTGCTTAGAAACTAGAACCCAACTTTTCTAATTAGTAGAATCTCTTAGTTGTGTCCCAGTTTAGCTGAGAAACAGACTTAAGTCTTTCAGCCGGAAACAGTTTACTTAGATGCCAGTGTTCATATAAAAGATGTTTCAGAATATGATCATGTTTATAGTAAATATTCTCATGTCTCCATTTAGAAATGCTGGCCACCTTACCCAGGGAGAAGACTGGGACACTGTGGGCCAAACACCAAGATGAGGAAAGGAAAGAGGAAGTTCAGATACCCTGAGACGTGGCCACAGGAAAATAAGAAGGCCACGTGTTCTGATTGGCTGGATGGCAGTTTTGAAATTACTCCAAAATAGATGTTAGAAAAAGTCAAAACGGAAATATGAAGAAACTACACCCGGCCAGTGATCATATCATACAAGGAAATACCATACCCTTCTAGATGAGGACCCAGCAAAGGAGAAGGCTCATCAACAGCTAGTTTTAAGCTTTATTGCTAATAAAAAAATCAAGTTCAGTATTATCCTTCTCCAACCAAGCTCCTCTAGTACCCAATAGAAAGTAAGTCATCTTCTTTTTCTTTTCTTTTCTTTTTTTTTTTTTTTTTTTTTTTTTGAGATAGAGTCTCACTCTGTCACCCGGGCTGGAGTGCAGTGGCATGATCTCGGCTCACTGCAACCTCAGCCTCCCGGGTTCAGGCAATTTTCCTGCCTCAGCCTCCCAAGTAGCTGGGACTACAGGCTCCCACCACCACGCCTGGCTAATTGTAAGCCTTCTTTTTAAACAACACACTAAACACCTCCTTGTTTGACCCACTATAAGCTTCCTCCTCATTGTCAGCATTTCCACCTCCCTTGCCAGAATTTAAATACCTCTAAGTCCACACAGCTACTCTCCACAACAGACGGTGGCATCTCGTTTTCTCGTGCTTAGACCACTGACCAAAAAAAAATCCTAGGAAGTTGGCTTTAGCTTCCCATTCACCTTCCTCTATGTGTATGCCTTTGTGAAGAGTTTGTTCAAACTCATCCAAGACATGAGCATGGCCCAATGTAAATCGCTGCCTAGAAATATGGTTGCATCGAGATCAGTTTTTATAATTCCAATTGCTTATGGGATAGAGCTTAATTCCACATTAAATTAAAAAATCAAAGCTAAAGTCGTCCACTTCCTCTGCCAAACTCCCAAATAATCCATTTCTGCCAATGGTGTCACCATTCTCTGTATGTCAAACCCAAAATGTCAATCTCTTTCTTTCTCCCGTTTAAAATCCTATAAATTCACCTTTCCCAACTCTCCTTAATGTTACTGATGACCATTCTTTGACATAATTCCTCCAGTCGGCTCTATACTCACAGATTGGAGTTCACACCTTTAAAAGCAACACATGCGTCTTTTCAAAGCATTTGACATTTTTGATCCCTTATGTATTGTGATTATTTCTTCATAATTATGATCACATGATTTCTCTAAAAGCACATACCTCTTTTGGTAAGGACACTAATTTATTTCTGTCTGCATTCAAGTTGCTCAACTTCTTTAGTTTTCCAATGCTTTTAGGTAGGGTCTGTTAAAATAACAATTTCATTATTAATGTAACACATATTTTTAACATGGCTCACAGTAAATAAGATCTCTGGAAGGACCTAAAGAATATAATCTCATCCAGCAACCGAAGCAATAGCTTTTGCTGAATATTAGATATTTGTAATGTTCACTTAGGGGGTGTGACATTAAGTATTTTGAATTTTTGTTGAAATGGTAAGTCTGTTTTAAAGGAATGAAATCAAAAGTAGAGACCTGGGAACAGGGAAACATCTTGTAAAGGGAAATAAATGCTGTTCAACTCAAGTGAGTGAGAATTTGCACCCTCAAGATTCATTCCCGCCCTGCCTGCACCTTCAAGGACCACACTGGGACAGTGGCTTAGATGTCCGTGGAAGCCACAGCACTGAGGCAGGGAACCAGCACCCAGAGCAGGGTGCCACATGGGCAGGGGAAGGCGAGGGCTATGGGGATGGGAGAAAGGTAAGCATCCTGGAGTGGGGAGCAGAGCTCTACCAGAACCAGGCTGGCACCCACATGGGAGTCTTCAACACTCCAGTGCAATCCAGGGGTGAATATTATTTTTACAGTTGTTATGATTACTATTTGTAAGCCTAAAATCACAAAGCAGGACTGGAAGATTTGGTAACTCCCGCCACACCTGCCAGAGGCTGGCTGCTTGAGCTCTCTGAGGGGAGGGGCTACCGGGCTCCCCACCCACATCTGTGCACTCCATCCTTTCTTGCTGTCCTTTTTGCTCTTTCTACCTAAAGAACATTACTTACTCTATTTATAGATAAAGGAGAAAAGGGAAAAGGAAAAGGGAAAAGAGAGTAAAAAAAAAAAATAAAGTGACAAAATGAAGATGGAGAAAAGAAAAGAGAAAAGTAGGAGAGTAAACTGAAGAAAACAGAGTGGCTATATGACAACTAAAAGAGGGGGGAAGAAGAAGAAGTGACAACTGAAGGACTGACAAAAGCAGAGGGGGAAGCAGGACAGGAAAAGACAACTGAGATCTGCTGCCACCCTGCCCACCCACCCTTTGCCAGGGGGTGCACACATAACCCCTGCCCTTGTCTGGTGGAAGCCTGGTCCAGGTGGAGGAACCCCTCCTCTACCCCAAAGTTCTAATAAGAAGCTGCCTTAACCAGAGCCCATTAGATACCATCCTATGGCTCCCTGATCAAGAGCATTTCCCAGCCCCCATCCTGCCAAGGCTTTTCCTGGACAATGTTCATCTCTTTTCTCATCTCTCCTGTTCTTCCCATTTGCTCAAAGAACTCAAGGAGAGGCCAGAGGAATCCTGATGAATATTCCCAGTGGTGGTCTCTGGGCACCACAGCTGGGGCATCAACACATCCATTGAGAGTAGCTTATCCCCACACCTCACTGGAGACATCTGTGAGGCATTTGTTCAGTCCCTATATTCGAAGCACCACAACTGGGACACAAGCTCAACAGGAAAACCTAAGCACTACTTTCTTTGCTTAAGCAGATTAAAAACTGATCTTTAGGTCATGCATTTGCTTTGTAAGACCCTTCTGGGATATAATATGAAGAAATTTCCATTTAGTCCACTCAAATTACAAATAAGTAGAATCTACCCTAGTAAGTCTCTATGATGTATGTGCAAACCACACTTACCAGGAGCTGATTTTCTGTAAGAACTAACTCAGTGAGACTTTCACAATCCCCAACTGCTTCAGGCAACTGTGTGAGTCTATTCTGATCCACCTTCAAGATTGACAGTTTCTTTAGTTTTCCTGTAAAAGCATCATTAGTATTATTATTATTATCAAATTCATTAGTTACAATTATTTTCGTAATCACTGCTTGGAATTTCCTATCTGCTGTTCTTTTTGTTTCAAACAGTTACTTATTTTTTCCTCATCTAGCTTTTCACATTATGAAACTCTATCATTTAGACCATGAAGGTTGGGAGTTAAAATAATTTGTTTAGAACATCAAAAACGATTGGCAATTAGAAACAAAACATTTTAAAAAGCATAAAAACATCACAGCAAAGCCAAGAAATTTACAGAAAAACAAAACAGCTTTCTCTCCATGGAGGTGTTTCATGCACAGAGGAGACTTTCATTTTACTCCAAGAATTATCCTTACAATAAACAAAAGAAATAGTTTATTAAATCACCTATGAATGAAAATGACTCAGTGAAGAGCCCTACAGCGCGGTATTTCTATAGGTCCAGAATAAAGCGGTAACCTCAGGAAAGCCATATTAAAGACGGAGTCTATTTCACTCAGGCCAGGAAGACTGGACGTCCTGGTGATACCCACTGTTCATGGGAAAGAAGAACAAGTCTTACTGCAGCCTCCTCAGAGTCCCCACTAGCCACTAGCAAAGTCATTCAGATTCTCACTTCAACAAGTCATGGGATTAAGCGGCACCCTTCATTCTCTACTGAAAACAGCCTCTATTCTAACGCAGTCATAAAGCTGGAGAAAGAAAAATATCGAAAGGTGTATCCTGCCTCGTGTGCAGCCACAGGGCAAGATAGAAGAACTAACCAATTCTTAAGCTCTTTATTTAGCATAGTCAATAGCCTAACGCTGTCGTTGGAGGGCTTCGACCTGCCCTCACTGTCAGGAGACCCACTAGCATTTTCTGCAGGGTATACTGAATAGCACAGCCAAGCACTGAAACATCTCATCCCAACAGAGAAGTCTCCTGGCAACCAGTCTTCTAGCCTCCCCTTGAATACTTCTAGTGACAAGGTACTCATTTCTTCACTAAGCAGCCCAAATGAATTTGTAACATATCTTTCCTTTTTTTTTTCTTTCTTTCTTTTTTAAGAGACAGGGCCTCACTCTATTGCCCAGGCTGGAGTACAGTGGTACAATCATGGTTCACTGCAGCCCCAAACTCCTACTTCTGGACTCAAGCAATCCTTCCCCTTTAGGCTTCTGAGTAGCTAGGACTACAACCCACTTGGCTAATATTTTTATTTTTTGTAGACGGGAAGTCTCACTATGATGCCCAAGCTGGTCTTAAACTCCTGGCCTCCCAAAGTGCTAGGATTACAGGTGTGAGCCATTCCCAGCCATCTTTGCTTTTTAAAGCTCTTTCTTAAATGAAATTGAGCTTCACAATCCTTTCATTTTGCTCATTTGATCAGAAAGCTGTAATACATCTCTTTCTTTGAAAGGCAGTCCTTTAAACGTTTGAAGTCATCCTCTCATGCTTTCTGCTGCTTCCCATTCCAAGCAACAAAACATGCCCAGTCTCTACAACCCTTTTCAGATGCCATAAACGATTCTCAGTGAACATCTCTGCATAGAGTCAAAATCCCTATCGATTTTCTAGCCGGGTTTAACCAAAATACAATGTCTGAATTTCTACTGAAATTTTCATCTTGACCACATACCACGGAGGCAGTGGTCCTCTGCCATACAAGTTCTCCAACTCTTGAAAACCTTTCAGAAGCTTCCTTGATGTTCTGAATAAAATTAAAGACAGCAATCCTATGATAACTCCATGGTTAAATAAAGTCTCTTTCAACTTCAAAGTGGCTTTGCTATGATGGAGCTCCCAAGTCCGTATCTGTTTATACCTTCTCTCCATTTATTTCTCACACTGGAATAAGTTCCTTCATAGTAAAGAAAATGTCTGGATTGATTGTTTTTAAAGAAAATAGCACAGAATGGTTAAAGGATTATCGATGTACTAAACAAAGGTTCAATTCAGTTATGCCACTCTTCCAGCACCTCCCTGAGGTCATGGAATAAGTCAGTTATTTTCTCATAAACTATTAGGATGCTGGCCGGGCACAGTGGCTCACGCCTGTAATCCCAACACTTTGGAAGGCTGAGGCAGGTGGATCACAAGGTCAGGAGATCGAGACCATCCTGGCTAACACGGTGAAAACCCGTCTCTACTAAAAAATGCAAAAAAAATTAGCCGGGTGTGGTGGCAGGCGCCTGTAGTCCCAGCTACTTGGGAGGCTGAGGCAAGAGAATGGCGTGAACCCGGGAGGCAGAGCTTGCAGTGAGTCGAGATCGCGCCACTGCACTCCAGCCTGGGTGACAGAGCAAGACTCCATCTTAAAAAAATAAATAAATAAAAATAAATAAGCTATTAGGATGCCAAAGTAGAAATTTCTTAGTGACTGCTCATATGCCTTAAATACATTTTATTACTTGGGGTAATTAATCCCTCATGAAATCATTGGGAGAAGACATAGATGAAGTAAAGATGAATCAATGCTTAAAAGTAATGTCAGCAGTTACTTTTAAGCAGGTAGATACCAACCCAGGATGACAGAAACATCTGCACATAGAGAAACTTCTGCTGTAATAAATGCTCTTTGCTTTCCTTCTTTAAAAACAAACAGCAAGGAGACTTTAAGGAGCCACATTCTCAGCATCTGAAAGTGGTGACCAAAGGATCAAAGTGTGCTCCAAATGCTCAAGATGACGGCAGGCAGTATGTTTAGCAGTTAGTGATTTCCAATGCTTACCAATGCCATCCGGAATAGTTTCTAATAAGTTCTGGGAAATTACTAAATCCGTTAATGAAGTCAGGCCACTGATTTCTTCTGGAAGTCTTTCCAACCTGTTTTCAGAAACATCTAAGCACAGCAGGTTCTTCAGATTTCCTATTTCCTATAACAATGACATGGAAAAATAAACGCACACTTAAACCTGCCACAGTGCAGAGGCATTTGTTCCAGTGATTTTTCACAATTAAATCCCAGGGCGGTCCTAAGGATGTTATCTTTAGCATGAATCCAAATCTGAAGGCAGGGGCAAATTCCTAGATCCCCTTCCAATGAAAGTGCGAAGTTGTATGAATCACAGACACAGAGCTGGCAGGGACAAAAAGCCCTCCACCTTTCAGGCAGGCAAGGAATCATTCCCACTTAATAGGTAAAGATACAGGAGAACAAACAACTACAAGGTCACACAATCATAAAAGGAAAAGGAGGCTAGAATTTAGCTTTTCAAGTTTGGAACTAATCTAAGTAGCTTACACTGTAGGGTGACCCTGGGATTTCCTCTGGTAAGAACCTACCTACTTTGTATTTTCTTCCATGACAGGTAGCATTTGTTAGCACAAACATCAATGCAATTGCTCCCCAGCAAAACTGAAACATACAGATCTATCTGTACCTTTAACATTAAAAGCAGCATACTGCCTTTAGTGAAAACAGTCTACCAGGATAAGGTAAAGTACCTCCATGAGTCTAACATTCTATTCAAGACCTACCTTTCTTTCCATTCCCAAAGTCCAAGCTTTCTCTCTTATCACTGCCTCCACTTTTCCATTCCACTTCCCAATATTAAATCTTACCCTCATTACTCCCTTACCTTGACTGTCAGTTCTGCCTCTTGGGCTCTAGTCTTAACTCCCCGTTCCTGAGACCATTCCATAAACTGTGCTTCCTCATTTCCTTCCTGAAACACAGCCAGTTCTGGTCCTATAACTGGATGACCTTCTATTCAAAAAATATCTTGTGGCTCCCTGATGTCTACATAAGTACAAATTCCTCCATCTACATTTAATTTGGTCTGATCTATTCTTTTCAGCTTATCATCCACCTGATATTGCCTTATGATCCTGTCCCTGTATTTCCTGTCTAAAGGAAACTAGACTAGATTTCTACTAATTTCAGACCAGATCCCTGAAGTTGTTCTACTCTTCATTAACTCCTTTTAACAATGCCTTTTTATCCTTCTCTTTCCATCATCATTGAAGATAAGAAAAATCATTCTAATTATTTGAGACTTTTTTGTGTGTTTAATGCCGATTTAACACAAATTTATACTATAGGAGCAAATGACATTTTTAAATAACCATTCACAGCACAATCATTGCAATTTTAATTTCTTTGTATTTAGAATATCACACTCTGCACAAAGTCATTTACACACATCTGAACATACGCAACTCTTTCCTTTCCCCTTTATGTCCCACAGATTTATTACTTTCCTGATAATGTCATGATATTTTTCTGCCATCCTTGGACTTCTAAAGTAACTAGCATTCTCCCAACCAGGATGTCCCATATATTTCCTAGAAAAATCCAAGTACTAATCGAACTCTACCCACAAGAGTTGCTAATCTGTCTCCTTTCCCCAGTTGTAGCCAAGATCTCATAAACAGACTTAAATTAGTTCCTTAGTTCCATTAGTCATTAGGTGACATCATGGCAACTTCAGCGCTATAACAACTAAAAATTTACTAAAGTGCTTTCTTCTAGTATTAGGGTTCCCTGCATTGATATGGCATTCCCCACTGAAAGTACAGAGCCTTACAACTGGTCATATGAAAAACTGGCTATGAGAGACACGAAAGAATAAAATTCAGTAACAGTTGGAGAAAAAAATACAAGAGGAAAATGCCTGTTGGTTTTTGTTTGTTTTAGGTTTCTCAGTTTCTGTCTCAGAATGTAGGCCCGTCTGCTAGGACTCCACAAGATGACTATGTGCTCAGAAGTCTACACAAGACTCCACTTCATTTGGCACGTGGTTCTTCCACTTGGGAACAGTAGGAAAGGCCTGAACACTACGACATGCCAGCTAAACCATAAGAAACATTTGGAAAAATATGAAATAAAAGCATTTAACATTGCTTTAACACGAACTATTACAGGGCAAAACATGGTCAAATTATCCCAAAAGCACTTGGCACATCACGGAGTGGCAGAAAGGTACACCATCAGAATCATGGGTCCTGGCAATTTACTAACCTGCTGGGCTTGAAGTAAGCTATATGGGTAGCAAGGACACAATAAAAAACAGATTTCACAAACTAAAGGAAATATTTACTACATTTACAAATGGTGGGTTGAGGTTTTCAGTTTTCATATGGCAATGGAGAATGATGCATGCTCAATATGTTTTCCCAAATGTGCTTCTTCCAATCAATGTTTTTGGTTTTCAAGATCCTTTTATAGCGAACCTTATGTGGCAGCAGGAAATACTCAAAGCTTATTGTTGCTGTTTTACATTCTGGGGAGACACTGTGAAATTACCACTTACCTGAGGTAATTCTGACAGCTGATTTCCATCCAACCAGAGATCTTTTAGATGTAAGAGGGCTCCGATTGATTCTGGCTAAAACAAAAGGAAAAAAAAGGTATGGTAACAAAGATTCAATTTTCAGTCTTCCCCGAAGAAAGAAAGAATCTGAATTCATTGTTAACAACTGGGTACCTTAGCAGATGTTCACTGGTACTTCTCTTAACATCGAGTCCCTTTCCTCAAAGTGCCCAAACTTTCCCCAAGAATGCCAGTTGTTTCCACCTATGTCCATCATCTCTAGTCCTGACCTCCCCTACCCATGAATCATAATTCCTAACTTGTGTGAAATGAAGCTGGTTCTCTAGTGTTCCCAAGCTACATCTATGGAAATACTGGCTTCGTATAGATCCCCATAGAACTCCCTCAACTACTGTGCGATCATAACTAAAAACAAAGTTAAATTCAAATCTCAAATACGGACTTACCAAATTATATATTTCATTGTTTCCTAAATCAAGTTCTTCTAGTCTCCGAAGCTGGGTAAGAGAGCTATTTTAAAAAATAAACAAAGCGCACTTAGAGAATACTTAGAAATGCCGAGCAATATAGTATCCCTCACTTGGAGTAGCTTCAAAAATAAGGTCCAATTTGATTTCTCTGGTAAAAAATATTGCACAGGAAGGACTGTTAAGAAAAGGCCGGTTGGCATCCCCCAAACTTCCCAAAACACACAAATCTTTTGACATAATACTGTAGTCCTGTTTTTTTTAAAATACTTAAATTCATTCTGCACAAAATCTCCTCTTATTTTCCCTAAAGACTCACTCAGGAAGATATGTAAGAAGATTCTCTCTCAGTTCCAGTGAAGCCAGGTTATAAAGACTAGAAATGAACAGAAGGAAAAAAAAGTATAAGAGAAATTCCTGAGATTCTTCCTACCTCCCCTCCCCCATACACATACTGGACAAATTGCAACACTTAATAAAACCTAGTAGGTCACTTCCCAGGGTAAAAATGCCTATCACCACCACCACCCACACCCATTAAAAACAATACCATCTCGACCTCTCAAATTGTAATCTTAAGGTATTAATAATTAATAAAAGAGTAGTGTGTCATGACTACAAAGCACCTTCATTCAAATACCTTTATATGTGATATGTGGAAATAACTCATCAGCCAATAAAACACAACCATTCTCAGGGCTGAGATAGAAGCCGAATGTGTGCGTCTATAGACTTTCAAATGCCAAAAATGCACTGTTACCATAAAAACAGTAGCACCTTTAATCTTGCAGAGCTCAGAGCTCTTCTTCCCAGTATCAGTGAGAGATCATCCCTGTTTTAAAGTAGGGGGCATCTCAGTCCAGAGAGTCCAAGGTCATCTACTTAAGATCATAAATTCATGCAGCAAGCGGCAGCTAAGCTTAGGAAGTAACTTCCATTTAAATGCATTCAGGATAATGTCATAATGCATCTCGCACAGTGCCTGGAACACAGACTGATTTAATAAATGGTAGCTATAATAATATTGCTTTTATTCTTATTAAACCCTAGCATGAGGCTCTCTTCATCTGATTCTCCAGCCTCTCGGGTGTAATCCAGTCTATTAGGAGCACAGTGGAATGGGACAGATGTTTGACAGATGGGGCAAATCTTGACAGGCAGTGGCAATTCTGCATCACCAGAAACCCTCATGAAGTTGTGCCAGCACTGGCAAAACATATTGATTCAGGAAATCAGTGACTCAGTATATTGCCCCTACAAGCACTGTAGTAACTATACCAACCAAAAAGTCACATTTTGCTAATATCACCATAGTAACATCCAGATATGGAGGAATTTCATTTCTGAGCGCACACAACACAAAAAGTCAGACATTATCCCAACACTCTAATCTGCCTTAATCCTCCATTCTCCCTCCTTCCAACCAAAAAGCCAGAATCACGTGTACTAACAAGGCTGGTTTTATAACATCCAGAAATGTAAATTTAAATGAACAGTGTACATACATGCTTAAAACCTGTTTGCCAGAAAAATATATATTTTAACTGTACTATGAAATGTACAAATCCTGCATCTTCTCCAATTTTACAAAACCAAATAATTTTAATACTTAAAGCAAGAACAAAACTTTCAATTTATTTTTTAAAAAACAAACTCCCTGCTAATATGTCACCATGAAACTAACACCAGCGTCCTTCAAATCAAATGTAACTCGGTGTGGACTTGCAGTTCTCTAGTTCTACTTTCTCTTGACCAAGTGTTTACGTAGAAGAAACAACAAAGAGAAGGGGAGGAGGATGAGATGTACACCACTCAGTATCTCCTTCCAAAAGCAATCTGTAAATAATAATTTTACTTAAAAAGTAAAAATTTAAAAACAAAGGGCTTTGTTTTCAGTTTTAAATTTCCATGTAACGCCTAACCAGTTTCATTAAGAAGACAGTAATTCCTCGGCTATTTTCACATTTAAATTTTAAAAATCAACGTTAGGATTGTCATTTTATCTATTCAGTATCCATTACTTTCACACCTATTTTAACAAACCAAGGAGACCCACTAATGAAAGAAGGAAAATGTCCTTCTTTGCATCAAAAACTTGACTCACTGGGGATCACTGAAAGCACCAGTTTCACACAGCCTCATGCTGAGTGTTGTGCCAAGTTTCCACAGCCATGGTCTCAGCATCTCCTGCCTGAAACATAGACCACAGCCAATGGGGAGAACCCTGCCTGCTCAGGCAGAAGGAGCTGTGCAGGGCACCTTCCATGAGCCATCTCATCTGGTTAGTAATGACCCAGCAAGTTGATGCTACCATGACATGATTAGGACCGTGAGGTTTTGTGTGAGGCCCACTTGTTAGAAATAGGTAAAACCACTATTCGACCCTGGCCAAATGCCAAAGCTTCTGCCCTCACCCTCACTGACTGAGGCATCTCCAGGTGTCTCTGTTCTTCAGAACTCTCTCATTTTAATTTGAAAAACACCTCTCAGTTTTAGGTATACACTTAAGTCTTACCTTTTTTTTTTTTTTTTTTTTTTTGAGACGGAGTCTCGCTCTGCCGCCCAGGCTGGAGTACAGTGGCTGGATCTCAGCTCACTGCAAGCTCCGCCTCCGGGGTTCACGCCATTCTCCTGCCTCAGCCTCCCGAGTAGCTGGGACTACAGGCGCCCGCCACCTCGCCCGGCTAGTTTTGTGTATTTTTTTTTAGTAGAGACGGGGTTTCACCGTGTTAGCCAGGATGGTCTCGATCTCCTGACCTCGTGATCCACCCGTCTCGGCCTCCCAAAGTGCTGGGATTACAGGCTTGAGCCACCGCGCCCGGCCCAAGTCTTACCTTTTTAAACACACCAAGAGACACTGGAATTTTTGCTGTTTGATTTTAAGAATGTGATACACACTTTAAAATTATCTTTAAATTTTGTCTTGAGAGCAAATGGCACAGGCCACAGTTACTAGAAGCAAACAACACTTGAGCAAAAATGCTGCTGAAATGCCCTAGTTCCCACCCCCCATCATGCTAACACCCAGATATAATATCCTGCTAAGTAAAAAAGCTCTGGCTACAAAACCTCTTAGTTTCTACTGGTTGGGGGAAGTAAATAAAATGTGGATGTATGGGTGATACATCAACAACCAAAAATATCATATTTTTATAATATTTCAAAAGTAAAAATTAACTTAAAGTACAGGCTAAGTATCCCTTATCTGAAATGCTTGGAACTGTGAGTGTTTCAAATTTTGGATTTTGGAGTATTTGTGATATACTTAATCTGAAATCCAAAATGCTCCAATGAGTATTTCCTTTGAGCAAATGCTCGGCACTCATAAAGTTTCAGATTTGGGGGCATTTCAGATTTCAGATTTTTGGACCTGGAGTGCTCAACCTGTATATAAAGTAATATCCTTATACTCTGAGGTAATACTTCCCCAATTATTTTAAACTATTTAAAATAAAGAAACTTAGATATTACCATCAGATTCTATAGACCCACTGATGAAAGCCACTCTAAAAAGAGCACATGGAATCTGAGAGGCCTGGGGCCCAGGCTTGAATCCCGCTTGTCCCTCACTAACTAGCTAGGTTTGCTTGCCTGAGGTGTTTATTGCTGAATCTCGATTTTCCCTAAAATAAATATAATCATATCTATTATGGCAATTACAACATAATACATTTTCCCTTCAAGTTAACAGAACCAGTTTCTTGCCTTATTTCCTTAAGACACCCTTTGTCCCTAAGTGCAGCTGGGTACCTTACAAATGTGTGTGCCTTGAGTCAGGGTCTTCAAAAAGATTGCTACAAGATGCTACTAATCACAGACGTCATCTCCACTACTAAAAAACTCCTTGAAGGATAGGCCCCGCATCTGGCATTGGCCAATTTTTAACTCATCAAACATTGTCCATAGCTGGACTGGAAGAAACAGAAAGCAAACAAAGGCTTTGACTACAGACTCCTACCTCCTGTATGAGCACAAACCTCACAGCATAATCTGCACACATCATTCTCAGTTCCAAGTATCACTAAGTGATGCTAGAATGAAACTATGGGTTTGGTTCACATCAGTAGCTTGCCTTGGACAGTCCTTCACCAAAATGCAGAACCCAACCAGCCCACTCCAGAACATGGTTCTCCAAATTGTTGTAGTAACAGAGCTGACATAAAACCGAACCAGCCTAAATGCAGAATTGGAACAGAGACATTAACACAAAAGTGAATGAATGAATAATCTCCTCTTCTGGTCTTTCAGAATACAATATCTTCAATCAAGTACCTGTCCCATCAAAGCAACCCACTGAATTCAAGTATCTTCACATCTCTTACAGCACCCCATAAGGAACATGCTCCTGAGCAGCTTCGGGAGTGGGATCTGAACCTCATCCTGTGTACTGAGGAGCCCAAGCTCTTAATCAGAAGGTCAAGAGAGAGAGAGGGAGACCCAAACTCCACAGGCCTTCATCCGCTATTTCAGTTAAACATGGTATTACAGAGGTACAAGAAAGAATCAGGCATTTCTAATACTTTTACAAATGTGATTTTAAAAATTTAACACTTTAATAGTTCTACTACTAATACTGGCAACTTATTATATGACAAATTTTGTTATAACTTCTTTATGAGAATTAACTTATCAGATGAGAAAACTGAGGCACAGAGAGGAAGCTTGAACAAGGTCTCACAAAATTGCCAAGTAGAAATGCCAGGATTCACCAGGGAATCTGCATTCTTAACCACTATGTTGTGCTGCCTCTCACTCTTGAGTTGGTATGTCAATTTTGCAAATAGGTAATAACATATTTATGGATATACATATTTATTTTATGTGTGTATATATATATACGTATATATATACACACACACACACTATATATATATATATATATATATATATATTTTTTTTTTTTTTTTTTTTTTTTTTTGAGACAGAATCTCACTCTGTCACCCAGGCTAGAGTGCAGTGGTGTGATCTTGGCTCACTGCAACCTCCGTCTCCTGGGTTCAAGTGATTCTCCTGCCCCTGCCTTCCAAGTAGCTGGGACTACAGGCATGCACCACCACACCTGGTTAATTTTTATATTTTTAATAGAGATGGAGTTTCACCAGACCAGATGGTTGGCCTGGCTGGTCTCGAACTCCTGACCTCAGGTGATCCGCCTACCTAGGCCTGCCCAAAGTGCTGGGATTACAGGCATGAGCCATCACGCCCGGCCAATTTATATATATTTACAATATATTCAGTAAAGAGTTCCTTCTTTTCCCACATCAATCCAGCTTCCCAACACCAAACGTTTTCAGAGGAAATTACCTTAAAAATTTAAAAATTTTGTATGGATTCATGTGTTCATGTGGGGCTTTCTTTAATCTTTAGGTGTGAATGTATATAGTCTCTCCCTCTTTTCCTTTTTTTTTTTTTTTTTTTTTTTTTTTTACAAGAAAGGTAGCATTCTGCATATATCTGGCACTTTGCTTTCCTCACTTACCAGAATTTTTTGGTCTCATTTTTTATTTGTACATACCAGTATTTTGTCAACAATTGCACAGTATCTTACTGTCTATGGATACCTTGTTTTAACTAGAACCCTATTAACAAACATTTCATCCTTCAATTTTAATTTCTGACAAATTAATTTCTACATAATACTGCTGGAATGACCTCTTCTTCCTCCTCCTACCAAAAAAAACATGACTTTCTATCCTCCCTGTCAATCCCTACCATTTTTACCAACAAAGGAAGTTGGGGGGCAGGGGAACACACCTAACAAGCTCCTGCAGGAAAAGAGTGCATGAAGTATTTCATCTCAGCACACTAATTCTTAATGTTTCACACTGTTCATAATAGCAGGGACAAAAGTTGTACTCTTTTGTAAGTCAGAATGTAGGCCAACTGTATTTTTAGGATTCTATTTCAGTGACTGTATGAATGGTTACTTTAAGGAATTTACATCTGTTCTCCACTATGTTTGCAAATCCCTTTCTAACCCACTTGAGTAAATTTTTTTCCATTTTAGCGGCCAAAATCATTAAGAAAATAAAGAGTAAAACACATTAAGGTAGACCAAACAAACAAGTGGCGGTTCACTATAAAATCATTAATATATAAAACAACAACTACTTAGGGCAACATTATTTGATTGGGGAAAACTATTAATGGGGGAATAGGGAGTTGCTTACACAATCATAATATTTCTACTCTTTCAACATCAAATTAGTATTCAAGAAACCTCTGGTTACAAATTTTCTTATGGTGGCTTTGCTCTAGAAAACTTTTTTTTTTTTTAATCTTTTTGTTTTTGAAATAATAAATATTTTATAGTAATTCTCAGACCTCAAAAAAGAACATTAAATATGGTAATAGTTTTCAAAAAAAGGATTTACTCCTTTTAGGCAGCATGCACTTATGATATAGGTAAGCTGCCTAGCACTAGGCCTTGTGAGTGGGGGCCACATGGCTCACTTAGTTCAAGCTCACTCAAATTAAGGTCACCATTCCCAAGGGCAGCAGACTCAGCAGACATAAAATCAGACCCACACGCTCTAGTTCAATCTGCCAGAGAACCTAGGGCTTACTCATGCTACTTCTATCAGCAACTTGGAATAATTAAATGTTTATTGATAATGACTATTTAGTGACTGAATAACTGTCTCGGGTACTGGACTATTTCATCACATATATTACTTCTCCTCTAAGAATGCTATTTTTGGAGAAGACAGTTCAGTTAAACAGGGAGTAGAGATATTTAGGCTAACATATTGGAGGGTATTCATTTCTTTAATGGTAAAGGATATGGAATCTCATGGAAGGGCATATCAACTAAAGACAAAGCAGCATGCTCTCAGACACCATCATAGGCTTCCCAGATCTTCAGAATTTTCCATCAGTTGCCACCTGAGTTTTTATGTCCTCTCGACCTCCACTCTCTCTCTGCATCACTTGAGCATTTTGGAGACTCTGGCTATGTGCACTTGCCTGATCACCACGTGCAAGTAACTAAACAAAATGATCTTAGCACACTACTTGTAAGGTTACATTATAGAGCATTTCCTGTAAAAATAAACGGGGTCGGTTTCCCAGGTATAACATCACCCTGCAGCAGTACCCAGCTTCAAATTTGCCTAAGGTCCATTCTTTTTACGGAGACATAATTCACAAACTATGAAATTCACCTTTGAAAGTGTGCAGTTTGGTGGTCTTTAATATATTTATTCAGAAGGTATATAAACATCACCACTATCTAATCCAGAAAATTTTCATCATACCGAAAAGAAAATCCATACTCATTAGAAGTCATTCTTTATCATCTTCCTCCACCCCACAACCCCCAACAACCAATAATTTAATTTCTGTCTCTGTGGAGTTGACTATAGTATGCATTTTGTAAAAAGTGAGTCATAGACTATGTGATTGTTTGTGTCTGGCTTCTTTTACTTCACATGTTTTCAAAGTTCATCCAGTAATACTATTTCATTGTATACATATGCCACATTTTGTTTGTCCACTTACCCACTGATGAAAATTTCAGTTGTTTCTACCTTTGTTATTATAAATAATGTCAATAATAACCCTCCTAGGTTTCCAATTCTTTTGAGTATACGTAGCTAGGAATGGAATGGCTGGGTCACATGGTAACTATGTTCAATTTTAAGGAGAACCTCCCCAAACTGTTTTACAAAGGGGCTAAACCATTCTACACTCCCATCAACAACATATGAGGGTTTCAATTTCTCTGCATCCTCAATAACACTTGTTAGCATTTATCTTTTTAATTATAATCTTCCCAGAGGGTATAAAGTAGTATCTCATTGTGGTTTTGACTTGCATTTTCCTGATGACTAATGTTGTTAAACATCTTTTCATATGCTTATTGGTTATTTGTATATCTTCTCTGAAGAAATGCCTATTCGAATCCTTTGCCCATTTTTAAGTTGGTTCTTTTATTACGAAGTTGTAAGAGATCTAAATATATTCTGGTAACTAGACTCTGATAAGATATATGATTTGCAAATATTTTCTCCCATTCTGTGTGTTGTCTTTTCACTTTCATGATAGTATTCTTTGATGCACACACGTTTTAAATTTTGATGCAATCCAATTTATCTATTTTTTCTTTTGTTACACAGACTTTGGTGTCACAGCTAAGAAACCACTGCCTAATCCAATGTCACAAATATTTACCCCTGTTTTCTTATAAGACTTTTACCGTTTTTTTGTTTGTTTGTTTGTTTGTTTTTTGAGACGGAGTCTTGCTGTGTCAGACTGGAGTGCAGTGGCGTGATCTCAGCTCACTGCAAGCTCCGCCTCCTGGGTTCACGCCATTCTCCTGCCTCAGCCTCCTGAGTAGCTGGGACTACAGGCACCCACCACCATGCCTGGCTAATTTTTTGTATTTTTATTAGAGACGGTGTTTCACCGTGTTAGCCAGAATGGTCTTGATCTCCTGACCTCGTGATCTGCCCGCCTCGGCCTCCCAAAGTGCTAGGAGTACAGGCATGAGCCACTGCACCCGGCGAGGACTTTTACAGTTTTAGCTCTTATATTCAGATCTCTGATTTTGATTTAGTTTTTGTGTCTGGTGTGAGGTAGGAGTATAACTTCATTCTTTTGTATGTTCATAGTCAGTTTTCCCAACATTTGTTAAAAAGACTATTCTTTCTCCAATGAATTGTTTTGACACCTCTGTCAAAATCAATTAACGATATATGTAAGGATTCTGATGGGGCTTAAGATGAGTCTGTAGATAGACTTGTAGAGTACTGCTATCTTAACAATATTAAGTATCAACCCATAACACACATTATCTTACCACTTATTTAGTCTTCCTTAATTATTTCAATGATGTTTTATACTTTGCATGGACGTGTCCTACATTTCTTCTGTTAAATTTATCCTGAGTATTTTACACTTTTTAGTGTTTTGTAAGTAGAATTGTTTAATGCTGATATATAAAAATATAACTGATTTTTGTTTTGTAATCTTGTATCCTGCTATCTTCCTGAATTAATTTATTAGCTCTAATAATTTTTACAGATTTCTTAGGATTGTTTCTATATAAGATCATGCCATCTGAACAGTAACTCATTTTTAAAAAGTAAAACACAAAGTGTGTGGCTTGAGTACAACCTGATACAACTGATCCCAAGAAAAATATTTTCAGTATTTTGAAAGACAAATATATTCACACATTGTACCAACATTTCAAAACTCCTTAAATTATCCTTCCTGGCCTTACCAGTGGAATCTTACAAGTGTTTTTAGTGATAGTAAAGTAAAAAGCCATTATTCGCTAGGCACTGTTTTTAAGGGCATATCTAAAATACCAAATTTTTTTATTCAGATAGTTTTCTGAAAGCCCATCCAAGACCTGGAACTTGACTGAGTAAGACCCCACTACGTGCTATCCCGTGCCAACCAGCATCTGCAGTGACACAGAAAGTCATTCACTTAATTATACCCCAACTTTTTCTAAAGGGGATTTAAGTAAGTCTTTTAAAATTGCAAATATGCAAAAAGGTTCATGAAATGACGTTAGGGCCATGAAAGAGGGGAGACACTAATGTGTTCATTATGAGAAGCAGGCAGTAAAGAAAATGCAGTATCTTCAAGGAAGAAACTAAATTCAAATGCCAGCTCTACCACCCACCAGCAATGCACACCTGGGCAGATCACTTATCTCCATTTCACAGAGGAAGCTGATAAAGCTCAGGATGGGTAAAGCTAGCCTCAGGAGGAAGGGTGTCATGAGACAGTGTATGCACCTCAAAGAGTCCGTGCCCCACTGAGACTGTCAGCATCACCTCTCCCTTTATCGCACAAAAAGGAACACAGCTGTTCTCATTGATTATCAGAATTAGCTCTAAGCCTACGGGCAACAAAGGCAGGAAAATAAGTGTTAGAAATGTTTATTAAAAAGGAATATTATTAAAAAGGAAGAAGCTTACCAGTTCTTTTGGTAAGGCATTTGTTTCCTTAAAAATAATTTATTGTCTCCCTAATAGCTCCTTATATCAGAGATATTAAGCAATATTAATAGACAATAATTATTTTTTCTTGGAAGGCTTTACAGCAACAGAAGCTGTTTTTTAAATAGTTGCTTCTTTTAAACAACTTTTTCTAGAAATTGAGTACAACTGCATCAGGCCAAAAAAGTGACAATACAGGAACAGGCTAAAGTGATCCCAGCATAAATCTTCCAGAATCTGAACTTGACTGCCTATGATGTGATGTTGGAAGCAAGTGGAATAAAGGAGGCAATACTCTTAACCTTGTCACGTGTATTTGTTTAGTATGTGAGAACAATGCCAGGGTAGATACAGACACAAACAGAGTTAGAAAACCAAGGTCCCTGTAGTATCAGAGTACAAGGTGATCCAAGTACATGTACCAGTTATATACATACAATTAAGCAATGAACAACTACACTTCTGTGTAAAGACAAAGGACTAAAGTACTTATTGTGTGGGAGGTATGACGGGGTCAGGGAACCTGCAAGTCTGGGATCTATTTCGCCTGTCAATCATTGGGGAAGGCATGATGAAAGATGTAACATTTCAATCATTAAATGAAACACCCCAGCCAGTTTGGAAACAGACAAGGCAGGTAAAAAATTTTAACATTCACCTGAATTGGAATAAGCAGGAAGCAAAATGAATGAATGAATACAAATTACTGTAAAATAAAAATTAACAAAGTGTATGAAAATCATACAAATGCACAAAAATAAATGGTGCAGTACAAAAATAATCAGCGAGCCTACCCTATTCATGTCTTTGAACTGCACCATAGGAAGTGCTCCTTAAAATTTTTGCTTTGCAAACATTTATTCCTTGACTTAATCCACCACCATTATAACTGCCATCCCTTACAGGTTCTCCAAAAATTAGGTAAATAATTATACCTCTTTTTATTACCCTTTCTTAAATGTATGTATAGCTCATATTTATGTCAGTGTTTAATATTAGAAGTGTTTTGGGTTTTTGCTTGGAAGTTTGATGATGTTTTTCTGATCAGAAATAGTCCCCTGTAACTTAACTCTTGTTTATATCAATTAGCCTGTGGTAAACTCGGCTTCATAATACTTTGTTTGACTTGATGTCACAGTGTTCAAGAACCTATGGATGATGTTACATGAGGACTCACTGTGAATAATTGGGAATATTTAAGAATGAAATAAAAATATGTATTCTTTCCACTCATATGTATAACTTTTTTCAAACAGCTACCAGGTTATTAGGACATAAACACTTATTAAGATGTTTGGACCTACTTAATGAACTGTTAGATATTTCCAGGAGTATTAAAAGAAAGTTACTGAGCCCACAAGGGCCCCAGGAACCAACTGTCCTGCGGCAATGGCAGGGTGGAGTAGTGAAAAAACACAGGACCGGGACCTGGAGAGCCGTAGTCCAGTTCCAGCTCTGCCATCAACTCCTAAAAACTTCTTCAAATTAACTGACCATAGGCAAACCAAACACGTGATGGGGGAGATGTGTCCAGGTGCCCCCAGGTTCAAGACACTACAAGTCTGCTCACTCTATCTATATAAAGACTTTTGCCCTCCCCTCTTAGTCTGAGTACCCCTGACCATCCTGAGGGGGCCCAAGTCCTTGAGACATCCATAGCTTTCCCAGTTAATGCCAACTACTGTGCTAGGTGCCAAGAGGAGAAATGAAGTCCTATCTTCACTGATGCTTGAAAGGCCAATGCTAACGTAGTTTACCCATCTGACCACATAAGCAGAGGTAATTTATGCAAAGATTCCACATCAGACTCCACAAAGATAACACACCAAGCATTCCAATGGTCATTCCATGTCCTTTCAAATTTTGTGGAATATTAAACAGGTATGTTTCCACACAAAACAATTCTATCTCCGAGAAGTTGTACTGGTTACTAAATATTGGTTAACTAAATGTGTTAAATGCTCTAAAGAAACTATTTGGAAATTCTTTGAGAAACAAATGAAGCCTTCCCACGAGGAAAGCTTGCAAGTTTCAAATAATAATTTGCTTAAAATGTAGTACACTTATGCATATATGAGATTTCCTGAACAATTCACTGTTTCAAGTGCCTTTTCTACAAGGTCTTGGACACCAGGTATGCCCAATCTTCTCCAAGGAAGAATTTGTTCTTTGATTGTTTCTTTCTGGTATGTGAGAACAGGCCATTACTTGAGTATGCATGAGGAAGAAATCATAGTTTCTTGCTCTGGTAATAAAATTACTAACAACCAAGAATAGAAAACTCTCTCTCTTTTTCATTTAATTTCACAAACTGACCTAATAAGAATCAGTTAATTTCAAGATCAAAGTGGCATTTTATTCAGTAAACAATCAGTATCCACAATGCTATAATGGTAACAGAAGCTGATTAAGTCTACAAACAAAACAAAAACGTCTTGAACTTTGACAAAAACAGGTACGGATATTAACAGAAAATATATAATAATGAACATTGTAAAAAACATATTCTAAAATTATACTTTCCATTAAAATAGTTCAGTAGAGGGGGAGAGGGACACTCTGGTTTAATAACATATTTCATATCAAAGCATTAAGACTTTTTAAAAAAGACATAAAATGGGAAAAAAGCAGAGAGGTAGGAATCGGAGGCTAGAAAGAAGAACCATCTAGGCAGCTGTAGACTAAGAATGAACTGAAAGGAAGGTAACAAGGGAATTAAGCTCCAGATATCCTGAGGAGCAAGAGGAGGACAGCATCAGTTTGGGTGTTTAAACAGCTACTGTATTTAAGAATTTTGTGTGGTGGGGGGGCAAAAAGGGGGTTGGGGTGTCGCTCTGTCACCCAGGCTGGAATTTAGTGGCACAATCACAGCTCACTGCAGCCTCAACCTTCTGGGCTCAAGTGATCCTTCCTCCTCAACCTTCCAAGTAGCTGGGACTACAGGCTTATGCCACCAGGCCCAGCTGATTTTTTGTTTGTTTGTTTTTGTAGAGATGGGTTATCTCTACAAAAGATAGCCCAGGCTGGTCTTGAACTCCTGAGCTCAAGGAATCCTCCCACTTCAGCCTCCCGAAAGGCTGGGATTATAGGTGTGAGCCACCATGCCCAGCACAAAAGTTGTTACATTATAAATATCTGACACTTGATACAGCAAAAGTGAATTGCACATGCATGAAATTCACAATAGAATACCACTGTTTTCTCTGCAACTGATACCTTAAACCTAGAGTGTATTGAGGGTTTCCTGTCTTCTTCTCCTCCTGAGAGTTTAAGGGCACAATTTTTAATTAGCAAGTCTAATGGCATAAAGACAAAACATCAGGGTGCATTTCAGAAAAACACCAACTTGCTGGCTGAACAGGTGTCAGCTAGTTGTCATTTGCCTGAAGAGGACGGGAAGGAGAGGGAAAAGCTGTCTGCAAATATTCTTATAAACCTCCGGAAAGAGAACTTTTGCAAAACAGACATATCAGATAGACTGTGCTCAACTGCTTACTGTGGTTCTCAAAGAGCAAGTTTCTGTTTTGTCTTAGAACTTACACAGGACAGCTACAAACAAGGAAAATCATTTATGATGGTAGAGAACACTGGTCTACCAGGTTAGGGCAGACAAGTCAGACCTTTATTTTTAAGTCGTTAAGCATGAGCTACTGCATCAACCTGATTTAACCCACTGTATGCCCTGGAAAAGTGAAAAAGGTCTGCAAAGACAATTCAACTAGTTCATCTGTGGGAAGGTATAACAGAACATTTATTCACCAGCATACACTGTCTTCAATGGATTCTATTTCTTGCCATGACTAAGTTCTCCACAACCTCTAAGCCGGCAACGTGGAATATGCCCATATCATTCCTTTCCTCTCCCAATTCTACTCCCACTCTCCAAATACACCATTCTCATTCCCTATTCTTGGATCCACAGTTCACAAATACTGTCAGACGTAGCTGTTCTTTAGGAGCACATACTTTACGTTTTTAATGGAGTTGTTTGTTGGCTCTCCAGCATGGTTTAAAATTACTGAGTGGTTGTTTCTACCAGTATTTACTGACCACCTACATGACACATAGTACGTGGCTTAAATTAACTACTTTGCCATATATCAGTTTCACTTCCAAACAATTTAGGATTTTTACTAGTAACAAGTAGCAGCACCCTTTTTAACCAATAAAATTTAGGGACAATTAGATGCAAAAACATAGGAGGCTGGCTATAATCTTTCTTGAAGGTCATATTAAAGAATGAGTACATGGCTTTCTGAGTCGACAAATAGGAGCTTTAAAAGGAAAGGAGGCTAGAGCTGATGATATAAACCCCCTTTCACCCCGATCTACCCAAACTTCACAAAAAAACTTACTTGCCAATATTTTCAGGTAGAGACTGCAGTGAGATGTCATTTACAGAAAGACATGTTAAATTCTGTAACTCAGGAAAGCTTTCTGGCAACCTAAAACAAAACAAACAAACAAAAATGCTATAAATTAAAAAAGTTCATGTATAGTGTATATCAAGCATAAATAATAATGATTTATTCTATGTGCTAATTGAAATAACCTCCTAAAAATGACATTATATATGGCATGTTTGCCTTGTCTTCCTATAAATAAGACACTTGTAAGGAAAAAACAAAGACTTCATATACATAGTAGATGTACAGGGGCATGATAAATACTTACTGTTATGGTGATCTAGAAATAAAGTAGAAAGATACGCAAGCTCTAAGAACAAAGGCAAAAAAAAATGTTGGGACTACTGAATACTTTATGAAAGAAAATGATAAATTATTGCTGCAGCTAAAAGTGCCTAAGAGTAAAAATACTTTATTGATTAGCAGAAACTAAAGAGAAAATTTCATCAGTCCTTGAGATTATAATAAAACACAGGACAGCTACTGCATAATTTTTCTTCCTGTAGTTTATAATACCTAGGGGAAAGCTACGGAGTACTTATTGATCCGCTGACAGACAATTGCTACTTCCTTTTTTTTTTTTTTTTTTTTTGAGACATACTCTCACTCTGTTGCCCAGGCTGGAGTGCAGTGGCAAGATCTCAACTCACTACAACCCCTGCTTCCCGGGTTCAAGCTAGTCTCCTGCCTTGGCTTCCTGAGTAGCTGGGATTTTTGGATTTTTAAGCAGAGACGAGGGTTTCACCATGTTGATCAGGCTGGTCTCAAACTCCTGACCTAGTGATCCACCCCCCTCAGCCTCCCAAAGTGCTGGGATTACAGGCGTGAACCACCGTGACAATTGCTACTTTCTTAACATTTTTCTTTTAGTTCTATTTTTTTTTTTTTTGAGACGGAGTCTCGCTCTGTCACCCAGGCTGGAGTGCTGTGGCCGGATCTCAGCTCACTGCAAGCTCCGCCTCCCGGGTTCCCGCCATTCTCCTGCCTCAGCCTCCCGAGTAGCCGGGACTACAGGCGCCCGCCACCTCGCCCGGCTAGTTTTTTTTTGTATTTTTTAGTAGAGACGGGGTTTCACCGTGTTAGCCAGGATGGTCTCGATCTCCTGACCTCGTGATCCGCCCGTCTCGGCCTCCCAAAGTGCTGGGATTACAGGCTTGAGCCACCGCGCCCGGCCTAAGTTGCCAACCACTTGAAATAATTTTATGTTTTACTATGTTCTACACAAAGGGATATTTTTTATATGTTCCTTAAACTCTACAGAATAACAAGGCTTCAAAATAAAATCATCATTTAAAATTTACAAAGAAAGTTTAGTTTCAATATTTCTATGGTTACCATATTGAGGGAGGGAAGGGAAAACCTAACTAAAGGCAAAGGATCTCATTGCATTTAAAATGCTGAAGGTTATTAAACATAAATCTGCTAACAAAGACAATAGAACATATAAGTATCACTTTTTCTCAGTGAGGGAGAGATTTCTGGCTTTAGTGATGGTCTCTAGATTAGAATCTTTCATTTTTATCTTTCTAGGTTCCTTTAAAAAAAGGCCTATGTAACATCATGTTTGATATTTAATATAGGTTAATTCCAAACTTCAAAACCAAATCCAGACCCGCAAGATCAGGGTATTAACTGGAATGTTTATAATCACTGGAATTTGTTCTGAGGCACAATTAACAGAGGTAAGATTTTTACTCATAATTCAAAAGATGCAAATTATCTGTTCTGCCTGAGTTTTTACCAGAACGTATATATCATTTTATAATTTAAAAACTAGCTAAGATGTTCTTAAACACAAGAAAAATACAGTTTTAAATAGCTGATTTAAATAGGTGCTTTTTTACTGGCTATTAACACAAGAGCTAAACTAGTACAGAGGTGATAAGGAAGTACAGACCCAAGGTTAGGAGAAATGAACTGCAGTCCGAGCTTCCCACTCATTAGCTGTATGATCTTGAAAGGTAATTTAACCTACATGTGCCTCAGTTTCTTGAGCCATAAAATAAGTAAGCCAAACTAAATCATTTTTAAGGTCCCTTCAACTCACAGATATCATCTTAAATCTTAAAAAAACAGCACACCTGCCAAATTAAAATGGCTTCACCTTAAGAAACCTGCCAAATAGAAAGCCAGAATTAAAACAAACAAACAAAACAGTAAAGCCTCACACAATCTAGGTGTGCTCCAGTTGAGAGAGAACTGAAATAATAGTAAAGTCAAATGTCAGCAGACATTAGAAAAGGAAAATCAAAAAAAAATAGAAAAAAGGAAGAAGCAACTGAATGGTTAAAAAAAACTCAACAGCAACATAATGAGTATTTCCCAGCTTGCCAAACCCTGTAAGCTGCCTTCAGCTTAGTCCAGTTCAACAAACATTTATTGAGCACTTACTCCATTCCAAGAATACAAGTAACTTCCTCAGGTTGGTCAAGGAGTCTTAGTCAGAGAAATAACTTAAGGGTAAACTTCAAGTGTTATGAAAAAAGTACACAGAGAGCATTACGGGAGCCCAGAGGAGGGGCCTGTGGGTAGTAACTGGGAAAGCCTTCCCGAAAATGTGTATGATGCTCAAACTGCATCTTAAGGAAGGTGAAAGGGTCGGTACTGTCAAGAAGACAGAGGCATGAAATGAACTAACTAGAAGCACTTTATATTACAGCAGAGACTGACGTCCAGCACAGGCAACTGAGGTCAATGAAGATGGAGAGACAGACCAGGGTCAGATGGAGGGGCAAGAAGAGGCTCACATAGCACAGGGAGGAGCTCTGACTTTATCTTACAGAGATGGGAGCTATAGAAAGGTTTTAAGAGACAGCTGAATGGAAGACGGTGGAGAAAGAGGATAAGGTTGGAAGGACAGTGATAAGTAAGAAAGCTATTGGAGTATAGCTTACTAGATTACTATTCTTCAGTAATAAATGTTACGTGTAACTTAATCACTACAATTCAAAGGAGGACAATCAGAAAAAGTTTTAAAAAGAAAACACATTTCTTTATTGGCAATAACAAGGTATTGGAAACATAAAACTAAATAGTGCATTCTCCAGCACTCCATACCCAAGAAGTCCCAAACAATTTTGAAGTGGGTGAGATGACTCAGAAATTTTAGTTTAATCTTAATTTTCCTAGATCAAAAGAGAAAAGACAGAAAAGAAGGGACGGGAAGAGTGCATTTCTTCTGAGGTTCCTTTCAGATTCTTGAGAAATCTTATAAATGGACCCACCTGGCCCAAAGAGACATCTAAAACAGACACCCAAGGGCTATCTCTGCATTGCCACGCGGGCACAATTCAGTTATCCTACTAACAAGATGCCTGGAAGCCAGTGGTCAGTGGACTCATGACTAAGCCAGGAGCCATAAGGAACAGCTCACAGCAATGCCACTCAACCACGCCTGGGTAACAGACTGTGTCATACGAGGAAGGGTAAAGCTGGAATAAGTAGTAAAACTGACACAGTAGCTTTATTTGAAGGAAAACAAAAACAAAAACAAAAACAAAGAAATCCCCACAGCTAAAGAAATAATGATGTTCATAGGAGGTTTTTGTTTTTCTTGTTGTTGATGTTCATTCGTTTTTAATGGAGAGTTAGAGGAAAGTTAAGACAGTAAAAGATAGTATGGCCAGGTGAGGTGGCTCGGGCCTGTAATCCCAGCACTTTGGAAGGCTGAGGTGGGTGGATCAGGATGTCAGGAGATTGAGATCATCCTGGCCAATATGGTGAAACCCTATCTCTACTAAAAATACAAAAATTAGCCGGGCGTGGTGGTGCACGCCTGTAGTCCCAGCTACTCAGGAGGCCGAGGCAGGAGAATCACTTGAACCCAGGAGGCGGAGGTTGCAGTGAGCTGAGATGGTGCCACACAACTCCGGCCTGGGTGACTAAGCGAGACTCCATCTCAAAAAAAAAAAAAAAAAAAAAAAAAAAAAGATAGTAAACACTTTTCATTACTGGAGTACAAAAAAATAACTGTAATATGATTTTCTCCTTGGATAACTCTGGTGTAAGCTCTCTGGGAGTTTAGAAACCTGCCTTACCCCACAAGACAGGACAGATCAATGGGGGTTTATAAACTACTACAACTCTTCACATTGCTTCAGAAATGCACTCCTCATCCTGTTTTGTACACTTCGCTGTGCTGCACCTTATCCCTACAACATCCTTTGAGGTTTCTATCAATAGAATAGTGTGCCTTTCATTGTACAGGGCTATTTATAAAGAAGTATCTGTGAAAGTCAACCATCCGTGATAAAGATAGTGAGCCATCTAGGTACCTCCAAGATGGTTAACCTGACTGTGTTCTTTGCTTGGCTCTCAAAAAAGATATCCTTACTACTATAGATAGAAAAGTAAGCAGAAAGCTTACCTAGTCAGTGGGTTTCCGCTGAAGTCAGCTACCTGCAGTGCTTTACAGAATGAAATGCTTTCTGGAATTTCAGGAATCTCTGTAGGAGTAGAGAAAATGTCTATAATTTGCCACCATTATTAACAGTTTTTATCATTCTCAAGATAGATCACACTCACAAGAGAACAGCTGGAAATGCTACCTCCATTCAAACATGACCTAGATTTATAAAGTATTTTAATACATTTATATTTGTTTTCCTAATATAAGATATATTCTCAACAGAAGCACATTAAAGAAAAATATTAAAAACATCAAATCTCTAACAAAATTATAGCTATAGGAGGAATAAGTTCTAGTGTTCTATGGCAGGGATCCCCAACCCCTGAGCTACAAACCAGTACCTGTGAGGAACTGGGATGCACAGCAGGAGGTGAGCGGCAGGCGGGTGAGCGAACCTTCATCCATATTTATAGCCACTCCCCATCACTTGCATTACTGCCTGAGCTCCACTTCCTGTCAGGTCAGCGCCCACATTAGATTCTCATAAGAGCATGAGCCCTATTGTCAACTGCCCATGCAAGGGATCTAGGTTGTGTGCTCCTTATGAGAATCTAATGCCTGATGATCTGATCTGTTTCCCATCAACCCCAGATGGGACTGTCCAGTTGCAGGAAAACAAGCTCAGGGCTCCCACTGAATCTACCTTACGGTGAGTTGCATAATTATTTCATTATATATTACAGATGTAATAATAATAGAAATAAAGTGCACAGTAAATGTAATGAGCTTGATTTGTCCCAGAACCATTTCAAACACTGGTCTGTGGAAACACCGCTCATATGATTTGGTTGTGTGTCCACCCAAATCTCTTCTTGAATTCCCATGTGTTGTGGGAGGGACCTCGTAGGAGGTAATTGAATCATGGGGCAGGTCCTTCCCATGCTGTTCACATGATAGTGAGTAAGTTTCATGAGATCTGATGGTTATTATAAGGGGGAGTTTTCCTGCACAAGCTCTCTTTGCCTGACGTCATCAACGTAAGATGTGACTTGCTCCTCCTTGCTTTCCACCATGATTGTGAAGCCTCCCTAGCCACATGGAACTGTAAGTCCAATTAAACCTCCTTCTTTTATAAATTGCCCAGTCTCAGGTATGTCTTTATCAGCAGCATGAAAACAGACTAATAGACTAAATTAGTACCAGTAGAGTGGGGTGCTGCTGAAAAGATACCCAAAATGTGGAAGCGGCTTTGGAACTGGTTCACAGGCGGAGGCTGGAGCAGTCTGGAGGGCTCAGAAGACAGGAAAATGTGGGAAAGTTTGGAACTTCCTAGAGATTTGTTGAAGGGCTTTGACCAAAAGCCTGATAGCAATATGGACAATCAAGTCCAGGCTGAGGTGGAAGATGAGGAACTTGTTGGGAACTGGAGCAAAGGTGACTTGTTATATTTTAGCGAAGAGACTGGCAGCATTTTGCCCCATCCTAGAGATTTGTGGAACTTTGAACTTGAGAGAGATGATTTAGGTATCTGGTGGAATAAATTTCTAAGCAGCAAAACATTCAAGAGGTAACTCGGGTGCTGTTAAAGGCATTCAGTTTATAAGGGAAGCAGAGCATAAAAGTTTGGGAAATTTACAGGCTGACAATTTGACAGAAAAAAAAAACAAAACATTTTCTGAGGAGAAATTCAAGTTGGCTGAAGAAACTTGCATAAGTAAGGAGAAGCTGAATGTTAATCCCCAAGACAATGACGAAAATGTCTCCAGGGCATGTCAAAGGTCTTCATGGCAGCCCCTTCAATCACAGGCCCAGAGGCCCAGGAGAAAATTGTATCCTGGGCCTGGTCCAGGGTCCCCATGCTGTGTGCAGTCTAGGGACCTGGTGCCCTGCATCGCAGCCACTCCAGCTCTGACCAAAAGGGGCCAAAGTATAGCTTGGGCTGTTGCTTCAGAGGGTGGAAACCCCAAACCTTGGCAGCTTCCATGTAGTGTTGAGCCTGCGGGTGCACAGAAGTCAAGAATTGAGGTTTGGGAACCTTTGCCTAGATTTCAGAAGATGTATGGAAATGCCTGGATGCCCAGACAAAAGTTTGCTGCAGTGGTAAGGCCCTCATGGGACACCTCTGCTAGGGAAGTGCAGAAAGGAAATGTGGGGTTGGAGCCCCCACACAGAGTCCCTCCTGGGGCAGTGCCTACTGGAACTGCGAGAAGAGAGCCATCATTCTCCAGACCCCAGAATGGTAGATCCACCGACAGCTTGCACCATGCACCTGGACAAGCCACCAGTCAAGGCCAGCCATGAAAGCAGCCAGGTGAGGGGCTATACCCTGCAAAGCCACAGAGGCAAAGCTGTCTAAGACCGTGGGAACACACCTCTTGCATCACACCTCTTGCATGACCTGGATGTGAGACATGGAGTCAAAGGAGATCATTTTGGACCTTTAAGATTTGATTGCTCTGCTGGATTTTGCACTTGTATGGGGCCTGTAGCTCCTTTGTTTTGGTCAATGTCTCCCATTTGGAATGGATGTATTTATTCAATGCCTGTACTCCCATTGTATCTAGGAAGTAACTAACTTGCTTTTGATTTTACAGGCTCATAGATGGAAGGGACTTGCCTTGTCTTGGATGAGATTTGGACTGTGGACTTTTGAGTTAATGCTGAAATGAGTTAAGAGTTTAGGGGACTGTTGGGAAGGCATGATTGGTTTTGAAATGGGAGGACATGAGATTTGGGAGGGGCCAGGGGCAGAATGATATGGTTTGGCTATGTCCCCACCCAAATCTCATCTTGAATTCCCATGTGTTGTGGGAGGGATCCGGTAGGAGGTAACTGAATCATGGGGGAAGGTCGTTCCGAGCTGTTCTCATGACAGTGAGTAAGTCTCACAAGATCTGATAGCTATTATAAGGGGGAGTTTCCCTGCATAAGCTCTCTTTGTCTGCCACCATCCACATAAGATGTGACTTGCTCCTCCTTGTCTTCCACCATGATTGTGAGGCCTCCCTAGTCAGATGGAACTGTGAGTCAAAATAAACCTCTTTCTGTTTTAAATTGCCCAGTCTCAGATATGTCTTTATCAGCAGTGTGAAAATGGACTAATACAACTGTCTTCCACAAAACCGGTCCGTGGTGCCAAAAAAGTTGAGAACTGCTATTGTATAGCACTATAAGATGACTACAGTTAACAATAATATATAGTTTCAAATGGCTGAAAGGAGGATATTGAAAGTTCCTAACACAAAGAAATGATAAATGCTTTAGATGAGTATGTTAATTACCCTGGTCTGATCACAATACACCATATGTATCAAAGCATCACTATGTACCCATACATATGTACAATTATTTAACAGATCAATTAAATAATAAAATAACAAAAACCACCACTACCACCACCAAGTCCCACCACTCTATCAAAAGCACTGATGGCATTCTGTTGTAATTACCATTAGACTTTTTTTCCTTATGTTTTCATGTGGTGGTATCAGTACCAGGTATTCTAAAGTAATGTACTTTTAAATTACGAATTTTTTTCTAATTATAAACATAAGTATTTGGAAAATATACAAAGAAGAAAATAAACATCACCAACACTCTCATCACCTAGAGGTAATCTTTTATTGCGATTTTTTTTTTAACTTGTCACACACACACGTGTGTACACACATATACACACACACAGAATATGTGTATAAACAGATTATATTTCATAATACTAAGTTCATGATAATTTGTTTTTTGCACTTTACATTACTTTACAAGCTTTTTTCTCCTATCATTATTTTTCCAAGTAGTTTGCTGTTCTTAATGGCAGAAAAGCACATTGTATATATTTTCATACTTCATTTAATCAATCCTCCACTGTTGGGCATTTAGGTTGTTACAAAGTTCCTGATGTTATATTTATGTGCATTACTGATTATTTCCTTAGGCTATGTTCCCAGAAGTAGAATTACTGTGTCAAAGGCATTAACATCTCTACAGCGCTTGAAAAATATTGTTAAATTGCTTTTGCGAGGAGCAACTTATGCCTACTTAAACTTTCATCAGCCTGTACAAGATGCCCTATTCAACATCGCTCCTCCTCTTTTCTTTCTGTTACATTAAAAAAAAATGCCAATTGTATTGCTAAAATAGTATGTCAACATTTTATTTTATATTCTTTTTATTACTAATGCAGCTGAATATTTCCCCCCACATTTACTGGCCTTTAAATATTGTGATTTTTAAATAACCAGTTGTTATTTTAAATTCCTTTCTTGATACAAAACTTGAGATTATATCTTTTGGGCCTTTAAAATGTTAGTCTGTAGCATTTAACTTCAAAGATTCATTTATTTTGGACGTATTAACATTGAGAAGGGCTAAAATAGAAAGATTTCTCCTGGTTCTTGCTGTTTCTTCCACCAGTCTGACTAATGCAATCTGAGCCAAAACATACTTAATATTTCTAAATTGTGGGTGGCAGGGAAAAGGGAGAATTAAAGGGAAAATGGATGTCTCGCTCCAACAGCCTCACAGGAATCAGATGCTCCATGAAAGATTTTAGTTCAAATTTAAAAGCGTAAAACATCTGGATCTATGCTGACATTTTCCTCACACTATTTTCTGCCTTGCATGGTCAAATGAGGTAGTGAAAAACAAACAATATGGTCCTAGTTTATATAAATATAATCACCTATTTATGAAAGTAATAGCATAAATATAATAGCTTATTTGTGAAAGTAGGACCATAGTGTTTGTTTTATTTATATATATATAAATATATATATAAATATATAGCTATATATATATATAAATATATATATATATATAAATATATAGCTATATATATATATATATATATAGCTGTTGAATCTATAGTTAAATCTGGAATCGATTTTTAAAACTCACGAACATTTGTGGACCCTTAGTACAGATTCAGCTGTAGCCCTTTTATATACATTATCTTATTTAATCTCCTCAAAATAAACTATTTTAACTTTCATTATACAAAATAGACACTAAGGCTCAGAGAGACGAAGTGACTCAACCATCACTACACATCTATTTCACTGAGTGCTGGCCCTCCCATGTTCAAGTCATGGCACTGCCATGCTTAAGAAGAAACAAGCAATTTCATTACAGGATGAGCATCACTGTTCAGGCAAGTGAGGCCATGCCATGCCATTGGCTTGCCATGATCTGAAAAGCGCTGGTCAGCCTGAATACTCCATGAGAGTCTCTCTTGTTGTCGCTATTTTTGGTTCGGAGGAACAGTCTATAAGGCTGAGAAAAGAGGTGCCTCGTTATCTCAGCACAATAAAGGCCACATATGACAAATACACAATGAACATCATATGGAATGAAGAAAAGTTGAAAGCTTTTTTTCTAAGATCTAGACAAGACAAGAATATCTACTCTCACCACTTTTATTCAACATAGTACTGAAAGTCTTGGCCAGAGAGATTAGGCAAGAGAAAGGAATAAAGGGCATCCAAACTGGAAAAGCAGAAGCTAAATTGTCCTTGTTTGCAGATGACATAATTTTACATATAGAAAACCCTAAAGACTCCATAAAAAACCTGTGAGGATTAGTAAATAAAGTTGCAGGATACAAAATGAACATAGAAAAATCAGTAGCATTTCTATACACCAATTGTGAACTACCTAAATAAGAAATTTTTTAAAATCAATCCCATTTATAATAGCTACAAAAAATAAAATACCTAGGAATAAATTTAACCAAATAGGTAAAAAATCTCTACAAAGAAAACTATAAAACACTGATGAAAAAAATTGAAGAGGACACAAATAAATGGAAAGATATACTGTGTTTATGGGTTAGAAGAATTAACATTGTGGCCAGGCATGGTGGCTCACGCCTGCAATCCCAGCACCATGGGAGGTCGAAGCAGGCAGATCACTTGAGGTCAGGAGTTCGAGACCAGACTGGCCAACATGGTGAAACTCCATCTCTACTAAAAATACAAAAATTAGCCAGGCGCAGTGGCACATGCCTGTAATCCTACCTACTCTGGAGGCTGAGGCAAGAGAATTGCTTGAACCTGGGAGGCCAAGGTTGCAGTGATCCGAGAACACACCACTGAACTCCAGCTTGGGTGACAGAGCAAGACTCTGTCTCCAAAAGAAAAAAAAAAAAAAAGGAAAAAGAAAAAAATTGTTAAAAGTGTCCATACTACCCAAAGCAATCTATAGATTCAATGCAATTGCTATCAAAATACCATTGATATTCTTCATAGAAATAGAAAAAACAATCCTCTAATTCTTACAGAACCACAAAAGACCCCAAAAAGCCAAAGTAATGCTAAAGAAAAAGAACAAAGCTGGAAGCAACATACTACCTGACTTCAAAAGAATGCAAAGAAAAGGAAATTCTTACACACTGTTGGTGAGAATGTAAATTACTATACTACAAAGCAATAGTAACCAAAACAGTATGGTACTAGCATAGAAACTGACACATTGACCAATGAAATAGAGAACCCAGAAATAAATCCACCCACTACAAATTGGGTTCAGTGTATACTGCTTGGTTGATGGTTGAACCAAAATCTCACAAATCACCACTAAAGAACTTACTCTTGTAACCAAATACCACCTGTTCCCCAAACACCTATGGAAATAAAAATTTTTTTTAAAAAAAAGAGAGAAATAAATCCACTCATTTACAGCCAACTGATTTTCGACAAAGGTGCCAAAAACACACATTAAGTGTGCTGGAAAAACCAGGTATCCACATGCAGAAGAATGAAACAAGATCCCTATTTCTCACCATATACAAAAATTGACTCAAAATGGGTTAAAGCCTTAAATGTAAGACCTGAAACTATGCAACTACCAAAGGAAAACAAGAGAAATGCTTCACGGCATTGGTCTGGGCAAGGATTTCTTTGGACAAGACCTCAAAAGCACAGACAACAAAAGCAAAAAACAGGCCAGGCACGGTAGCTCATACCTGTAATCCCAGCACTTCAGGAAGCCAAGGCGGCAGATCACCTGAGGTCAGGAGTTCGAGACCAGCCTGGCTAACATGGCGAAACCCTGTCTCCACTAAGAATACAAAAATTAGCTGGGCATGGTGGCACGTGCCTGTAATCCCAGCTACTCAGGAGGTTGAGTCGGGAGAATCGCTTGAACCTGGGAGGCAGAGGTTGCAGTGAGCCAAGATCACGACACTGCACCCCAGCCTGGGCAACAAGAGTGAAACTCCGTCTCAAAAAACAAAACAGACAGATGGGATTTTATCAAACTAAAAAGCTTCTTCACAGCCAAGAAAAGACTCGACAGAATGAAGAGACAACCTACAGAATGACAGAAAATATTTGCACACTACGCATCTGACAAGGGATTGTTAATATCCAGAATACAGAAAAAACTCAATAGCAAAAAAGAAAAATTCGATTTTTAAAAATGGGCATAAGATCTGATCTGAATGACATTTCTCAAAAGAAGACATACAAATGGCTAACAAGTACATGAAAAAAAAGCCCAGCATTACCAATCACAAGGGAAATGCAAATCAAAACCACAATGAGATATCGTCTCACCCCAGTTATTATAGCTATTATCAAAAAGACAAAAAATAACAAATACTGGCAAAGATGCAGAGAAAAGGGAACTCTTATACATTGTTGATGGGAATGTAAATGAGTACAGCCATTATGAAAAATTATGGCGATTCCTCAAAAAATTCAAAATGGAACTACCATATGATCCAGCAATCCCACTACCAGACACATATCTCAAGGATATGAAATCAGCATATCGAAGATATATCTGCACTCCCATGTTTACCACAGCATTATTTACAAGAGTCAAGATATGGAATCAACTTAAGTGTCCCTCAACAGATGAATGGATAAAGAAAATGTGTATATTTCACACAATGTACTATTCAGCCATAAAAAAGAATGAAATCATGTCATTTGAGACAACATAGATAAGCCTGGAGGACATTATTTAAGTGAAATAAGTCAGACTCAGAAAGACAAATATCACATAATCTCACTCATATGTGTAATCTAAAGAAGTTGATCTCATAGAAGTAGCAAGTTGAATAGTGATTAAGAGAGCCTAGGAAGGGTAGTGGGGTGAAGGGGATGGGAAAAAGGCTAACAGGTACAAAGTTACAGTAAGATAAGAGGAATAAGTTCTAGGGTTCCATTCCACAGTATGCATGGTAACTAGAATAAACAATAATATATTAAATTCAAAATAACTAAAAGAGAAGATTTTGAACAATCTCACCACAAAGAAATTATAAATGTTGAGGTCACACATATGCTAACTATCCTGATTTGATCAATATGCATTGAATAAAAGTATCAAAACACCACAATGCACTTCATAAATGTGTACAATTATGTGTCCATTAAAGATAAAACTAAAAAAGATACCTCCTAATAAATTACAGCGCTGAGAAAGAAAAATTTGAAAAGAGGTGTCTCACAAGTACTGAGGAAGAGGATGAAGCCACACATTAAAATATAAATTTTACAGTGGCTTACTACTCTATCAACAAAAAATAAAAATCAAAGAAGCAGAGGGTAAAGACGAAAGGTATGTCTTTTAGGTAGAAGGCTTCAATATTGCTCAGAGTAACAGAAGCATCACTGAGACCTGAGAAGATGGGCCAACCGAGAAATCACATGAATGGTGTCTGTAAGAAATTCTGGTTGAGCTGGTCCAGAATTCAGGGATCAGGGGATAACAAAAACAACTGCCAGAAAACACAGCTGGACTAAGTCCAGACACAGATGACCTAGAAGTCTGGTTTATAGGAAGGTGAATTCTCTCTCCAGGCTAAATTGCTTGTATGCATAAAGTAGCAGATAGTAAACAGAACACAAGTCTCCTGACTCCCAACACCACTTCTTTCCATTACACGCATGTTCCTAACTTGACCCTTTGAATATATTTGCCTGTAAAATAAAAACTTTAGACAAGAAAGGCAATAGTGTGGGTTAAAGGGTCTTGATTGCTGGTTTGCTTTAAGCAAGCTGCTTACCCTGAAATACTCAACTAACATGTCAAATCCTCTTGGAGTTTCCTTGAACTCCAAAATTAGATTGGGTTCTCCAGTTCTCAAGTTCCTTGGGTTTCACATTTGTAAGATCTGTTACAGTTTTAATTAACTAATTGTTTGATGATGGTAAATCTCCCTTACTAAACTCTAAGATCCCCGGGGAAGAGAGACCATGTTGGCCTTGTCAGTTGCAGTTTCTCAGAGCCCACACAGTATTAAGAATATTGTAAGCAGTCCATAGGTCCTGAAGGAATGGATAAGAAAACATATGCAACAAAGACTGTATGAGAACATTGTTCTTTCATGTGGTATATAGTATCTCTATTTTACCACTAAGAAAACCACTCAGTGCCAGATCTCTTACAAGAGATACTATACAGCTTGCAGGTTATTCCCACCTGAAATCACTTTTAACTGATTCCCAAATGTTCTGCTGGGGACAAATGTGAGGTTTAAAACTAAATGTATGAAGAAAAAAAAAAATCTTCTCAATGAGGTCTAGTCTGACCACAATACCCCATTAAAAATTGGAATTTGAGTATTTCCCCCAGACCCCACCATCTCCCTTTTTGACACTCACATCCAATTTCCAAATCCTTTTGGTATTCTCTAATTATTTTTCCTGTCCATCTTCTGTCCATTCCTATTATTATCAACATAGTTCAGGCCCCAATCTACCAGATGATGACAATAGCTTCTTAAATGGTCTCTCTCTGTATTCAATTTATCCTCCATCAAATCTGAACAGCCATAAGAGCAATATCTGCACCAGTTTTCTGCACTTATTAGGTTTGTGCCCCTGGGTAAACTACTTATCTGTGCCTCAATTTCCTTATCTGTAAAATAGATCATCGGCAAGTATTTTTAAATAACGCTAGTATATTATAATGTTAAGTGCTGCAGGAGTTGAGAAGGGAGGAAGCCAGACAAAGAAGGACCCTGTTATGCTTTGAATCAAATAAATAAGAGCAAAGGAGAAGCACAGGCATGAATGTGATATTTGATGCACAGTGATGAGAGGGTGATCCCTAGGGATGATGGTACAGTCTGCCTGAACAACAGGGTATCAAAATGAGAGTATCTGGAGAGAAGGCTGGAAAGATCTCTTGATAGCAGATTACCATATGCCACCTTGATCTGTTCACAATTAATCTGCTAGACAAGGAGTTCCCTCTCCTATAAAAAAAGATGATACTGACACCTCCAACTTACAATATAAGTAGGATAAAGGGGGGTAAAGTAAATGGCACACTAGAACACTGGGTGAGGGGATCAAAAGAGACGACCACTGTTTTCCATTCAAGGCCAAATAATTTGAAGAGTAGCATCATACTGGCTGGGCATAGCGGCTCACACCTGTAATACCTGCACTTTGGAAGGTCAAGGCGGGCAGACCACTTGAGGTCAGGAGTTCGAGACCAGCCTGGGCCAACATGGGGAAACCCGTCTCTACTAAAAATACAAAAATTAGCTGGGTGTCATGGTGCATGCCTGTAATCCCAGCTACTCCTCGGGAAACTGAGGCAGGAGAATCGCTTAAACCCAGGAGGTGGAGGTTGCAGTGAGCCAAGATAGGGCCACTGTACTCCAGCCTAAGGGCCTCTGTCCCAAAAAAAAAAAAAAAAAAAAAAAAAGTAGCATTACCAATAGAAATAACATTTAGAGGGCTTTTGCTAGTTTTAACTATTTGAGAAGCAATAATGATTAAACCCTGAATAAGCATCTACGTAACTTAGAGTATTAGAAATACTTATTATTATATAGTTAGCATACTAATAATACTTAGTACTATTAATGAGATTTCCATCTGCTCATTAAGGAATGTAACCCAAAATTACTACGTGCCAACACTCAGTTCAAGCTTTTACATAAGGTGAAACAAAAAAAAAATTTTTTTTTTTTTTGTTTCAGGTGCACGCCACCATGCCCAGCTAATTTTAAAATGTTTTGTAGAGACAGGGTCTCACTGTCTTGCCCTGGCTGGTCTCAAACTCCTGGGCTCAAGCAATCCTCCCGTCTAAGCCTCCTAAAGTGTTTGGGATTACAGGTGCGTGCCACCACTCCTGGTAAAAAATAAATAAATAAATGAAAATAAAATAAAAAATAAAAATAAAATTAATCATACTTTTCATTAATTCAAATTGGGCTTGTTCTACATACACCAGGAATAAAAGCATAAAATTTGATATGTATAAAATGTCTAAGAATGATTGTAAAATTAATTTTTTTCCTACAACTTTCTTAAACTAACCTTTAATTCTGACCCACTCTATAGAAGCTATTATTTCTGAATTCGAATTGTTTTCAATTAGTGAGATTTATAGTCATACTTTAGAAATAAAAACATGAAATCTGTAGTTTGGCAATATAAACATTACTACAGCCTGTACATAGAAAACTCATAATCAACCCTAAGCTCTGTCCATGCAAAGTCTCCTTCAATGCCGCCAGGAGAACAGTCCTGGCGCTACTTGCCAGAGGGCTTCTGAGAGAATAGTTTTCACAACAGATACCATCACTTAAAAAGTGATTTAAAAGGATATTCCCTGCCCTCCTGGTACTCATATTCTTTCCTCAGCAGCCGTTTTTGAACATGCCAAGTTGAGATTCCACCCCACTGTATCCTAAAAGTAATGCCTAAGCTCACTCTATATTCTTCTGTAAGAAATTCGGGCTTTTTTCCCACATCCCCAGAATCCTTAAGGTGTACTCACGACCTTTTCTGAAAAGCTATCACCATTTTGGAGTCCCTCTTTGATGGAGACAGACTGGATTAAGTGATTTCTCAAGTTCCTTCTAGGTATATGTGAGTTTGGAAACTCCTGGGCATCTCCTTTGGGAAGGACTATGGGGAGATGGCCTCTGTTTGGTCTAAACAGCACAGTAAATTCTTTTTGAATAAATCAGTTACTCACTGGTATCTCTTCTTATTCTATATAAATAGCCTCTCTTCTCCTCCTGGCTTCAAGACCTATATGATGCTAGTAAATTATTATACTAGGTTCCTTCCACTGGGAATACCATGAAATGCAAATCAAAACAAAACTTAAGTCTTACATATTTTTTGTGGCTATTCTCTAAGATCACCAAATATTTGTTGATGGCATTTGGCAAAAGAAAGTTAAATAAAAAAACTAAATGGCTTAAAGAAAGCAAATAATTGCCTTCTTCAAGTAATTTGTCTTTTTGTAAAATCACAAAGGATAACATTCTAAACCTCAGGACCTATGATATGGAAGGTAAGTTGAAGTTTTACTACCGAAAAGGGGGCAAGCACTATTTAAGCAACCATCCATACTTATTGCATCAGCATGACTATCCCTACAGTAAGATGCCTATGTTCGCCTAATTAGTACAAGGGGCTAACAAGGCCAGGGTCCTAGATTCGGCCCAGGCACAGACCAATTTCTTTCTCCTGGTTCCAGCCTCACTGCACTCAGAGGCCCCTTTACCACCCTGATCATAAAACTGTAGCGGCAGAACTTTACGGAGTGCCTACTAAGTGTGAGGCACAATTCTGAACACATTGCAAAAATGAACTCATTTAAACCTTCACAAAAACGTTAAGGAGGTACTATTACTATCATCTCCATTCTTTGAATCAGCAAACTGAGGCACCAAATGGGTAAGGGCCTTGCCCAAGTTTACACAGCTGGTAATTGGGAAGGCCAGGATTTGGCCCTATGCCATCTCAGTCCTGCCCCATGATCTTGCCCACAAAGCCATCTTGCCTCTGAAAGTAACAAGTGAGGGTGAAGAGACGTGTGCCACCTGCCAAAGCTAAGGATAACACTGTCTCTGAATCTTCAGCAGCTCAGTCTAGGGACCCAGTCCATCATCTGATCTGACTTAGGGTAGATTTAAATTTTTTCTTTACCTAATTCTTCAGATTAAACTGGCCAAACTGAAATTCATTTTCAACATACATAATTTAAAAAATCAAAGTAATAAACTTTAAAAATTCTAACCCTATTTAATTCTTTAGTATGAATAATCTTTATCAATTTTGGATTACAACTTAGTATTTCAGTACACGATGTTAAAATGTTTCATAATTATTTCTTACTTAATGTAGCACTACTAACAAAAAGGCAATATACTGTCTTACATTTTCAATTAAATCTTCCATGAATCCCCCAAATAATGAGGCCTTCCATGGTGCCCAATACTCCTTGTTTGAAGCATTTTTCTCAGCAGTGATTATCTATAAAATCTATTCAATAACCTTCCCACTAGATGTATCCTCCACTAGGTCAGGAACCACACCTATATTGTTCTCTACTGTGCCCTACCATCGCCACAGTATGGGGCCTTGGCAGGCATTTGACAACACGTACTGACTAACCCCACGGGGTCTGGAATCAAGAACGACTCCACAGCCAGCATCTTCATTTAATACAGGTAAACTTCAACCACTTTGGGCTTCTGTTTCCTTGTGAAAGGGATCTGGAATCTCTGTCTCATCCACCTCACAAGTCTACTGATAGGTAAAGTGAGAATGTACGTTATAACTTGGTAAAGTACACAAATGTACAGGATTATAAGGGAGAGGAAGGCAACCTTCCCCAAGTGGCCCAGGATGGTTTTTATATGTGGGTCACTTTTCCTACCAACTGGTAAGGCTTGGGGCATATGCTTTCTTGGTCTCCTCTCAACCTGGACACACTCAAACCAGAGGAAGGAAATATCAAGAACTCTGTCAATATAGAAAGCAACCTGGACACACTCAAACCAGAGGAAGGAAATATCAAGAACTCTGTCAATATAGAAAGAACTGAGTCTTGGCCAGGCACGGTGGCTCATGCCTGTAATCCCAGCACTTCGGGAGGCTGAAGCAGGCGAATCACAAGGTCAGGAGATCAAGACCATCCTGGCCAACATGATGAAACCCCATCTCTACTAAAAATACAAAACTTAGCTGGGCATGGTGGCGCGGGCCTGTAGTCCCAGCTACTCAGGAAGCTGGGGCAGGAGAATCACTTGATTCGAGGAGGTGGAGGCTGCAGTGAGCCGAGATCGCGCCACTGCACTCTAGCCTGGTGACGGAGTGAGACTCCGTCTCAAAAAAAAAAAAAAAAAAAAAAAGACTGAGTCATTAAGTTCTCTGTCATTAGTATCCAATATTAGATTTTAAAAACATGTAACTGCATAAGCAATCAAGAATTTGAAGACTGTACCCTCACTGCCACATCACTGATGTTAAAACAAATCGGAGACAAACAAAAAATAATATGGCATAAACAAATGGTACCTCACAAATAAAACTACTCACAATAAAACTACTCCACGAACTGTTCCACCAAGAGGTCCAGGGGCAAAGGCAACCCTAACAGGAATCAGCAATTGCATGTGGATACAAAGACTAACAACCTTCTGCATAGACATTCTTTACGTCACCTCCGGACTTGCTCAAGATAAACAATTTCCCCATTTGAGTCTAATTACATTTGTGTTCTGAGTGTTTAAGGAAAAAATATACAAGATGTACCTACAGGTAAGCCCAGTTAGGTTTTCGTTCTCACGCTTCTCATGCAAACTATTAACATCTGTATTGATCACCTTCTATATTTACCAATATGAAAGTGCTACGGATAATGCAAAAGCAAGATTACATAGAACTTCATCTTCTTCCCATACAACACTGTCCTCTACAATGAGAGGAGAGGAATTATTACAGCAGATTAATATTCTTGTTAGCACACTGAATTCTCAAAATGCTAGAGCAATTCCTGCTAAGAAAATGTGCACTATGGCTCATCCTGGCTGATGCTGAGCTGGCGCCTGTGCTCCAGCTGGCTGCCATGGTATCAAGAGTGAACACGCAATCGCCTCCTTTCAGCCATATGGACACTTCATATCTTTTAAGCACAATATTTCTATTTCCCCAATGAAAATTTGGAATCGCCTTCCAACTATCGATTGGTCAAAGAAGGCTTTGTTAAAATTAGTCACCTGACAGCCGGTGTCACTGCTACTTTAGACATAAGTGGTAAGTCCTAGGCAGTGGGAGAAACAGCAGAGGACAGGCTCAGATCAGTAAAAGTGCAAAGGGGAATGAATTACTTCCCTCCAAGCCCTCTTTGACTATATGACTCCACATAAGAAGAGCTGCCATTTTTCAGGGCCTGTTACGTACCAGGTATAATGACTGGCATTTTGCATGCATTCTCTCTAATCTTTGCCACAAGTATTGAGATAGATAGCAGGAGTCCCATTAACAGACGCAGAAGCAGGCTTGGAAACATTAAATAAATTGTCCAAGGTTATTCTGCTGACATGTGAAAGAGCAGGGCTCTGAAATTCCAGCCATCTGCCTTGTGGCCAAGGAAGACTGCAAAGCAGCGGTTGAGGGTCTGAAGTCAGATTTGATCAGCTCCAGACACACTGCAGGAGTCAAAAATGCTGAAGGAATGCATAGGGAGACAGAAAGTGAGGAGTCAGAAACAAAGCCTGAGGTTCCAAGATACCATTTGGTACTCATTTTACACAGAGATGGGGGTGGATGAGCAGTGTGGGGAGAGAGGAAGCAAGTTTGCAGGGAAGTGAACCTGCTGTTATGAAGAGGGGAACAAGACACAAGCTTCCGTGGAGACCCAGGAGGCAGAGGGGAAGAGAACTGCAGAGTCGTCCCAGAAGTCAAAAGAGCAGAGAGTCACCCAGAGGGTGGATCATTGCGGCAACACAACAGGCAAGACAGATGCAGGCCTGGCTGTCGGGAATTTGTGGTCATCTTTGAGAGGACAAGGGCAGAGTGGTCTGAGGGGATGCCGAGCTATTAACACAAAGGTTGAGAAGGCAGTGGATAAAGAGGAGGCAGACAGAGTGAGCGTACACAGTAGTTGTCAAATTCTAGTCGGAGACACAGTATTCACAGTTGGCAAAATGAAAGAAGCAGAGAGAAAGGTTTTCTGATAATAAAGCTGAATGTATTTACTTAAAAGGACTGTTGTTTAATCTGAGATTATATTCTGACTAGTGGGTTGAAATCTCTTTGTCTTTTACTAAATGATGGTGATATGTTTTTATTATCAAAATGAAGAATTAGCAATCCTGTGTCAGATCCCATTAAAAAAATTAAACTGTTCTGTTAAATCTCCACATCTGAGAACATGGGGTAGAGTATGCCTTCAAAAAGCCTGGCAATCAGAAGAGAGAAAGGGTGAATAGCTTGAGGAGAATACCAAGGTCAATGGGAAAGTTCATTCTGATGTGTTCGGGTTTGACTTATCCGGAAAATCTGAGCAGCTAGCAGAGAGGTAGACAAGACAAACAAAGTCCTTCTTCAGAAGGCAGCAAGGACAGCCACAGAGCTGAAGGGAGGGCTTGAACGTGAAGACTTCAGAGACCTACCTACCTGGAGAGATGAAGAGGAGCCTGGGAACGGAAGACCTGGAACAGTGTAAGAAACCCCATACATCGAGAGCAGGTTCTTGGGATGAGATTCACTCATCCACAGAAGAGGCAAATGACAAAATCCCATGATCTTAATAAGGAAATGAGGTGCCACAATAGGAAACCCTTCTGGGCAAAAATGAACGCTGCATCTACTTGGCAATGCTATGTAAAGGGAGGAGGGCAAGGAGGAAGGGCCACACTGGCAGAAAACATAGGAGACTATTATGTATGAAAACCATGAATCCAGACCTGGCTAAGGATGGAATTCAAAAGCTACAATGAATAAAACAACCAGCAGTGAACAGAACAAGCATGTAAAAAGAGACGCTGACAGGCTGTAGTAAAATACTGAATGCTGTGACTTTGGGTACATTCAGTACATCATATTGCTTGATTTAGTATTATTTACTACTAGGATAAAACAAAGTCCTTGTGTGCCAAACAGGCTGGCTGATTAAGACAGTTTGAATGCCGTGCTGTGGGCTGCCTGACTCAATCCTGCTTAAAAATATCTGGAATTGTCAAACAAGACTAAATATGAATCCATGAGCCAAGTCTCCATTTGCTACCACAGCTGTTGTTCTGGGTGTGCGGGGGGGGGGGGGGAAGCTAAATGGAGAATTTTTTTCAAACGCATCCCATTTATCACATTATTCCAACCACCACAGACTCACTGAGGAGGCAGCCAGCCTTGTAGACAAAGCCATAATTCCAAGCGCCTTTCCAGGGCACACGCAGGCTGAGTGGCATGGGTCTCTCCACAGTACAGGAGGGGAGGCAGGAAAGAGAGACACCCTTTGTTAGATTTTATTTTGCATAATTCTTGGTACTTGTGCTGGCAAAAATTTTTCCTAATCAAAAAGGTTTTCACCTAAAGCCACAATTACCAAAATAACCCTTATACCTCAGCTTTTCCTCCCACACAGAGTTGGCTTAAATAAACACAAACATGTCTTGGGGTACAAGATGCTGATTCACATACACGCAAAGTAAAGGTGAATTCCAGAATATTAAATGGTAGGTTTCATATGGGATAATGTGCAGAAAAAAAATGTGGCCACTTTGGCACTTTTTACTTACTCTTCTTTCAAAACTATATACATAAACATACATATACACATGCACACAAACACATACACACACACACACACACACATATGATTCAGGCTAATGGCTACTTCAAGAAGAGAGCAATCAAATATCAAAAATAAGGGGAAAAAAGTTGTATTCATCTGATACATATCTTTCGCTCAACATTACAGCTCATATTAATCATTCCCATTTAATATGGCCAAAACTACAACTACTGGTATGTTTATACCAAAATTGTCTAGAGAAATGGAGTCTTCCAGTGAACGAATGCTTTGATCCAGAAATGAAGTCTTTAACTTTCTCCGAAGTCTTCTCCACCTTCCTTAGGCCATGGGAATCTTTTCCTCCCCTGAACGGCAAATAAGCCTCTATGGCCAGGCTCACTCTTTCGGCATGAATTCAATGGTACCAGCTTCCATGCCCTCTGTGTTGCCTTTCTAAGCAACACTTATCTTTCCAAATAGGATCTGTGATTCTCGTCAGCTAGGATAGACATCCTACTATGTATTCTCGCCCACACCATAGTGTTTGTCCATTAGAGACTCAGCCACAGGCTGAATGAGTCGTTCAGACCCAAAAAACCTTTGGGTAACACACAGAGTAGGTGAAAGGAGGGTGCAGGGCCAGGAGTGAACACACTTTTCCAGAAGGGCAGGAGAAGCCCTTTAGCCCAGATAAACTAGCTAGAACACTGATTCTCAATAGTCTCACCACTGTTTGCCAAATCACATCCCTAATCCAGGTTTAATATAACCACTGGGTGTCCCAGAGGCCGGGGATTCTCAAACTTCAGAGCACAAAAGAATCATGTGACCCGCTTAAAGAATGGTCTGATCCCACTCCTAGCGACTGATTCAGCAGATCTAGGATGAGGAGAAGGAATATACACTTTAACCCAGCATTCCCGGAGATTCAGATAAAGGAGGTCTAATGGCAACCTCTAAAAAAATAACTTTAGTGGCTCTCAGCTCTGGCTGAGATCAAAATCATGGGACCACCATCACCTGAGAATTGGACAAGTCAGCCTGGGGTAGGACTCGGGCACTGTTCAAGGACAATAACAACAAAACCACATGCAGGAAGGTGAACCTCACACGCAGCTCAGAACCACTGCCAATGAGGACCTGGTCACTTGATTTTATTTTTCTTTTTAACTTGTATTTTAGGTTCAAAAGGTACACGTGCAAGTTTGCTACATGGGTGAATTGTGTGTCACAGGAATTTGGTGTACCAGGTAATCAGCATAACACCCAATAGGTAGTTTTTCCATCCTCAACCCTTCTCTCACCCGCCACCTGAAAAGCGGCCCCAGTGTCTATCGTTCCCTTCTTTGTGTCCATGTGTACTTAGTGTTTAGCTCCCACTTATAAGTGAGAACATGCATTATCTGGGTTTCTGTTTCTGCGTTAATTCCCGTAGGCTAGTGGTCTCCAGCTCCATCCATGTTGCCCTGCCCATTTTAGTGTGGTATCTGACAATTACTCATGGCTCCCATTAACACTTCACCCCCATAATAAAGCTATTTATGCTCTTACATTGAAGCAGATCCAACCTTTAGAGCCTGTACTGAAGGCTTTGTTAAACTGCCTCCAACGGGAAGTGACAATAGCAATGTGACAAGGGAAAGCTGTTTTGTTTAGTTGCGGATGGGGAAAGGAGGTGGTGGGAAAGGGATGAAAAGCGGTACTGTTTGGATCTAATTTAACTGACTTCTCATTTTGAAATAAAATTGATTTTTAAAAAATCCTTCTACTATAATACAAGTACATCTTTTCAAAAGTAACCCTTTAAAAAAGAGATTAAACCAGAAAAGGGAGTACAAAAAGCATTCTAAAAAGAACTCAAAAACATATCCACATTTTTCAAAGAAATACTGTAAAGAGCTTAAGAGCTTAAAAATTATAAGTTGTCAACTGACAGATGAAAAGGTAAAATATTTCTAACACATTTAAACTTCTTAAAAGGAAACATATCAGAAATTGGTATTATCCCCTTCAAAGTATTCATCAATGAAGCATGCACATACATTCTTCTGGCTCTGCCATTGAATGAATGTTTTAGAGTCCTTTTTTTTTTTTTGAGACGGAGTCTCGCTCTGTCGCCCAGGCTGGAGCTCAGTGGCGCTATCTAGAGCCCTTTTTTAGAATTATAATGAGTGGTGCTTATGATGACGTACTGTTATGAGAAAATTTTGCAGAACCAGTACTGTCTTACGAATTATAGAAAATTCAAGACTGAGAATCAGAATAAAATATATAGTGTGTTTCAGCTGAATCTCACTCTGAAAATGATGTACTGTGGCATATTGGATCAATTTCTATGTCCTAAAGCAATTCTCATAGACACACTCATCCAAATTTAGGGTGAAAGGGAGAGAGAAGGTGAAATGTTATCTTTTGCTGAGGTGGGAGTAACCAGTCACCAGTTTTCTCTTGGTCATTGGCTATGGTTGTAACTAGCGTGGGCTCTGGCCACTTCAAGCCTGTTATTCCACGTTAACTGTTGAGGACCACAGACAGACACTGTTCCCTCCCTCTAAGATTGTAATATTGCATTTATCCCATTGTGTTTCCAAGTCTATTTCATTCTGGGATTTTTTTAAATTATAAAGCACTATATAGCCATTATAAAAAGTCAATAGAAACAAGTAAAGGAAAAGTCAATAACCTGCCCCTCCCATTTCCAGACTCTCCCTGCCCTGGCAGGAGGTTACCAATGTTGGTGTCACAATGGCCTGGTAATCCAGGTCATTATAATAGACGCTTGAATTTTGAACTGGGCAAAAATCATTTCATTTTCTGGACTTAGTAAAACCATTGTTCCATGCGCTTGTCAGAAAAAGACCATAATGTAAAGACATCCTTTCGGTCTAAATGCTGTTTAGACCGACCCAGTCAGGAAATGTTTAGGTTCTGTCGTGTTATTTTATGAATGGCTCCTGGCTGCAATTTAGAGTTGCATGAATTTTCTTAAAGATTAAAATGCAGATTCCTGGGTTCCTGCTCTGGAAATTTGGATTGCATATTCCTTAGGAGGTAGAAAAATGCAATTTTAATAAGAATTCTATGTAGGTGGTTCCAGAGCCCACTTGGAGAAACAACTGCTCCAAGTGAAGGAAAACAGGCCATAATCCAAAATCTAAGTAAAAATAATTCTTGCTTCCATCATTCCTGAACATCCCCTTTCTCTGTGCTGATCTTCAAGATATTTTTCTCTATCTTCCCTTTCAAATCTACAGAGGCAGCTTTGCCCACGTGGTTTGAATGTCTCTGGGGATAGTACTTTTGTCCTCTTAGCCAAGAACCTTCCTTCTGCTTTACTTGTGATAATATCCCAGTGCCTGACATGCAGAGAGTGCATAGTAAGTTTCTAGACTACATAGAAGTAATATAAGAACTAGTTATAAGATGTGATATTTATAATACATTTTAAGTTCTTTTAAAAAAGCATTTTAAAAACTTAAAATATATTACAAATACCACATCTTATAATTCCATGGAAGTGCTAAGCCCATCATCTCTGATTTATTCTCTGCCAGTCATCTACCAGTTTCTAAATAAGATTAACTTTATCTACATAATTCATAAATCTGTACCTCTAGCAGGATAAAGGGGCTGTAGACCCTACACCTTGTCACAGAGCACCATCTGTATAAACATTCCTACAAACCAAAAAGTGACAAAAATGGTGGTCTCCTCTTGTATCCAGTTTATCTCTAAAATTACAATGAAAGGGATAGAAACAATGGTCCCAAGGGCAAAGCCTAAAAAAAATCACTCCATTCACTCATTTGTTCATTTATCTGATTACTTAAGCAACTGCTATGTGATGGGCCCTGATTATTTATGTCAGGCCATGTGGCAGAAGGTAAGGAGGCAAAGGTGAATACAAGAGGGACAGTCTCTGCCCATTATGATCTCATAACATAGTGGGGGAGAGGGTTATCATAAAAATAAGCCCAATACAGTGTGACACCAACATTGGCAACCCTCCACCAGGGCAGGGAGAGTCTGGAAGTGGGAAGGGCAGTCTGTTGACTTTTCTTTTACTTGCCTCCATTGACTTTTTCTAATGACCACATATTGCTTTCATAATTAAAAAAAAAAAATCCCAAAGTGAAATAAACTTGGAAACACAATGAGATAAATGCAATTATTAGAGTCTTAGAAGAAGGGAATACTATCTGCCTGTGGTTCTCAACACTTAACATTGAATAACAGGCCTGAAATGGCCAGAGCCCACCCTGGTCCTATCTATGGCCAATGACCAGACTCCAGAAGGAGATAATTGGTGACTGGCTACTCCCACCTTTTGTCTACTGGGTCTGCCTTGCAGTGGCAACAGCAATGCCCGGATGGCTTACACCCATGCCAGACACTGATCAAACACGTACACATTATGAGCAGAGTGTTATGAAATTCCTCCATTAATTATATCATTGTTAGCTGTCCAAGACACATACCACCAGCATAATTGCTCACATCCCTTAGAACTGGCAGATCCAGCAGGAAACAGTGATTGCTGCTGTTTCCTCCAGGTAATTGTGGATATGTTTCACGCCTTCCTCTGATCTTTCAAAAAAAGTCAAGGGAAAAAGCACAAAACAACAAGCAATGTGTGCTGTGAACCACTTTTGACACTGTCTTTGGTGTCACAGATGACCTCCCAAATGCCAGATCCAATGGAAACTTTTCAGTGCACGTTTATTGACTACTCTGCCCCATTTTACACCACAGCCCTTTTGAATGTGCTGCCCTGCCTTAAGTTCCATTATAAAAGCTCTGGAGAATGTCTTTGTTTCCCTGCCTGCTGCTTCCCCGTCTCTTACTCAGGGTTCTTTTCACCAGTCCTTTAACGATGGTACTTCCCAAGGATTCTGCTTTTCTATAGGTTATGCCTGGGCAGTTTCATCCATGACAACGCTTCATCCATTAATCTGCACACTAGCTCCAGCCCATGCAATCAGTCACCCCCATAAGGTTTAACGTGATGATCTCTGCTCTGTCGTTCTGTTGCTTGGCCCCCACACTATCAGTCCCCACTGCTGACCAGTCTTGCTGTTGTTCCTTCTCAGAATCTTACAAGGGCCTCTCTTCCTCTGCTTTCCCTTGAGCAGGGATATTCTGCAAGCTCATCTGCCCTTCCAGCTCCATGTCCTCTCCCTGACTGTCGTCACTGATACCTGTGGCTCGAACCATCACCAACAGACGGATGGCTCTCAAACCTGTATCTCCTACTAAAGTTTCTCCCCTGAGCCTCAGAACTTTATATTCATCTGCCTACTGAACAGTTCCATCGAGACACCCCAATGGCATCTCACCCTCCACATGTCCACAGATAAACTCATCTTCTCCCCTCAGACCTGATCATTTCTTCAGCTTCCCCCATCTTGCCTGTGGTGGGAAGAGGGAACTTATCCAGACCCAAAACCTTCTCACTCCCACTCCAGCAAGCTACCGGCTCGTTGTCCTCATGCCTGGTCCAAGGTCTTCTCTTCTCCTGATCCCCTCTCAGGTCCCTCCACCCCTGACATAAATGCCTGGCCTCCCACATCCAGACTGTCCTTAATCGACTTCATGCTCCCTGCTAGGGCCAGGGTGATATGTGAGCCACTCCCCTACCTGAAACCCTTTCATGGCTCCCCACAGCTTTCAAGAAAACATTCCCGGCCGGGCGCGGTGGCTCACGCCTGTAATCCCAGCACTCTGAGAGGCTGAGGCAGGCGGATCATGAGGTCAGCAGTTCAAGACCAGCTTGGCCAACATGGTGAAACCCTGTCTCTACTAAAGATACAAAAAATTAGCCGGACGTGGTGGCAGGTGCCTGTAATCCTAGCTACTCGGGAGGCTAAGGCAGGAGAATTGCTTCAACCTGGGAGGTGGAGGTTGCAGTGTGCCAAGATCGTGCCACTGCACTCCCGCCTGGGCAACAGGGCCAGACTCCGCCTCAAAAAGAAAAAATAAAAAAAGAAAACATTCCTTAGCAAACACGCAGGCCTTTTGTGATCTTGCTGTCATCTACCTCTCTAGCTTTATCTCTTTCCATTGGCTCTAGTAATATCTTGCATTTCCTCAAATTCATCATGCTATTTCAAACTTTCAGACACGCATTCATGCTATTTCATCTGCCCAGAAATGACCTTCTCACACTTGTTTGTCTCTATCCGCAACTTGCCCCTCAGAGCCTAAGTGTCATGTTTCCCAGGAAGTCTTTTTGATACTGCTTACTTCCCCCAAAATGATGGAGCATGCCCCACAAACTCCCAGCTCCTTCAGGTATACTTCTGAGATAGGACTTTCCACACTGTCCTGTGTCATCAGGGATGGACTTGGCCCTTCCACCCTTCCGGCCTAAATCCCTCAAGAGCCACTGCTAAACTGATTTATCTCTAGCTTCTAGCACAGAACCCATATTCATGGCACTGGATAAATGTTCATGAAAGAATAAAACTCATTCTAAAAATCTGTTACTGTCCCTACGTCCCTTATCACAATGAAGCATACACTCTTGCCAAGACTTTCACTAGTGCTTTCTGTGCTATTCATAATGAAATATGTGGCCTTTATTTAGAATGTTTCTTTGAGTTTATCTCTTTCAATTTGGATCCCTAAGGAAGGACAGAACAGTTGCTAGCACAGTAAAGAAGGGTTTTGGAGATAAGAATAAACTCAGCTGCAGTAAGAAAGGGCTCCAGAAGACCAAAGCATCTGCTCAGAAGATGTCAATGAACCGCAAAAAGGAGACCTCTTTACCCAGCTCCAGTTGGTCAAACCTGAAGGCTGACTAGTCTGAGACAAGACCCAAAGGCAGGGCCCTGATCAGGAGGAAGAGCAGAAGGAATTTATCTTCTCCAGCGACATCATGCATAGCTCCTGAATAGAGCAAGGACCTAAAACAGGGCTGGGGTGGAGTGAGGAAGGCCTTCTTAAAGCAAAGGTGCTCCCTGTGATTGTGATAAAGCAAGTTTCCATGGCATTTGACTCCACTCATGGCTAACGTCAAATGGGCACAGGTCCTTGCCATGCTGTGGCCCATCAGTTCCTACCCAGGTAAACAGGCAGACCACAATACAGGCAGCACATTCAACGTAAGATGAGGGAGCAGGAAATTCCAAAGACTCCCTCAGGTCCCCGAGGTGCTTGCTGCTATGCCAACTTCATTTCAGTCCTCCTCAGCCCCTCTGGTGTTACTTGGGTTTCCCCACTGGCTCTGGGCTGCCTTTTGTGTTGGGCCTGTGTTGAGTTACTGGCACTCAACCTCCCAGTTTTGCCTAATTTGCTCAGACCCACTTGTTCATCTTAACCCAGCACTCACTCATTCACTTGCTGAATGGAAGGCTTGTTCTTCAACATTTTGTAAAACGAAGATTAAATACTTCAAGATATCAACTGTTAATGTGCATGGTATAATACTTTCACCAAGCACCTCTACAAGCAGAGTGTTTTGTTAGGTAAATACAGGCCTGATTGCTTCAGAGTATCTTTTAAAAGCTGCACATGTGTTTGGCCTGCCTCTGCCCACATTCTTTCCCTCTGTACCTACATGGCCCTGGGGGTACCTGCCTCCCTAACTTATTTCAACACAAGAAGCCCAAATCAGGTAAAGACTTCGAAACTGCTTACTCACCTCTTTCTTCACTCTGTCTGGCTGACTTTTAACTTATCACAACCTTCTGGAAATCCCCCTGTCTTGTCGATTATCTACCATATACCAACCTTACCTTTGAAACCTAATAGCTTCCTGTTGGTGTTCATGTTATAGAAAAGGGAAAAGTTATTGATTAATCTGCCTTTTAAAAAAACTGTGCTTAAGTGCAAATAATGGCATGAGAAATGCTTACAACCTATGTTAAGTGAATAAAAAGCAAGATAGGAATATCTATTTGTTAAGTGATCCCAATTTTATAAAACAGAAATGAAAAGAGAAAAAGATAAATAAAATGTACAGAAATGCTAATGATTATTTCTGGGTAGTGGGATATAAATGTTTTTATACTGGGGAGACAGAATTATGATTTTAGAGTTCAACAAACTTGAGACCAAACACCAATTCTACTACTCTTGAGTCACACAATCAAAGTTTCTAACCTGAGACTCAGTTCTGTCACCTGTAACAAGAAGATGGCAAGCTTATTTCTTGGAGATAGTTTGAAGATTAAATCAGAAAATATAATACATATGAAGTACTTAGCCTCATGCCTGGTACACAGTAAGCACCCAATAAATATGTTGATGAGAAGGATTCACACAGTTCTCTTTGCTTTTCAACAATGTTTCTTTATATTTCACTATTAATTCTCAACAAGGAACATGTATTTTAAAGAACATAAACCAGAAAATAAATGATCCTAACAACTGATTTCTCTACCCTTCTTGGAGTGCTCTTCTTAGTCTTCTTCAGGGATAGGTTAAATTTAACTCACTTCATTGATACCAAGTTGAAAGAAGGAAACCTGCTGAATTAACACTACTCTATATTGCAAAGAAGAACTTCAAAGAGGGAAGCTTATTGGCTGCTTGAAGCAGAGCCTCGTGTAGTATACCACCAGTGAGACAAAACTTAGTGGCTAACCGGGTCAGAGTTAACCAGCTGCCAGGTCAGTCAGTTTTCCCATAGAAGATATGACTATGGAAATGTGCCACACTAAGACAATTTCCTTGTGACTGAGTGACCAATGTGAATGCTAATGGAACTAGGTACTGATGTCATCACGTTAGCATATTACCTGTCCTCGGCACCCATATCAGAAAATTAGATGCCCCATCACAGTGCTTAGTGAATATCCACACCCTGAGAAAGGACCACAGTATGATTTTCATCATCAGTAATCAGAGATGCACAAAGTCATCTCCATAGAAGAGAGCTACACCTGCTTCCAAGGGACCTGGGACACTCATGTTACCAAATCTCTTTACTTTTCCTTCAAAGGTAAAACCCATACATTCCTAGTTATTGTCTTTCCTGATTATCACTACACTTCTGGCAACACTTCAACCTTTTGCCAAGACAGCACAACAGTTACCTCAGAAATGTTATGTCAGATCTTTCTGAGAAAGCTCTTTTACTTTTCGTGGAATGATACCCCATTTCTAGCCATAAAAGATTTATGGGCCGGGCATGGTGGTTCACACCTGTAATCCCAGCACTATGGGAGGCTGAGGTCAGGAGTTCAAGACCAGCCTGGTCAATACAGTGAAACCCTGTCTCTCCTAAATATACAAAAATTAGCTGGGCATGGTGGCGAGCGCCTGTAATCCCAGCTACCTGGGAGGCTAAAGCAGGAGAATCACTTGAACCCAGGAGGCAGAGGTTGCAGTGAGCAGAGATCATGCCATCGCGCTCCAGCCTGGGCAACAGAGTGAAACTTCGTCTCAGAAAAAAAAAAAAAAAGATTTATGAACCACCTGTTATTTATGTAATACCACCTGAATGTTGGTATTCCCCAAATTCACCTGTTCAAACCTAATACCCAATGTGATACTATTAAAAGGTACAGCCTTTGGGAAGTAAGTCATGAGGACTCTACCCTCATGAATGGGATTAGTGCCTTTATAAAAGACACTCAACTAGAAGAAGATGGAACAATAAAAAGAAAACAGAAGGGGGTAACACGAGCTCCCCTGCCCTTTCCACAATGTGAGGATATGGCAACAAGGCACCGTCTGTGAAGCAGAGAACAAGTCTTTATGAGACACTGAATCTGACAGCATCCGGATCTTGGACTTCCCAGCCTCCACAACTGTGAGCAATACATTTCTCTTGTTTATAAATGATCCTGTCTAAGGCATTTTTTAATAGCAGCCCAAACAAAGGTACCACCTCTTAGGGTGGGGCATTTCTACAGATGGTTGAACTTATTCACTAGTAGTTTTATGGATTTTTTTGCAAGTTTAAATGTCTTAGGATAACTTTTTCCAGTTTTTTATCTTCAAATTCAGAGGGTGACTAGCCTATACACTGTCCATCCTTTCTCTCAAAATAGAATAAAACTATTAGATCTGCCTTTATTATCTTCAATAAACTCCAAAAACAATGAAAAGCACCACTCCTCCTGGGTTCCTTATCTCAGGTCCATCACTAACTAGGAGTATGATTTGGGGCACATGACAACTTCTTTAAGGCTCAGTTTCTTCATCAGCCATCCCGGAGATGCTAATAGCATCTCACAGAATTAGTGTGTGGATTAAATGATACATGTGGTGAAGCAGAACAATGGCTGGCATATGGTGCACAGTATCTAGAAGTCATCTTGAGCCGAAAACTCACCTGTATCACTCTATCCCTCAGGCCTGTATTCTCACTTGGACAGTCCTCTCAGTCTTAGTTCAGATTTTCATGATCCAAAATGAAAGATGACAGAATTATAGCACCTATACTGAATGTTCATTCTACACAAGGCACTACTCTAAGTTGTTTATGTTAATTTTTCTAACAAAAAGCATACTTCTGATTTAGTGCAGGTATTTACATGCACAGCCTCTTTTAAGAGTCAAAAACACCTCTATACAGTAGGTGCTATTAAAATCATTTTACAGATGAATAAACTGAGGAAAAGAGAGATTAAGTAATCTGTCCAAGGTAGTGATCCCTGGGCTCACACACTTATGACGATGACATATTGCCTCAAGCGAAGGACTTCAAGGATTCCTCAAATATAAACCTCTAGTTTCTAAAACATATTTTTTAAGAATGTAGTTTTTAAAACTTCAAATAAAAAAGTCACAAACACTTGCATAGGCTTTATGGTAACTATTAACTTATCAGTGGCCATCAATTATGTTAACTTAGGTCTAGGTTTATGCATTTATGTACAGTTGTGGGAAGGCAGGCTACCCGGTCCTCTTTGGACAGGCATCTGAGTTTCCTATAAACATGCTACTCACTAGGAAGTTGTTAAAGTGTAATGAGATTGTGTGTGTCTATGTGTCTGTGTGTGTGTCTGTGGTATCTACATTTACTAGGTGTGATGGTTACTTTTATGTGTTAACGTGACTGCACCACATGATGCCAAATTAAAACAGTATTGATTTCTAGGTGTGTCTGTGAGGGCGTTCCTGGATGAGATAAGCATTTGAATTGGTAGACTCAATAAAGTAGACTGCCCTCTACAATGTAGTGGGCATCATCCAATCTGCTGAGGACCTGAATGGAACAGACGATGGAAGAAGAAGGAATTTGCCCCTTTTTGCTTCATGCTTGCCTGGTTGAACTAGGCATCTTCTCCTGCCTTTCTATTGGAATTTGCACCCCTGGCTTTCCTGCTTCTCAAGCCTTCAGACTCGGACTGGAATTACACCACTGGCTTTCCCGCAGAGGGCAAATCCTGGAACTTCTCAGTCCCCATAACTATATGAATCAATTCCTAATAAATCTGTCTCAGAGAGAACCTTAAATTTTTCAGTGAATAGTTCACAGAGAAGCACTACGATATTTGCATTTTTAATGATATTGTTGACTCCATAAAGCTACAACAAACATTTGAAATAAATTTCTAACAAACAACAAATGACAACCCAACTGAGAAATCCACTCATTGACTCCCTCTAAATTTGCTGCCAAAGTATAAGAACTGTTACACTGCTTGTTACCAACATCTAATCAAAAATGCCTTTTTCTTCTTTCATGTCTTTTTCACATCAGTTGCTACTGATCCTAGTTACTGACACTTTTCCGAACATAATGAGCACTTCATTTATACCATAGTATAATAGTCATTATATTTGTCTGTTGTGCCTGTAGAGTTGTTCGTTATTTCCTTAAGGGATAGAACAATTTAGTATAGAGCCTTACATTTAGTAAGTACTCAATAAATATTGCTTGAAGTTAAAAAAACAAAAAGTCTTATTATGAGCTACAGTTGTTAACTGTAAGCATTTTTTAAAGTGCCAGAGTTTTAGGCTTTTTCAAACTGAAAAGAATACAGAATCTTTTTTTTTTTTTTTTTGTTAAACAGGGACTTGCACTATCACTCAGTCTGGAGTACACTGGCATAATCATAGTTCATTGTAAACTCAAGCTACTGGACTCAAGTGATCCTCTCAAACTGGCCTCCCAAGTAGCTGGGACAACAGTCACACACCACTATGTTTTTAAGAATCATTTTCATTAGTCACTTTGAGCCGACATCTTAGTTAGATTAAGGACTTATTCAACACTTAAAAAGCTAATTTAAAAATCATATCATTTCTATATTTAATCCTCAAATTGCAGTTCTTAGTACAGCTTTTCATTCCCTCTTTCCCTCTTGGCTCAAGTTCCTTTCCAAGATTTGTCTTTTCTAGCTCAGTAAGAGGACAGCACTGTTTGCAGTGGTGCGAGCATGTTGGTGTCACCATCCTGACCAAAAGATGCCATCCAGCCTTCAGCTGCCTGGAGCCTCAGCACCATTTGGCTCAGCCAGATTCACATAACAAAATAGGTGGCCTCAAAATCAAAATGATGCCAGCACTGTGGCTGGAAACCATCAACCTGATACCTACAGAAATTGCCTAATTAAAAAGTGAGCAGAAACTGTCATCCCATATGTTAGGGTTTTGTTTTATTTCAGGAGAAACCACTGCAATTATTTTTCCTTCCATAACTTAGCCTGTTGGGTTAAATCCGCCATTGTTTTAGAATATCCAAGATCTAACACAGAGCGTAGCACATACGGATAAAGTGAATGAATGAGCTAGGGAGGGATGGAGGTAGGAAGATAAGGAGCTATTTAAAATAGACAAAACATTTAAAGAACCTGTAACTGAATGAAGAACTTGTTGACCTAAAAACATATTCAAAGGTGTTGTTCTCAAACTCGGATCTATCAGAAACCTGCTAATTAACAACAACAACAACAACAAAAAAAAGCGTAGGCCGGGTGCAGTGGCTCACACCTGTAATCCCAGCACTTTGGGAGGCCAAGGCGGGCGGATCACCTGAGGTCGGGAGTTCAAGACCAACCTGACCAACATGAAGAAACCCCATCTCTACTAAAAACACAAAATTAGCCAGGCGTGGTGGTGCACGCCTGTAGTCCCAGCTACTCGGGAGGCTGAGGCAGGAGAATCACTTGAACCCAGGAGGCAGAGGTTGGCGTGAGCCGAGATGGCGCCACTGCACTCCAGCCTGGGTAACAAGAGCAAAACTCCGTCTTAAAAAAAAAAAAAGATTAAAAGGAAAAAAGTTATATAAGCCTACAACTTATTCATCAGTCATAACTTTTCTGATTACAGAATATTAACAATATTAACAGAATAAAGAGGAACAGTAGTTTACTCTTCCATATATATGTTCTGACAAAGCAAGTGGAAGGAAGATCACTTGACCCTCAGAAGGCAGACCAAAAAGACCCTTCCAGATCGGAACAGAAAAGGACTATGGAATGGCAAGAAGAAAACAGGCAAAAAGTGTAAAATATACTCATCAAAAGAGATGCATGTATAAAGTTTATCCCAACTTTTTCAGCATTTGAAATGAAAACCATATCTTCATGTTTAAACAATGCTCGCTGAAATTTGCAGAATGGAAAGGTGATTAGAAAACATCACAGAAGCCTGATTCCTCTTCACCCCCACTTTAAAGGTAATTATTATCTGGAATTAAAACGTGTGTAGAAGGCGATTTTTTTTTTCTACATTAACTATTCTTCCTAACAAAAGGGAAGGTAAAAGTTAAGGCAGAGAGGAGGCTCACAATGGGAAAGCGGATGTACTTGCAAAGCAAGAATGCAAGCTTTGGGCTCAACACTGTCCAGCCAGCACAACCTAAGGTACAGTGAGCATACAGGTGTGCTCCCTTTGCTGGATGTCTCCTGTGATATTTTAACCATGACAGTGACAACGAAACTCTCCTACTGTAACGTATGAAGTCCAGTCACTGGGGTAGTTTGCTCAGGAAAGTGCTAAATTTGGGCCCAAATTCAGCAGCAAGAAAAGAGAGAACAATGGCTTAACTATGGCAAGTCTGAAGTCCACATGGGTAAAAACTTGCTTCCGCCACACTTCTGATGTGCGTGTATACAGTTATTACAAACAAACAAAAAAGGTTAATTGTTCGTAACTAAGTAGGAGGACTTTTAACCACACTAGAGTTACACTTGCCAGAACGAGCTCTTTTCAGGGCATAATCAGAAGTACCACGATTTGATGCTATCGTGGTACTTCTGCATTTCAGCAGGCTTCGAGATTGGTTTCAGATTTTATGAAACAAATCCATAACTATAGACCAAACATGGATCAGCATCTGGTGGTTAGACAGAGGACAACTAACCCAATCATGCACTCGAAGTCCAGCCTCTAGAAGAGGATGAGACAATGTCCCCACTGGTAGGCAGTCCACTCAGTCTGCAGTGCTGTCCTGGTGCTAGTGATGATTATACTAAAACTGTCTTACCTTTAAGTTCTTGTTAACTCAAGTTGACGAAATAATTAGTGAAGGCATGCAGTCTCTGGATATGATTTTTCTATCTGCAGTTTTATTTGCCCCATAAGAGAAATAGATTCATGATCTCTTTGGCACCTTATGCTAATACTGACAAGTGTTTCCTTAACTTCAGCCATCTCTATTCCACCTTCACAATTTTTGCCATCCTGGTGTAGCCCCTGCATTCTTTATCATTTGCCTCATTCTTTTAAACTGACTTTTAAAATTTGGATGAGATTTTTAAAGGAAGAAAACTGTTTTAAATCACTAACATGAATTCAAAGCTATTATCACTACTAGATATAAAAGATAAATGTAGCAAATACAATATAGTGTTATCAAATTTTACAGATGCAATCCAAAAGGAACAAAATTGAAACTAAAAGGATAACTTTCTCACCATGACTCAAAATTTAAAATTGCTGTTTTGCAGCACCAGTTAAAATCATCTCTAGCAGTGCTAGTAGTATACGCCTTACAATTTGGGGAAAACTGAACTAAATGGATAATGATATAGTACTGTGATGTAAGTCAAATTACAGTATAGACTATAAAATTCAAATTACTAACCCTTGAGGCAGGAATCATGAAGCATTAAGAAAGTCTGCCCTAGATTCTTGAAGAGCAAGATCCTACTATGCGATAATACCACTTCTCACACAATCAGAGGTCATTTTCCTCAAGCAGCCAGCGATAATACCACTTCTCACACAAAGAGGTAATACCACTTCTCACACAATCAGAGGTCATTTTCCTCAAGCAGCTAATAATCAGTGAGCAGAGAAAGCAGATATAAGGTCCAAGCATTGAAGCATATGCATTTCACCACAGAAAACTGCTGCAGAACTTAATTCTAAGTCTGTATACTTTTTGTAGACAAAATGTTACCAGCAAATTCAGATATCTAGTTCATATACTCCAATCATCCTTTACTCTATGTTCAGGGGAAACACCTACTTTTTTTCTTCTCATATATATTTTAGACATTTGCCTGCTTTAAAAAAAAATCCACCAAGTTAAGACATGAGAAGTGTGTCGCTTTCCTCGACTCTCACTGGGCACATACAGGGAGCAGGGTTTTATCCCACTCCACAAAACAAGGCCCAGCGGCATCAGAAGGGGCCTGCCCAAAGTCGACCGCGTGCTGACAGCAGAGCCAGGGCTCCGAGCCAGGGTCCTCTCTGCTGAGCACATCTAGTCATTCTGGGGAAGAGACCATATGCACTGTGCTCATCCCAAAGCTCTCTACTTGTCCCTCAGAAAAAAAAAAAAAATCCTTGCAGTTTAGATAATCCATAAGCACTGCCCTCTTTTTCCCTAAACTCATGCTTCTCTTTTCCAACACAGCACACAATTCCCTTGACTTTGCTCCTGAAATGTCAGAAAACAAAGCCACAAAAGTCAGTGTTTGAAGGTCTTGGCAGTTCTTCTTGGCCCAGAAAATGAGCCTGTAAAAACTTCTCTCTTCATTTACAAACCTCTTTAAAGAGAAACGCAAAACCTGAGTTTTCTCCTCACTTGAGCAAGGAAACATCCGGAAAGGTTAGTTTTGCTTTTAGAATCAAAGCAAATTTGAGCTAAAGTCAGCTCTAGCATCTTACCCTTTAACCAGGAATGACCGGAAGATCTCCCACCTTCCATGGGAGGGTGCAGGGGTGCCTGAAGGGAGTGAATGTGGGCTCCTAACCACAGGAAGCTGCTGAAGGAAAGTTAGCAGCAAGCCTGCAGGTGGTGATGTCTAAGATCCTTCTTGGTGTGGCTGGGGACCAGCAGGGTTGGCATTCCCTGGGAGCTTCTTAGCAATGCAGAATCTTCAGACCCACTCTGGACCTACTGCATCAGAATCTTCATTTTAACAAGAGTCTCAGATAATTCCTTGCACATTGAAGTATGACAAGCACTAATCCAATGGACTTTCTCCTCCCTGGTCAAAGCAATGCAAAATCAAGAACTAAGGAAGGTCCTATCATGACTGTGGCCAGCCCTGGTTATAACCCTGCTACAAACCACTGAGGCTGGGCAGGGACCCAAAGGAACAGCCTCTGATCCGAAAGTGGGCACTGTCAGGTGGGGCAACAGAAGACCAGAGACCCACACAGGCCTCCAGGCACCAGTCACAAACCCTCACAAATGTCTGCACCTGTACAAAGTCAGGTTCTTACACTAACTCTCCAGCTGCAGGCTTTGTGACTTTTATTTGCCTACTCACTTGCCTAGGGTATTCAGATTGATATGATTTTATCTGTCCAAAAAATGACAGGAAGCATACTGAGATCTGACAGACCAAGAAATGGCCTAAGACCCCTATACCTGTTGGTTACAGTAAATAGTGACCTTGTTCTTCTGCTTTGTCATCTGCACAGACTCATTCTTTCTTTTGTTTGTTTGTTTGATACAGAGTCTTGCTCTGTTGCCCAGGCTGGAGTGCAATGGCACGATCTTGGCTCACTACAACCTCCACCTCCCAAGTTCAAGCGATTCTCCTGCCCCAACCTCCTGAGTAGCTGTGATTACAGGCGCGTGCCACCAAGCCTGGCTAACTTTTGTATTTTTAGTAGAGTCGGGGTTTCACCACGTTGGTCAGGCTGGTCTCGAACTCCTGACCTCGTGATCCCCCCGCCTTGGCCTCCCAAAGTGCTGGGTTACAGGCATGAACCACTGCACCCAGCCCAGGTTCATTCTTTCTTTTAACAACCTCCGGGAAAGCCCCGAACCTTCCATGCTGTCTTCCCCTCTACCCCCACATCCACCACACACATCATGCTACTGAGCCAGAGCCAGGCCCTGCCAAGAAGGGAAGGGAACAGTTAACTCCCTCTCAGCATTTCTAAGAGAGCTGGGTAAGAAGGTGAATGTTCTGCAGGATCCTTCACAAAACTCGAACACTTGCAGAAGGAAAGGTTGAAACTGAGGGAAAAAATAAAATTTAAAAAAGCAGTGTAGGTGTCTCAAGGAGCAGAAACATTTTTGTGTTCTGATACTGCCTTCAGTGAAAGACTAGTTTCTTTTATCAACGTGCTGGAAGGTAAAAGCGGACACACGGGAAGATGCATGGAGCCTTACTTTCTAGTTACAAGTGTTTGAAAGAGCTAATGTGGGAACTGGTAAAACTGGCGGCTGACCAGTTCTGACTTTCCACTGAGCATCCCATTAGAGTTAATTACGGGACCGGGAACTTTTGAGCTGTATGGTTTCCTTCCCCTCAAAGAGTGAGAGCCAAAACTTTTCGTCTTTCTTAAGTATTTCTGTTTATCTCTAATCCCCATTTCAAAATTGCTATGTATTTCTTCAGATTTTGTGATTTCTGTGACCATTTTACAAAGTCACTGCTTCCTTGCAGAGTTAATAGCTAGTCATTGTTTATAACTTAGATAACTGCTAAGACAAGAGAATCATTTCAATCACATATACTTCGGGTAAATATTATACAGGCTAGTTTCTGAGGCAATTCTGGCCTGGCCAGACCCCACATGCCCACCCCACCACATACTCCAGCGTAAGCGAAGCTGCTCATCAACACCTTCTGAGCTGAGGGGCAGGGCCATGCTTTGTACTGGTTGCCATCCACCTCCCAGGGCAGCCAACCTTCAGGGTGGCTGGTAACCTGACCTGTACTCTATGTCTTCCAGTTGGCATAAAAAGATAAGTTGGGTCAACCATTCTTCACTGAGAAATCCTTCACTGGCAAACAAATGCTACAGCAGGGGCAAAAGCCAAACTGTACGTAAAAAGAAATCACAAAAAAGAGGCCACCACAAGCCAGTTACAACAGACCAGGTCATTGAGGAGGGAAGTACAGAGAACCCACAAACAGACGCAGACACACTGGAAAAGAGAGGCCATGAAACCCTCAAGATAGTGTCAAATGCAAGCTTGGTGCCACTGCTTTTGGTATATGTTAATTCCCTCCACCCTCTGCTTCCGTACAATCAAATCCACTTTACCTAGGTAGATCTGGGTTCCCTGCAACCAAATAAGCCATCTAAAACAAGACACTCTCCCAAAAAAAAGTTTTGTTTTGTTTTACTTTTTCTAGTACCTTCAAAGTAAGAAATAATTTTCATGCAAAATAAAAGTATGTCACGATCACATGGCTAAGCCAGAAGACAGTTTCTAATTTATGGAATGTAATAGATAACAGCAATTTAAAACCTATTAGAAGTTGGCAGAAAGGAGGAATCATTTTTTCTTCACCATATTTCCGACCAAGTACTGACTGCTGTATTATAACAATGACCCACAAAAGAATACTATGTCTGGGACCTGGGGTTTTTGTCAAAAATATCAGACAGAAATATACAGACCTAAAGATAATCGATTCAGAAGAAACCTACAGATTTTTGTAGGAAAGCAAAAGCAAAACACAAAATAAATCAGGGATGTAATAGGAGATAAATAAAGGAATTACCTTTTCAATAAATAATTCAGACCATATTTGAGACTATCGTGAGGAAATTATACCAGGGTCCTTACAAGAACTGAATTCCATCAGTAGATAGGACCACTGGGAGCTGCTACTTTAATTTAATAAATCAAATATGCTATAACAAGGAGCAATACCAGCCCATGTGGGAAGCCCTCTAAGCGGTATAAAACTCAGGGTTAAACCAAGGTACCCATTTAAAAATGAAAGGCATTTGAGTATCCCATTGGGGTATCTATTAGGATGCTCTATTCAAATGTTCAATAAAAATGAATCAATAGTGGGATCTGAAAATAAAAATCAACTCACAAATATACCACACAAATTGAAGTGGGCAAAACCACCAGCAGCCTAATTAGAAACAAATGAAGACAGAAGATGCCTGAATGCAAGCAGGTCTGTTCACTACAGGGAGAGTATACCAAGCAACGGAGACACAGCCAAGAGGAACCAACCCTTCCGCAGGGCAGGTTTCCCTTGCCACAGCAGCACCCAAGCACTGGACAAGAACCGTGCCACCAGTCCTCAGTATCATGTTCAGCAAAATAAGTGGACAAGGTTAAATGATTTCCCAGCCCACTCTCTAACTCTAGGAATCAGATTGAACTTATTTGGAGAAAGCTGTCTCCAAAACTTGTGTTATGAAATTTTTTTTTTTGGAAAATGCCTATAAGTTAACTGATCTATTCAAAAATGGCATTAATTTCACCCCAAGAATCATACAGTTTTCCCATGACTATCAGGGAAAGCACCTCCAATAATATTTATCTAGCTGTATTTACTAAAAACACTCCCAGCATCTGAAGAGATAAATGGCCAACCCAAGTGGAATCTTTCTTACCATTTCGAGACACGTCTAGTTCCACCAGCTGCATGAAGTTTGCTATTTCTGGAGGGAGCCGCTGAATTTCATTATCACTAAGTCCAAGCTTTCGTAATTTGACTAGCTGGAAAAATTGCTGAAAGACAAAAGAGTTTAACATAGATTTCACATGTGTTTGTATCATAAACTTTTGGGCTACTATGAAATGTAAAACAATGTTTTTTAAAAACTAATGAAGATTGTAGCAACATCAATTTCCTAACTTTGATGGCTGTACTGTAGTTGTAAAGATGCTACCACTGGGAAAAACTAAGTATAAGGAACCTCTCAGTACTATTTTTGAACTTCCTATCAATCTACAATTATTTCAAAATAAAAGGTTTTTAAAAATCAATGAGCAACTTAATGAGAAGAGCAGTCACTCCTTTAAGCTATCCAGTAGACATAAACATTGACTTATGAAAACTGACATTAAATCTGCAATGCTAAATAGACATGTAAAAACAGACAAGTAAAAATGCATTTTAAAAATATTTTTAAATATTTAAATGTTAAAATATCTTTAAATATTTAAATGTTAAAATATTTTTAAAATATTTTAAAAGACATTTTTTAAAGAAATTACTATATATCAGAAAGTATAATAAATATCCCACAAATGTGTGCAGGCAAAAAATATATATTTGACCAATCTAAAAGGTCTGCACTGGATACTTCCATCAACCATGGCAGACTGAGTATGTGTTCTTTCCCCACACTTTTTAAAAACTGTATTAAAATGACACTAAAGGAATTCACATGAACATAAATATAATGTGAAATAAGCCCATGAAGACAAAAAATGAAAGAGTACAAAAAGCAAACTAGATATGCAACAAAATCCTTTAAGCTAGAAAACAGAGGGATGAATGGTAACCAACCAACAAATCGAAACAAAGCTGGAATTTAAGCCTGTGGGGTGAGTAGCCAATAAGAAACTAGGTCCATGTACCTCTGAGGAAAGAAGAACTGATTGAAAATTTATATAAAGAACAATTAAACTGCCATATTCTCTTCTCTACCCTGCAGAGCCAGGCAGGAGCCTGGAAATTTCCTCTCCAGAAGAGGTAAGTCCAAACACAGCTAAGCACAGCTGAAGGGAGGGGTAACGTAACCCTGCTAAAAACAGGGGACTGAGTCAAAGCCTGGCCAGTAAGATCCCGCCCTCTCTTCTCCCCGCAGCCCAGCTCCTGGGCATGAGCACAGACTTGCAGACACCAATCTTCCTATAGAGAAGCTTCAGGTTATATGCCTCACCAACACACGGAGCTTCCAAACAGGCCCACCTCCCCTGATCTCCACTGCCACATGCAAGAAAGAGAATGTGCACACATACACACACACACACACACACACACACACACACACACACACACACACACACACACACCACATCTCAGAGGAAACAAACATGATGCAGGGAGCAGAAAAAAACTTCCTCAACCAAAATATAATTAATATCCTCAGAGAAATCACAGATGAAGCAACACAACACCATGAAAAGCATAATTAGAAGAACTAGAAACAAGCTTTCAGAAAGTGAAAAATACTGTAGCATTGATAAAAGAATCCCATAAAAGAGGTGAAAAATAAAGTGAGTAGAGTCCGCAGAAGGTGGAATAAAAAGATGAAAAGATGGGAAAATAGAAGAAAAAAAGAGAAGAAAATGAATGGACCAGTTCACAAGGTACTACAAAGTAATTCATAGTTCAAAGAGAGAAATACAGGGAACTGCAGGACATGCTTTTTCTGGTTTGAGAGGACCCACCATGTAACCAATAAAACGAATGAATAAAAAAGTACATACCAAGGAATACTCCAGAAATTAGATTCTAAAAGCTTCCAGAGACAGGAAATAAAAGAAAAAGAACATAACGAAGAATTGGGCATCAGAATGGCACTGGACTCAAAAGGAACCTTGAAAGTAAGTGGGCAATGAAGCAATGCCTTCAAAATTCCTAAAAAATCATTATTCCCAACCTAAAATTGTATACCCAGCCAAACTATCAATTAAGTATGATTACAGAATAAAAACGTTTCAGTCACACATGGTATCAAAAAGTTTAGTTTCCTTGTACCTTTCTCAGGACTCCATCAAAATATGTAAATAAACTTAAAAGAAAAACAACCTGAGATCCAGGAAACAGAGAATCAACAAAACAAAGAAAGGCAAAGGAAATTCCCAGGATAAAATCATGAAGGGAATTCCAAGATGTAGCTTGAACATCAGGCCCCAAGAGCAAACCATCTACACTGGAGCAAAATATGGCAGCTCCCAGAGGGAAGTTTTGAAAAAATAAATAAAAACACACCTGAGGAATTATCTGATATGTTTGGAAGCATCAAAGGAGATTTACAACTCTTTCAGAATGTTTGGTGATAAATCAGAAATAGGCATAGAGAGAACAAAGCAAGCAAAAGGAAAGAGGGTTATTAATTCCAGGGAAAATATAAAGTGAAAGAACATATAATCATAATATAAAATCTGATTATGAACAATACTTACAGTCATAACATTATAATATCTATATTGGTAAAACCAAAATTTATGTTATGTCAATATTGAGAATGGGAAAGAAACTATAAGAACTAAAGCCTCATCTTCCATAAAAAGAAATCCATAAATAACTCAAAGAGGAAAAAAAATCAAGCCGCAAAAGTACGTCATTTAGCAACGTGGAGGCAAATATTCGCAGAAATAGTCAAAAGCCAGAAACTGGAGTGGGGAAGGAGGCAAGAGGTTGCTGTTTTTCATTGTCACACTAAACAGCTTATTAGATTTTTTAAACTATTTGCATACATTACTCTGCTAAAAATGGAAATTGAATTTACAAATGAAGAAGTCTCTACTGAGATTCCAGGATACTCCAAATGTTAATTTTGTAGGATGCTAACATTTAATAGTCTTCATCTTTCTTTTTTGGGTGGGTAAAAAAGATTGCATATTTATATAATCATACAATTGCCTCTTGGAAAGCAATTGAGCAATACATAAAAGAAAAAAATCTTTTCAAGTCCACTGAAATACTTCTGGGCATCTGTCCTCATAACTGAAAATAATGCACAAATACATCTTTGCACTATTATGTGTAAACATAAAAAACTAGAAAACATACATTTCAAAGAAGAAAAATGATTGCATATTATTAAATAATTCAATATTATGCAACAATAAAAATAAATATTATAAAGACCACAGAACTTGAAAAAGATTTACCATGCAAATATAACTAAAAAAGAAAACAAAATTGCAGATACACTACATTTAAAAAGCATATGTGCATGTGGACTGACAGGAAGAGAACAAAGAAGAAAAAAGCAGTTATGTTAGGTGACAAGGATAATGCATGAATGACTTTTTAATTTAAAAACCATATTTTTTAAAAAAATAAAATGAACTATAAATCTCAGCAAATGAATGCTACCAATTAGCTATACAAGATAATGAGGAAAGTGCTCAACTAAAGGACTAATCCTTTGGATTTCTTTACTCATGCAGTTGAGATTTAATTTCTTAAGGAAAGATATTAAAACGTCTTTATACTGCCTGTACTAAAGCATCAGCCAGCACAAAAGCCATTCAATAGAGTCACATATTTGAATAATTGAGCTTATGCCAATTGTTCAGAGTCTGACAGTTTCATAATACATCAATGTGTTTACTCAAGCATGAAAAGCTCACTTTGTTTTCCAGGAAAGGCATAATAGCAAAACTACAAAACCCATCACCATTTCCATACATTCTGGGACCATTCAGAAATAAGACAAGAAATCAAGACAATAAGGTACTTAGATGTACAGTGAATAATAAGTTCACTTTACATCTGTGGAAACGATAACCTACCAATCTTCACATCCAATAGAAGTCATAATAGCACGCAAATTTAAGGTTTGGTTCTGCATGTTACCAGCATCCTCCACTACAGCCTGTCACAAATACTACTTTATTCAACTTGGGAAGTACCTGCCAGATGTAAAAACAACCCTATCTGACATGATCCCAAATGAAACCAGTAGTTCCTTAATCCTTTTATCCTGATGTGATCTTAATATGGTATCCAAAGATCAACACAAGCCAGCGAAACTGTATTAAATTCCCAAATATTCAACTTCCTCAGAGAGTCAGGAAAAATAACTCACTAAGCTATCAACCCTTCTGCCTTGCCTTTGAGATCAGCCAGAGCACATGAAAAACAATTCCTGTAGCCGTCTTGGCAGGACGCCTCAGTGCAGTGCAACCATGTGACAGAACACACAGAGACCGTTCTTCAACTCTACCATGTTTGATTATAGCTCACTAACCCACTTAGAGCACATTCTGTACAATTATATGCAAAGGAACCCAAAATGCCTCGGGTTGTTATGCTACACCCATCTTCTTATAGCCACCATTGCTTTCAGTAGATACAGCCTTTAATTTGGATAAATGTTCTCCCATTCTCCATTTCTGACAAGATTCTTTTCCTTCTTTTTTGGTAGAGTGTTAGTACCTCCCTTCTGCTTTTTAGAAAGGGACAATGAAAATCTCAGTCCTAGAAGAGCTGTGCCCCCTTTTATTATCATTTGGCCAAGGATCAGTCAATTGTCCCCCAGCTGCCCAAACTTCTCCTCCGTAATATAGAGAAAACATAAACCATTGTTATAGATTCACATGGAGAACAACTAGTGTAAAGAATGCTATTAATTCTTGAAAAACTGTGGGACTCCGAACTATAATGACACAAAATTTACGCACAGATTTCCTTCCTGGAGACATTCTAATCTATCACATAAATCTTGACCCCTTTTCATCTTACATAACTCTCATCCCATCCCCACTCCTGTCCCCATCAACCTAGACTGCCTTTTTGGTCAACCACCTGTATGTGGTTGTAAACCAACGGTTCTAATCTCAAGGTAAAATGCACAATATGCATCATTTGTGTCATCTGACATTGTTTTTTTCTGTGAGACTTGCAAAAAGTGACTGTGACTTTGTTACCCAGAAATTATACTACTAGGTATAGATCTTTTAAAAAAAACTCTCACATATATTTTTCCAGAATACATATACAAAATGTGCTTGAAAAAATTATTTATAATACCCCAAAACTGTAAAAACCCAAACACCCATAAATAGTAGATCTGATAGAGGTATTATACATTATTACAATGAAATTCTACACAGCAATGAAAATGAAAGCTTACTGTTAGTCATGATATAGATGAATCTTGGAGATAATGTTCAGTGAATAAAGCCAGGCACACAAGAATGTGTATTATATTATTTCATTTATATGCTGAATAAATCACCTGAACTAATTTTACAGATGCATACAGAGGTAATAAAACCCAAAAAGATAAGCAAAGAGTGATTCTTATAAAATCAGGTTAGTGGATACCTCTAGATATAAGAGGGAGGATTATGATCAGGAAAAGCATTCAATGGAAGCAGAATACATAATTTGATACAAGTTTTTGGAGTCATGGTAATGTTCAGTTTCTTAACCTGAATAGCAGTGACAGATGTTCACTTTATAATTTGCTGTAAGCTATAAATTTATGCTTAAAGTTCTTTTCTATAAATGTGTTTTATTTCACAATAAAAAAACTTTTTAAAGTTTTAGACTACTTACTAATCAGGAAGGAAAATACCAATTAGCACCAAGGACGCCCAATTACTTAATTCATCAAAGTTAACAATATTAAAGAGCAATGGCATTAGATCTAGAGGAGGAGGAGGGAGAAGTGACCATTATAACCAAAACAACAATGATAATGATAATAATACAGCAGTTAACCTCTACTGAGGGATACTCTATGTTTGGCAGTAAGCTAAACACTTCACATGGATTACACTCTTTAATCATCTCAAGGTTGCCACAATGCTGACACCGACACATGTAAGTTAGCTTTCACTGCATTAACAAACCATCCCAAACTTGGTGGCTCAAAACTACATGGATTTTTTTTATGTCTCACGTTTCTGTGAGTTGGTGAGGCAGTTGCGTTGCTGCTCTCATGTGGACTCACGCATCCACATTTGGCTAGTGTCAGAAGGGCTGGAAGATCCACACTGGCCTCACTCCTATGTCTAGCAGTTAGTGCCAGCTGTCAGCTAGAGCTCCTCTGTGCTCCACAAGGCCTCTGTCCCTCCTCCTCCCTTAAGCTAGAGTGGCTTCCTTATATGAAGCTCTCAGAGAGCATTCCAAAAGGGTAATGGCAGAAGCTGAAAGGACTCTTGGGGCCTAAGCTTGAAATTTGCATGATGCTGTCCTTTCTGCCACATTCCATTGGTCAAAGCAAGTCACAAAGTCAGCCCATATTTAAGGGAGCAGAGAAATCATCTTCATTTATAGATGGAAGGAATGGCAAAAATCATATTAAAAAGAGGGAGAGGGTGGGAAAAAATTGGTAGATTAAATGAGGTAGAAACCTCAGATATGCCACAGAACACACATGAAAACTGGGTACATTATGTACAAAATGCTATGATTGATTACAGAGTAATGACTTTTCTAAAGCAAATTAGAAGAGAAAATAATATACTGAATAAACTTTGGCTAAGATTCTATATATATAAAAAGGATATAGACAGAAAAAGTCAAGAAAGATTCACAGAATAGTGAAATAACTACTTTGGTTAAAGCAGAGAATTCAAACAATCATATCTCACACCCAGAATTTGAGTTTGAAAGGGTTTTAGCAAACACTCATAAATATTAAATAAGTGTGAATGACACACTTTTTGTCAGTGTGTTTGGTAGAGGTGTGGAATAGGAATATCCCTGGGTGAATCACTTAACTTCTCTGGTCCTGTTGTTTTCTTGTGAAAAAAATAAGTATTAAATGATAAAGGGCTCTTTGTAGCTCTAAAAATTATAGAATTGCATTTCAAAATACTTTCCATGTGCCAAAAGAAAAATGAAAATCCTGTTAGCACACAATATAACATTAAGCATGAAGTTAAAATGCATAAAATTGCAGAAAGTAGATTAGCGGTTGCCTAGGAAATGGAAAATGACTGCTAATGGATATGGGGTTTCTTTTGGGTGATGAAAATATTCTAAAATTGATCGCGGTCATTTTAGAATATTTGCACAACTATTTAGAATATATTTAGAATAGTTGCACAACACAGTTGCACAACTGTGACTTTATTAAAAACCAGTGAATTGCACACTTGGGGTGAATCGTATGGTATGTGCATTATATCTTAATAAAGATGTCAAAAAATGCACAGGATTGGTAGACATGAATGAAGAAGGACTTCCTATTAGTAAGAAAAGACTGGGCTGGGGATACACAGATACTTTTTATTTATTTATTTATTTATTTATTTATTTATTTATTTATTTTGAGACAGAGTCTCGCTCTGTTGCCCAGGCTGGAATGCAGTGGCACAATCTCGGCTCACTCACTGCAAGCTCCGCCTCCCGGGTTCACGCCATTCTCCTGCCTCAGCCTCCTGAGTAGCTGGGACTACAGGTGCCAGCCACCACGCCTGGCTAACTTTTTGTATTTTTGGTAGAGATGGGGTTTCACCATGTTAGCCAGGATGGTCTCAATCTCCTGACCTTGTGATCCGCCTGCCTCGGCCTCCCAAAGTGCTGGGATTACAGGCACAGATACTTTTATTTAACTGAATCCCTATAACCAAGTGAGGTATAGTTTTGTTTTGTTTTGTTTTGTTTTCTATCTCTAGTTAACAGATAAGGAAACTGAAGTCCAGTAACTTTACTGGCTTCCCTGATACTGCACACCAGTTAATAATATTCTTTAGGAAAAATTCCCAAACAGAGCCATGCTGGAGGATCACACAGTAGAAATCCTTAGATAACTACCTGGTAAACAAAAAACACTGGTGTGAAACTACATTCTAATCAGCTAACCAAAACTAAGTCATGCTGGAGGTGGAGGTGGGAGGGTAAGCTAGGAAAGAAATAACTACTAAAATTACCAATGCTGTCAGATTCCATCTTGATTGACAAGTTGCGAGCAGAAGAAAAGAGCATGCTAATGAAACCTACATGTGAGAGCACATAAGTGGGGTTGCTGCCAATCCAATCCAGACGGAGAGGGTAGACATGCAAGAAATCTAGACAGATAAGAATGAATCAACCTCTAGAGGATCAGGGGCACAGAGACAAAACAAACATCCAGATAAAGCCTTGGGCAAGGGAAGGCTGAAAGAAACAGGGAAAGCAGAAGACAAAATTTGATACAAGTTTATAATATGATACAGCAAAAGGGCATACAAAGAAAAAAGGCTCAGCTAGGTCTAGTTTCTGAAGGCAAAGGGGGAGGTATCACAGAGCAGCAGGACAGTCCTGGAGAAACTCAAAAAGATGACACTGTTCAACTGGGAATTAGAATTTTATTAATGCTAAACAATTTTCACAGACACAGAATGGAATTCAGGAGAATCACAAATACTTAAGAATTTGAAATACTGATTCAAAAAATAGAAAGTTTATATTCATGTACTAATAGGCCAGGTGATAGACAATAAATATGAAATAAGATAAAGGGTTTAATCTCTAAATAAAACTAACCATTTCTTCTATAATCTGAAGAGATATTTTTCCCTGCCCATCTATTTGCCCAGAAGACAAATACATGAAAGAGATCACAGGGGGAAAAAAAGCCTGTCCTGCTCTAAAATAAAATTTTTAATAAGTTCATGTTTCAGAGGCACAAGTACCCTTTTCTTTATGCAACAAAGAAAAGAGTGCTGACTCCTTTCCTTGCATGACCAAATTTCAGAGAAGCAAATTAGTTTCCACTGAGTGTTAGTATGTGTGTGCTTGAGCATGTATAATAAAGATGCTTACATTTATTTTGCTCAAAATATTTATTCAAAATCTTTCTCTAATTTTTCTGGCCTCCCCTAATAAATTTATCCCCTCATTTGATGGTATATTTTAATGCTTCCAAGGTGTTTTCACGCATTATTAAGCTGTCACCATTAATGATCCTACACAAAGATATAAATGCCCCAAGGGTGACCCCCATAATTAAAAGAGCTCAAAGGTGAATCACTTTGAAAACCAAGAAACCAGGCATGTTTTCTGTATTGCGCTATGATCAGAAGGGTGGATCAGACTAGTAGTGGCAACTGCAATCACTTGGAGAAAAGAAGCTTTTACTAAAAGTAAAATGGATCAGGGCAGCATTACTTTACTGGTAACTTGACTGAAGGGATGAGCTGTTGACATGGGAGGACCAGACTGATGGCGCAGATGGAGAACTGATGAGAGCTGGACCAAGCAGGGTTGGTACTGCAGAGGGAAAGGTCAACTATGACGAGAGAAAAAAGATATCGAACTGAAACTAACAATAGGGGAATGATTAAACACAGGATGGCAAATGCATACAATGAACTATTATATGGCCATTAAAAATCATGTTTCCGGAGAATATTTAATAATATAATAAACACTGTGTTTAAGGGTTAAGTGAAAAAAGATATGTAAAATTGTATATATGTACAGTATAAGTCCTATTTTATTAAAAAATGTAATAGAAATTTTAGGGGGAAAAACTGTTTTAAAAAGGTAAATCTGCTGAGAAAAAAAGAACTTAGGCCAGATGACGGAGGATCATTCAACTTCTTGGGATTGATATTTTGTACCACAGAAAATCAAAGATTCTACTCATCTAGAAAGAGTTGTTTTTCCTGCACATTTTAACCAAATGTATCAACAAGTAAAACTTGAAAAGAGGGGGATATAATCTATTTACATACAGAAAAGAAAAAGGTTCTTTCAACAAGCAGTCAAACAGATATCCAATAAAGTTTATTAAAGTGTTCTTTATATTTTGACGTGCGATTCTCAATAAGGTTGCATTTTTCACACATTGTACTCAGGAAAGCATTACATGACTCAAATGGAATAAAATTGTGTTTAGTGGGCATTGTGCCATGGATTCACAATTTATCCAAGCTAATAGTAACAACAAGCACTACATACATACTGTGTCTACTATGTGCAAGGTTTGAAAATGAAGGAGATTTCAAATAAGAAGTAGTCCTTATTCCTAAAGGACATCCAGGAAATGACACAGGACAGGTGGATCAATAATTAAAACATAAGGTGGAAAATGAAAATCATAATGAGGCACAAACTGCCATAAATGGATAACAAACGGCTCTTGTCATCATAAACTGTATCTGTTATGCTTCTTCTGAGAAAAAAACAAAACCCAATTAGGCTATTTTATGGTCAGTCACATCATACCAATAGGATCAAAGATTCCTATGAGGCATCAAATAAGAACGGATTGTTCAGAGGAACTGCATTAGGAAGATTCTTTCTGAATTTTCTCAGTAAATACACCAACATTAAAATCAGCACTCGGAGTAGCTTCTGAAGTGACAGGCCGAGCAAAAAAAAAAAAAAAAACTCACATAGGCAACAGTAATAAGTCCTGATCATGGATGACAGAATACTTTAGGATTACCTATTATCCATGACAGAATACCTTAGTTAATGTTTTTAATCTCCTTAAGCAATACGCTGATACCGCCCCTAGCCAAAGTTTGATGTTTCTGGACAGCAAGCAAGAAATGGAAGACTCAGGCATTGACATAGTACTTCAAAAATTAATCTGAGTTGACAGATTACAATCACTCAAGAATGGCCCATAACTTTCTAAGACAACATTTAATGGCACTTTGAGTGCATACAAATTGTAAGTAATGGAGGAAAGAAAAGGACTTTATCTCTTACTCTGAGTAATGCTGAAGATGACCTAACTGTTTTAAACCATTATCAGGAGATCTTGAAGGGTCAGGGAGGGACCTGACTAACCAGTTAATACAACTTAATGCAGCCAAGAATTCATCTCTTAACAAACTGCAAGACGGATTAAGCCCAGCAATGGTAACCATGATATCGCTATATTTATTCTGGAAACTTTGTTTCAAGGAATGCCAAAGCACTTTTCCAAAAGGGGCGGCAGGGTATGGTCAAGCAATAGAATACAGCAAACACTAGGAGAACAAATAACCCAAGCATCAGATGCGTACATACTGAAATCCCACAGGATTCCAAACAATTTAAATATGCAACTTAGCTTTTTGCGTTTACAAAGAAGTCATGTGAACCGGATTGACTGTTTAATGCCATTTGTTCAGGTTGTTAGGCCCTAACCAGATTTCAGGTATTTAGAAACATAATGATCTAATTATAACCACTGTAGAATTTAATAGTGGAAAAGGGCTTAACTTGCCTCCAAACATCTTGTAACATATTCTAAATATACGTAAGCTACAACATATATTGTGGCATTTCCATAATCAAAATTTAAGATTAAAATTGTGTGATTTTATTATGTTGGTGCAAAAGTAATTACGGTTTTTGCCATTATCTTCAATGGCATTATTCAAAAATTATTGAAAATTATTGAATAATTATTGAATAATGCCATGGAATATTGAATAATGCCATTGAAGATAATGGCAAAAACCGTAATTACTTTTGCACCAACATAATAAAATCACACAATTTTAATTGCAATAATGGCATTATTGAATAATGCCACTGAAGATAATGGCAAAACCCGAAGTGTTTACAGCTCCTGTAAGAGGCAGTCTTGTACCTTGAAAATAAATGTTCTCTTATATTTAAACTTCTCACACACACTAAATTCACACAGTTTTCTACTGGTTTACCAAAATAGTTAAGTAAAAAGGCAAGATGGAAAAAACTGAGAGTATATTCCCTAGCAACTCACAAACAGTTATGCAAACACAAAACAGATCTCATGCTGATCACCACATTTTGGCTCCACAAACAGAATTTAAATATTAAATTCTAATATTAATCCAGACGAAGAACCACAGAGACAAGGCCTAACTGCAAAGTTTTTGAATCCCCCTACTGTTTAAGGAACAAGGCAGACCATTAGTATCCAACAAATTCTACTCAGCTCCCATGTCCTGAAGTTACATCCGATGAGATGTTAACGTCTAACAAGTCTGCTTTCTTTGTGACAAGAAAAGGCAAAGCTCCTTCAGAGCCACTTTAAAAACTGCTCCTTTTGACAGACAGTCTTTACATTTTATTTCTACTGTTTACCAACAACCTAGGTAAGCCAACTAACACTCCTGGCCTTTGTCTAATGTAAGAATGTGCAGAAATGTTGGGTAGTGACCCGCAGGCCACCCAATGAGCCATCTCACTACCACAGCATCTAAGGACACAGTTCTTTCATTGCAACTCAGCTCTTAAAATACACTCTGGTGGTGTGCTTGTATTTGCTGACCAGCTGGTTCCTCTGCAGAAACACTATCTAGTGAGTACCTTGTTCAGCACATCACCTCAAGGGTTCTCTGAGTCAGAAACCTCTCTTTGTGACATGCAACCAAAAAGAATATTCAAGAAAAGAGGAATGCAGGAATTCTGTAGGAAACTCCCAATCATAATCCCAAAGTAAAGTGTTAAGAGCAACAGCATTCCTTCACCAGGAAGCAAGCAACATCTCCCAGGTGTTCAGACCAAAGGGCACAATCTGTTCTTGGTAAGCTCCCAGGACAATTTTCTGAGGTAGCTCAGTGTCCCAACAGCTTCTTTGCTACCACTTCCCCAGGTTCCTACTCCTAGCTAAGAGTCCAACTTTTTACCCAGATTTGTATAATAAAAGGAAACAAGATCACCCATGTCATGACTCACTATATCATATCATTAGCACCAACCAGGGAGATACCGTGTCCTGGTACCACGGGCCCCTTTTTCTCTGGAAAGCACTTTCCACAGCCTGATATTCCAGGCCCATGATTCATCAAAGATTTCTTTTAATGAAGAATATCTCATATGCGTGAGTGACAGCAATTTAACATTAAAATGATTTATTACTAGACAGATTTTGAAAGTCCAATTTCAAAAAGTTTACAACATTACTTTTTACAAGAACATCTCCAAAATAACGAGAAATGCCTCTCAAGTGGCAGACATTAGGCCAGGGGCTCTACATACATAATCTCATTGAACCCTAAAAACAACCCTAAGCCAGGCAGTTACTCTGATTTCACAAATGATCCAACTACAGCACAGAGAGATTACATGCCTGGGTCCAGATTACATCGACGTGTCTGCGCCAGCATTCAGACTCATGTTCAAAGTCCCAGCATCTCTACTATGAAGACCAAGGCAAAGAAGGTGCACTGTGGAGCCCAAACTCTATAATCCCAACTCCCCAACAATTTACTGGCTGTTTGTGTGACCTCATACAAGTTACTTAATACAGTGAATACAGGTTTTCAGAATGGTATGTGGCACATGAGAAATGCTTAATATATGTTAGCCTTAATTATTACTATTAAACCCACCACATACCACATCTTCCTATATATCTAAGTCACCAAACTTTTCAAGAGCAAAAATATTAGATCTAATGATAACACCTTGTTGCCCTTGGAGTATACTGGTAGGATGAGGCTAAGTGCTAAACAAGAATCATGCCAACACATTTTAAGACTTCTTTCATTTTCAAAAACAGAGAAGGACCACAAACAAAAAGATATTGTACGCAGAAATCGACAGACCACAGGGACCAAATGTTTAAAGGGTCTCAGGACTAATTAACAAGTCCAGCAACCCAATCTACCAAGTATTCAAGCTACTATCCAAACATGGCATGTACATTTTAAAAAATGTTTTTCATACTAATCATCAAACCAAAGCAACAAGTGAGCTAAAACATACATGAAAGGAATGGAAGGAGTTCAGGGAGGCTCAGCAACTTAGACAGTGCAAAGTCAGTCAACACTGAATGAAGGGTGGACCTAAACTGTGCATAAAAGGAACACAGGGTAAGAGAGGAGGCCTAGATCCTGCCCAGGAGAAACAGTTGTACACATTGGAAAATGGAGACAAGGCTGGCTAGGCCAGCCCCTCCAGCATTAGCCTGCCTGGCTCAGAACCAGATGGGTGCTGCCCTGTGACAGGGCTCCCAGGTCCTAGCCCTGTGAATAACTAATAGCAAAGCTTTGAGCACCCAAGATGGTAAATGAACTCAACTAGACCTCTGTGCTCCTTTCCAGCATCAACAGCCTGTGATTCTCTATTCTATAATTATGAAAAGAAAGGAAAGCAGGTAAGACAAATTACCCATTTTTTTTTTTTTTTTTTTTTTTTTTTGGCCTTTGAACTAAGGGCCTCCAACTCTCCAATGGGTTCTATTCCAAACATCCATTTGTAGGTCAGAGCTAGAAGTTCAGAATGCACTTCCGCATGCATGAGACCATTACAGATTGTGATTAAGTCTTTAAGTAAGCCTGTAAACGTCTGCTCAGTCCCTAATGCAGCATAAACAGGCCTTCTCAAAGCTTTCCAATGGCTATCTACTAGTTATAGAACAAAGCACAAGCTCCTCAGCTCCATATTCAGGGCCCTCATGACCTGCACATAAATAACACCATCAACATTTCTGTAGGTTTTGAGAGCTTATAAAATGCTTGCTCATATCTTACGCTACCAACACAACTGCCCAGCGAGCAATCATTATCACAAATTGAACTTTGAAAGACAAGGCATGGAAGGTATCAGAGCCACACCTTCAACAAACCTCTCTGGCTTCAAGTCTAGTGTCCTTTCTAACTTCTGTCCCACAAATATCCGTGACCTTTCTGACTTCACTTCCCACACCCATAGGCCCATGCACCCCATGTTCTGGCACCAGTGAATCATTCATTATTCATTATGCCGTTCCTGTTCCTAACAACCTTTCCCCAGCCAGCAGCATTTTACTCATTCTCAAATGCCATGACCTCTCTGAGGCCTTTACCCAATTACCTGGGCAAAATTAAGGTGATCCTCCAATGCATTTTGTCTCTGCTCCTTCAAGAGATTAATGAGCCCCCTGTAGTAATAAACCATATTATACACACTAAGGCATCCCTCAGAATACCCGCTACAGTTCTACTCAACAGATATTCAAGGCCAGTTGTCCAGTGAAGTAACATGACACTATTTCAATGGGTTTTTGTTGTTGTTGTTGTTTGGTTTTTGGTTTTTTGTGTGTGTGAAAGTGTCTATTCGGTTTCACTTTAAGCTCCAACTCAGGATATTCAGAATATATATATGCTTTGTAAGCAACTTCATTCCCCACCCTCACAACCTCTAGGCTGGAAAATGGGCAGAGAGAGCAGCTTTTGGGTCAGAACAGAAAGAACCAAATCTGCCACGTTTTAAGAATTACTGAGGCAATTGTTAAGCATATGAATTCTCAGTGCATAATCTCCAGGCACAAGGGTTTGGGAATATGATTGTTTAACAAATGTTCCCAGTTAATTTTTATGATCAAGCCAGGTTTTGGAAACAGTGGGTAAGATCACTGGGTCCTAAGCCTGGATGCACATTAGAATCACTTGGCTTAAATATACCTTATGCAAGTTGGGCCAGGGTTGGGCAGGTGGGTTAAAACATGCATTTACAATAGAGGCATCTATAGTCACCCAGGAAAGGGAAACTAATGGGGGGAGGAAGAGTGTTAAAAAAAAAAAAAAAAAAGTCTCAGCTATTACAATGTTTGTGTTTGTTCAAAGGGCCACAGTATACATGCAGATATATAGTTTATCAGTGGTGTTAAGATTTCATAATCGAAGGGGAGATTACAAAATGTATGTCTAAAGAGGCACGGAGGGGGATCTAATGAAAATAAGGTTGAGGAACTCTGGGTTAAGATGATGAAAAAAGTCAATCACTCTTGACATTTGCATAAAAGAAGATATCCCCCTTTTCCCAAATACTTGTCCTACAGTTGCTCTGAGTTGAGTAAAGATTTGCTAACTGAGAAACAGTTCAAAGATGATATGGACATGAATGCTGGAGCCTGACTGTACATGGGCACCTTCAGAACAGGGCACCTTATCAAATACAAGCTTTTAATATGTTATCAATGGAGAGTAATAGGGGCTCTCTGTTCTCCTTTTGTGGTCTCTCTTGGAGGGTGCAGTGAGACATCCTTTATTATTTCAAGCTGGCTTGGAAAGACTGGGGAGGTTCGTCTATTAACATAAACCAAACTTAGGCTCTGGGTTGTAAGAAGGCATGGCCTTGCCGGGCGCGGTGGCTCAAGCCTGTAATCCCAGCACTTTGGGAGGCCGAGACGGGCGGATCACAAGGTCAGGAGATCGAGACCATCCTGGCTAACACGGTGAAACCCCGTCTCTACTAAAAAATACAAAAAACTAGCCGGGCGAGGTGGCGGGCGCCTGTAGTCCCAGCTACTCTGGAGGCTGAGGCAGGAGAATGGCGTGAACCCGGGAGGCGGAGCTTGCAGTGAGCTGAGATCCGGCCACTGCACTCCAGCCTGGGCGACAGAGCGAGACTCCGTCTCAAAAAAAAAAAAAAAAAAAAAAAAAAAAGAAGGCATGGCCTCTTTAGGGTTAAAATTAAAAATTCAGATCCATTTCAAAAGCAACACCCAGACAGTTGTGATCAGGAGTCCAAAAAAAAAAAAAAGATATGTGGAAGAGACATAAAGATCATGCCTCAGCAAGCCCATGTGTAGGCAGAGTGCTAGCAGGTATAGCTGGAAGCCCTAGCAAAAGGATGCTCTGATCTAGTGTGTTCTTTCTAGACACACTAGAAAGACGGAAGAAAAAATGGTCATCACAGGCCAGCAAGGACAAGAATGAAAACTGTGATCATGCCATTCTTCTGCTTGAAAAATCTTTGAGGACACTCAGCCAGTAAGTGACTCAAATGGGTAAAACAAGCCAACAATAACCAGAGAAGGAAAGTGAAAGAACACAGCAACAGAAAAAGAAGGCAATAAAAAAGCACACACCATAAAAAGACAGCATAAAGAACAATCAAAAGGATATAAAAATTGTACTTTCAGAACCAGAGAGTAGCTTAAAGATTACCTAGTCTGTGGCTCTAAAAGCTGGACCATCACCTGTTCCCCACTTAACGCCTGCAAACCAGTTCTTAACCTGCTGCGTTATCATCAGACTCCTGGGCCTCACCCTCAGAGTTTACTCAGTAGGTCTGCAGTGAGGCAATGCATTGCAGTTTACAAAGTTCTCTGGTGACTCTCATGAGCAGCCAAGTCTGGGAGGCACTACCAACTTTGGAGATGGCCCCTTTCCCTGATTCTACAACTCCAGGAACCCAAAGCACACTTATAATGTTTATAAAATCCCTTATTTCCCATACCAATGACTTCTCTGCCAATTCCCAGTGTTAACTTTCAAAACAGTGGCAGCAGAACATGAGAGGGAGGGGCTGACATGGCACCCAGGCTCTAGCAGGACTGACCACTGCCCACTTTAGCAGGCTCTTACACAATTACATCTTTAAGGCAAGACAGGCAAATTTGATAACTTGGTCACTTTTCAAAGATTTATTCCTTTGCATAGACCTACAAGAACATCCAAAGTGCATACCTCCATCATTACATAGTCAATACCTGGAACCTACTGCCATTATGAAGTATACCTAAAAAACACATGACCAAAATTTCAAAGAAAAATTCAGTTCTCTCTCCCTATGCATGGTTTACCAGAAACACTAAGTAGTGCAGAGGACACTGAAACACACACCGGAACACACCTGGACAGCAAGGCTATGATGAGATATGGAAGAGAAGATTTGCAGGGAACATCAAATGTCCTTTGAATATGTAAAGTCTGTCACATGGTGAAAAAATCAGACTTGCTTGGCATGGCCAAATACCAGAAAACTAAAGAAAGAAAAATGTTCCCCTACACAGTGAGCTAAAAGGTCAGGGTCCTCTGGGGATACAGTGAATTCCCCATTCAAGTACCGGCCAGGTGACCCCTTAGTATGGTTTTATCAAAGGAACTGAAAAACTGGATGGTTGATCTACAAACTACCTTCTTGACCCTAGGATTCTGCAAGTTCAGTTTCCATGCACATTCCCCTCTTCCTACTCAAAATTTACCAAGGTTCCTAGATAACAGCACCTGATATGCATTTTGGCCTATAATTAGCACCAAGTACAGCATTTGCATGAAGCAGAAAAGCAAACTTCAGGTTTTCTGGGATCATAAAACAGCATCCAAAATTCAAGTTAACTGGAAGACAACCTCAGCAATACCATTCTGGACATAGGAACAGGCAAAGATTTCATGACCAAGACACCAAAAGTAATTGTGACAAAAGCAAAAATTGACAAACGGGATCTCATTAAACTAAACAGCCTCTGCACAGCAAAAGAAACTATTAACACAGTAAACAGACAACCTACAGAATGGAGAAAAGTTCTTTAATAAGGGAGTTTACGTACTCCCCTCATGAGTTACAAAGAACTTTTAAATATGCAATTTTGATTCCTATCAATATAGTCCACACTAATAGGAGCTTATTTTCTTTTTAAATTTAAAAAACAAGTCTCACAGACAAGAATAGCAATGTGACTGGTAATGACATGTCTGAGTGAAAGGCTCAGACCAATAGCAACCTACCCAAAACTTACACTCCAGAGTCACAGTGAGGATCAAGGGACCTGGAGAATTTTGAAAACCCTAATAGCTTAAAGTTGGGAGATGTGTCCAAGCATCCAAGCTATTTTTGCGTATTTGTGATGGCTCAGCTGGAAGAGCCATAAGGATGGTATCATATGACAGCATTTGCTCTGATGACACTTTCCAGGACACAGGAGGGCTTGCACCTTAACTGGACTCAGCCTTCCTCACTCATGGGAATATGCCTACATCTCCCAAGAATATACATCAGGGTTAAATGTCTGTAAACAGTCACAGAGACTGAATTCTTTATGTAGCTATTCTTCCCCCACATTATGAAGGAGCATATTCCAACAGGACCAAGAGCGGGAAACAATTGAGTGAGAGAGAATTTAGTTACAGTCAGTGAGATTTCAATTTTTTGCCAGTGACAGATGAGGTGGCCATTTGTCTGGTAATCCTGCGTGAACCACAGTCAAAACGTGAACCAACCACTTCATTGTCCACACATTTATCAGGGCCTGGCCTAAAGCCCAGCAACTATATGAGCACTGGAAAACTGACCCTCCCCAACAACCTTTAGTAAGACATGCTTTCACTGCTTCAAGTCACTTATTTATGAAGACAATGGAAATGCCAGCAACTTTCCTGGCTCTCAAAATGCTAAAGCTATCCTCCTGGGTTAGGCTATAGCAACGTTGATGGAATAAACCTTGTATTACTTCTCCCTGACCTCCTCCCTTCCAAGGGTGTATTTCATTAAAATTTACTTTCTCTGGCTTCATGTGGACCTTTATTTCAGAGTTGCCCATCTGTTTAAACACTAAAGAAGCAAGTATAAACCAAGTTCCTTGGTCTCTCTCTGGCATCTGAGCTTTTGCTATTGCTGTATCCTCCCCAACTCCTCTGCAATTTTCCTCCCTCGATTGCTATGTTCTTCTTGTCAAGGATCTGTACTCCCTTCTAGCCACCAGACACTTTCCACTGGAGGAGCTATTCTTACAGGACCTAGAAATACACGGCTAGGGTAACAACAAAGAGAAACTGTCTCTCAGCACGTGACAAGTACAGTAATTATATTTTCTTTAACAAGTTTTATTTCAAAATCACCACGGACAATGCCTAAATGCTTTTGACTGATCCCATTCAAAAATCAAAAGAACATAACAACCTCACCACACTAAAAAAAAAAAGAGAAACAAACAAAAAGAAAAGGGGAAAAAAAAAAAAACCTAGCATTACTAGCATTAGAAGGCAAAGCATTAACCTTCAGGTCCTTTCCAAAGTCAGTCTCACAATGTTGCATCTGTAAATGGTACAAAGCAGTTGCCGAAAAAAAATTCCCTTAAAGCCATCTTTCATAGTGCAGGAGTTCTAAGAATCTGAGGAAGGCTACCAGAGAACAATAATCTGGGAAGGGGACAAGAGAAAATGTATTAAGAGGAGAAATGCAAGTGATTACTTCTCAGATAATAATCATGATCATCCAATATTCTAAGAGCAAATGAGGATAAAAACAGAGAAGCACTGCCATCATAAATCATGCACGCCTCAGTGTGCAGAGGAGGCCCTCCGTGACAGGCACTCCTGAGTCCCTGAGCCAGGTGACTTAGCCATTAGGCAGAGAAGACACGGTGCTGAGGGCCCATGATACTTTTCAGGGTCTTCAAAAAATGTTTTCATTTCTTTTGAAATCAAAAGAAAAATAAATATAATAATATGTAAAAAGAATATTTGACTAGTGCAGTAATAAAATATAACCTATAAATTTTTTTAATGGAGAAAGGAGACCATAAAGGCAAAGTGCCTATGCTAGGGCCCAGAAAAGTCATACACAGCTCTGTCCTTAGAGAGAAAGCAGATGCTAGCAAGGCAAGTTGCTCAAGATCCAAGGTGGACACATGAGAACCCACAAAGCATTCAAATCATGTAAGCATTAGCACAAATGCTTTTCTGCAATGAGAGCTGAACAATGAACCCTGCATATTACAATAGGCATAAAGGAAAAAAATAATTTTTTGCTTTCAATTTTTCAAAGAAAGCATGGTGTAAGTGACATAGTCATAAGTGCTCTCTGGAATAATAAAGAGAGAACAAGCTGTGGTACCTGAATAGAGAAGAAATAAGTCAACAGGTTCTTGAGATCCTCCTATGTCGCTGGCACTGTGGAGTACTACAGTAGTAGCCCATATTGTCCCCATAGTAAGTATCGACATTCTAGTGTGTGGCCCTGTTCTTTTTTCCCTTAGTCATATCTGCTTCACTTTTTAAAAATATTTACCAAGTTTTAATTTTACTACATGTACACTTCAAATACTTCAAATACCAGTAAACTAAAGAAAGAAAAATGTTCCCATTTTTCTAACAGACTTCAATATCTTATTACATATATTACATCACAAATAATTTCCTATGTCCTTAAACAGAACATCTGGAATTCACTAAGGTAGGTGATAACCTGATAACCCTCTTACAGTATCCTGAACACAATGGAGAAACATGGGCTGAAGGATAAAATGGGGGCGGAGAGGTTCAAAACTTGTTGAACAATCAAAGTCGATTCACAGAATGCTGATTAGTGGGCTCGTGACCTGATGATCTGCTTGTTGGAGAGTATGGTTCAGGGCTTCACACTGTTCCATAGTTTAACTTGTGAATTTGAGTTACTGATATTGACCAGCACTGTGCCTACCATGTGCAAACCTCCATACTAGATGCTGTACACACACTGACTTACCTTACCCTTTTAACAAGCCTGTGAAATAGAGATTTTTTTTTCCACTTCATAGCTAGGAAAGCATATGGGGATGGAAGCTCAAAGAAGTTAATGTGCTGAAGAGTATACAGCTAGCAAATGGCAGAAGTCTGAATTCAGTCTCCAGCTCTTATTTCTTTCCATTGGATGACATGTTTATTTCATTTTCAGGGTTCCTGAAACTAGCCAGTAAGTTGTATGAAAATCAAGTGGAAAAAGATCTCTTGAAAGGCAGTTGCAATGAAGCTAATGTGCCAATCTAATGAAATTAAATTTAGATCTGAGAAATGTGAAATCTTGCATTTAAATCCAAAAAACCTAACATTCTGTACAGAATCATGGAGATCTGGCCCAAAGGCAGCATGCATGAACATGCTGGGATGGATTTAACTAGAAAGTCAGAGTGAATCCAAGAGTTATACATACTAACTGAACTAGAAACTCAATATGAATCCAATAATTACACATACGTATTCACATGCTCTAGAACCGCATTCATAGAAGTATTAAGCCCAGGATGAGGGGAGTGACAGTTCTCTGCCCTTGCTAATAAATCTCATTTGGGGTAGCACATTTTAAGGACTTTGGTGAAATGTGGTAGCATAATCAGACAAAATAAACGAACTAGAAAAAAGCTTTAACTGAAGATAAGTTTATATAGAATAGAGAAGAGTGAATTTATGGGTGGACAGGATGGCGGCATACATCCTTCAAATACATATACAGTCTTCAATGTGCTCTTTTCCTTTCCAATTGACTTTACAATCCTGTGGTCCAGAAAGTAGAGGTTTTCTCCTCCTTTACAGATGTCCAAGCAGACAAAGTACCTCCTCAATCCAAGACTAAATAATTTAAGTTTCTGCTAACAGAAATTTAGGTGTTTCCCGTGGGCTTACTATGTATTCACTTAGTAAGTATTTGGGCACTTCTGTGAAAAGAGGGTAGGAACATAATGTCTTCTTCAACTGCTTTTCAAGCCCCTTAAACAACATTTATTTTCTCCTCCTCCCTATTCTACCTGCCAGAAGCATACATCATAAGGATCATAAGATAAATGTGATGGGCAACAAAGGGCTGTGTTAGGATGTAAACCCAGAAAAGATATCCGAACTTCCTTTCTCCAAAATGCCTCCCTTCATCATTGCATCATTCTGCCACTTAATTCACCTTTCTGACAAGACACTCAAGTTATCATCTGACCCTAAATTGCCTCTCTCTCTTCCACAGCTCTTGGCATTTCTAGTTTCCGATCCCATGGAGCTTTAACTTAGGCTCTGATCACCCCCACATGGGTCAGTGCTACCACCTCTCCAGTCTCTCAGCCTGCAGTGCAGTTAACTGTGCTGTGACCCCCACAGTCCTGTACTCTTATGAGGGTCAGTGCCTCCCTGACAACTTGAAACCCAAGGTGCATTCATTGTATCAAAGCATTTAGCTACTCTACATGAGTTCCTATGCTCTGCCTTGAGTAATTCACACCCCAAAAGATAAAAGCATTTATGAAATGAAATTAAATGAGGTTAAGTATCCACCACCATTTCCTAGAAGTAAAAGGAAGTAGATTTGGCAAATCACTTCAACTACCTTGATGCCTATTCTGGAAAAGATTCAAGGGCACATTTTTTAGAATTTTAATTTAGAATGCATTTTTTACTTAACTCCTTTCCCCTGTTATCTTTCTCCATGTTCATACCATCATACATAAACATCCAGTCACATACAGAATTTAGCATTGTTTGTAAAAACAGAATCTCAAGGAATCTTATCTGCCTTTCTTTTCTTACATAAAAATGTACCAAGAAAGTTCTTCTGTGACAAATAATAAAACTTTATTTAATTCTGTAAGGACTGCACCATAGTCATGGTATGTGTGTACCACATTTTATCCAACAATTTCATTGACAGGCATTCACTGTATTTCCTTTTTCTTTTTCCTTTCTTTTTTGCCACCACAAAAAAAAAAAAAAAGGCACTATTGATACAAAAATCCTTCCGTTTCTATCTTGATACACTGGTATTTCTATTTATAAAACAGAATGCCAGAACTGGAATTATTAGGCTTGATTTTTAATTTTAATAGATAAGGCCAGAATGACTTCCAAAAGAGCCGTATCATTCACATGTCTACCATTGCCCTACATCCCAAAGGCAGATATTTTTAGAAGACAGCGCGTGTGTATATAAGCATTAATACAGATCATCTCTGGAAAGATGCAAAGGTAATAAAAGAGTGGCCTTCTTCTTAGAAAGGAAGCACAGACTTGGGAAAGGGATGTAAAGAAAACCCACTTTTCATTGTATGTGCATCTTTTGTGCTGCATTCATGTCTTACCATGTCCATATATTACACATTACACATGCAAAATATAAAATGCTCTTTAAAATATTTGTAGACATTTCAAAAAAAGTGTTGATCATACAGCACACATGGCATTGGCCTTATGCAATTAAATGATATGAACTTAAAATGCATAGGATGTAGCTTAATCATTTTTTTAGTACCTACATTACCCTAGATTCTAGGGATACAAAAACTGAGGCAATCTGCAGCAAGGAGAACACTATGTATGCTAAGTAAAATAAACAAAACACAGAAAGACAAGTACCATATGTCTTAACCCATTATGCCTATAGCATGTGGAACCTAAAACAATTCAGTTCATAGAAGCAGAGGGTAAAATAGTGGTTACCAGAGGCTGGAGGTGAGGAGAATGGGGAAACGATAATCTCCATTCTTAAGCGGGTACAAAGATAATCCCCATTCATTCTTAAGGGTACAAAGTTTAAGTTAGGTGAAATAAGTTTGATTTATTTAGGTCAGTTGCACAGCATGGTGAATAGAGCTAATAACTGAGTACTGTACATTTTGATACCACTAAGATAGAACATTTCAAATGTTCTCATCACAAAAATGTTAAAAATTTGAGGCAATATGTTAATTAGCTTGATTTAATCATTTCACGTTGTATTAAAAAATCATAACATCACTTTGTACCCCACAAATATATACAACTATAATCTGTCAATATATAATTTTTTTAAAATAAAAAAAAATGAAGATAGTCCCTTCCCTCAAGCTCAGAATCCCATAGAGAAAAAGACATGCATGCCAGATATGCACAGTGCCAGACGGCAGCTATGATGCTTGGGTGAAGGATGCCCCAGGGCTCATGAGGGAGGGAGCCAGCTAGGTGGTATGCAAGTGGGTCATCAGACAACCAGTATCTCGGATTGAAATTAGGGGCTGTAATCTTAGGTGGGGATTGTGGGTGACTTTTTCTTCTATGTCTTTAAACATTTCTGTATTTGTCAAAGTTTCTTAAAAGGGCGTCAATATCATGTCCATAATTGGGGGTCAAAAATCTCTTTCAAAAATATCAGCTGAAATGAACGTTTTCAGCTCACAAATTGAACCACTAATTAAAATTCTGGCTATCTTCTTTGTCTTAAGTGAAGCCAACGTGTTGAAATGTTTTAAAAGGGGAAGACAGCTGGATTTTTAGCAGAGGTTCCGACTTTCAGATTGTTCGGCATATATGAAAGTCTTCACAAGTTGCAGAGGAATCAGAAATACAAGGAAAGAAGAGGTGTTATGCAGATTTTTTATCCTTCCCTCTAGCCCTCCATGGGGTTATTTTGAAAGAAATATTCAGTTTACAAAGTATCCTAGAAAATATATAACATCTTGAATAAGAAACTTTAACCTATGATTTACATATTCTGACTGTAAGAAAGCTACGTTTAAAGGCCACAACTACAAATATTGCTCTGTTTTGATTTGAGTAACTCTACAGCAACCTAAAAAAGCTTGTTACTGATTTCTACAGTCACTCAGCACTTAGCATTTCCATCCCAATGATTTCTCTTTCCTACATGTTTCTTTTATATGAGATTCAAGAAGCTTTTGACAGAGATACCAAGGGCTTCAATTCTAATACTAAAATATACCTATATATTCTGTCATGTAATGAACCCGGAATTTTTAACGTATAGTAGGTAGAGAATATAGACCCAACATCTATTTTATAGTCCAAGACTAAATTATCCTGAATATAATTACCAAGCCAAGAATCAGGAAATACACCAAACAGAAAAAAAAAAAAACGTGCCTTTTGGTACCACGCTCACTGTAATTTATAAACTAAAAATACCTAATAAATAGCCCAGTGTCAAAAGCATTGAAGATTAAAGCCTCTTTTACTTTTTTAAAAAGTGCCTCTGAAACTGGAATTACATTAGACACACCTTCATGCATTTGCCAAAAGAGCTCACGTTATAAAAGCAAAACTTTCAATTAAAAGTTAAGTGATTAGCAAGAAAAGAATGCAGAGTTATTCCACTTCAAGAGTTACAAAGGAGAGATGAAAACTAAAAGCAGCAACATGCTTGGGTACTTGTTAAACCTACTTATATCCTGGATACAGGAAGTATTTTGTTTTGACAGCAGTATGGGCCAAGACCAAAGTATTATTTTTCAGTGCTAGCATTAAAAACAAACAAAAATAAAACATTTTTAAAAACTGGCCTGCCTATCTTCCAGGAAGATCAAGATCACATTGGCCAAAACAAAAAGTTTCACAGGGATGACTATCTGTGTACAGTGAACTCTTATCTTCAACAAGTGAACGCAGGAGGAGAGAGAACTTGCTTAAGTTTGTCCCCTGAAAACAAATGCCCTTAATTCCCTACAGACTCAACATGCACAGACCAAATTAATTTATAGTCTGGAGAGTTTCTGGGTCTTGGCAGGACAAAATTATAAACAACTGTCACCATGTTTCAATAACCTAAGAGTAGAGAACTGGACCTGAGGCAGGCTTTGGGTACTAGCTCCTCAGGACACGCTCACTGTGTGTGCATACGCAAGTAGGTGGAGAAAAAAGGCCCTAGAGTGGAGGAGAAAAGAGAACAAGAGAAAAGAAAATCTCAAATAATGGTCCAGGAGGGGGCCCAAGAAAAACTCATGACCTGGAGCTATACGCTGTGCTTGATGGAACCATCATTGCCACTTAAAGGTGAGAAAAATGAGGCTCGAAGATGATAAGTAGCTTTGCTTGATCATATAACCATTAGAGGATAGAGATAACACATGAACCTAGGTCCATTCAACCCCAAAGCCCAGTGCCCCACTCCTTCTCATAGTGCAGCCCCAGGACCATGAGCGTCAGTCACCTGGGGCACTAGCTAAAACTACAGACTCCTGGTCCCACTCACGACTCCTACCCCACCCCAACATAATGGGTGAAATTACTGGAGATAAGGCTCTAGAATCCATATTTTAAAAAAGAACTCCCCACGTGCTTCTCATAAAGAATCAAGTCCAAACTACTGCTGTGCTCCCCGCAACAAGTGACCAGCCAGAGAAAGACAGACTGGTTCCTTATACACAAGAGGCTCGGCGGTAAGCCTGGTTTGCATGCGTGTTGTTCAACACTAATGCTGCCGCCACACAGCCACATGCACATCATTCTTTAAAATCAACACTTAGGGAAGCCCATACCCTAATATTTCCTCTTCTACAATATCCAGAGCTCAACGGGCCCAGAAAGACAGTAATGCAGGTTTCAAAGTCTATTTTAGCATTTCAAAGGCCAATCGAAATTGCATATTTATCTCCAAAACACTAACCAAAGGTCTAACTAAAATGTCTGAAAATAAGAAAATTCAATGTTAGCTTAATAAATATAGCACGTCTGTAAGCAAGGTTTTCAAAGCTATGCTGGTAGCACATACTCTGACCAGGCTTCACTCTGCAAACATCTGTGCACCTTCTTGTTTGGACCAACTTTGGGGACTCACTGCTGAGCAGAACGATAGACACTGTGTCAGTACTTCATAATCACTTCTCTTATTGTTTAGACTCAGTTCTTAGTCTGCCTCGACCATCAAATGTAAATACCTTCAAAGAAACAAAGATTTGCAAACACCAATAATGGACAGATATGTGTAGGTGGCATGAGGATAATTCCCAAAGAGGTTAAATGGTGTTTTGAAATTTGAGTAAAACCCACAGAGTGATTAATTTAAGGGTAAAATATGCATTTGTATGTGTAAGCACCTTTTAATCTGCTAATTTTTTTAAAAAGTTTCACTACCATCTAACAACAATTCAGTTAATTCACTGAGTTTAAAAACTAAGAAAACAAGATTTTACTAAACAAATCAATACAACAATCATTTGACCTACACATTACTTTAGCCAACTAAATTGAGCTGAATCCTATAAAAGACGAGTTGGAGTTAGAGAAGTAAATGAGCAATGAAGAGAAAAGGGAGTAGAGAAGAAAATGCTGTGAATAAGCAAAAGAGGAAGTACGAATCAAGAAACAAACCATGAGAGCCAAAGGACACTCTGTATAGAGGAAAGGAGCAAGGATGCAAGGGTTTCAGAAGGAGCTAGCAAAATTTCCAACACAATCTGCAGTTCCTTTGAGCCACAGGCTTCAGATTACTATCATCACCTATTAGCTGCTACTGAAAAACTAATTTAGCTACTTAGTTCCTTATCTTTAAAACCTTCAAGCCAGATGAGATGACCAGAAAGGCAAGGTGTTTCCAGACTACAGAATCCAATTCAAAATCACCTCCCTACTCTACTCCCTGCCACAGTCCTACGACCTGTTGAGGTGTCCAAAGATCAGAGAGTGCAAACAGGCAGCCCACAGAGTCAAACCCAACCTGTATACCTGATTCCTATAGCTCACAGTGCGTTGTTCCAATTGTTGGATAACTGCCCATTTTTAATTACTGAACACTTAAAAATCAGGAAGCTGCACATAAAAACTGATTTCCAGAAAAAAAAAAAAAAAGAAAGAAAGAAAACCACAGAGCCAGGCAGTAACAGCAGGCCCACCTCCTACCTGGTAGAGTTGGGCAGGGGCAGCTGTCCTCTGTAGAGTGGGCATGCACTCTACGGTTTGCACAGGTTTGTCTATAACTAGCCTGCCCTATCCTATAATTTGCCGACTTGGCCCTGCCACAGGTATTTGATTTTTTGGTCCCTCATGGAGCTGATTCACCCAGCAAGCAAGCATAGCAACTCCTGGGCTTCCTTAAGGGCAATGACCACCACACCCCTCCAATCCGCACGGTCCACTCCTGAGTCACACCCCAGAATACGGCCTCACCCACAGCTGCTTCCTCTTATGAATCTTCAACTCTAGTATCCCGGATCTGGCCATGACCTCTCCCATAGCCCCAGTCCACTATGCTGCTGCTCCATTTTTCTCTCTGCCCACCCATTCCTTCTGGAACTCCCTTCTCTCTCTGTACAGCATCCCAAGTACTTTTTCATCTGCATCCTCAGTGGCCCCATCCCACTCTCGTCCAGCCACTTCCTATTCCATAGGTACAACCAGCACCCACAATCCACCTTTCTCTATCCTAAGCCTATAAAGTTGAGCTCTGTAGAGGAAAAAAAAATGAGAAGCCTGGCACCACCAAAATTTCATGCCAACCTCAGCAATGCCCATTAGCTCCCCCTCCCATTCCTTCCCCTCCACTACCTCCAAGGCACCCCATGCTCCACCTCCACCTCCCTCACCTAGCAGAGTGTCCTATCTCATCCTGAACTGAGAAAACTAAAGCCACCAGGTTTGATCTTTTATTTATCAACAAGCATCCTTCCCCTCTTTCTTCAAATTCCAATGCTGGTACCCAGTCACTCAAACCAATAATTCAACTGTTATCCTTCACTCCCCCAACCACGGTACTCTCGGCTTCAAATCCAGTCAGTCACGAAATTCTGCCTTGGTTTGCTTTCTAAATATTAACCCTATCTCCTCCAGTCTTGTTCCCTTCAAATCCATCCAAAAGCTGCCATTAGGCTGAGCTCTCTAAATTACGTCTAACAAGACACTCCTCTATCTACAAAATAGAAGCCAAACTCCTTAACCTAGCATTCAAGGCTGTCCATGATGGGGCCTTATCTCTTGACACCATCTTCTTAAACCCCATGCTTCCAACAACACTTGGCTCTAGGGTGCCCCTGCCTGCGTATGCAATGCCCTCTACCTCCAAGAAGACTTTGCTATTAGCTTCACAACACAGGCTCACCACGATCTGATCTGCTCAGGTGTCAAGGCAGGGACTGTGCATTCACTTTTGCATCCCCAGTGCCTAAGGCACACAGCAGGCCATCAATATGCATTCACTGCATGAGGATTTCAAGGGTGCCACCCAATCAACAGGGCCTGTCAGATTAGTACCTCACATGTAAAAGCCTGCGCCTAGCAGACCTGGGCTTAACCCCAGCCCAGGTTTTTCCTAGCTGAGTGTCCCCAGGCAAAGTGCTCAGCCTCAGTTTCCCCATATGTAAAGTGTGACTTTTAAAAAACTTCACACATAAGGCTGATGTGAGGGCAGGACAAAATCTGTTTAAGTGCCTACTTGTACATCTGGAATACCGTATGCAGCTAATAAAGAGCTGCTATTGGTATTTTAAAAGTTTACAACTGAGGTTGTAGTCAACCCTTCCTATCCTGTGTGTGCTGTGTGTGAGCAGCTCAGGCCGTCTCTTTTGAGAGAAAGCTCCCTGCCTTTTGGCCATTTTACTCCTCATTAACACCTCAACTAATAGGCAAGTGGGAGAAGAAACGTCCTTCTGTCAACATGACTAATGACATATTATCTTTCTGTGCTACTGTTGACCCTCTGCCAGCAGGATGTGCTGACTCAGCCAGCACTGTCACCTGCCTCTCAGGTGGATAGCAAACAAATGTGAACACGCCTAGCTGGGGCCAGAGCTGTGGTCTGTGGCCTGCAGAGTTCCTCCCGAGACAGACGCCTGTCTCAAACAGAAACTAAAGCTGTGCTCCTGTCATCACCGAGCCCTCAGAATAACTCATTATGCCAAGGCACTAAAACAGAGCGGTTAGACACAATGAGAATGTGGAAATATCTGAGGAGTTACGTATCTAAACTACTCCACACAAAATCTATTTTTTAATGAAAAAATACGCTTTTGGAGCATTTCTGTGATTAAGGCACTGAATTTCCCAATGCCTGAGGTAGAAACACATAAGTAAGGCCCTGATGATAAGCTGACAGAAAACAAACAGATACACAGCTAAGTCCTGTCCTGATGAATCTCATTAGAAAAGTAAACCTCGAAGGCTGGGGGAGCAGAGAGACGCTGACAGATTGGGAGACCTGGGAGGGTTCCGCAGAGAAGGCAGCACTGACGTTGGAGAAGAGCATTCTGAGCAGAGTGGACAGCACCGAGAAAGGCACAGAGGCTGGGAGAGCTAGCCCTATCACTGAGTGACAGAAAATTAACAAGTTAGAAACTAAGTGTATTGATCACTTTCATTTTCATTATACCCTATTTATATACGTTTTTGTTCTCTCAAAATTTCTCACACAAGTAGTGAGAATAAAATCTAGGGAAAATGTCTACATGTAAAAGCTTTTTTTAAGAATACTTTGAAACAGAAATCATTCCTGCTAGAGATCTTTCCTGAGCAGATGGCCCTTACGCTTTTGGCAGAAGACATAGGGTTAAACGAGAGACATAACATGTATCTACTACTCCCTGATGGGAAAGAAGGGTGTCTGCAAGAACCAGGCAAGCTCTCACCGTCTGCCTGCCTTCCTTCCTGCCTTCCTTCTTGCAGCAGACACTGCAGAGTGCCCACCCCACACCCGTTTCCAACCTCTTGTTCCAACTATTCCTTGCCCACCTGCTTCCCGCTACAGAGGCAAAATTTAAAATAAAATTTTAAAACCAGACACTGTCATTGTCAGCCTTGCTGGTGGCCAGGGCTGGCCTGTGACTCTATCTATCCCTTTCCTCTCTGCTAAGGGTACCAGCACGGGATCAAGTCACGGGGAAGTCATACAAGCACTCACCACTGCTCCTACCTTCAGGCTTCCTGATGTGTGAGATAACTAAATACCTGTTTCATTAAAGGCATTTTAGGTTGAGATTTTTGTTATTTGCAGTCCAGAGTATTCCACATACATTTCTCTGTCTCCCTAGGGCTGAACCCTCCACTAAGGGGAAACTACCAGTGAATTGAAACCACAGAAGTTACCTGATGCTTCTCTTGGACCAGATTTACCTTGTACCTATATCTGAAAATTGAAATAAACATTTTAGAATATATAAACTTTTTAAAAAATAAAGTACACATCACAAGTAAATATCTTCTGCTATATTTACCTTACCAAAACCACCTTCTACCTTACCAAAAACACAAAATTTCCTTTTAAACAGTAAGTTACCAAAGAGGGATGGTGACTGGGTTGAAGAGCAGAGACCTGATTTGCTTTGCTCCTGTCCCCATGCAATTTCAGTGAATCACTGTAGTTATCTGTGGTGTGGGGCATAAATAACACTGGCCCCTTCCTCCTCCTGCCATTTTGCAATGAAGTTATCAAAAATCAAGGTATGAGAATAAGTGTAAGATGTTATTAGATAAGACGGACCTATTGTAAAATGCTTGTTTTCCCTTAATTTTTATTAGCATCCATTTGTAACGGAAATATGTATAGTTCCAGAAAGCACATTAGAGCCTCTTTAAAATACTGACCTTTACAGTCAAGACTAATGATTTCCTCATAAGCTAATCACTTGATATGCTTTGAGAACAGGAAAAAATAGTATATAACAGCTGAATAATTATGAGCAGACTTACCATGGGAGTTGCTATGAGAAAACAAATGCTCACCGCTGTTCAGTGAGCTTCCTATTGTTTTCCGAGACGGATGTGCTTTGACTTCAAGTATGTATGTAAGGATTCAGCTGTGAGTTATGTCCCGAACATAAGAAATCCAGCACCAAAGAATGGATGTCACTAATCTTTGAAAGATTATGCTTGAATGAGCTCATTAATATTTAGTGACCCCTTTCTTTAAATGATATTTAGGCTCAGTGCTCTTTTTCTTTTCTTTTTATTGATTTGTTTTTGAGACAGGGTCTCATTCTGTCACTCAGGCAGGGGTCATGGGGGTCTCTCTGTTCCCCTTCACAGAACAGATGCAACTTATGGTTCATCAGGTGGCTTTTGGTGCAGACAACACTGTCTCCCCATGTCTGACCTTGAGGCAGGAAGGTCCAGTGATAAGGAACACTGGCTCTGGAGCTAGACTGCATCACTTCAAATCACAGCTCTGCTACTCTGCTACTTAGCAGCCGCGTGGCCTTGGCAAGTTATTTACCCTCTCCGTGTCCCAGTATCCTCATCTGTAAAATAAACCAGTTTATGTGAAATATAGCTATGGTTGTAAGGATTAAATGAGTTAATCACGGGAAGTGCTTAGAGCAGACTGAGGCACACTGCTCATAAAATGCTATCATTATTATAATTATCAATTACGCAGGTTTCCTCTCCTAAATTCTAGGTCTCATAAAAACTTCTGCCATGACTCAAGTACTTTACAGTTCCTATACAGCAGTTCCCTTTTCCAGTGCTCCCTAAATCAATAAATAATTCTGCTGCCCACTCCCCATCAATAAAACCAAAAATCTACATCCTGCAGGTACTGTCCACTTTACCCCCAAGCTATCTCAGTATTTACTGCTACCACTACAGTCAAAGTCACCAGCAGCACTTCACTAGAACCTCTCAATAAAAGCCCCCTCTCCCAGTCTCCCTGCTTCTTCTCTTCCTATCATCTAATCTCTAATCGGCAGGCAAAGTGAACTCTCTAACATAAATCAGGTATCTTATAGGCTTATGATCTGCCACACTTCACTGATGAAAATCCATCCAATCTCTTCGCCAGGCCCTCCAGGCCCCGCCAATATCCTCACCTGGATTTCGGACTGCTCATGCCAAGGGCTCCAGCCGCACTAGCCTTCTTTCTGCCCATAAACTCACCAAGCTCATCTGTAAACCTTTGCAGGAAGCTCTGCCATATTTACATGGCTGCCCCACTCCACTGGTGCAAATGTCACTTCCTTGGAGAGGCCTTAAATAGAAATCTCCATTTGCATCACTCTCTATAGCACTTCCTTGTTTTTGGGGTCTTCATTTTATTTTTTATTTTTATTTTTTGGTTTTTTGTTTGTTTTGACACAGAGTTTCACTCTTGTTGCCCAGACTGGAGTACAATGGTATGATCTCGGCTCATGGCAACCTCCATCTCCCAGGTTCAAGTGATTCTCCTGCCTCACCCTCCCGAGTAGCTGGAATTACAGTCGTGCACCACCACACCTGGCTAATTTTGTATTTTTAGTAGAGACGGGTTTTCTCCATGTTGGTCAGGCTGGTCTCGAACTCCCAACCTCAGGTGATCCGCCCGCCTCAGCCTTCCAAAGTGCTGGGATTACAGGAGTGAGCCACTGTGCCCGGCTTCTCTGTTTTGTTTTCTTTACAGCTTTTGTAACTATCTGAAATTCATATTTTCTTATCTGTTTTCTATCCTTACCTAGAATGGAAGCTCCATAAGGACAGAGATTTATTTGCCTTTCTAGATAGAACAATGCCTGAAGCACAGCCAGTGCTCAACAGGATGTGGAGTGAATGAGGGAAGCAGGGAGAAGCTGTCAGGATCCAGCAGAGACCCATCCCTAGTCCCCATTCCTGAATCAAGATGTCTCTGAAGCCTGATACCAACATCCCATCAGAGAAGCCAGCTATTCAGGAGGAGACTGGAGAGCTGTAGCCGTTGATCCTAACTTACTCCTTGCAAAGCCACTTCAATCTGACACTGTCCCATAGATGTTTATAATGGTCAACCCCCAAACTAAGTTTCCCAAAATACAACCTCTCAGGTACTCAAATCAACACAAAGGGAAGTTTCAAACAACCCCCTCTGAATTGCTTGAGTTCATTTAATAAGGACACAAAAAAGATCCCAGCCAAATTCACCCATTTTGTCTCATTTCGAAAAGCTGGGAAAATGCAACTGACAAAAGAGAAAAACTTCAGTGTTCAAAGGTTGCTGGGGGTGAGGGAGTGTGAGTGTTTTAACCAAAGAAAATCTGCTGATCTTTTTTCCTTAATTGGTTCTGGGAATCAACAACTGACCACAGGAGGGTAAGTGTTTGGAACAGCTTTTCCTTATTATCAAATCCTTGATTATAATGATTAAGCCTAGATTTGTGGTTCTACTAAACCTCATGAAGCAACCTCACAGAGTATGTGTACAACTGCAGCACCACTCGTCAAAGGTTCACTCTGGGACCTCAAGTCATAAAATTAGCATCAGAGAGGGTCAACACACAGAGGGACTTTGTTGACACCACTCAGGTAAGGAAACTGAGGCTCAAGAGAGTACATGATCCGCCCAAGGTCACAATGCTAGTGTTGGACAGGACCAGGACAAGAACCCAGGGCTGATACCCAGTCCAGTGCTGTTTCTGCTCCATCATGGTGCCACCCATACACACAAGGACTACAGACAGCCCGGCTTTTCTTGGTGTCATGTTCAAGCTCTCCCTCACAAGTCTGGTTCAAAGCCATTACTAAATCCGCTCCTCAAAAGGGCTGAAAACTTTCCCCAAGATGCCCTTCAAATATGTATTCAATGCCTGCTCTGCACCAACCACCCTATTAAGCAGCAGGAATGCAAAGAAAAGATGTGTTGCTTTAAGAAACTCGCTTTGATGAGGGACAGAGATAATTACAAAGATGCAACAATAAAGTCAGAAGTGTCTCCAGAGACCACAGAGGAGATGGGAGGGCTTCCTGGAGGAATGTTAGCTCCGGAGCTCTGTCCAGTTGGATGACGAGCAGTGAGACAGGCAAAGAAGTGAGAAGAGTACTTCACCATAGGCAGAACGACAAAAAATGAAGACTAAGAACATGAAACAATACGTCAGCAACTAAGGGCAGCTAACTGGGGCTGAAACACAAGGCTGAGGGGAGGTAAGATGGCAGGAGTAGGCGGAGTGCAGAATGCCGCCAAACTGTACCCTGCAGGTGCGGGGAAGCCACCATTGCAGGCAATCACTGTCGCATTTGTGTCCTAGAAAGATCACTCTGACCAAGTATTGAGACAGGATTTGAAGGAAGGACAAATGAAGGAGTGTGGGCCTCTACCACAAAAGTCAGCATTGATAACAATCATCAAACTGTACTGAGTACTTTCTATCTCCCAGATAGTGTTCTCAGGACTGTCTACAGAGTAGCACATTTAATTTTCATACAACTTCATAAGGTAGGGACTATTATTACCTTCTTTCTACAGATGAGTAAACTGAAGTACAATGAGAGACAAGTTACCTATCCAAGGGGTCACCATGAACAGGACAATCTCCTAACAACTATGCATATTTCATCTTCAAGTAAGAGGATCTGGCCTGAATGGAGACTTCAGTAGAAGAGACTGAGGTGGGGGTGCTGATCCATGCAGTCATCACAAGTTAATGACCAAGCTTTGTGTCCCCAAACATCCTGCATACCACCCTGCCCTCTCGCTCCAGAAAGAGAACCAAGTCAACCCACAGTAAGAATCTATGCTCCAAACACAGCATATATCACCTTACAAAAGCTGCCTGTCTGCAATGCCCTCCTCCCTCCCCAGCCTGTCTAAGCCCTGCAGCAGTGAAAGCCGGAGTCCTGCTTTCCTACACCTCAAATGCAACAAGCCTCTGACAAGGGCCCACAGCAACTCTTGGCATGCACATTCATGTGGCAAGTATTAGATGTTAGTCTTCCAAAGATCTGGCACAAATACCTGCTCAACTGACTAAAGCCTACCTAAGGCCTTTTCTAGACCTATGGAAAAGAATTGCAGTCAAGAACAATGGGCCCAGAGATAAAAAGAAGAAAAAAAAAAAGACAGCCTCTAGGGCCATTTTTCAAGATCTCACAAGGATCACAGGACTTCAGTGTCAAGAATCAGGAATGTGTAGCCCATATCTTTATTCTCCTTTAATACATCATTTTACCTCTCTATACTTTAGCTTTTTAGATGCAAAATGACAGGTTAGATTTGTATAATCTCTAGGCCTCCATCCAACTCTGACTAAAAAAATGAAAATCTAGCAATATTTTGTAAAGTACATATCCATTGATCCAGCAATTATGCTTCTTGAAATGTATCTTAAAGAAACATTTGCACAGGTATACAAAGTAATACATATAAGAACTTTAAATCCAGCATGGCTCACCATTGCAAAGAATTAGAAACTATTTAAATATCCAGTAATAGGAGAAGGGTTAAAAAATAAATAACAGTGCTATATCCAATACAATGGAATACTATAGCACTCGCAATAATGCAGTAACACTTCTATATATATATATATAGGTATGAAAAATGTCCAAGATAAGGTGTTAAATAAAAAGAACAAGCAGCAAAACAATTTATATAGTGGGAGTCCTATTTTTGTTTTAATAACAACAAATACATGGTGATGTATGAAGAAGAAAACAATCCATAAGAATACATCCTAAAAACAAAGGTAATTTTAAATGTCTTCACCACAAATAATAAATATGTGAGGTGATGGGTATGTTAAGTAGATTGATTTGATCACTCCACAATGTATACATGTATCAAAACATGTTACACCATATACATGTATACAATTATTTGTCAATTAAAAATAAAATAAAAAATTTTAATAAAATCAAATTGTTAATGGATGATATCATTTCAAGGAAATCAAGTGACTCTTCTTTTTGTTCTTTGAATTATTTTAATCATCCAACACATACTATTCTCATAATAAGATAAACACAAGACAACACCATAGTCAAGGTCATCTGCACTAACAACATGAGCCTCAAAGGCATTTATTCAGCATATTCCAGATCAAGTCAAGCAGTCAGAGCCCATGTTACATCCTGAGAGGTTTGAAGCCACTTTCTGGCCCTCACAACAGCTCGTTTGACTCAGGCACCTGGTTCTCACCACAAGCCAGTGGACAGCCTCCTGATTATCTCTTCCCAAGAAGTGGGGGTAGACTGCGGAAAGAAAGGTGCCCATGGTGGCCAGATGGACAGAGTCCTCTCCATTCAGCCACACAATCAAGGAGTCAGTCCGGAACATGCTGTAATTAGGTGTAACACCACCTTCCACTCACCACATGGCAAATCATTCCTTGGGGTTTTTAGAAACAAAAACATCAAATTTCTTCCAACTGAGTCAACTTCCCTGAAATCTAAACATTATAGTCTAGATCAAAATAATGAGGAGGGAAAAATTTTAAATATTACATCTTATTTTAGGAGTCCAAACTATTTTACACTACACACACACACACACACACACACACACACACCCTATTAGATGTTCTAAAATACCACATGCAATAGTAAATTACCATTCCTGTCCACTAAATCATACCCAAGAGAAAGTTAATGGACATTCAGAAGTTTCTCCTATGCATTTATGAAGATCTGGCCCATGGTCTCATCACCCCTCATAACTATCTTATGAAGCAGAGGGCAAACATTTCCAGCTCTGCGTTCTGAGTAGAGTCCTAAAATAGGTGAACTTGCCCTAGACTTCAGTGAGCACAGTGAAAAGCCTGCAGCACTCACTGGATCCTCACCCAAAAAGAACGCAACACCTCATTCCATGGCACAGCAAGACCATGTTTGGGATCTGCCATCATCGCAAAGAAATGTTTACACTGCTATTTCTGACACTCTTGTGTAAATCTCAACAGTGGCTCACCCCTAAAATCTCAAGTCTGTGGTAAAGGGTCCATTTTAAAGAAATCCCAAGTACCTGTTTGTTACAGTACAAAAGATGCAAAATTCTGGCAACAGGGGAAATTCACTGGAAGCCTGTGATGTGGAGTCAAAGTGCTCCCTTTCCGCTGGGAGCCCCAGGAAAAGGGAACTGGGATTGTGGAAGCAGGCTCATTCTGCTGTTTTACCATACTAAAAGCATGACTCAATCTTTGTCAACTCTCATAAAGTTTCATTAACCAAATGGTTTGTTTTTCTCAAGGACTTCAGCTACTTTTTAAAAAGATATACAAGCAATGAGTTTCAAGTTACTCTAGAATAATAAATATTCTCCAAGTATTTGTCTTTGAAAGCATCCTCTACTCCAGCACAGGACGATGAAACTAAAATTCATAGTATAGAACAAACATAAATATACATTCATATTACTCAGAAAACTAGAACCCACAGGGTTACCAGGGTCACTGCTGGTACATTTTTATAAATTTAATGATCCCATTCATCTAAACAAAACCAAAAATAAGCAAACTCTTCCTACCCATAACACATCTGGCTGTCCATCTTCCTCCCAAGCCAACGCCTACTACAAAACTTGCCAGGTTTTAGTGAGCATCTTACAAGTTGAACACAAGGGTACCCCACAATCAAGGAAAATATGTCCACGGAAAGGAGGACAATGCTTTGTATTTGGCGTCCCACAAATTTATGAAGCACAACACAAGGCGGCATAGTAGAAAGAACACCAGACCGGAAGGGAGAGGCTCCTAGCAGCAAAAACTTTAATGATGCCATGTCCCAGAGCATCCCACCAGTACTCTATCTTTTCCTCCGGCCTAAACCACTGCAACCGGCCCCTGCCTGCTGTCCCGGACTCTATTCTCTCCTCTGCCCCAGAATGATCTTTCTAAAAACAAAGATCTTTCCATACTTCACCTCTGCTTAGACACCTTCCCTGAGGCTCCTCTGCCTACAGGCACAGTTCATCTCATTATCTGTCATGGCATTCTGCAGAGGCTCTTCACACCGCCATGCCTCCTTGCTCCCAGGCGGGCAGTACAGCATACCAGTAAATGCACACATGTTGCAGGAGTTTCATGCTTGCTCCAGAACTAACCTTAACCAAGGCCCTTAAGCCTTTTAAATAAGGTTTTTACGATTCAGTTTCTGCATCTGCCAAGCTGAAATTGTAACAGTGGACTGTTATTCCATTTTAGAGAAATTATTTATGTAGAGCACTTAATACAATGCTTAAAACTCAGTTAAACCTCAATAAGCAGTGACAATTATAATTATTATTAATACATCACAGAAACTCACTAAATGTTTCTTAATTGAAGAGACTCTAATCTCCACTAACCCATTATAATTATTACTAATATGTCACAGATACTCACTAAACATTTCTTAACCAGAGACTCTAATCTCCACTAACCCCAGACAAATGACAACTTCTCTAGGTCTCAGTTTTCTCACTTTTAAGTATGAGAGGTGAGGAGAGGTGTGGGGTGGGGGGTGGGGGACTAACACAGAAAATAATTAAATGCTAAATTGTGTGATGGTAACAGGGTATCTGAGAAATGAGAATTGTTTCCCTAACTTGAGAAATGTATAGATCAGCACTATAAAGGGGAAATATTCCTTTGGATCCCCTTTCCCCTAAGCATTCACTTAAATTACATTTATTATAATGTTATTGAAGTATGTCCAAACATAAACCTAGGTTATGTCTTCTCTATGCTTTAGTTCTTATACAACTATAAGGTAAATAATTTTTAAATCTGGTAAAAACACATAAAAGAAAGCTCAACATTAATTTAACATGACAGATAACAGTGATGCAATTCTGCAGACACTGTATGGCTGCTTGCAATGTATTAAATAAAACAGCGGCATAGAGCAGGTAGCCTGCATTCACATTCTGCTTACTGACACCAATGTGCGCTGTGACCCCTTCAGCTACCCAACACTTCTGTCTAACAAATTGATATGAAACCTTTGTTCATACAACTTCCAGCCATCTTCTGACACCAACAAATCATTTCTGCAATAAACTCACATCTCTTCTTCCCCCATTAGCTAGAGACAATTAAAGGAAGGCTCAAACACAGTCAATAAAGTCTTTTGGCACTGCTCATTTATAAGGTCATCAAGATGTCACAGAATCTGTGATTTTTTAAAAAATGTATTATTGGCCAGGCACAGTGGCTCACACCTGTAATCCCAGCACTTTGGGAGGCGGAGGCGGGCAGATAATTTGAGGTCAGGAGTTTGAGACCAGTGAACATAGTGAAACCCCATCTCTACTAAAAACACAAAAATTAGCCAGGTGTGGGGGCACACGCCTGTAATCCCAGCTACTCGGGGGGCTGAGACAGGAGAATGGCTTGATCCAAGGAGGTAGAGGTTGTAGCGACAAGACTGTGTCACTACACTCCAGCCTGGGCGACAGAGTGAGATTCTGTCTAAAAAAAAAAAGAAAAGTATTATTGAAAAGAATATTAAAAATGAAATTCTGGTTTTAAAAAATAACTGCCAGGAAAACGTCTTCAAACTCCAGTTTAAGAAACATTATTTTGGCCAGGCATGGTGACTCATGCCTGTAACCCCAGAACCTTAGGAGACGGAGGTGGGCAGATCACTTGAGGTCAGGAGTTCAAGACCAGTCTTCCCAACACGGTGAAACCCCATCTCTACTAAAAATATAAAAATTAGCTGGGTGTGGTGGCGTGCGCCTGTAATCCCAGTTACTCGAGAGGCTGAGGCAGGAGAATTGCTTGAACCCAGGAGGCAGAGGTTGCAGTGAGCTGAGATCGTGCCACTGCACTCAAGCCTGGGTGACATAGAGACTTTGTCTCAAAAAAAAGAAAAAGAGAAACTTTATTTTTAAATAAATGGATCTTGCCACAGTATCCAGAAAGATGTTAGACATCTGAGATCTAACTCTGTGCTGACACTTTCAGTGCTTCACGCATATTCTTTAATAACTCTATAACCCTATAAAGTAGGGAACACCTAAGGAAACAGAGGCTTGAACAGAGTCTCCAAGTGTTGGGGCAGCATTTTGAACGCTCTGAATCCAGCACCTCTGCTCTCTGCCCTTTCAAGACAAGCCCTAAAGAACCTCGGCAGAAGACAACCAGCAATGGACAATATAAATCCAGATGAAGCCAACCAGATGGGAGTGAGGGACTGAGAGAGAAAAGGTGGCATTTTGAAAAAAGAAATGGCAGGACTTGGCAACAAAATTCAAAGAAGAAAGGATCAGAGGTAAGTCCTTGGACCTTTGAGATGGAAAGAATAGGTGCCCTGCCCCCTAGAAATGGAACTTCTGGGAAAAGCAGTCAGTTTGGAATATGAGACCTAAATTAAAACATGGTTGGTTTAAGGCAAAAGGGACTTACCACAAGTGGAGATGGATATTCCCTTAACAGATCACAGCTGGAGATACTAAACTTGAAGTCATATTCATAGAAAGTATGTTTACAGTGCATGAAGGTTCTTTCGAAGATAAGGCAATCAAAGGTGTCCAGTACAGAAGAGATGGAAAACAAAGACTGGCAAGACAAGGACACTGGATTCTGAAAGAAGACTTTGTGCCAACAATAGTGTCACTAGATTGGTGTAGAAAAGTCTGACCATATGAAGGTGAATTACAATGGCTAAGAAACAGGGCCCACCTACCCATGTTAGGACTCATCGATGCATCTTTGTGCCCACTATGTACTAAATACTGTCCTAGGTCCAGCCGTGAAGACCTCTGCACTCATGGAGCTTATGTTTTAGTTAGGGAGAGAGACAAAGAACAAGAAAGCAAGTATATGGTCTGGAGTTAGGTAATGATATGTGCTCTAAAGGACAGGAAAAAATAAAGCAGAATATGAGAAAGAATGATGTAGGGGGCAGGTATTTGAGATAATGCCATCTGGCAATCAACAAAAGATCAACTGAACTCTGTGGCAAGGTGAAATTCAATTTTTTAAAGCTGTGAAGCCTTTAGTATATTCATTTAAAATACGTGCTGCCTACTACTACATGAAGTGCTATATTGGTGCTGGAGATTACAGGAAAACACATGCATTTGAAGGTATCTGAGAATTGGTGCACACTGAGGAGAAAACCAATGGCATGTGAAAGGCTGAGGAAGTACAGAGGGGAAGCCAAGGTTCCTGTAGGGCAAGTAAGACAAAACAGTGTCATCCTATGAATGACCCTTTCTTCTGAAGTTGCTTCCAACTTGCATATTCTGACTATATTAGAAAAGGATTGATGTTAGAGCAGTGATATGCTTAAGGGAAGAGAAAGAAGCAGAGGGAGGAACATTTTTGTAAGATTCGGCAACATTCATTCAACAGATAAATAACTGTTTATTGAGCAAGACCTATCGGGTGCCACAGGGTGAGATTCTCTGCTCAACAAAGGTAAGGTCGGGCGCGGTGGCTCACGCCTGTAATCCCAGCACTTTGGGAGGCCGAGGTGGGCAGATCACGAGGTCAGGAGATCGAGACCATCCTGGCTAACACGGTGAAACCCTGTCTCTACTAAAAATACTAAAAAATTAGCCAGGTGTGGTGGCGGGCACCTGTAGTCCCAGCTACTTGGGAGGCTGAGGTAGGAGAATGGCATGAACCCGGAAGGCAGAGCTTGCGGTGAGTGGAGATCGCGCCACTGCGCTCCAGCCCAGGTGACAAGAGTGAGACTCCGTCTCAAAAATAAATAAACAAACAAACAAATAATAAACATAGGTAAGCAAAAACACAGACATCTCAAGATGGTTACAACTAGACTGTCTTTGTTAGCACAGAGCCATAAGGGATCAAACTGGGGGTAGTGGGTGAGGAGTCGGTGGATGCATAAAGAATAGTGAGACTATCACCCAACTGGAACCAAACTGAAGATGAGGGATCTGATGCAAAGGCTTAAAACATTAGCGAAGTAACCATCAAGTCCATAGCTTAGGAGCAGTTTAACTGTGGTGCCCTTTCCACCCCACACTAACCACATCTGGATTAAAATAATCTGCTTCCTCACAAAGCTGTGAATCATGCCTCCTTTAATCTCTATCTTCCCAATAACTTGCAAAAATGGAATCTCAATAAATGCTCGGCTAAGGCCAAGTTATAACGACATGAGTAAAATAGGAGAGACTAAATAAAGGTTTGATGGGTGTGAGAAGCGGGATAGAAGATTACTGCTAGGTGACCAAAGTAATTGTATTTGGCTGACATCTGGATGAACAGCACCCACCAGCAACTGCATCTAACTCACTGGATAACCCTGAGAAAGTCACCTCAATCCTGAATCTGAATTTGTAAAATGAAGATACTGGCACAAACCAGAGGTTGCAGGCCTTTCAGTGGAAAGAAGGTGGCTGTTATACCACTGAAGCCTGGAGAGACTGCATATCTTTGCTGCCCTGGTAAGGGGTACGGGCTTCCCCTTAAGCTGTGCTTCCAAACAAATTATAGAGAGGAGAACATACAGCTGGTATGGCCACCAAAATAAGGACCTTTGAGGCTTGTCAACAAGAGACCCGCTTGTGATGTGGCAGGTAAGGAGATAGGGGTTTGGAGCAGGAGCAGTAGAGAGCAGTGGTAATAAGTTATACAGATCTCAGAGGTGAGACAACAGATAGCCCAAGGAAAAAATCGAAGGGATGGAACAGATATCTATGTTTTCAAGGTGGTTCTCATGCTTGGCATGCACACACCCAGGCACCAAAACACACAGTAAGTCAGGGAGAAGCAGAATTCACACAACCTAAAAACTTTAATACTAATTTAAGAGCTGTTAGAGCAATAATAATCCATTAGCAAGCTCACCTCTAACCTTTGAAAAGCTTGTTTATTTACCGTATTTACAGAGTGCCATCAGACTATATTTTGAGCTTCTGACAAGTTTCCATTTAGGATCACAGAAAAACCTGACATTTTGGCTTGGCATGGGAAATTATGTAATTTCCCATGCCAAGCTGAATTCCCCAACATTACAGGAAAACCCACAAACCCTGCAGAAGGGAGTGAAAAGCCAATCCAGTCAAAGGAAATCTTCCAGTTCTACAAAAGAAAACAAACAAACAAATACCACAAAGAGTAATGAATCATTTCTAGTGAATAACTTTTCACTCCATCTTTAATAATGTCATTCTGAAGCCCCTGAAAAGTATTAAATTACATATTCTATATTCCTGGTGATATCACTGCCTAAAACTACACAACTTAAAGCAGTGAGTGAGCTGACGACTGGTAAGTGAAATCTTTAATGATGTGAAAGGCCAAAAAAAAAATCACGTGTTTGAAAATGCCTGCAGAATAATAAAAGCCTGAGGGAACCTGATGGCTTTGCTGCTTCTAAGCTAAATAAAGCCTGGGGGGCTTTGCAAAGGTCCTAGTGAGGATAATCTCTATGATTACACAGAGTAAACACCCAATCCATTCCACAGGAACCCAGGAAAGTTAATCCAAGAAGAACACCACCACTTAAAATATTGAGAAAAACACACAGTTCTGATTGTTTAAATGCTCCATCAGCGCTGGAGAACGTATCAGGTCATTCTAACAAGCCAGAACACTTGACTAGTGTTTCTGTGACAATGATTTGGCTTGTGTTAACTAAAGGACAAGCAAGATGTTTGCGTTCCAACGCTCAGCCCTTACACAGGTCCGATCCCCGACTCCCAGCAGTCTCCCTACTTCCTGCACACCTTTGGATTATTGCACACTGACTTCCTGCACACACCTGGGTTTGAGACACCTTCCCCCTGAAGGGTTACTCTAGCTAAGTTCCCGAGACAAGCTCGAAGGAAGTTCGCTGTCCCCCTACTCTCGGTCAAAGCACCATCAGCACATGTCACTTGACAAGTTCGGCGGCAGTGGAGTGATCAATTTACATAAACAACTTTGAAGAGATAACGCATCACTGCAACTACAGAAAGTCGGCAGGACGACTGTGGCCGCTCCGGGAAAGGAGGCTGCAAGGCTGGCCCGCGGGCAGAGCCTCTGCTGACGTTCACCGCAGCTCCCACCACGCAACAGGTCCACGCAGGCAGGGCCCGGGCGGCCGGCATCTGGGCACCTGCCCCCAGCGCTCCAGGCCCAGCTCTCCCCTACCCCCATCCTGCGTCCACCCCCGTAGCCACTGCAGGCCAGCCGGCCAAGCCCACCCGCGATAAAGCACGGAGCACATTCCTCCCAAGATGCCGAGATAGTGCGGCCCGCTTGAGCGCTGCCCAGGTCACAAGGTCCTCTGGGACAAGCCTCGACCAAAGGAGAGGCGCGCCCGGCCCTTAGTGGGGGAACGACCGCGGGGAGTGGAGGGGGGCGGGAGGCTGTGCTCTGTAGCTTCCAAATGGAAACAGCCTGAATCACCCGGCTTCTCACCTGCCCGGACACAAGTGCCAGGTGTCAGTACCTAGACATGGATCTAAGTTACTTAACAGTCCAGAACGTTTCTCCAATAGCACGAGCCCCAGTGACTACGCGGAAAATATTCGGTCACTTTGAATAAAATGAAAAGGAACTTTTACTGGGAAAGGATGGAAGTAAAGAGACACGGGGAGAAAGAAGCAGGTGAATGCATAAAAGAGGGACGGTTCCTTCACGCCGGACCCGGAGGTGGAAGAGGGGACGAGAGAGCGGAAGGGACAACAGGCGAGAGCAGAGCGCGCAGGTGAGGCCGGACCCTTACCTCGGGCAGCTCGCGGAGCTGGTTGGCGTCCAGCAGCAGCTCCTCCAGACTCCGGGCATAGCGGTAGATCTCCTCGGGGACATAGACCAGCGAGCAGTGGCGCTTGTCGATGCTCTCCACATGACGGTTGCACCGCCACAGGGGGATGCAGTGGAACATCGCCGCCCCCGCCGCCGCCGAGCCGGGTCCCGAGCGGCGGAGACCCGGGCTCTGAGCCCGCTCTGCCCGGCGGCTCCGCTCAGCCCGCTGCCCTCTCCGCGCTCGTTGTTGGCTCTCGGGCTCGCTCGCTTCTCGCGCCCGGCTTCGCGGTCGGAAGCGCTTCAAGGAACCTCGGGCGGGAGCCCCTGCCCCGTCCCTGCACCCCCGCCCGCCAGCCGGTGCCTCCCCTCCCACCCTCCAGTCGCCGCCCCCGCCGCCGCGCGGAGCTTCCTACTCGCGGCAGCTGCGCGGACTGAGCATGCGCACCAGTGGGTGCGCGCCGAGGGCGTTTCCCGGCCGGAGGGATGCTCCGCTCCGGGTTTTCCCGGCGACCTGGATCGGAGAGGGTCCACAGACCTGCGGGCCGGCTGCTGCAGGTCCGCTTACTCCGGCTAGGACGGGGGCGCGTCGGGCCCTTTGAGGAAGGCAGACTGTGAAAGGACTTGGGGCAAAGATAAGGCGGAGCAGAGGCGGCCTGAGCAGAGCAGAACAACTTTGATATTTAGTTTTATTTAACTCGCACTCCTCTCCTTGCTCCCCTTCCCCAAAACAACTTTCTCTTCCGGGGTCAGACAGGACCGCCCCGAAAGCGTACCTTGCGCGCCTGGAGCGCCAGGCGCTACGAGATTCGGTGTAGTTTTGAGGTGTTTGCACCGCCCTCGCTGCTGCTTTCGTGGCTGCCCGTGTGCCCGCTGCTCACGGCTGCTCCAGAAGTGTGAGCGGGCCGCGCCCGGCCCCTGCCCTGCCCTCTGGTCCTCGGGCACCGCCTGCAGGCTTTGTAACTTGGGAGCACATCTCCGGTGATCATGGTTTATGCAGTGAGTGACAGTAAATCCTCCTCCCTGTACCACCAAAGGCATAGGAGTCTGAGAGTCTGCGAGAGTCTCATAGATGTGGTTGCACCTGGCCAGGAGCCCAACTGCAGAAATAAGCAGGCAAAAGCGAGTTTCTGAGCCAGTTCCAGCCCGGCCCAGATGTTGGCCCCTGACAACTAGCTGGGGTTGGTGCGGAGGGAGGAGCAAGGGAAGAGAGACAGGTCGAGGCTGCCAGGTGAGCATCCTGCATACAGCTCCTGCTTTTCTGCTGCAACCCGGGTCCCGTCCAGCCCGGATGAACCGGGAGGCTCACTATTGGGTTATAACGACCATTCCCTCGTCCCGACTCATTCCAGCGGACCACGGCCGGAATCCTGAACTGCCCCTCTTCACCTGTAACTGTTTGCAACACAATCCCCATCTCCGAATAACAAGATTTTCTCCTTTCATGAAGGGTTGCTCAAGTCAAGGTCAGTAACAATGATGAATCATTTCCTTGGGGGCTCCTCTGACTCCCCACCCGGCCGCCCCTTCGTTCCACACTTTCCCTTTCAAGCATACTCAAACTCCAGGTTCCACCTGTGGCCTCTGCCACGCTGCCACGCTGGCTCTCCCACCCTCACTCCCGCCCTCCAGCTGCTATAGCTAAAATCTGGAGCCACGGAGTTCACTTTTCTATAGAAGACAAAGCTGAGCATGCTCAGTGGCCAAGACAAAGTTTAGTCGGAAACTAGTTTTTGCATTAGACTCTCCATTGGCTCCATAGACTCTCCCGTATCTTACAACTGGGCACAGGAGGGTTTCCCCGGTGAAATGGAGAAGAGGACACTTGGTCTTTTCAACTCTGCTAGGAGGGCTCCTTTCTTCCCAGTCCGTAAGGAGGGGTCTGACTTTCATTTCTACCCCAGCCTTATCACCTTAACTCTCATTCCAGTCAATGCCTAAACTCCGTTGCCCTACCCACTTCTCCCTCTCTCTTGTTTGTCCTGATTTGATTCCTGCATTCTCACAGAGGGCTACCTGGACTTTGAACCTCCACCCCACTTTCTACATTCTTGCATTCCAGAAACACATATGAAGCTCATTTCTGCCACCCTTCCTAGAAAACTGGTTCCTGACAGAGACATGTGGAAAGGTTGGTAAGTCCCCGTCTTCAAGTTTTCCAACCGCTTAAAAAAAAAAAAAAAAAAATTAAAGAAGGCTGGCTCTAATGTTGATTTCCAGAGATTATCACACTAGATTATTTTAACAAACACCAAATGTATTTTAAAGACGTGTACAGTCTTTTAAAAATTCAAACTTCAATAAGCATTCCTTGTGTGCCTCTCCATGATGCTTCAGTTTCTCTGTGTTATTTTTGTATCAGCTTAATTCGAAAGAGATTGTGACCTCTTGAACAACAGATACTGTCTCACTTGCTTTGTAGATCGGGGAATCTGCCACAATGCCATATGCACAGTCAATGATCAACAGTTTTTGTTGATTTAATTCTGTGGGTAGTCAGTAGGCGAATTCTTGACTTTCCTTGTTTCCAAGGATCTGCCAAGAATTTGAAACAGCATAGTAAGAGAGAAAAAATGAAACAACACCTTGTCAACTACAGAATAGGGAAGCAATTAACTTTTTATTCACCTGAAGAATTTTAGGGTTTCCCACCTGATATAACATCTAGTTTCTTCCACCACATACAAATGAGTTTGACTCAATTTAAACAAAGTTTAAAAAGACCACCTAAATCAATTTATTCTTAGAATAATGTAATTCTTTTATTCATTTATACTGTGAAGCATGTTTTCACAGCCTTTGAGCTAAAGAGATCTGTGTTTGAACTCTTATTATGCCACTAGCTTTGTAGAAATTGACAGTTGACTTAACTTTTATAAGCCTCAGTTTTACCATATCTCAAATGAGGATAATGGTTCATGGGATTGTTATCTGGATTAAATGAAATGAAAGATATGAGATGCTTAGTAGAGTATCAGACACATATTACTTTAATCAATAAATATTCATTATGCACTTTATTCGCCAGCCTCCAGGAAGTTGGGGGCAACATCCACCATTTCCTGGTTGGTCTGTGTAACCAACCTTTTCTCTCTCGAATCACACTCACTTTGGGGAAACCAGCTGCCATGCTGAGCAAATCTAGAGCTCCACGTGCCAAAGAATTGCAGCTGGCAACTAGCAAGGGACAACTAGCAAGGGACTGATGATTCTTGGCAGTAGTCATGTGAGTGAGCTATCTTGGAAGCCAATTCTCCAGCCCTTGTCAAGCCTTCAAGTGACTGCTGCACCAGCTTGACTAAAACCTCATGATAGCCTCTGACTCAGGACCACTCAGCTAAGCTGCTCCCCACTCTTGCACCTCAGAAATTATGTGAGACAATAAATGTTTTTTGCTTTAAACTGCTAAGATTTGGAGTAATTTATTACACAGCAACAAATAACTAATAAAGGTACATACTATGTACCAGGCATTGTGCTAGATACTAGAAATGTAAGAAAAAACAAGATAGGTCTTAACCTCATGAAGCTTATTCTCTAAAGGTAGGAGAATGATAAATACTTAGTGGTCTGTTGTTGCATTGTCATTAATTTTTTGAGCATGATGTCATTAATTTTTTTTAAGTGAAAATCCAAAATGTTAGCTTGTAAGGTAGGGTCAAAATGGAGATTCAGAGGTTTGGGCATGTGAATTTTAATGTGAGATACCACCACCTAACCACTAGAATGACTTAAAATTAAAAAAAAAAAAAAAAGACAATCCCAAATGTCACTGAAGATACAGACCAACTTGGCCCTCAGAGTGGCTGACACCTACGATTCCAACATTTTGGGAGGCCAAGGCAGAATGGGGTGGAGGGATCGCTTGAGGCCAGGAGTTCAAGACCAGCCTGGGCAACATAGGAAGACACCCATCTCTACAAAAAATAATAAATTAGCCTGGCATAGTGGCATGTGCCTGGAGTCCCAGGTACTCAGAAGGCTGAGGTGGAAGGATCACTTGAGTCTCCTAGTTAGTTCGAGGCTGCAGTGAGCCGGGCACTGCACTCAGCCTGGACAACAGAGCAAGATACTATCTCAAAAAAATTTTAAAAAATGGAGCAACTGGAATTCATACATTGCTGATAGAAGTGTAAAATGGTAAAACCACTTTGTAAAACAATTTGGCAGTTTATTGTAATCATATGCCTGCCCTGATGATCTAGCCATTCTACTCCTAGGTATCTGCACAAGAAAAAGTGAAAACATATGTCCAAGTAAGGATTGTTTACAAATGTGCAGAGCAGTTTTGTTACTAACAGCCCCAAACTGGAAACAATCCAAATATTCATCAACAGATGGATACAGTGTAGTATAGTGAAACAATGGACTAGCATTCAATGAAAAGAGGCAAGCCATTAATACATGTAACAGTGTGCATAAATGGCAAAAACTATGTTGTACAAAAGCCAGACACAAAAGAGTACATACTATATGATCCCATATATATAAAATTCTGGAAAATGCAAACTAACATAAAGTGACACAACCTAAATCAGTGGCCTAGAACCTGTTAGTTGGGTTGTAGGAAGGATTGTGGTGATAAAGATTGGTGATGAAAACCAGGGAATTTGTAGGGGAAGTGGGAGATGGAAATATTATATATCTTGATTGTGGTGTAGTTACGTGGGTGTATACTTTATTCATCAGACTGTATACTTAAAATAGGAAACATTTATTATATAAAATGTATATATCAGTAAAATTAATTTTAAAAATTAAAAAGTATACAGGTGAATGTATCCAACAAGTAGTTGTAAATTACATCTAGGGTTAGTCGTGTTGTATGAGTTGCTCAGTAAATATTTACTTGTTCACTACATGCGAGGCACTGGGTTAATTTGCTGGAGAGACAAAAAAGAACAAGACAGGGCTTTCAGTCTTACTGAAAGAAAGGCAGCTATCAAGGAACTTATAAATCAGTACTATTGTAGTGTAAAACAGCTTTTGTTCTCAATCTAGAGAGGATGACCTTTTGTCCTATAAAAGATTATTTGAGTGACCCTCTGAGGTATTTATATAGCAGGTTAAATAGCAAATTAAATCTTAATGATATACAAATCTGGATAATAGAAAGACAGATCGATTTGTATATGAATCCCAAAGCCCTCTCTCAGAGAAGAAGCACTCAGATCCCAACTCATGATTCTCCAAGGTTGAGTTTATGGATATTTTCTAAAGATTATATATCCCTGCTATAAGAGAAGCCTACACTCAAACAATTTGAGAAACCTGAGAGCCTACAGAATTACATGGATACATTAGTTTAGAAGTCAGCAATGTTTATGATCAGAACTAAAGTCATTACCCTAAAATCTCTTTGATTCGTATTACTATTTAAGTTGAAAGTCTATCCCCATCCCTTGCTTTTTAGTGGAAATGTTTAATCCATTTACATTTCATATAATTATCGGATGATTTGGACTTAAATCTATTCTTTTATTATTTGTTTTCCGTGTATACTATCTGATTTTTTTCCTCTGTTCCTCCTTTTTTTGACATCTTTTAAGTAAATAAATATATTTTATAATCTCTCTTTATCTATTGGCTTTCTAGCTATCATGGTTGCTCTAGGGAATATAATGTGCATCCTTAAATTTTCATAGTCCAGTTAGAGTAAATATACCAATTCATATAAACCCTTGCATATGATCCTTGCAATTATCTATGTCTGTTTTTCAACTCTCTGGTGCAATTTGTATGCAGATTACATTTATATGTTATAAACCGCACACAAAATTTTATGTATTTTCTTTTAAAATTCTTTTTTATTTTAAGGAAATAAGAGGAAATAGTGCTCTTCATTTCTATCTTGTATCATGTCTCTTTGCCTGGAAGTTTGTTAAAGATTTATCTGCAGATGTCTTTATTGTACCTTAATTCTTTATAGATATTTTCAGTAGATATACTGAAAATATATTTTCAGTATATATGGATTGACAGGTTTACTGTTTTTTTTCCCCCCAGCACTCTAAAAATAATCCATTTTCTAATGATTTCTTATGAGAAGTCAGCACAACTCAAACTGGACCTAATTTGTATGTAATGTATCATTTTCTCTGGCTGCTTTTAAGATTTTCTCTGTATTCTTGGTTTTTAGCAGTTTAATTATTATATATCTATATTTATCTTGATTATGGTTTGCTGAGCTTATTGAATCTGTAAATTTATAACTTTCACCAAATTTAGAACATTTTCAGCCATTATTTCTTCACATTTTTTTGCCCATTCTCTTCTTTCCTTTTAATACTTCAATTTTTAAAATGTTAGACCTCTTGATATTGTCCCACATATTTTTGAGGTTCTGCTTCTTTTTTCCCTAATATTTTTCTCTCTGTTTTCCAGATTGGATAATATATACTGTTCCAGCTTCAAGTTTACTGGTTCTTCTATCATCTTCAAACTGCTATTAAGCCCATCAGAAATGCAATTTCAGATGGTGTATTTTTCAGTTCTGAAATTTCCATTTGGTTCTTTTTTTATATAGTTTCTGTTTCTCTGCTGAGATTTCCTATGTGTTCATTTATTAAGAGTTTATGTTCCTTTACGTATTTGATTAAGGTTATAATCACTGCTTTAAACTCTGTAGGCAAATTCTGAAACCTGGGCCATCTTAGAGTCATTCTGCCTTGATTGCGTTTTCTTTTAAGTATAGGTCACATTTTTCTGTCTCCTCATATACCTAGTAATTTTGGATTATGTCCTGGATATTGTAAATAATAAAATCTCTGGATTCTGTTATAGTCCTCCAAAGAATGTTTATTTTTTGTTTTGTTTTGTTTTAGCAGCCTGTTAGCTTGGATGAAATAAAACAACAAACTCTTATTTTCTCTGTGGTACATGGCAGCTGAAATTTGTGTTCAGTTATTTTATTCTTAATTAGGTTGCTTAAAAGCTGAACTACACGTGCATAATTTAGAGGTCAGTCAAATATTTGGAGTATTTATATGCAGAATCTGGAGCTTCTGTTCTCACTCAATCCTGTCTAAGGTTTTGTCACCCCAACTCTGATGTATGTATGATACATTGAGCCAGATTGCTCTAAATATGAGTTTTAGCTGATCTATGTGATAGAGACTAGTGTATGCTTGTCAGAGTCATAAAAACAGAAAATTCACTCTTCTTCCTAGTATAGATTTTCCTTCAGTTTCTGCTTGGTTTTGGCCATTCTCCAGTACCTTCAGATAGTTGATTTTTGCATTTTGTTCAGCACTATAATTGTTATCTGTGGGAGAGTTGGTCATGTAGTAACCACTCAGTTGTTTTTTATAAATTGTAATCATTTGTTCATGTAGCTTCACAGATTGTAACAGTATATGGACAATCCAAATTTTCTTATTACTAAGATTTTAATCTACCCCTCCATTCATAGGAGCTACAAATGAGCAATTTGAGTTTTCTGCTTTTCTGTTTTTCTCAATCTCCTTATAAAGGTGCTAATGATGAGTCAAATATTGAACAGCATTTTGCCTTAGTGGCAGTGAGCCAAAACTACCTGTAGTGTGGGGTGGTATAAAGAACTCATGATTTTGCATTGAATTTTTGGATCTGCCAGTACTAGGGATGAGATCTTGGGTGAATTATATTTAACTCTAATATTCTTTATTTCTACAAAGGCATGAAAAATGCCACCCTCAAATGGTTATTGAGAGGATTATGGGTTAATGTAATGGAAAAAGTTTTCTATACTGCAGAACACAACACATTAGGCATTATTAATTGTCAGTACTCTTTGCTCAGTTACCAGCCAAAAGAAAGCCTATCAAGTGAGTACATTGTTTATGTAAACAATATATAAATTATCATATCAGTTGATATGTGACTGTAAAGTATTTCAAGAAGAAAGAGACTATATCAAAGAAGCCAAATGAAAACCAGGTATCTGCCACTGAATCCATCTTTTTCCAGGCCTCTGCCTCAGCCTCATGGTCTCCTTCTTCGATAAAACAGGAATGTCTCAGGTGAAGCTTAGAGGCAGCTCACAAACAGGACTTCCTCAGGTTGTGGCAATGCTTTACATTTGTGTAATGCTTTATCATTTAAAAAGAGCACATTAGCATACATTGCCTCATCTGATCAAAATGTACTTGTTAATCATTTAAGTAAACATAGATGCCTCATTTATTTTTCACCTTCATCCACAAAAGTTTTAAGAAAATCATATAGCCGTGTCTCTTCTTATGTTACTCTTATTTTATAGTAACATTTCCTATAATATAAACTACATCAATATAGACACTGTTTTCACTGAAGGCCAAGGTCTACTTTGTAATAAGTAAAAATGATACCTATGATTGAAACCACTCTACTGAGCACTGTCATTCAAACAATTCAAAGACCATTAGTGATCAAAGTATGTTGATCAGTTAACTAACATAAGCCTGAAAGATCTCCTATTTCTCCAGTCAAGTTAGCACTCTCTATGAAGTTCATGCAAACTTGACTGGAGAATAAGATACTTTTTAGGCCTAGTCCACTTGAAATAATATGTTATTAATAATGCTGTCTTAAAAGAAATAAAGAAAACTATTAACTTTCAGGCTAACAAAAACATTTCACTGTTTAAGCATACCACAATAGTTTATTTATGTTACTAATAAAACAATAAAGATCAGATCAGCATATATTTTTAAAAGTATAATATTCAGGCTTCATTCAATCATTTATTTCAGAATTGCAGACATCTCTGCAATTCTAATTTATTCATACTATTTTCTATTACTGGGTCAACTGACAAATCTACTTTATTTGCTGTTTTCTTCCCATGAAATACAAGGGAGAAATGTTTTCAAAGAACATCAATTTATTTTAAAGTTTTTATTAATATGTGAGGAGTTTATAAACAAATACATTGCATTAATTATAGCACCTTAAAGGAGGTAAAAATTAAGAGAGTTTGGGTGGAAATGTCAGTATCTGATATTATTATAAATCCATCATTGAGACAAGTCAAATTAATTTATAGGAAGGCAACTCTACAGATATGTCCTGTTTTAAGCAAAATCAAGCATGAAGATAGGTAATCTCATAGCAATTTTCAATGCAGAGATGATTCTTGTTGTCCTAGGATTTGTTGCTTTACCAAAAAGATTTACTAAAAGGTTTAAATGGATCATTATTTTAATGCAACTGAAACAATTTTATTTACCAAAAAATTAAGTTGCATACAATTTTGTGGGTACATTTCTAATGTACAAAGCTAAGTGTAACTGTATTCACCTTTTAAAAATTAAACTTAATTTTTTAATTGATGCAGTAATTTTACATATTTATGGAGTATAAAGTGGTGTTTCCATACACATATAGTGATCAAATCAGGGTAATTAGCATGGGCATCATCTCAAACATTTAGCATTTCTTTGTGTTGGGAACATTCAATATCCTCCTTCTAGCTATTTGAAACTATATATTATTGCTCACACCTGTAGTCCTAGCACTTTGGGAGGCTGAGGTGAGTGGATCACTTGAGGTCAGGAGTTTGAGAACAGCCTGGCCAACATGGTGAAACCCCATCTCTACTAAAAATACATGGTGGTATGTGCCTGTACTCCCAGCTACTTGAGAGGCTGAGGCAAGAGAATTGCTTGAACCTGAGAGGCAGAGGTTACAATGAGCCGAGATCACATCACTGCACTCCACTCTGGGCAACAAGAAAGGAAGGGAGGGAGGGAGGAAGGGAGTTGCTGTGACAGGATTTTATTCTTTTTATGGCCTAATGGTATTCCATTGTGTATATACACCACATTTTCTCTATCCATTCATCTGTTGTTGGACATTTAGGGTGATTCCATATGTTAGCTATTGTGAATACTACTGCAATAAACATGCAGATGTATTTTCAATATGCTGATTTCCTTTCCTTTGGATAAAGGCCCAGTAGTGGGATTGCTGGATCATATGGTAGTCCAATTTGTAGTTTTCTGAGGAATCGCCTTACTGTTCTCCATAGTGGCTGTACTAAATTACATTCCCACCAACAGTGTATAGAGTTCCCTTTTCTCCACATCCTTGCCAGCATTTGTTGTTTTTTGTCTTTTTGATAATAGCCCTCCTAACTGGAGTGAGATGATACCTCATTGTGGTTTTGATTTGCATCTTCCTGATGACTAGTGATGATGAACATTTTTTAACATCATATTTGTTAGTTTTAACCATGATTTTTTGGTCATTTCTAGGTTTTTTGAGAAATGTCTGTTCAGATCATTTGTCCATTTTTAAACTTTGTTTTTTGTTGCTGAGATGTTTGAGTTCCTTGTATATTCTGGACATTATCCCCTTGTCAAATGAATGGTCTGCAAATATTTTCTCCCATTATGTAGGTCGTCTTTTCACTCTGTTGATTGTTGTTGTTTTTGTCTGTGGAGACACTTTGTACTTTAGTATAGTCCCATTTGTTTACTTTTGCTTTTGGTGCCTGCACTATTAAGGTCTTATTTATAAAATCTTTTCCCAAACTAATGTCCTGAAGCATTTCTCCTATGTTTTCTTTCAGAAGCTTTATTTTTTTGGGGGTCTTACTTTTAGGTCTTCTATCTATTTTGAGTGGATTTTTTTATAGGTTAAGAGGTAGGAGTCTAGTTTTGTTCTTCTGCATATGGATATTCAGTGTTTCCAGCACCATTTATTGAAAAGACTCTTCTTTTCTCAATGTGCCTTATTGGCACCTTCATCAGTAATGAGTTGGCCATAGATACATGAATTAATTTCTGAGTTATCTATTCTGTTTCATTGGTCTATGTGTCTATTTTTGCACCAGTATCATGCTGTTTTGGTTACTACCGCTTTGTAAGATATTTTGAAGGCTAGTAGTGTGATTCCTGTAACTTGGCTGGCTGGCTTTCTTGTTTGTTTGTTTGTTTTGCTCAGTATTGGTTTGGCTACTTGGAGTCTTTTGCTGTTTTATACAAATTTTAGGATTTCTTTTTGTATTTCTGTGAAGAATATCCTGGGCATTTTGGTAGGGATAGCATTGAATCTGTAGTTTACTTTGGGTAGTATTGTCATTGTAACAATATTAATTCTTGTAATCCGTGAGCTTGAGATGTCTTTCCATTTGTTTGTATCTTCATTAATTTCATTCTTCAGTGTTTTGTAGTTTCCTTATAAAAGTCTTTCACCACCTTGATTACATTTATTCCTAGGTATTTTACTTTTTGTAGCAATTACAAATGGGATTGCCTTCTTGATTTTATTTTCAGCTAGTTCATTTTTCATGTATGGAAAAGCTACTTTTTTTTTTTTTTTTTTTTTTTTTTTTTTTTTTTTTTGCTTTTTTTTTTGCAGTGGAGACAGCTCAGTGCAAGCTCTTGCTCCTTGCAGCCTCCCAAGCCCGGCACCCACCACCTCGCCCAGCTAGTTTTTTTGTAATAGAGACGGGGCACCATGTTGCAGGATGGTCTTTTTTATAGCCTCCCAAATTTCATATCCTGCAGAAACTTTACTGCAACTTTACTGAATTTATTTTATTCTGTTTTTTGATAGAGTCTTTAGGTTTTTCTATACATAAGATCATGGAATTTGCAAACAAGGACAAATTGATTTCCTGCTTTCCAATTTATATGCCTTTTATTTCTTTCTCATAACTAATTGTTCTGACTAATACTTCTAGTACTATGTTGAATAAGCATGGTGAAAGTGGACATATTTGTCTTCTTCCAGTCTTAGAAGAAAACCTTTTAGCTTTTCCCTATTTAATATGATGTTAGCTGTGAGTTTGTCATATATGGCCTTTATTATTTTGAGGTATGTTCCTTCTTTGCCTAGTGGATTGAAAGTTTTTATTATAAACAGATGTAGAATTTTATCAAGTGCTTTTTTGGCATCTATTGAGATGATCATATGGTTTTTAGTAGTCCTTCATTCCATTGATGTGATGTGTAACATTTAATGATTTGCATATATTGAACCATCCTTGTATTCCTGGGATAAGTCACACTTGACCATGGTGTATTATCTTTTTGATGTGTTCTTGGATTGGATTTGGATTTGCTAGTATTTTGTTGAGGATTTTTGTGTCTATATTTATCAGGAATACTGGCCTATAGTTTCCTTTTTTTGTTGTGCCCTTGTCTGCTTTTGGTACCAGGGTTATGCTGGCCTCATAAAATGAATTAGAAAAAAAATTTTCTGCTTCATTTTGTGAAATAGTTTGACAAGAATTGATACTAATTCATTAAAGATTCAGGAGAATTCAGCAGTGAAGCCATCCAGTCCTTGACATTTCTTTGTTGGGAGATTTTGTTACTGACTCAATCTTGTTACTTGTTATTGGCCTGTTTGAGTTTTCTGTTTTTTCTTGGTTGAATTTTGGTAGATTATTTATGTCCAGGAAATTATCTATTTCCTTTTTTTTTTAAATTTATTGTCATGTATTTATTCATAGTACTCTCTAATAACCCTTTGTATTTCTGTGGTATCTGTTGTGACATCTCCTTTTTCATTTCTGATTTTACTTATTTGGATCATCTCTCTTCTTTCTGAATCTAGCTAATAGTTTGTTGGTTTTGGTTATCTTCTCCAAAAAAACCCAACTTTTTGTTTCAGTGATTTTTGTACTTTTCTTCTTAATCACAATTTTATTAATTTCTGCTCTGATCTTTCCTTCTCTGATTTCTTTCCTTCTACTAATTTGGGGTTTACTTTCTTCCTTCTTTTCTAGTTCTTTGAGATGTACCTTTGGGTTGTTTTTTTGAGATCTTTGTAGTTTTTTGATGTAGGCATTTATTGCTATAAACTTGCCCCTAAATACTGCTTTTGCCATGTCCCCTAGGTTTGGTATATTGTGTTTTTATTTTTATTTATTTCAAGGAATATTTAAATTTCTCTATCCATTAGTCACTCAGGAGCCTGTTATTTAATTTCCGTGTATTTGTATAGTTTTGAATGTTCATCTTGTTATTGAATTCTAGTTTTATTCCATTGTGGTCTAAGAAGATAGTAGATATGTTTTTAATTTTTAAAAATTTTTTGAGATTTGTTTTGTGTTCTAATACATAGTCCTGAAGAATGTTCCACGTGCTGATGAAAAAGATTTGTATTTACCAGCTGTTGAGTAAAATGTTCTATGTTAAGTAAAATGTCTATTAGGTCCATTTGATCTATGGTGCAGTTTATATCTAATATTTCTTTGTTAATTTTCTGTCTAGATGATCGATCCAGTGCTGAGAGTGGGTGTTGAAGTTCTCAATTGTTATTGTATTGGAGTCTGTCTCTCCTTTTAGATCTAATAATATTTGCTCTATATATCTGAGTGCTCCAGTTTGGGGCACATATACATTTACAATTATTATATTCTCTTGCTGAATCGATCCCTTTATTATTACGTAATGTCTTTGTCTCTTTGTACAGCTTTTGACTTGAAGTCTGTTTTGTCTAAGTATAGCTACTCCTGCTTGCTTTTGCTTTTAGTTTCTATTTTTATGGAATATTTTTTATTTAAGCCCTTCACTTTCAGTGTGATTGTCCTTAAAGATGAGGTGAGCTTCTTTTAGGCAGCATATAGTTGGGTCTTATTTTATTATTATTATTCAGCCAGTCTATATCTTTTAAATGAGGAATTTAATCCATTTATATTCAAGGTTATTAGTGATAGGTGAGGACTTAATATTGTCATTTTATTGATTGTTTTCTAGGTTTGTGTGTGTGTGTGTGTGTGTATCCTTTGTTCCTTACTTCCTCTCCTATTGTTTATTTTTACTATTGGGTAGTTTTCTGTAGTGACGAGTTTTGATTCCTTCCCTTTCTCCTTTATGTATCTGCTCTAGCATTGAGTTTTATAGTTTCTCATGTTTTCATGGTGGTGGTTATTGTTTTTTTCATTTCTAGATGTAAGACTCCTTTGGGTATTTCTTAAAAAATTGATCTAATGGTGATGATTTCCATTAGTTTTTGCTTGTTTATGAAATATTTCATTTTCTTCTTTTATGATGAATGGCTTTGCTGGGTATAATGTTTGTGCCTGCCAAGTATTTTTCTTTCACTACTTTGAATATATCATCTCATTCTCTCTTGGTCTCTAAAATTCCTGCTGAAAAATCTAATGGAGATTTTCATATATGTGACTCAAAACTTTTATCTTGTTGCCTTTAAAATTCTTTCTTTGTCTTTCACTCTTGACAGTTTTACTATAATCTGCCTCAGAGAGGATATGTTCAGGTTTAATCCATTTGGGGTTCATCGAGCTTCCTGGACCTGAATGTTGGTCTTTCTCCCAAGACTTGGGAAGTTTTCGGTTATTATCTCACGAAATATGTTTTCCTCACCTTTTTCCATGTTTTCTCCTTCTGGAACACCCATAATACCAACAACATTTGTTCACTTACTTGTATCCCATAAGTTCTGTAGGCTTTCTTCACTTTTGGGTTTTTTTTTTTTTTTTTTGGCCTTCTTTTATTATTTCAAAAGACCCATCTTCAAGTTCAGAAATTCTTTCTTCTGGTCTGATCTGTTGTTGAACCTCTTAGTTGTATTTTTTTATTTCCTTTACTGAATTCTTCAGCTCTGGGATTTTTGTTTTGTTCTTTTTTATGATATTGATCTCTGTTGAATATCTCATTCAAATCATGAATTATTTTCCTCATTTTGTTAAATTGTCTGTTTATATTTTCTTGTATCTCACTGAAATTCTTAAAGATTTTTAAAAAGTTCTTTTTCTGGCATTTCATGTATTTGCCTATTATTGTTATTGTAAAATTACTGTTTTTCTTTGGAAGAGTAATGTGTCCTTGATTTTTCATGTTTGATGTGTTCCTATGTTGATTTCTAAGCATTTGGTGAAAAAGTCTCTTCTTCTGATTTTACGGAGTAAGTTTCATCGGGAAAGACTTACTTGTATGAGTGGATCTTAGGATGCAGGTTTGGTGGGATACACTGGCCTTAGTTCTAGGTGAATTCAGTAGTGTGGACTTCATGTAGTTTCTTCAGTTATAATCTGCACCAATGACATGTTACACATCAATATGACATTATGTTGTCTGAGAATAGTTCAACCAGGCTGGGTGCAGTGGCTCACATCTGTAATCCCAGCACTTTGGGAGGGCAGGGCAGGCAGATCACTTGAGGTCATGAGTTTGAGACTAGCCTGGTCAACATGGGGAAACCCCATCTCTACTAAAAACACAAAAATTAGCTGGGCGTGGTGGTGCACGCCTGTAGTCCCAGCTACTGGGGAGGCTGAAGCAGGAAAATTGCTTGAACCCAGCACATGGAGGTTGTGGTAAGCCAAGGTCATGCCACTGCACTCCAGCCTGGGTAAAGGAGCGAGACTCTGTCTCAAAAAAAAAAGAATATTTCAACCAATACCTGTGAGGATACTACTCTTTGCAAGTCCTAAGCCAATCACTATGTGAACTGATACCAGACAGTTTTGATCTTTCTCAGACATGCTGTATCACAAGAATTGGGGAAAATTTACATTAAAAGTATAATTTTCACATGGGATATAAGGAAAGTTCACTTGACAGGCTTATTTCAGATTTTTTAATGTCTTAAGCAATGTAGAAAATAAGAAACTTGACATTTATAAGTAAAAACTTAAACCAATTCTCTTGCAGGATATAAAGTAGAATTATTAGCTGGGTGTGGTGGAATGCACCAGTAGTCCCAGCTACTTGGGAGGCTGAGGTAGGAGGATCCTTAAGCCCAGGAATTAAAATCCAGCCTGGGCAACATAGCAAGACCCTTAACTCTAAAAAAAAAAAAAAGAAAGAAGGAAAGAAAGTACAATTATTAATAAAAGCCACTGAATTATGAATTCAGTGAGTCTCAGTCTTGGCACTTCAACAAAATAGCATTGAACCTCATAGGATTTTCCTCATTTATTCCTCATCTGTGCATCTCCAACAAGAGCAGATGGATGTAAGTTCCCTGACAAGTCTTAAAAGCCTCTAACTCTTCTTCTTCCTCAAAACATTCTGCTAGGAATACATTTCAGCATAAGTAAATGATATAAAGTCCGCCACAAGTAAATTATCCTATCAAGTTTCATTTTTGTAACATTTTCTTTTACGATTCATGATCAGTATCCCATTGTTATTTTTCTTTCCCTGTTCCCAAAGTAGCTGTCATTGTCAAATTCATTTATCTCAGAATATATATTCACCTGTCCATAGTCCCTTATCCTCCTTTTTTTGTATATTCATCTGGCTTCTTATTTCTTTCTACTGAGAAAGAATGATGCAAAAGCAGAATTAGTTGAGGATGGAAAGTTATAGATACCTTATTTCTCAAATAAAATTTGTTCTCAGTAATTCATAGAAATAGAAGAACATGATATATCATATCTCTATTGTTGGATCTACTATATATACACACCCTGCTTGGAGATTAATATATATGTACTATATATTTTTTTAATAATTATAAAATAAAAATTTAATGTATATTTAAATATGTTTTGCTACTTATATCTTACATACTTTAGTATTTATATAATCTTTATTATAAACCTGAATGGATATAAATATCAAATTTGATCAATTTTATCCCCTTTAGGGGATGCAACTAGGCATCTAGTTGCAACTAGAGACTAATGCAACTAGGCAGTGCCATAACTAAAGGCAGCCAGCAAGAGAAAGGGGGAACAGGAAACAACATAAGTCATAGGCAGGACATTTTGCTCTGGGGAGATAATTGGAGCACACTGTGGCTTAGTTGGGAATAACAAACAAGTTGCCCTTTCAGTAAGGGCTGAAAGTGGTATTTTTATTTCTCCATGACTTTCTACCTGACCTTTGGTGCTCCCTGAGAAAGGAAGCTGGGTGTGTGTGTGTCTACAGACCAAAGAAAAGAAAGTGTAAAATGTACCAAGGGGACCGCCTTAGAAGAAATAGTTTAAAAAAATGAATCAAAGAAAAAATATAGTTTTACATAGAATAGGAATGGAAAAATAGTGTGATAACTTCTAATTCTATGCAAAAGAAATCATTATCACCAGTATCATTATCATTATTTTTTAGATTGTGTTGAAATTCTATTACTGGTATAGCATGTTACCCAGTTTGGTAATATTTGTATTCTCAAGGTGTGTAAGTCCCTTTTATAAAGGCAAGACTAACTTTTCTATAAAAGGTAATGAGATGATGGCCAGGCATGGTGGCTCACGCCTGTAATACCAGCTCTTTGGGAGGCCGAGGCGGGTGGATCACCTGAGGTCATGAGTTCGAGAGCAGCCTGGCCAACATGGTGGAAACCCATCTCGACTAAAAATACAAAAATTAGCTGGGTGTGGTGGCACGTGCCTGTAATCCTAACTACTTGGGAGGCTGAGGCATGAGAATCACTTAAACCCAGGAGGCAGAGGCTGCAGTGAGCCGAGATCACGCCACTGCACTCCAGGCTGGGCAACAGAGTGAGACTCTGTCTCAAAAAAAAAAAAAAAAAAAAAAAAAAGCCAAGTTATGAAATGAGGTTGGCTGGCTCACAATCCTCAGGTTAGCTCTGTAAGACTATTTAAACCATGTGGTATAGGCAGACTCTAAATGGTCCCAGTGATCTCCACCTCTTGGTATTTGTGCTCTTGCAGTATTCCCTCCCCTTGAGTGTTGGCCAGACTTATTGACTCACTTCTAATGAATAAAATACAGTAAAAGCCATGGAATGTCACTCTCAAGATCAAATTATAAAAAGGCTATGGTTTCCATCTTGGGTGCTCTCTCTCACTCTCTCTTGGATTGCTTGCTCTGGGGAAAGCCAGCTTTCATGTCCTGAGATAGCCCTACAGAGAAGCCCACAGGAGTAAGCTTAGAGCAGATTGTTATAATCCAGGTATGGTTTGCTTGTCCCCACCAAGTCTCATGTTGAAATTTGATCCCCAATGTTGGAAATGGGGCTTGGCAGAAGGTGTTTGGATTGTAGGAGCAAATCCCTTATGAATGGCTTTGTGCCATTCTCACAGGAATGAGAGAATTCTCACTGTTAGTTCCCACAGAACTGATTGTTGAAAAGAACCTGGCACCTCCTCTCTCTCACTTTCTCTCTCCCCATGTGATTTGCACACACTGGCTCCTCTTCCCCTTCCTCCTTGAGTGAAAATAGCTTGAGGCCCTCAACAGATGCAGAGCCATGAGCCAAAACAAAAACAAAAACAAAAACAAAACTTTTCTTTATAAATTACCCAGCCTCAGTTATTCCTTTATAGCAAAAATGAACTAAGACACAGATCTCCTAAAGCATCTCAGCAGCAATGGCAGTGAACTTGGAAGCAGATTTTCCCCCCAGTTGAGCCTTGAGATGACTGTACCTCCAGCTGACATCTTGACTGTAACCTCATAAGAGATTGACCTAAACTACCCAGCTAAGGTGGTCCCAGATCTCTGGCCCAAAGAAAATTTGAGATAATAAGTGTTTGTATTTTAAGCTGCTAAGTTTGGGTAATTTGTTGAGCAGTAATAGAAAACTAAGCAAACCATATCAGATAACATGTAATATAGCTGAAATGCTATATAAGATGCAGTGGGAGAATCAGAGTCGAGGTGGGCAGGAGAGAGATAAAAAGTACTCACTGAGCACCTATGTTGTGTGAGACACAATGCCAGGCCCTTTACAGACATATCTTAGCTTATTCCCATTACACCATTGCACAAGTATCATTATCTTCATGCTACACATGAGTAAGCTAAGATTCAGAAGGGTTAAAAATTTTCCCAGCATGACACAGCTAGTAAGTAGCAGATGCCAGCTTTTGAACTCTAGTGTATCTAAACCTGAAGCTCCTACTTCTATTACAACCCTAATTGCAATGAAAAGGGGATCAAATAGTTTATAACACTGGTAATGAGTGAAAATGTACCCAGCTGAACTTTTCAGATGCATACCAAACATTTTATGTGATAAGAGCTGAAGTAGTGTATGAGCAGAGTGCTGTAGGAATGTGAAGAAAGCAACATCTCATTCTCCTTGTAATGTGTGAGGGGATGGAGGAAAAACCCCACAGAGAGGATTATACTGGAAATTAGCAACTCAGCCTCCCTGTTACCCCTGGGAGAAGTCAAGATCTGGATCAGACCAGTTACCAGCTTTGTGGCTTGGGCAAGTTACTTCTCGCACCATGGTTTTCTTATCTGTACTGATTGAGTTAGGCAATGCACATAATTGCTTGACAGAGTCAGGTATATAGCAAGCACTTAACAGACATTCACAGCCAATAATACTATTGTTACTGTTTTCTCTCCAAAATTGATTCTCTTGATAAATGTGTAATTACTAACACTATTTTTTAATGTTCATCAGTGAGTGATTTTTTAGGGGAGGAAAAAATATTCCCCTATTATAATTGGGCAAAAGTTGAGGGAAAACAAGGAGACAGAGAATATAAGAAAAGGAAAAAGGGGTAAAAACAAAAGTTCAGTGTTTGTTAGATAAGATTGTCTGAGGCAAATGAACAGGGCTGGGAGCAGAGGCAGGGAGAGTCTGGCATGTGGACTCTCTGTAGAGAGCAAAGACTGTATATTTTATTCACATTCAGGTTGCCAAGAACAGTATCAGGTTCACAATCATTCATTGAAAATCCAATGAACTCATTCATTCTTCCATTCAGCAAATATTAACTAAAATCCACTATGTGCCATCATGCTTCCATGAGGGTAGCATTGCAGAGTTTATGTTCTAACAAGGCAAGACAAGAAATCAAACATAATACACAAAATAAAACTATATATGTAAAGTGTGAATATGTTTGGAGTAGGATAACCACCAGGAAGATGTTAAAGCAGAAAAATGGGCTGGAAAACATAGTAAGATGATGTGCTGCCTTAGCTAAGGTGATCAGGAGAGTCCTAGTTGAGGGAAAAGCAAGAAATGCTGGAGACAGCATGCCCCTCTCCAGCATCCTTCCCTGGCCCTGGCCAGAGGCTGTGACTTACTCACCCATGTGTTGAATTGAGGGAGAGGAAAAGAACCGGAAAACTTGGTGTTGGTTAGTTTAAGAGTATCTTATCAATAAACTTCTGAAATGTAAAAGCTATGATTTCTTTTGCAGACAGTTAAAAAAGCAAAATAATCATTTATAATGGAGAAAGAGTATGCTTTACTTATCTGCACAGGATTCCAAACATGTAGTTCTTCATCCACATTGATCTGTAGTCCCCCTGTATTGTTGAAAGGGCTTTCTGGGACTATAGGGAGGCAACTGAGGAGCCTAGGTTGTACTTAGATAACCCTGAGAGGAAGTGCCTCCTTAAATTTTATACCCTAGGTACCTGACTTGCCTCACCTTAGTCCCCACCCTGACTGATTGGTTGGGTGGTTCTGTTGGTTGGTTGAGTTTTGCTTTTGCATTGTAATTACTTTTTTTTAATGATATGTGCCTATTTAAAATGTCAATCAATAAAAAAAAAATTGAGAAAAAATAATATAGCATCCCAATTCCTGCCATACAGAAACAGCCAGCATTAGCAATTAGCAAACATCATTATAGACATGTTTCTGTGCATATATACAGATAGAAGGTTGATAAATATATGAGCAATATAAATAGTCAAAGAGATAAACAGGTATGAGTAGAAATTATTTTATAAAAATCTGATGTACCCTTCTGCCTTTCTACAGAGCAGTTAGCTTTTCAGTATGCTATGGTTTGAATATATGTGTCCCCCAAAATTCATATGTTGAAATCTTAACCACTAAGGTCATAGTATTAGGAGCTGGGGCCTTGGGAAGTAATTAGGTCATGAATGTGGAGGCCTCATCAATGGGATTAGCGCCCTTCCATGATCTATTATATGATGTGTCACCAGGCACTGAATCTGCTTGTGCCTTGATCTGGGACTTCTTAGGGCCCACAACCTTGAGCAATAAATTTTGGTGGTTTACCAATTATCTGATCTCAGGTATTTTGTTGTAGCAGCCTGAATGGACTAACACAATGTCTCAGTCTAAATATGAAGGGACAACCAAGGATCACATGACATTTCAGGAATGCCTTCCATATTAAACAGAGCAACCAAGGTTACTGGAAAAGAAATACGTTAGAGGAGATAAGAAAAGAAGATAACTGGAATTCCACTTCTGACATGACAATATAAAAGATTCTATAGACCAGCTGCCCGGCAAAATTGCCAAAAATAATATTTTTTGTAGAAAAACCCAACCATTTAAAATCTCTGGAAATTATCCTAAAGCCATACAGCAAATGAAGAAATAGTTACTCAAGAAAACCTAGTGAAACTCCATAAGAACAGAAAGCCTGTGGTACTTGAATTAAGGCTCACCCTCTCCCCTTCCCACCCAGTGAGATGGAAGCTTCACTTCAGGCAGGTTCAGCCAAGAATACAAGTTTCCTCTCCCACAAGGTTGCAGTCAGAGGGTTATATTCCCAGAGGGGCAGGACATTATTTTCCAACTAATTTCTGAGGCTGGTTTTACATGGATATCAAAAACATAAAGACAACTGAAGAAAACCATGGACATTACCTCTTAGGAGCATGAATTTTAAAATTCTCAACAAAATACTAGCAAACCTATAAAAAGACATTAAAAAGCAATGTATAAACATATAAAAAGAAATTTATATATTAAAATAATGTAAAATAATTATACATCTGTAAAGCAACATGTAAAAAGAATTCTATACCATGACCAAGTAGGACTTCTTATTCCAGGAATGCAATGTTGTTTTAACATTCAAAAATCAATTAATGTAATATACTATATCAATAGAATAATTAAAACCACATGAGCATCTCAGTAGACATAGGAAAAGCATTTGCAAAATGCAGCACCTTTTCATGATAAAAATACTTAAACTTGGGATAAAAGAGAACTTCCTCAACCTAATAAAGGGCATCTATTAAAAAAAAAAAACACTGAAAACATCATACTTGATGGTGAAAGACTAGATGCTTTGCCCCTAAAATCAGGAACAAAATAAGAAGGTCTACTCTTGTGGGCCACTTCCATTCAACATCGTACTGGAGGTTCTAGCCAGAGCAATTAGACAAGAAGAACAAATATAATGTATCCATATTGGAAAGGAAGAAGTAAAATTATCTCTCTTCATAGATGGCATGATCTTGTATATAGGTAATCCTAAGGAATTCACTGAAAAACTATTAGAGCTAATAAACAAGTTCAGCAAGGTTGCAGGATACAAGACCAGTATACAAAATTCAACTATATTTCTATACCTATGTAACATAAAATCCAAAAATTAACCTTCCAAAGATGAAAGGATATGGTTTCTCATCTCCTGGTCTGCATTCAGCAAGACTATTATTCAAGTATGGGAATAACATGAAGACATTTTCCAACATGCAAAGCCTCAGAAATTCTTTCCTGTCTTAGGAAATTTCCAGAAAATATGCTGCACAAAACAAAATAGTACACCACAAAAGTGAAAAACAAGAATGTAGGAGATCCTCAAGGGACATCTCATAAAGCAGACCTAGAAATCAGCATGGAGTGGTTAGAGCGGGGCAGAGGGCTCTATGAGAGTCTCACCAAAATAAATAAATAAATAAATAAATAAATATAAATAAATAAATAATGGCACCAGATAAATATGTGCTTTAGAAAAACAAGAACAAGGAAGAAATAAACAAAAAATGACCAATAAAACTGAGTGATTGTTATAAAGAAGATACTGGAAAACAAAGGAAAGATACTTAAAAAGATGAGAAGAAACTTGTTGGTGTACAAGAAAGAGTGTAATCATAGGATACCACTTGGTTCTGCAATGACATTTACATAAAATTATCCTTTATTAATTTAACTAAAAATGATGTAACTAAAAAGGATAGATGAGATAGGAATATAGAATAATAAAATCCTTGCTTGTAGCAGAAGTTAGCTTTTCTTAAGTTGACAAACTGAGAAACTATACTATAAACACATTATTAAGAGCTATGACAATATTTATTTTTAAAACATAGCCAAAATTGCTAAAGGTGACTGTTTTGGGGAGGTAGGGACTGATAAGTGCAAAAATTGCTGTACTTTATTATAAACTTTTATATTAAATGATAAACATTTTTTACCAGAGTAAGTATATTTTGATTAAGTGTTTCATTAATATAGAAAAAAGAAAAAGTAATCTGAAAAATGATTATCAAATATAAAAGGATCTATAATATTTGGCCAGGGGAATTTTTGATATTGGTGTTGCCATTCACCCATCACTACTGCAGAAACATATTAATATGTTCTGTAATTTGGGGCAACAAAGAAGTTAATTTATTATTGTTATTCTATGACAATGACTTTGTCAGAGACCAGACCTACATTCTGAATCTACCTAACTTTTTTCTCATGGTGTTATTTTACTTGTTTCTGTATCATTCTTTTGTATTTTCTATAGAAATGAAATTAGATAAAAAGGCTTGCTGTGGACTGAATGTGTTCCTTCAAAATTTATATGTAGAAGCTTAATCACCAATATGATAATATTAGAGGTGAGGTTTTTTTTTGAGACGGAGTCTCACACTGTCACTCCAGCTGGTGTGCAGTGGTGCGATCTCAGCTCGCTGCAACTTCTGCCTCCCAAGTTCAAGCGATTCTCCTGCCTCAGCCTTCCAAGTAGCTAGGATTACAGGTGCCCACCACCACGCCTGCCTAATTTTTTGTATTTTTTAGTAGAGACCGGGTTTCACTGTGTTAGCCAGGCTGTCCTCGAACTCCTGACCTTGTGATCCGCCCACCTCAGCCTCCCAAAGTGCTGGGATTACAGGCGTGAGCCACCACGCGTGGCCAGCCACCGCACCCAACCTAGAGAGCTCTTAGTCCCTGTTACCCTTCCATCTCTTTTGCCATGTAGTAACACAGCATTATGTTCCTTCCAGAGGATGCAGCAATAGTGCCAGATGGAAAGCAGAAACTAGGCCCTCAATAGACACCGAAACTGCCAGAACTTTGATCTTGGACTTTTAGCCCCCAAAACTGTGAAACATATATTTCTTTTGTCACACATTACCCAGTCTCAGATATTTTGTTATGGGCAGCATAAATGGAATAAGACAAGGCTTGATTAGATTCAGGTTAAACATTTTTGTTAAGCATACTCCAAATGTGGTGATGCTGTGTACTTCATTTTACAACCACAGGAGATTGGTGATGCTAAATGTGGTTCCTTGAATAAAGTGGCAGCCACCAGATTTCTCCATTGTAAAGACATATTTGTTTCTTTTTTAAAAATAAGTAATTTGTAGGGTGATTCAGGCACCACATTAATATTCTGTTCTCCACCTCATAGTTTTAGCATTCATTGATGATTCTTATCTGCATCAGTTATATTTCAATGGGAAGAGCAAAAATGATTTTGTAGTCCTATTGTTCCTCCTAAATTTGTTAGCTGGCATTCTTCTGTGAAGAAGAGCTTTCTCTCATTTACTGGAGATGAACTAAGATCACTGAATTTTAAAACTTCAGGCTTTCTGACCGTTGCCATCTTCACCAGAGCTGCTCTTTTATGGTTTTGAAGACTGTGCTTTGCATAACTTTGGGGATGGTGTGCCCTTGACATAGCAGTCACTGTAAACTTATGATAAAATTATGACAGTTTTCTGAAAAACAGTGGGAAAGCATTTTGAGGGTGGGACCCCTTTTCTGGTGTTCAGAGTCACATTTGGGTTAGTGGCTGGAATTTATGTACCCCTGTCTCTGGGCACTCACCTTGGAACATTGGAAATCAGCATCTGGAAGCCATTCTAGAGTCTGATCTCTTCCCTGGATGTGCTCCCTTCCCCAAGACTCTGTCCCACTAGACATATTTCCCCCATTCTTAGCTTCTTACCTATAATCCTTTACCACCTACTGGAAAAGCATTGAGGCAACACTGTCAACAATTTGGGGTATTTTCTGGTGTGGAGGAAGAAAGAGGAGATACCTATTGTTTCCTGACCCTAAGGTCCCTGATGTTTCATACACTCTCCATGTATTAGGCTCTTGTCTCTTCTGTCTCGTGTAGGAATAAATAGTACCTTTAATTTCTTTATCTTTTAACATTATTTATCTTTTTATGTTTCTAACAGACTATAATTCTGCAATGCTATACATTTTACAATGTATTTATAGGCAACCAAGAGAAGTTACACATCTTACTCAAAAATATTTGCACCCTGAGTCAGTGCTTCTTGGTGAGAATAGTTCACAGCTAGTGGAGGGGAGCAAAGTGAGCTCATTCCACTGAGCTCATTAAACATCTGCAGGGTCACTCTATTGTTGGCTCACCTAGAGCAACTGTCTGCTTAAAAGCTGTCACATCTGCCCACCCATTGTGCTTTGTGTTAAAGCAATTCACAGAGTCACAGAAACTTTTCTTTCCCTTTTTCCCAGGGAAGTTGTGGGCAATTACAGCCTTTACTTGACAAGGTCTTTTTGACACAGCATGGCTGAAGGCAGTTGCCTCCAGGAGCCCTCAGTTGTTTTAGAAAGAGGGTGACAGTTACCTCTTCCATTTCTCCTGACTACCACTTTCGTTAAAACTTTTCCAGGACTTTTGGGGGTGGCTATTTCTTCTCATACCATCATGACAATTTCCGTGGGTGCTGTTGCAGATAATTAAGCTCTGCACTCCAAAATACAGAAGTGGTGATTACTTTGCCATCAGTGGAGTGCCACCAACTCTGTCCCTATGAAATTTAGAGAAGCTCCAAAATGATTTTTATTTTTGTTTGTTTTTAGCAGAATTCAGTTCATATACCCATGAAGCGTTCCAGTTTAGAAACTAGAAGACAAGTTTGAACCACCCTGGCTGTTTCTCTAAGTCAAGGGTTTTCAACCTGGGCACTATTAGCATTTTGGACTGGATGACTCTTTGTTGAGGGGGTGGGGAGTGGAGGGGTCCCAAGCATTTCAGGATGCTTGGCAGCGTGCCTGCCTCTACCCACTAAATGCCAGTAACACCTGTCCTCAAGTTGCCAAGTTGTGACAATCAAAAATATCTCCAGATATTACCGTATGTCCTCTGGGGAGGAGTGGGTGAGGAGGGGGGCACAAAACTGTCCCAGTTGAGATTCACTGCTCAAACTGAGAAAGTATTGACATGGATTGTGTTCAATTTGTAGCATACATTTTATTGTTTCCTTCTTTCCTTTGAAAGTCTCACGATGTCTCTGCCTTACTTACATAAATGTATAATAGAAATAAAGGTTTTTAATCTAACTTATTTTTCTAAAGGGTTATCCAAAGTGATTCCCAATGAGTTTAACCAACTAAAGGGGACATGGAGAAAAGAAGGCTTTTATTCTGTATAATAAACTAAACAATGCCAATTATCCACAGTGGATGCCTTTAAAATGCCAGAAACAAATTGAGAAAAAATAAAAATTTGTGCCATTATGCTGTAATACTCACATTCTGTTAATTTGCTTTGAAGAGTAAAATATTTTTGGAAACCTTAGTTTAACAATAGTAAAATATTTTGGAAACTTAAATTTAATAGCAATTTGACTACCATTAAAACTAGCTTATTTTAGAGATTCCCTCTAAAATGTTTATCCTAGGGCCTAAGATACTTCTTCAGTGATGAAGGTTGGTGCTATCTTCCAGGCAGCCTCAACACAACTTCACATTTACAGCGGGGAACACTGAAACTCTTTGTGATAAAGGAATTTGACCAAATAAATACAGTGCAGTATCAGGAAAGGTCTCCTGAGCCCTGATCCAATACCTCTTTCCAGCTAACATGCTATTTGCTTCAGAAATCTAGGGAGTGGCAGCAAAGGCCTAGGCTTTTGGAAGAGGAGTGGGGTCCATGCCGAAAGGATAATGAGAGGAGAAGAGAAATGGTATAGAGCCTATCTTTGTCATTTTGCAATTTGGCTAAGGCTCACACTGTCCCATTCTCAGAAAGCAGTTTTATTTATATCTGAGAGTTCACTGTTGATGTCATTATGTGTCTAGCACAGTGTCTGGGACATAATCAGCATCCAACAAATATTTGACAGATGACTACTGTGCTACCAGTGCAGATGCTAAAAGATGGAGGAAGAGGAAGAGGAGGAGGAGAAGGATCTTTCAAATGCCAAAAGACTGTCCACAGGGGAGCAGTTCTGACTTTCTCTCAGCCTACCAGTGAATACAGGTTCAGTTGCCTGAAGCTTCTCTTGTTTTGTCAAAGACTTTAAGGATCAAATAAAACTTGCAAGGGTATCTCAACATAAGCCAGCACTGAGACCTAGAAAATTTAGCATCAGCTGCCATGTGTTTAACTACTATCTTAAACTTCCTCAAAGCATAAAAGTTAATATAGGTTGATGCAGTTAGATCTGGCTTTGAATCCCCGCTGCACTGTATGAACTTGGGCCAGTTATATCACGATTTCAGTGTTCTCATTTACAAAATGAAAATAAAAACACCTGCCTCATTGAGATGCCATTGGCATTGCAATGGATAACCTATAGCACATAGAAGCACATATATAACATCTACATATTACTTAGTAACTATAATTATGATAACTATTATTATCTGAGGTTAGGAGGGAGGGCATACAGAAAATGATGAGTACCTTGAGTCCCAATCAGGACAACCATACTAAAATAAACTCAACTCAAAGGGCAGAGCTGGATTCAGTAGGTCAATGATGGACACTGAAACTGGATTGATGTGTAGACTATATGGCTTAAGTAGTGGAAGCTTTTATCATCATTAGGGATAAAGCAAATGTTAGGACTTGCCTATATGTGGGCTGTGGGAAGAGGAGACAGTAAAACAAAGCAAAGAAGAAACAGGGGAGGAACCAGGGGATTCAGCACCATAGAGGTGAGAGTTGCCAGTGGAAGGAAGTGGTCAAGGGGATCCACAGCTCTACAGGGGTCTTGGCAATTAGGATGTCCCTGATTAAGGAGATATTTTAGCAGAAGTCAGTGGCAAAGGGTTGATAGTTGGAGGTGTGGAAGTAGAAACTGAAGATGGCATGAGGAAACAGAGTGCCTTAAATAGGCAAGAAAATTGAAAGTACATAAACCCTTTAGGATAAGAAAGACGTGAGTAACAGAAAGAACCTGAGAGAGGAGACCAGTGACAAGGCAGGTAAGAGAAGATGCCATCAAAGGAAGCAGCAGTGGTGGAGCAAGTGTGAATTCCAAGACGGAAGGCATGAGGATGGAAGGAAAAGATGAATTTAAAAAATTAAAATGCTGAAGAATTTGCTAAGGTGGGCTGGAAGGAAACTGATGCTCACGAGGAACATCTCCAAATTCAGAGTAAAGTCATGCTGGGGTTGTTTAGAATGGGTGAGAGGCTGTGACTAGAAACTAGTTGGGTAAATGCTGTAAGGAATGTAATAGAAAATCAAGAGAGTTGATTCAAGGATTGCTGACTTCAGTGAGTCCTCAGCCTAAGCCACTGAAGATTAACTTTAGATACTTTGCTTCAGACTCTGCACAATTGAGTGTAAACATAGTGGGTAGCCACAGGCCACTCCTTAGAAAAGAGGCAGAACACTCAGCTAGCCCACTGTGTCTTGTAGCCTACACCCTGTCTATTTGGATGCTTATAGTATGACCTCTGGCCGTACCAGGCTCTTCTAGATCCAAGCCCTGCTCACACCCTGGTACTAAGTCTCAGGTATTTATGTGATTCCTGGAATGTTCCCTGTGGACTCAGTCTTCATCCCTTTTGGTCTATAGCTGAAACTGGTGCTCAGGTCCTGGCCTGGTTCCTAAAAGGTCTGGCTGTGTTTTTATAAGACTGAGTTATTCTTTGAGCATTAGCTGCTTTTGACTGGCACCCATCAACAACACCTGTGTGGGCACTGGAGTTAACCTTTTAGGTGCTAAATAAATCTTCCAGTTTCCAAAGGATTTACTCCACATTTTTATATTATTTTATCACTAGACATTGGAGCAGGAGGACAAAAATCAGACGGTAAGAATTAGGCATGAGGATGGGCAAAGTGAAAACCAAGAAATGTAGGTGGAGTTGTTGGTTCCTGGGATGCTACCATAAAATACTTGAAATAAGGGAAGCCAGAATATGGGTTATGGCCTAAAAGGAGAGAGAACATCAGGATGAGGACAATGAGTATGCTCAGTAAAATTTGGGAAATGTACCATAAATAGCACAGGACTTGGAGTTTGGCAAACATGGGTTCAAATTCCAGTTGTATGACCATGGATAATATATTTTGCTTCTGTGAGCCTCAGATTTTCTGTACAAATAAATCTGGGTACTGAGTTAACCAAAATTATTAGGTTTCCTTTCCAGAAAATGAAATTAATAAAGTCTGCCTTGTATGGTTGCAGTGAAAATGAAATGAGAATGTAGGTAAAACATCCAACCCACACCTCACACATAGTGGGTGCTCAAAACTTAGTGAATATTAATATTGCTACAAAAAAGCAAGAATGATCAGAGGAGGGGATTCTGAAGGTCTTTGATCTTGGTCAATGTCCGTTTTGACTTCATTATACATAACGTCAATTTGGACTAATTAAATGTGAGGAAGAAGCTACTAAATACATGGTAAACCAACTGCATGCAGTTCTCTGGATTGCTAGGGAAAGTGTAGTCTCAGCCAAATCACATGTTTATGTGGAGCAAAAAGGAGTGGGATTCTGCAGTTGTGCCAGACATTAACTCACTAGCCTTGAAATGAAAGCCTGGTTTAAACTTGCCCGTCTCCCCACTCAGATCAGCTTGCTTTCCCACTTCCCTATTTCTGCTGCTGCTCCTACCCCTGGAGTCATTCATGGTTAACTCCCCTCATTTACTCTCCCTGCCACTGCACGCTGTCGATTCTCTCCAGGTCCACAGTGAGATCACATAGATGCAGTGCAGTTTTGAACCCTCCCACATATAAGAATGTTAGAAATCTCCTCAGTCTAGGAAAGCAGGGCTCTTCATGATAAAATGCTGTTTGCTGGCCTCTCTGGAATCCAGTAATTCCTTCCAAGGATGTAGTCTTCACTTGGGTTCTTGGGTTCTATTCCCTGCTCTTCAGATCTGTATTTTTCTCTCCAGCTCTGTGGGTCTCTGAAGGGATCTTGTTTGGCCTGCATTGCCTATAAGGCAGCCAAAGTGGTAATGTTGTTAGCTACAAATAGCAGAAAAAAAAATTCTTATTATATAAGTAATGCTAGCTCATTGTAGAACATCTGGAAGGTATAAAAGACTATTTTAAAGGATATCTATACTGGTGCTCTTTTGCAAGCACCACATTCTGGCTGGAAGCCAACTGACGCAGTTCATTACAGCATATTCAGGTAGAATAACACTGCCTAAGAAAGAGAATACTTGTGTGTGACCTCAGCTGCACCATTGCCTGCACCACCCTAGCTAACCAGGAGGTCCTAAGTCTGTCTATGTGACCAGTTCATTAATACTACAGCTGGCATTGAGAAAGCCCCCACACTAAGGCTGTCTATAGCTAAGGAATAACAAAGAGTCTATGTCACTCCCCTGTCACCCCCATCAGAGCTGGTACTGGTACCTATTTCTGGGAAACTTGAGGACAGGTCCCATTGCTGGATCCCTTGCAGACATTGCCTAGTACCAGCCTGGAGTGTGGCAGCCCCACTGGGTGACTAGACCCAGAGGAATAATTGTATTCACAGTGGTCTGGCTCTCAGGGAATCCTATTACTAAGGGAAGGGAGAATGTACCACATCAAGGGAACACCCCATACAACAAAAGAATCCTTGAGTCCTAGATCTTTCTGCTGGTGGGAAGTTTCTTCCAGCAGAGGCACAGTTGCAATACTGGGCTCAGCAGGGAAAGTCTGCAGCTCTGTCACAATAGTTAGGCAGCCCTGGTGCTCATGAAGGGGCTTATAGAAGGGGACTTCTTTTGTCTCTTGTCCACCATTGCAAACAAAGCTAGAGCTTTTCCCGTGGGAGCTCAACAGCGGTGTACCTATACACAGCCCTTCTGGAACACTTCAGGGTGAATGCATCCCCATAGTAGGAGCACCCTCCAGGTTCAGGCTTGCATGAGAGCTAGAGTCACAATTTCTCTTTACTTAAAACATCAATATTCCTGCAGATGAAAAGGAGATGCCTGTCTGATCTGAACAGGCAGAACGCTGGGTCAGGAGTGTGTCTAGGAGGTGGATAGCTTTCCTGCTGTCCTGGCAGGGGAACTGAGGTGGTCCCACCCTGCCTCCTAATAAGACCTCAGTATGTTTCACTGAGAGCTCCCCCAGCCACCTCTATTGAGGTGGGGACCTCAGCTCACCACTGGGCATTGCATTTACCCAACTGCTTTAGCCATAGTTGGTTTTTACCCATGGACACTCCTCCTATTGGCCTGAAGCCTGAATTATTCAACCCAGTAAATAAAATACAGGGGGCAAAATTAAAAGTACCTACCATGGGGGAATGAGATAAGCTACAAGAGACCTCTGTCATTCCAACCCCATAGGAGACAGTGAAGTTGCTCATACACCAAGCACATTGCTACTATAACCAGCATCTGAGAAAGCCATCATAAAAAGACTCTCTATAACTAAGGAACTCGTATAGAGTCTTCACCCTTGAAAGCACCAAGACCCAAATGAGGCTATAATAAGTTATAAACATTAAAGACACATCCTTAAGGAGATGGGGAGAATACTTTTTTAAAAAATGGTCAAATCAAAACTAAATTCAAGAATAATTAGAAGAAATACTCTTTCTTCTAATTATGTAATATGACAAAACAGCGTTCTGTAACACTCCCAAAAGATCACACTAACCCTCCAGCAATGGATCTAAATCATGATGAAATCTTTGAAATACCAGATAAAGAATTCAAAAGGTTGATTATTAAGCTACTCAAGGAGATACCAAAGAAAGGTGAAAACCAATATAAAGAAATCAAAAAACCAATTAGGATATGAATGAAAATTTTTTTCAAGACATAGATATCTTAAAGAAAAACCAATCAGAACTTCTGGAAATGAAAGACAAACTTAGGGAATTACAAAGTACAATGGAAAGTTTTGACACTAGACTAGACAAGTAGAAGAAAATTTTGGAACTTGAAGACAAGGCTTTCAAGTTAACCCAATCAGACTAAAATAAAGAAAAAAGAATAAAAAGAAATGAACAAAGTCTCCAAGAAATATGGAATTATATAAAGTGGCCAAACCTAAGAATAATTGGTGTTCCTGAAGGAGAAGAGGAAGCAAAAAGTTTGGAAAATTTGTTTGAGGGAATAATTGAGGAAAACTTTCTTGGCCTTGCTAGAGATTTAGATATCCAAATACAAGAAGCTCAAAGAATCCCTGGGATATTCACTGCAAAAAGGTCATCATCAAGGCATATAGTCATCAGGCTACCCAAAGTCAACATGAAGGAAAGAATTCTAAGAGAAGTGAGACAAAAGGCAGATAATGTTTACATAATAACCTATCAGAGTAACAGTTGAGTTCTCAGCAGAAACCTTACAAATCAGAAGGGATTGGGCTCCTATCTTTAACCTCCTTAAACAGAATAACTGTCAGCCAAGAATTTTGTATCCAGCAAAACTAAATTTCATAAATGAAAGAGAAATAAAGTCATTTTAAGACAAACAAATGCTGAGGGAATTTGTCACTACCAGACCAGCCCTGGAAGAAATGGTAAAAGGAATTCTAAATCTTGAAGCAAAATCTCACTATGCACCAAATTGAACCTCTTGAAGGCATAAAATTCACAGCATCTGTAAAACAATAATATAATGAGAAAAATTAAGTACCTAGGTAACAATTAATATGATGAGTGGAACAACACCTCACATCTCAATATTCAAGTTGAACTTAAGTGGCCTAAATGCTCCACTTAAAAAATACAGATTGGCAGAATGAATAGAAATTACAAGCTGAATATCTGCTATCTTCAAGAGACTCACCTAACATGTAAAAATTCATATGAATTCAAGATAAAGGAGGTGGAAAAAGATATTCCATGCAAATGGAAACCAAAAGTGAGCAGGAGTATCTATTTTTATATCAGACAAACAGACTTTTAAGTAGCAATAGTAAAAAAATACAGAGAATGTCATTATATAATGATAAAAGGATCAATACAACAAGAAGATATTACAATCCTAAATTTATGTGCACCAACATGGAGCTCTCAGATTTATTAAACAATTAATGTCAGGCCTAAGAAATGAGACAGAGAGCAACACAATAATAGTAAGGGACTTCAATACTCCACTGATAGCACTAGACAGATCATCAAGACAGAAACTCAACAAAGAAACAATGGACTTAAACTACGATCTAGGGCAAATGGACCTAACAGATATTTACAGAATATTCTATCCAAAAACTGCCGAATATGCATTCTTCTCATCAGCTCATGGATCATTCTGCAAGATAGACCATATGGTAAGCCACAAAATAAGTCTCAATAAATTTTTAAAAATTGAAATCATTTCAAGTATCTTCTCAGACCACAGTGGAATAAAACTAGAAATCAAGTTTAAAAGGATTCTCAAAATTATACTAATACATGGAAATTAAACAGTCTGCTCCTGAATGATTTTTGGGTTAATAAATCAAGATGGAAATTTAAAAATTATTAGAAATGAATGATAACTTCTGGGATACAGCAAAAGCACTGCTAAGAGGAAAGTTTATAGTGCAAAATGCCTACATCAAAAAGTCTGAAAGATCACAAATTGACAACTTAATGTCACACTGCAAGGAACTAGAAAAACAAGAACAAACTAAACCCAAAACTAGCATAAAAAAAAAGATCAGAGTAGAATTAAATGAAATTGAAACAAACAAAATACAAAAGATCAATAAACCAAAATGCTGATTCTTTAAAAAGATAAACAAATTGATAGAACATTAGCTAGATTAACCAAGAAAAGAAGAGAGAAGATTCAAATAAGCTCAATTAGAAATGAAGAAATGAAACTGGAGACATGACAACCAACAGCACAGAAATACAAAAGATCATTCAAGACTACTATGAACACCTCTATGCACACAAACCAGAAAACCTGGAGGAAATGAATAAATTCCTGGAAACATACAACCCTCCTAGATTAAATCAGGGAAAAAAACCCAGAAACTCTGAATAGACCAATAACAAGCAGTGAGATTAAATCAGTAGTGAAAAAAAAGTTCAACAAGAAAAATCCCAGGGCCAGATGGATTCACAGCCGAATTCTATCAGACATTCAAAGAAGAATTGATACCAATCCTGCTGAAACTATTACAAAAGTTTGAGGAAGAGGGAATCCTCCCTAATTCATTCTATGAATCCAGTATCCCCTTGATACCAAAACCAGGAAAGAACATAGAAAGAAGAGAAAAAAAGAAAAGAAATGAAAAGAGAAAGAAGACAGCAGGGAAGAGGAGGGGACAGGAGGGGAGGGGAGGGGACAGGAGGGGAGGGGAGAGAATGGGAAGGGAGGAAGGGAAAACAGGTCAATATCTCTGAGGAACACAGATGCAAAAATCCTCAATAGAATACTAGCTAAAAGGATCCAACAGTACATCAAAAAGATAATTCATCATGATCAAGTGGGTTTCATCCTAGGGATATAGGGATGGTTTAACATATGCAAGTCAATAAATGTGATACATCACATAAACAGAATTGAAAACAAAAACCATATGATTATTTCAATAGATACAGAAAAAAGCATTCAATAAAATCAAAGCATCCTTTTATGGTAAAAACCCTCCACAAACTAGGCATAGAAGGGACTTACCTCAAAATAATAAACCATATATGACAAACCCACAGCCAACATCATACTGAATGGGGAAAAGTTGAAAGCATTCCCCCTGAGAACTGGAATAAGACAGGAATGCTCATTTTCACCACTTCTATTCAATATAGTACTGGAAATCCTAGCCTGAGCAATCAGACAAGGTAAAAAAAAATAAAAGGCATCAAAATTGAAAAAGAGGAAGTAAAACCATCGCTGTTCACTGATGATATGATCATATACCTAGAAAATCCTAAAGACTCCTCCAAAGGACTCCTAGATTTGATAAATGAATTCAGTAAAGTCTCAGGTTACAAAATCAATGTACATAAATCAGTAGTACTGCTATACACCAACTATGGCCAAGCTGAGAATCAGATCAAGAACTCAACCCCTTTACAATAACCCCAAAAAAAATAAAATACCTAGAAATATACTTAACCAAGGAAGTAAAAGATCTATACAAGAGAACTACAAAACACTGCTGAAAGAAATCATAGATGGCAAAAACAAATGGAAGCACATCCTATGCTCATGGATTGGGAGAATCAATATTGTGAAAATGACCATACTGCTCAAAGCAATCTACAGATTCACTGCAATTCCCATCAAAATATCAACATCATTGTTCCCAGAATTAGAAAAAGAAATCCTAAAATTCCTATGGAACCAAAAAAAGAGTCCATATAGCCAAAACAATACTAAACAGAAAAAACAAATCTGGAGACACCACATTACCAGACTTCAAATTATGCTACAAGGCTATAGTTACCAAAATAGCATGGTACTAGTATAAAAGTAGGCACGTAGACCAATAGAACATAATAGAGAACCCAGAAATAAAGCCAAATACTTAAAACCAACTGATCTTCAATAAAGCGTGCAAAAACATAAATGGGGGAAAAGACACCCTATTTAATAGTGCTGGGAAAACTGGCTAGCAACATGTAGAAGAATGAAACTGGATCCCTATCTCTCACCTAACACAAAAATCAATTAAAGACAGATCAAAGACTTAAACCTAAGACCTGAAACCATAAAAATTCTAAAAGATAACTTCCGAAAAACTCTTTTAGACACTGACCTAGACAAAGAATTTATGACTAAATCCCCAAAAGTAAATACAACAAAAACAAAAATAAACAAATGAGACCTATTTAAACTAAAAAGCTTCTGCACAGCAAAAGAGATTATCGGCAGAGTAAAGAGATAACCCACAGAATGGAGAAAATATTTGCAAACTATGCATATGGCAAAGGACTAGTATTCAAAATCCACAAGAATCTCAAACAAATTTGATTCAAATAAATCAGCAAGAAAAAAATGCAATAATTCCATCCAAAATGGGCAGATGACATGAATAGACATTTCTCAAAAGAAAACATACAAATGGCCAAGAAACATGAAAAAAATGCTCAACATCACTAATCATCAGGGAAATGCAAATTAAAATTACAGTGAACTATCTCCTTACCCTAGTCAGAATGACCATTATTAAAAAGTGAAAAAACAATAGGTGTCGGTGTGCATGTGGTGAAAAGGGTGGGCTTATACGCTGCTTGTGGGAATGTGAATTAGTACAACCTCTACGGAAAACAGTTTACAGATTTCTTAAAGAACTAAAAGTAGATCTACCATTTGTTCCAGCAATCCCACTACTGGGTATCTACCTAAAGGAAAAGAAGTTATTATATTAAAGAGACACAAGTATATGTATGTTTATTGCAGCATAATTTACAATTGCAAAGATCTGGAACCAACCTAAGGGCCCACCAACCAATGAGTGGATAAAGAAAACGTGATATTTGTGGAGAAATAAGAACACTTTTACACCGTTGGTGGTAATGTAAATTAGTTCAACCATTGTGGAAGATGGTGTGGCAATTCCTCAAAGATCTAGAAGCAGAAATGCCATTAGACCCAGCAATTCCATTATTGAGTATATACCCAAAGGAATATAACCCATTCTATTACAAAGATACGTGGATGCGTATATTCATTGCAGCACTACTCACAATAGCAAAGACATGGAATCAAAACAAATGTCCATCAATGATAGACTAGATAAAGAAAATGTGGTACATATACACCATGGGATACTATGCAGCCATAAAAAAGAAATGAGATCATGTCCTTTGTGGGGACATGGATAGAGCTGGAAGCCACTGTTCTCAGCAAACCAACATAGTAACAGAAAACCAAACACCGCATGTTCTTACTTACAGATGGGAGCTGAGCAATGAGAACAGATGGACACAGGGAGGGTAACAACACACGCTGGGGCCTCCTGGGGGATGTGGTGGGAGAGGGAGAGCATAAGGAAAAACAGCTAATGCATGCTGGGCTTAATACCTAGATGATGGGTTGATAGGTGCAGCAAACCACCATGGCACATGTTTACCTAGGTAACCAACCTGCACATGCTGCACATGCACCCCAAAACTTAAAATAAAAATTAAAATTAAAAAAAGAAAATGTGATATATATACACCATGCAATACTTCTCAGTCATTAAAAGGAACAAAATAATGTCTTTCGCAGCACTTGGATGGAGCTGGAGGCCATTATTCTAAGTGAAGTGATTCAGGAATGGAAAACTAAAAACTGCATGCTCTTACTTATCAGTGGGAGCTAAGCTATGAGTATGCAAAGGCATACAGAGTGGTATAATGGGCTTTGGAGGCTCAGAAACGGGAGGTTGGGGGGGGGTGAGGGATAAAAGCTACATATTGGGGGCCAGGCACGGTGGCTCATGCCTGTAATCCCAGCACTTTGCGAGGCCGAGGTGGGCGGATGACGAGGTCAGGAGATCGAGACCATCCTGGCTAATACGGTGAAACCCCAATTCTACTAAAGTACAAAAAAGCCGGGCGTGGTGGCACGTGCCTGTAGACCCAGCTACTCGGGAGGCTGAGGCAGAAGAATCGCTTGAACCTGGGAGGCGGAGATTGCAGTGAGCCGAGATCACACCACTGCACTCCATACTTGCAACAGAGTGAGGCTCCATCTCAAAAAACAAAAACAAACAAACAAAAAACCACTACATATTGGGTACAATGTACACTACTCAGGTGATGGGTGCACTGAAATCTCATAATTCACTACTATATAATTCATTGATGTAACCAAAAACCACTTGTACCCCAAAAGCTATTGAAATAAAAAATATTTTTTAAAAAGAGATGCCTATATTTCCACTGCCTTGAGATAAATCAATTTGATCTTTTCTCTTGTGGAATTAATAATTAAGATACAAGTGATTAGAGGTGGGATAGAAGCTACGGATACATAGAAAGACACAGAGACAGAGAAAGAACCACGACGTTGGCGGTGCACTAGAAAAGGGTTTAATAACTCACTGCTGAAGAAATTTAGATCCTCTCCACTCAAAGTGTGGTCCAAGACCAGCAGCATCAGCATCACCATGAGCTTGTGGGAAATGCAGACTATCTCGCCAAATCTCAGACTTACTGAATCAGAATCTGCATTTTAACATGATCCCCAGGTAATTTGCACATTGGAGTTTGGAAATCACTGGTCTGGATGTTCCGGATGTTCAGCTGTGTTGGCTCCTGAAAAACCTTTGTGAGCCCTGATTGTGTGCTGTGTCTTTGGTATTTCCATGAGTTCTGGTCCAAATTCAAGAAGTTAATCAACTGAAGAGCTGAGAATCAAACAGGAGTTTGACTCCTAGTCCATCAGGTTAACTGGCATATTATCAGGTAGCTGTGATTACAGGTGCTTGCCACCATGCCCAGCTGATTTTTGTATTTTTAGTAGAGACGGGGTTTCACCATGTGGGCCAGGCTGGTTTTTTTTTTTTTTTTCTTTTTTCTTTGAGACAGTATATTGCTCTGTTGCCCAGGCTGGAGTGCAGTGGCACAATCATGGGTCACTGAAGCCTCAGCCTCCCAGGCTCAAGTGATTCTTCTACCTCAGCCTCCTGAGTAGCTGGGATCATGGGTCCACACCACCACATCTAGCTAATTTTTGTTTGTTTTGGTAGAGATGGAGTCTCACTCTGTTGCCCAGACTGGTCTCAAACTCCTGGGGTCAAGAGATCCTCCTGCCTTAGCCTCCCAGAGTGCTGCAATTACAGGTGTGAGCCACCACACCTGGCCAAGTTTTACTATCTTTTCCTATAGACTTTACATATTTTAATAGAAATTTTTCATTTCTTTCTAAGCAGCTTTTAATGCTACTTTGAACTATTCTTTGTCCTTTACACTATTTAAGATCATTCTTACAAATAGATCTCATGTTACCTTAAACAATTTATTTCTTCTGATTGTGCTTGATTATTGGCCTTTAGCATACTAGGAAAATACAAGAGTCAAGTCCTAGAAAAGGCTACAGAGAAACTATAGAAAATGGATATACAGTGTCTGAAATGAAAGCTCAGAAGGTCCCTTTAGGTGGGAGACTCAGAGCTCAGGTAGATCAAGTTTTTTATCATAACTTTGCTAATCACTTTTGGATATGAGACACAAAGACAATGTTGGGAGCCACTAGATCAGTGGTTTCTAAACTTTGCTGCACATTAGGATGAGCTTAGAGCTTATAAACCTCCCCATGCCCTGCTCACATTGCACCCTTGCCAATTAAGTCAGCTGGCTGGGGATGGGGGCCAGGCATCAGTAGTTTTTAGAGATTCCCAGGTGATTCCAATATGTGGCACAGATGAGAACCAACATAGCAAATGATGCATTACTTAATATAGCAATGATAAGCTCCTGGTTTAACTGTTGAATAAACCCATCATTGAGTTTGCCAACACTGAGTTTCTTTGCTTCCAGTGAGGTACATGTGTAAAGTATGTGATACTTATTCTTACTTTTTAGATCTTATTCTAATAGATAATAGAATAATAGATCTTAATCATATCTATTAGATCTTATTCTAATAGATAATAATTTTTCTTTCTTTCTGTGTGTGAGAAAATGGAGAATTGGGGGCCCCACTCCAAAATTACTAGATCAGAATTTGCAAAGAAATAAGCTCCCCAGTTGATACTCTCACACACTAAGATCTGAGATGCTTGTCTGCCTCTCCCTCCAGGCTGTAACTCCTGGAAAGCCTGGACTACACCAGACCATCCTTGTTTCCCAGTGGGGCCTAATAGTGCCTTGCCGATGGAAGAGCTTAAGAATTGTTGACAGAATTGAATCAATAGTGAGTGCACTGCTGGCTCAATGTCAAAGGATGGGATGCTAAGGGCATTGTTAGTACCAAAGAGAGCATAAACATTTCTTAAATTGCTTCCAGAGCAGCTAGTCCTTGTTTAGGTGACAGATTCCTTTGAGAATTTAATGAAAGCTAAGGGTCACTTTTCTGTCTTTACAAAATTCTGCATACAGGTGGTTCATATATTCTCCAGACGCCCATAACATGGATTCCCTATGTCCATGGCAGATAAAATTTGGGTCTAAAGTAGTTACTGAAAACTTGAGTCATATATGCATCTTTCCATCATCTTCAGAACAGACAGAGGGTGGAGCAGGATATTTAAAAAGTACTGAAGACAGTTTAATTAAAAAGGCTAACCTGAAAATAGTTTTACGAGGACATGGCAAAGATATTTATTTAGGCTTTTACACACAAGTCTCAAAGAAGTGCTTTGACTAGCACTTTGGTTTTCTTCTTTCTTTGTACTGTGAATTTCTTTAGTAACTTCCTTTTAACTTAAAGTAAATCTATCATCTAGAATGACCATGAACTTTAATAGAAGAAGAAAAAATCATGACTATTACCACAAATACCCAAACCCAGTCTAAAATAGATCAGGCAGCCTGTATAGAAAAAAGAAATGGAAAAGTTTGCTTGCATGGGCTCCACACCCAGGCAATCAGTTCAATTATTGAAGCATAAAGCAGAAGGAGGAAAAAACATGATGTCAAATGCTACTGTAATATATGCGCCTGGGAGAGGGATTGGCAAAGACTTATAAATTGGGCTTGGCCCACAAACAGAATTTAGCTGAGATTGACAGTAAAAACATTTTCTACAGTTTTGCTGCCTTTGGTAATTTGAATTACAATCCAACATGTAGGATTTGGACAATAATAATCTCATTATTTACATCTCATTTTATTCCCTACACCATGTAAATTGTATTTTATGCATTTGTATGCCAAAAAAGAAATAAAATTTTGAATAAAAGAATGAATAAAATAGGTCAAAAGAAAAATGAGCAGAAAAATGATGAGATAAAAGAGAAGTCAAAAACTGCATGCCATAGATTCTATATATCTGAGATATGAGAGCCCTTCATTTCTAAGACATGAGGGCTACAATCTTGGCTGTTAAGATTTCTTATATCAAAACAATGATTGTATTCCTAATTTCCTAAAATAAAACCAAGTCTATTATTCCTGTCACTGCAATTAAAGAGAAAGTGCCTCATGCATCATCATAAAGAGGACCTTTTTTAAAAATTTGAAAAAAATATGCTCAACTTTTGTACAGTCAAGAGCTTTGTAGGATTACAGCATCAAGTCATTGAAGCCAGCTTCAATGAATTTATTTCTTCAAAATAAATCTCAAGGAAGAACAGACAGCGCATGTTTATCTTATCCACTGCAAAAGGCTATCTGAGTTGCCATGACACTGTGTCTCTTGACCCTGATTCTTGTAGGGACAGGGTTTATGTACACGTCAATAAAGAGAGGTCTCTATCCATCTCAAGAAGCCACCCCACAGCTGGCTTGGTATTACTTCTAACATATTTCTCTGAAAGTCAATAAAATACAGTAAAGATTAGTAGTAGAATAACTTTCAGCTCTCTGCCTATTCCTTGGGTAGAACCTCAGTCTAAGAAACTCAGACTGGCAATTTTTCAAGGCAGAAAATGTCTAATAAGCTAATAGGACTGTAATGTATGAAAAAGCAAAAGGTGTTACTTAAAAAAAAAAGTTCAACCAGTGAAGCCTCACTCACAGTGCTACAGGATAAAATATGGGTGAGAGTTTGGGCCCACCATCTTTGATCCACTCTGCTGGTGGGGAATCTCTGCCAGGTGCCACATTGAATTAGAGGTGAGATCTTGTTTTGAGTTTTGTTTTTTGTTTTTTGTTTTTTGTTTTGAGACAGAGTCTCGCTCTCTCCCCAAGGATGGAGTGCAGTGGCGTGATCTTGGCTCACTGCAACCTCCACTTCCCGGGTTCAAGCGATCTCCTGCCTCAGCCACCTGAGTAGCTGGGATTACAGGCATGTGCCACCACGCCCGGCTAATTTTTCTATTTTTAGTAGAGACAGGGTCTCACCATGTTGGCCAGGCTGGTCTTGAACTCCTGACATCAGGTAATCCACCTGCCTCAGCCTTCCAAAGTGCTGGGATTACAGGCGTGAGCCACCGTGCCCAGCCAATGGTTTGAGTTTTTACATTAACAGTGTTAACTAGCAGGTCACTTTCACTTTTGTTATTTTTGCAACTTTTACATACCATTTATACTGCTAATTACTTATTTTTTTCTTGAAATTGGCTTTAAAATTTTATTCATCCTAAGCAGAAATACTTATGATTTTTTGTGTAAGATATAGTTTTCTCACACACATTATATAACATATAATTTTTGTTTTTTGAGACAGAGTCTCGCTCTGTCACCAGATTGGAGTGCAGTGGTGCAGTCTTGACTCATTGCAACCTCCGCCTCCCGGGTTCAAGCAATTCTCCTGCCTCAGCCTCCCGAGTAACTGGGACTACAGACGCACACGTCCAGCTAATTTTTGTATTTTCAGTAGAGACGAAGTTTCACCATGTTGGCCAGGCTGGTCTCGATCTCTTGACCTCACGATCCGCCCACCTCAGCCTCACAAACTGCTGGGATTACAGGCATGAGCCACTGTAATATTTTTTAAAATAACTCCATGAACCATCTAAAGTTATTTCTAACATTATATGGCATAGAAATCACAACTTACAAAATATGCAAACACTTTAGATGAAGCTTGGCAATGGTTTAAAACTACAGACACTGGAAACAAACTGCCAGGGTTCTAATGCCAGCTCTATTCCTTATAAGCTGTGAGACATTGAGCAAGTCACTTTATCTTTCTGTGCCTCAGTATCCTCATCTGCAAAATGGGAGTAATATTACTAGCATTTGCCACAGGATTATTGTGAAAACTAAATCAATTAATATATGTAAAGGAGTTCTATCAGGGGTTGATGCTTGGTGAGTGTGCCATTATTATTAAAACACAGTAAATAAAATAGCCTTTGTTCTAGAGAAGTTCAGACTGTTGATTCTGTAGAGCTGGGGAAAGTGAGCTTTTTTGGATAACCCCATGAACTGATCTACTCCTGTTTCACTGAGTTCATACCTGAGATGCCTAGTGTGAGGAGTTACCATTAATATCAAAATTGATGGGCAAATTTCTGTCTTCACACATGGCTCTATAACACCTAAATTTAATTTGATAATAAGATATTTATAATAAGATTAAAAATTTAATTTTCCCTTTCTATTTGTTATTGGTTGATAAATTGGCAGATGTAAAGAAAATGGGAGAGGGAAAGAGGAAAAAATAAGGACAGAAAGAAAGGACAAAGGTGGGAGCCAAAAGCCAAGCCTAAGAACTTCAGGAAAATTGAACCCATAAGCTTCAAAAAGTTGTCGCAGGGTTAAAATGGCATGTGAAAGTGACTACTACCGAGTGGTAGGATGAATTTTATTTTCTTCTCTCTGCTTTTCTGTATTTACTAAATTTGCTACAGTGAGCACAGTTTGTTTTGATAATGAGAAAAAAATGGAAAGTGTTTTTTAAACTAATAAAATGTGTCATTGGGAAAATTCCAAATAAAATGTTCAGGAAGAAAGGAATTCAAGTGAATAATAATTGAATATCTAGCAGAAGAGAAAAACTGTGACAGGGTAAAATTTGATGTTTATTCATTGATAAAAGACTACCAAGACTCTCAGATGCACAACTTAGTAATAGCATTCGCATCAAAACAACTTTCTGAAAGTTTTCTGCATTATTAATGTTATCATCGCTTGAAAAGTAAGAGATTCAGCCCATGGAGATAGTTAAAGAAGTGGGAGGCTCGGGATAAAAGCCATAAATCTTCAAAGGCCCACCTTCTCTTCTGATGGCACACATGTGGGCTTTGACCAGCAGTGTTGAGTGCCTTTGGGAGATTTTACCTGTAGAGTGAATCATGAGCACAGGGCCAGTGAGTGTCTGCCCATGGGAATCTTAGGTGCCAGAGTACTGGACCTGACCTTGAGGACTGGCATCTCTCCTACCTTCAAACTAAGTTGTCAGGTCCCAAAGGTTGGTATGGTAATACTTTTCTTGAACCACCAAACCTGTATTGCCATAGAAGCTATGTTATGATTGTTTAATAGGATTCTGGGCTCCTTTGAGTTTTCAAGGATATTTTCCATTATTTTTCTCATTTAAATCTGGTGTAGACTTACTAATTTTTGTTTTATTGATCTCTCATTTTCAAACGGAAGAGTATTGACATCTCTCTATGAGCTTTGAGGAGGCATATTAAAATCTCCCACTGTGATTTAGAGTTTGCCAATCTCTCTCAGTGGAACCAATTGTTTTCTTTATAAATATCTTTCATGTCTCTGTTGTGAAGTACAGATAAGCACTTGTTTGTTAGAGTTTCTTGGATTATTACTGTTATGACATATCATGTCTCTCTTTGTTCCTTGTCTTATGCTGCCATTTTACTTGAGAGGTACAAGCCCAGGGCAGTGCAGTGAGGAAAAAAGGAAACGAGATGAGGAAAAATGTAAAGCCATATAAGGCAATGAGTTATCATGCTGGCCACTGCTTCTCAACTAAGAAAGCACGGTATTTTGCTGAGCACAGGTCTGTTCTCTAGCATAAGAGACCTTCTCCACAAAAGCTGCAAGAAAAGAAAGAATGGAGAGTTGATCTGCCTGACTCCCCTTCTCTCTCTCACTTACGTTTGGTTGAGTTTCATTCCATTCGAACTTAGTTCCTCTGCATTTCAGTGTTGGGCCATCTGGCTCTTTGGAGCCTCCCCAGAAGCTGACTCCAATGCCCTGAAATGTGGTCGTTCATCCAAACCCAGAGTGCAGTGGGATGAAGTGGGGTGGAGTGGAGTGAAGTGGAGTGGAGGCATGTGGGGGAGGTGCCAGTCAGGAGAGTGGCAGGAGGCAGATGAGAGAATCTGGGAAGGTAGGAAAGGTTTGTGTCTGGCACATCCTTAATAACGTATGTTCTCACTTAATAATACTAATAATACCCTGGAGTCAATTCAATGAAAATTGTCACCCCCACAGAAAGACTAACAAACTCAAAATCAATTTAATAAATATGTGTTGAATGCACTCACCGTGTCCAAGTGACCATGTAGGTACTATGAGGAGAAAGTGATGTGCAAGATGGGATTCTGGGCTTCATGAAAAACAGGGAGTCTCCAAAGGAAAGATTTTGGATTAGATGCCTGGACTTGAATTTCTGCTCCGCCCTTTATGCTCTGTGAATTTGAACAAAATATTTAACTTTCTATGCCTCAGTTTCCTGGGGATAATAAGAGTGCTTGCCTTATAGTATTGTTACAAGATTGAAATGAAATCACAATTTTAGAGTAGCTGGCACATTTGATTAATGCTAACTGTTGTTTCTGTCTCACAGGCTCAAATCTAGGGCTCACGACAGATAACTACAAAAAGAGTCATTATAGGGAAAGGATGAGCAAAGAGCCATGGGGCACCAAGAAGGGAAAGGGGACTTCCAGCCGAGGAAGGTCAGGGAAGGTTCCAGGTCTGTGGTAAAACAGAAAGATAATTCCTTTCCCTTTCCTGGAGCATGGTCAAGCCCTGAGCAAATTTATTTGGCAGATTTGGCCTTTGGCACCTTCCTTCTTTGTGTACACCTCTCCTGCCTTCATCCTTTGTTTCCTCACCTGGCTGTAAGCCTGCCTACATTTCCTGACTTGGAGCAGCAGGCAGGGGTGCCATGTTTTCCCAATCCAACTCCCTTGCCTTTGAAGGTGCTATGATTTGTTAGAAAGCAAACTGATTATTCAAACCCAAATAAGTTCAAGTGACTGCTGGACCTTTACCTTCCTAATATTTTATACCTCTGCCTAATTGAAGCTTGTTTCACAAAGACAAATCTCTAATCAAATCATCCTCCATGAGAATAAACTCATTAAAATGGCTCCAACCAACTTTCCTGGCTTTTAGGGTCTTTACTTTTAAATCCATAGACTCTCTGGAAGCTGTGAGAGTTTCCGTAACAGCTTTCCTGGAGGAGCTCTGGCCAGCTAAGAGTCAAGGTTACCTTATAGGTATTAGATGTTTACAACTCAGGGACTGTTGGTCAGAAATCACAGTCACTGGAGTTTGCATACTGTCCCCTCTATATTTTTCCATCATAAAATCTCCTCTGTAGCCCCCTTCCTTTCTCAGCATTTTCCTGTTTGTCTTATCACATGTTCTACATATTAAATACAGCATCCACGTATCAAGTTTTTGATTAAGGAGAGGCCTAGAGTATAGCAAAGGTTTTGATTTCCTGTTTGGAAGATCATATTATTCATGCAAAGAACATGTGAAAACAAACTCCTTGTTTAATCAGATAAAAGGGGTGAGGCATATAAAGAATTGTGACACAATTTTCCTTCAGTTAGTCATTTCTCCTACTTTCCTGGCTCATCTGAGTATTTCTCTACATGGGTCCAATACGAAATATCTCCTCCTTTAATGTTCTTTTCACCTGATAGTTTAAGAAGTCAGTTAGTAAGGAGTGACAAGGTAAGCCGCACACATCTTAGAGGGCACTTTGAGTTTAATTTAACAGGGCCTTCTAGTAAGGCTACATCCAGTTCCTAAATACCCTGCTTGCCTGTCTTTCGATGGTGGTGGCAGATTTAGGAATGAGCAGAGGCAGTGTGCTATTGTGGAAAAACACTGATCGGCACTGGGGCAACTGGCTGAACCACTTACTAGCTGTGTGCCATGACCAAGTTACTGTATCTTGTGCAGCCTCCATGTCCGTACATTTAAAAAGTCAGTGACAAACCCTACCTTGTGAAATAAACAATCAATTAGATCATTTGACTCATAAAACATTTGAATACCTGTGTGATAGATACTGTGTTAAGCACTGAGGATATAGATTTGTACAAGATAAAGTCTTGCCCTCAAGTAACGCAGAATCTCGTAGGTGATTCAAATCTCATCGATGAGTCAACTATATAAATTTACATAGTAAGTCTAATTATAAAAATATATTCAACAGTCATTCTCAAGATGTGAGATTATATCAGCACACATAGGGAGCTTTTTAAATTATACACAAAACTACACCTAGGATCAGGGCACAAGACTCTCAATAATTCCCACTTTTTAAAAACTGCCACTACACATATTTAGCAATGGAAGGCATGTGGTTTCAGTCAACTGTCTCCCATTTTCAGAGATGGAAACTCCCACATAACCTTTTCCTACCCAACCCCCTAGAACCTCTACTCCATATAGCATCCTTGGACAATGTAAGTTACAACCTAAAATTCAACTTCTACTTGCTTGTTAATGACTCTGAAATCTGTATCTTCAGTCTTGATTGTTCTGCTGAGCTCCAAAACAACTGTCTACTGGTGAACAGTTATCTTCTGGATGACCCACAGGTCCCTCATTTGTGATAAAAGCAGCATTGAGCTCAGGGTCCTCCACCCTTCTGCTAGTAAAGTCATTCCTCCTGCATTTCCCATTGTAGTGGCAGAATATAGGATTTGCCCAAGCTCTCTTGAAATAATCTTCGATTCCTTCCTTCCTTTGCACCATTTCAATCACCCACCAAATCTTAGAAGTGCTATTTCTGAAATTATCTATGTAACATACATAATTTCTCTCTATATAAAAATAGATACACATATATAAATACATACATATATAAAATATGTATATGTATACATATCCCCAACTCTCTATTCTGGAGTATTACAATGACCTTCTTGTCTACTTTGAAATATGCTGTCTAAACTCGTATGTGTCACTCCCACAGGTAAATATCATGATGTCATTCCCACTTAAACTTCTTTCAATGGTTTCCCTTTCCTTTTCTTAACCCTAATATCTAGAACGGGGTCTTACTCATCTTGTTGCTTGATCAGTTCTGAGCTAGAGTGAAAAATTACTATATCCTAGGAAAAGAGGACATGTAGAATAAAGAATAAAGAATTCTTCTACATAAGGAATTGTAGAAGAAACCATCCCACAGCGCAGTAATTCACTGTCTGTTTTGGAAGGCACTGGAAGGGTCAAACAGCATAAAAGATATTTAGTGACCACTAGTTGAATACCTATGACGTGCCATGCACCAAGCCAGTTGCTTAATTTGCAATGATTAAAATATATGGTTCCTACACGTGAACTGAGAAAATTATAACATAATGAGTTTTGAGTTATTATACATGCATAAAGCATTTCTAGAGCATGGAACTATGACAGCTTGAGTTATAACTTGAAGGTTGAGTAGGAACTTGATAGGCTATGGTAGGCTGCATGAGGAGATAAAGAATGCAGGAGTTACAGCAAGAGGGACCATGATGTTTGGGAAATGGCAAATACTTCATTGCCACAAGAGTATGGAGTGCTTAGTGGAGGATGATGAAAGGAGCATGAGTGAAGGGGCAGGCTGAAGCATTCATCATTCACTTACTCTCATGTTCATTAACAAATATTTATCAATATTTATCAATAATGAATGCTTTAGCATTCATTTTTTGCTTACTCACATGTTCATTAACAAATATTTATCAAATATCCTTTCCAGAGTCTCCTATTAGTTCTGTCAGCCCCACGGAGCTATGCCTGGGTCATGGCTTAAGTTGAGACCTTGAACGTTGCCTATAAGTAGATAAAGATTCTAAGTGAAGTCACCACTTGTCTATTGCTTCCCCCTCCCCTGACCTCCACTTCCAGTTCTCCTAACATGCCTTTAAACCCTTAAACATTCCTCTGCAGTATTCTAGCCACAGATGAGAAATATCATCCTTTAAATGAACTAGAAGGAAGGGAAAAAATACATTTAAAGAGCGAAAAAAAAAAGGCCTCGACAGTTGCACAGAAGCCTCTTGCTACTATAAATATTTAGGATGGGAAGGCATATGGTTTAAGCCAACTCCCTGCCATGCTCAATGTATAGTTTTCATGTTTTAAACTATCAATGTTCAATCAATACTCTTGTGCTGGCAATCCTTTCTTTTGTGTATGTGAGTTTCTCCCTATTAAATAAACCCTCTCTTTTGGAAGAATTCTTATGGCAATGACTATAATTACAACCCAAAGCTGAGCTGTAAACTGCAGTGATATGACAGCTTTTGTGATAGAAAGGGTGGAGAAACAATGAAAGCTTATAATTTTCTTTGAGATGTCTCAAAGTCTGACAGCGGCCCCGCCCGTATGATGTCAATCCGCAGTGACCTAAAGTTTCGGGAGAGATGAAGCCAGAGAGACATGCCAAGTCACCGCCACATTGACCACCAGTAAACAAGCAAGAAAAGATTCAGCACAATGCTGAATTCTCTGTGACTTCTTCAAATAGTCTAGAATGGCATTTCCCAGCATTTCCGAATACGAGGGCTCTTATTAATGTCAAAACTTTTCGTTCCTCACCTGAGATGAGTTGTTCTTTTTACATCCATCATTTGAGGAAATACATGATGATAATAGGCAATTAATTTATTACTTTGAGATAAATTATTTCGCTTCATTAACAACAATAGCCTTTATAAATACCTGAAAAACAAATCATATGTGTTTTAAAATATTATTTATTCTGTCTACCAACAAAGCTTGGCCCCTTTGTATTTGATGACAATCGCAGCAGCTCAGAAATCTGTAATTTCCTATTCCTTCTCACCTGCTCCACCTAAGAGTCTCAGGCCTGGGACAGTGTGTTCCTTGTATTCATTTATTTGTTCACTTGTAAGGTATTGGGGCCTACTATATTCTCAGCATCATGCTGGAGATCATAGATACAAAATCAAGTGACACCTGGTATCTGCTCTCATAGGACTTAAGTCCACTGGAGAAGACAGTATATAAATCTGTAACAGTACAATGAGCACAAAAAGCATAGGAGGAGGTAGTTAGCTTTACTGGGCGAGAGTAGTTAAAACGCATTTATCTGGGAGGTATATCGGTCAGCTATTGCCACAATAATGCTGTGCAACAAACCACTCAAAGACATAGTAACTCAAAACAGTAATCCTCAGGCTCATGTCTGCAAATTGACGACCAAACTGCTGGGCTGTGCTTGGTTTCAGGATTTGGGCGCCAGGCTCTGAGCTCCAACTTTGAGCTGCAGATTGGGATCAGATCTGTTCAATATGACTCTCCTCCCCCATGGACCAGAATATGTGTTCGTTGTGGGGTCACTACAGAGGAAGAGAGACTAACTGTGCAAAAACAGTTCAGGTCTCTGCTCTTGTTACAGCCGTAAAAATTCCATTCGTCAAGGCAGGTAACATGGCCAAGCCCAAAGTAAAGGGCCAGGGGCATACCTACCATTCAGCCATGTGTGGGTGTGAATGCTGCTGGAGGGAAGTGAGAAATTAAGCAAAAAATTCAATTTACCACAAAAGAGAACCCTTGATCTACATCCTGAAAGATGATTACAAGTTTATGAGGTGGAACTAGACATCTGAAATAAGGATCAGGAGAAATAAAGAAATATTAATACACAGTATTTGGCCTAACAGAAATGTTTTGAGGGAAAGTAGTTGGGACTGTTGTACAAGGTGCATGCTCAGTGTCTGTCACGGAATGCACCAGGGCCATTAGTATATAGAGAAGAGCACAGTCTATGCATGCCACAGCTAAATAGATCTAGAGAAAATTTAATGAAAGACCTCATCTTGCTGACTGTAGGCCCATATTGATCATGCAGAAGCCATTTGAACCCACTGTCTCTAGGGTGATAACAAGTACATTAAAGAAAAACTGGAACTCACATTCAATGCTGTCTTCAGGACTAATTAATTGCTCATGCTACTGTCTTCAAAGTATCAAGATTGTAGTTTGAATAAATTTTCTATTGTCGCTGTAAACAAATCAGCACAAACTTAATGGTTTAAAAACAATACAAATGTATTTATAGTTCTGGAAATGAGAATCCTGAAATAAGTCTCATGGGCTAAAAATGAAGCTGTTTGCATGTCTGCTTTTTTTTCTGGAAACTCTAGGAGATAATCTGTTTCCTTGCCCTTTCCAGAGTCTAGAGTACAACTGCATTCCTTGGCTTGTGGCTCCTTCCTGCATCTTCAAAGGCAGCAGTGTAGCATCTTCAGATCTTTGAATCTGAACACTGCCTCGCTCTTCCACACATAAAGGACCCTTATGATTACATTGGGCCTACCCAGATAATCCAGGATGATCTCATTTTAATAACAGCTGGTTAGCAACCTGAATTCCTCCTTGACATATAACATGACATATTCACAGATTCTGGGGATTAGGATGTACGCATCTTTGAGAGGCCATTATTCTGGTTTTGGTTCTGCCCATTATTCTGGTTTTTCCCCTACTTGGTTCATGGGTGAAAAAAATAACAATGCCTCATATTAGTATACACCTTATTACAAGCCAAACACTTTCTTTGTTTTTTTTTTTTTTTTTTTTTAAATGCTCTCACTTTTGTAAGCAGAGAATAATTTTATGGACAAATGGAGCCCTAGATATGTTAAAT